>NC_071534.1:39185363-39881363 GCF_026979565.1 Vidua chalybeata
TCTGAGTTTGGAGGATTTTCTGGGCTTTTTACCTGAAATTACTTGCATCCCAGCCATGTAAAATCAGGTATCTCAGTCTTGCTTTATACTAGGGCAGAGGAGTCCGCAGACTGAGATCCAGTACCTAGAAAATACTTTGGAAGTGCTGCTCCAAAAACTAGTTGACAGATTTCTCTCTCCTTTTGACTGTTATTCTTGAAAAAAGGATAAATTAATAAAGGGATAGGTTTCCCAAAAATCATAAAGTTGAAGTCTCATAAAGAAAACTATGTTAATACTTTGTCACATTTGTTGTTCTCTTCAGAAGCCTCACTGAGATGATTAAACAGAATCTTGTCCCAGCTGTGATTTTCAGCAAAGTGGTAGCATCTAAAACATGGCTGCTATCTTTGGACACAGTGTTTTGAGGAAACAGCAGAACAGTTGGTGAACAATTATGGGTTTTGGCCAGTAATCAAAAAACACCATTAAAAGGGTTCAATTGCAATTACAGTTATTTTCTTGACAGGTATTAATGAATGTGTTTAATATTTTAGTGGAGATATTAGGTTTCTAATTAGATTAGATGTCTAACACCAAGTATTAGATTTAAAGAATCAATCACTTTAATGGCTGATTCATTAAGATACAGAGTCAACTATCTATGAAAATAATTTTAAAATCTATTTTTCTCAGGCAAGGAGCTCTAAAAACCAAAATCAGTATTGAATAACTGGATTAGGATGCAAACAAATGCAGGTGTGCTCCAAATGATGCATGCTACAGAATGCTCAACAAGATCTCACACATGACAGTAGGCCAAGTGCAGTGATTTACAGTAGAAATTCAATTTCTTAGCATAACTAATATTACTGTGTAATTCTGGTTGCCTTTCTGCATGCTCAGTATTAACTATCTCTGAAACAGCCTTAAAAGCAAACACTGCTGTTAAAACAGCATCCTTTAAATTTAATCAGTGGATTTTACCTATCAATTTGATATGGCTTTGCTTTCCTGAAAAGCAAAAGGTTAAGTCTCAACATGGATTTTCCCCTTCCCTTTGTTTACATAATTTAGGTATGTCACTCTTTGGAGGGCAAGAGCTCCAGCACAGCTGGTGTCTCAGCAGAGAACCTTTACACAAGACCAAGACAGGCCCTATATGCTACAGCCCACTCAGCCAGCACATATCCTAAAGCTCCCTGTTATTACCAAGGTGGGTGTTCTCTTCCCAAGTGGTAGTAGGCTGCCAGTTTTCAATTCTAAAAGCACTGAAAACCTCTAAACAAAATCCACTTTAAAAAAATTTAAAAGGAGCCATTTTTAGGTTTTTCCAAACATTTTCAACACAGATGATGCTGACAACAGTGTGGAAAAAAATCCTGAATACAACAAAGATGATTGTCCAGCTCACAGTCTCTGTACAGGTATCACACACCAAATAATACTACTCCTTGTCAAAGTAAAAATCAAGTTTTAGAAGGAACATCTAGCTAAAAATTCAATTGTGATTATCCAAATCTCTGTCTGACTAATGAACCACTGTTCTTCCTGCTAGTATCTGAGAATGTCAAGATTACACAAGATTCATTAATGTTTTAAGAATGGTATTTAATTATTAACACTAAGAACACTCAGTTGAAGGCTCTGTCTTCAACTCTTTTCTCTGTTGCTGGACCAAGTGTAGTATTTAGGGAACTGTGGCAGTCTTTTCTCACTGCTGTTCCAGAGAGGCGCCTTGAAGTGACATGGAAGTACTTTGCTATGTCTGGAGCCATGAACTTCGTTTCTGCCTTATGCAAAGTGAGCAGCAACAACATATCTGACATATCTCCTGAGACTTAATGCTGAAGAAGCTGACTTCAGACAGCTAAATAATTAACCTTATGAATAAGCAAAGGATTTGCTGCTGACCCACCTCCCAAAGAGCCTGCTTGAGGCTGACTACAGCCTTGTTCCATCAGCACCACAACAAACATCTCACACCACTTTCGTCCTTCCCTCCATATTTTTCAGTGCTGTGAAGCTCCAGAAAGTGTCTTGAAAGCTACTCAGCTGGGAAAACTAAGGGCTGCACAGCACGTTATGGCCCAGAGGCCCCTTAGTGGCCTTGGTATTTTTGTCTGAAGATGGTGAAAGACACCAGTTACCTCAAGTTTCTTGTCCCAGCCCCTGTGCAGGACATTGCAGGAATTGCATGCAGCCTCTGCATGTTGGAGTCAACATGTGTGTAATGGCAGCATGGGGAAATGAGGTGATTTCAGCCATGCCTTTTACCTTTTGAAGCCACTCTAGACAAAACCTGGGCGCAAGCAGTGCCTGAGGGTGAAGTGTGTCCTCCTCTCCTTCCAGTTCTGTTAGCACCAGTATGCTCCCAAAATAAAGAGGGCTGTATCTGTGTGGGCACTTCTGTGCTGATGAAGCTCTCCCAGCAGAGACAAGACTGCATCGACATCGAAGCAGGGTTGCTGGCTTGGTTTTATGGATGAGCCTTCACGCACATGTCTCTTCTTTCACAGAAATAATCAATGCCTTCAGGGTTTTCTGCCAGCTCCTCCTCCCTCTATCCTGCCCTTGCTATGTGCCCAGATGTGACATATGTTCCATATATGCAGGGTGCCATTGCTTACGCATTGGAATCTGGTGCCTTTCAGGATGCTCCAAGGTACCCGAGGTATTGCTTGGCTTTGCAGATATAACAGAAAATTTAAAGAAGCTCAGTGTCTTCACAGAGGAGCAAATGGAATTGAGATTGATACCCTAAGAGCCATAAAATGGCACCAGACATGTTTAGGCATCTGCACGCCACCCTTATTTCCTCTGACAGTAATGGTTGCTTAAGCACTTTGTACACATGTAGATACCTATTTATAGACACTTAAGTGCAGTTATTTTCATCTAGAGCTGAATCCTGCTCTTCAATCTCTGCAGGATAGACCTTACCATGACTTGAAAAGTCACTGCTATTTTAAGTATTTGGGATTTTTTTTCTCTTTTAGCAGCATACATGCTATTAATGTTGTTACACATGGGAGTTCTTACCAGGATTGGATTGAATTAGACACTCAAACAGAAATAAGCATATCTGACCTCAACTTTTCAAAATGCAAGTAAATAAAAGATTCAGAATTAAAATTGATCATAACAAACTAAGTTCAAATGTTGAGATAAACTAATTTATATGAGTACACTCAGGTTTTAGATGACAGAATGACTAGCCATTACAGGTGATGTAGGCTGTTCAATGAGGACAAGTGAAGACAATTAAAGCACACTGGAATTTGTACAGAAAGAGTACTTAAGGGTTTTATAAACAGTCCATATTGCACTCCCAATATTCAATCAGCTCTTACTGCTAAATTGAAACTGAAAAAATAATAGCAAATTCAGAGCAGAGTATGCTTTGATGTTTTGTTCAGAGAAACAAACTGAAGAATAATCCGCCTTCTGTTTCACAAGGTAGTAACAGTTATTAAATTGGTTTCGTTTGTAACATTACTTCCATGAAAAAGAAAAAAATCCCCTTTTTACATAAAAAAAGGAAAAATTGCCTATATCTGGGCTGTCAGTGTAGCATTTCATATTTTCCTAGGATTCAGTCTTACACATGGAATAAAATGGTAATGCTCTTTTTAAAAACTTCAGCAGCTACTGAAATAACAAAGGTGTGATTATAAGCAAAGATAGATTCCAGTTTGATCCTGACCTTAAAATATAAAATCTGTCCGCTTGTCAAAATAAGATGGCATCCCTGAAAGACATGAGATTTGTATAAATGGGCAAAAACCTTGAAAGAAGACTTTTAATGCTAGGATTATTAACTACCAGTACTACCCTATTAACTGCAGAGGTATATTTATCCTGAAGTCCAGTTCTCAGAAGGAACTGTACTCACCCTGAGCCCATTCAAATTGTCTCACCCAATCAGATGAAACAAACCAACACTTCTGTTCAAGAGCTGTTCACAATCCTTAAAATAAAGGTCCAGGCTTTCACATTGTGCTCCCTGGCAGGTAATCTTGTACCTCTCACACTGATTGACTCCTGCTTAGTGCCACCAGATAGCTCTGTTCCTAGGCACAACCCATTTCTTATTGCAGCTAGAACTCCACTGAGAATAAGATCCAAAACTAACCTGTCATATCTTACCAGAAATGTACATGGTTTAAAAAAAATGTTTAAAAGGAGCTAATTAATTTATAATAGGGTGAGATATAATGAAAAAAAATATAATGCAGATGGGATTTAACAGGAAAAAAGAATATATCATCATTAGGCAAAGATGTGGGCTGTAGGAAACCGAAGAAACATTGAGAGACACTTTTCATCCTGGAACGGTTTGGCTTTGTGACCTGCTTGCTAAAGGGCAGAGTCTTTCTCATGAAACTGTAAGTACTAAAGGGGATAAACTCTTCCCTTGATCAGTGGATTTGAAAATTCACCATCAGGGATTTTACAGCAACAGATGGCACATCTGTCTCTGAGTTTCCTTGTTATTTTCCTGCCCTGTAAGAACATCATGATGGTTTTGCACCTACATATTGTACACATTGAAGTATAATTTGGAATAACTTTACAATTATGTGATTGTCTCCACTTCCCATGGAAAACCTTGTAATTTTGAGTCTGAGGATAATTTCACAGTAAGTCACGGAATCATGAAATGGGTTGGGTTGGAAGGGACCTTAAAGATTATCTAGTTCCAATCCCCCTGCCATGGGCAGCAATGCCACCCACTAGACCAGGTTGCTCAAAGCCCCATCCAACCTGGCCTTGAACATTTCCAGGGGTGAGGCATCCACAGCTTCTCTGGGCAAGCTGTTCCAGTACCTCACCACCCTCACAGTAAAGAATTTCTTTTTAATATCTAATTAAAAACTACTCTCTTTCATTTCAAAGCCGTCACCCCTATCACTACACAGCCTTGTAAAAAAAGTACATCTCTGGATCTCTTGTAGGCCCCCCTTAAATACTGGAAAGCTTCTACAACTCACATTTCTTCAAATTAGGGTTCCTCAGGATCACATGATTAAATGTTTCCTTTAACTTAGCCAGCTATTTTGAAACTGAGAGACCAAAGCTCACCCGGGAATAAATTAATGGTTAATGGCCATGTGGATGCACCTACATAATCTAACTTCTCTCTTTTCCCACATTGCTTTGTATCCATGTGTGCTGTGCTGTCCTGAGCACAAATTGCCTGGATGTTACCTCCTTGTGGAAAGGCTGGCAGGCAGCCACAGGGCCCCATGTGTGACCCTGTACTCCTGGAACCACACTCCAGCAATACTACAGCGGTTGTGCCTTATGCATTTGTACGGAGCCACGCAGAGGTCATGGACTTGGCGGTCTGGGAAGAGGAGACCATTTAGTCCTGCCTCAACAACAGCCGTGATGATGTGAAGATACACAGATGTATATCAAAGCAATGCTGAGAGGGGTCACTCTGGGAACACTGCTCAAAGCAAACGAAGGGCCTCTGGCACAATGATTTAAAAACAAACCGCTGGAAAGAAGCAGAATCCTGGCAACACTCCAAGTACCTTTCCCAAGTACCTCTGAGCAACAGATGGACTTTTTCCAGCAAAGCCACCGATTATGCATAACGCAGACAAAAGGCACAGAGGAGTTCATGGTCCTTACCCAGGCCTCCAGTGACAGCGAGCTTCCTCTCCCCATAGCGGAGGCCAGAGCAGAACCTGGGAGAACAGAAAGCTCTTTCACCCCTGCACGCACACAGAGTGCGAGCGTCTAGCCAGCCCTGAGCGAATCACTGTGGGACTGCCGTGGTTTCAAATAAAAATAGTGTGATGGAGGTATGTTTATGAAAACATCAAATACAGAAAAGAAAGTCAATGTAAAACACACTTTCCTTTTTATAAGGCATATTTAGCATTTTACAAGGTATACTTTCCCAAGTGAGGAATGGAAAATTGCTAAGACATTGAAAGCGCTCAGGCAGACTCACTGTCATTAAATGTTCACTCAGTACAGTCACTCCAAAGAACTACATTCTGTATGCGCCTGCAAGTAACAAGAAAGATCTTAAGACAAGAATGATGCTGTCTTTTGACATGAAAAACACAGCCTTTATCAGCATTGCAGATGTAAATAATTTTCCATTCCCATCTGCAGCAACTTTGGCAGATTGTGCTTCTCGGTGGCGTCACTGGGCAATTTTGCTGCTTTGTCTCTTGCCTTGCCAAATAAGGTGATTAATGATTCTTGGTGGCTTCCATCAGACCAACATCTTCCACACAGGAGGTGGCTGTGTGAGTGCAAAGTCCTGCATGCCTGCTTCCTACCATCTCCTATCTCCCAGCCTGTGCCTAAGCTCCAGGCTAACTGAGCTTTATCCTGATTACTCTTAAAATTAAAAGTACTCAAGTTTTCACCCTGAATATTCCCTAGTGCAGTTTAAGCCATGCTACCTCTTATGTAACACTTTCTCCACAGCTGGAGGACTGTGACAGCCTTATAAAGAATATTTGAAGACTACTATTATATCTGTCCTTCAATCATCTCAAGCCTCAAACTATTTTCAGGAGTCAACTCTGCGGCAATGCTCTGAAATTTTCTGTTTCTCACACAGAATGCCTCTAACAGGTATTTTAAAGAAAATAGCACTGCATGAATTTGGAGAAGGCAACACCAGATGCTTTACCAGAACTCTAAATACTTCTTCTGGGAGAACATCAGTGTTGTTCTTCTGCAGAGGCAGATGCAAGAAAGCACACAGCACAACTGTTTCAAAACAGTTACCATTCAGCAGTGCGAACAATGCGTAAAGCTCCAAATTCAGGATTTAAATGGAAAGATCCTACTCTGCAGCAACTAAAAAATGCAAAATGATGGTAAGAAAATAATAAATACTTCCCAGAATATAAAGTCATGCTCATAATTCTTGCCTCTGCAAGTGAAATGTAGTATCTTAAGTCACCTCGGTAGAAAAGCTGCTCAAGATTATTTCATCACGAAATCATAGAATTGATTTGCTTCTCCCTTGAGAAGCTAAATACAGTTCAGGCCACTATTTTCCGATTTTGAAAAGCACTTCTAGTCAAATCTATTACATATATTTCTAAAGTGTCTGTCGCTTCAGTTTCTCGGCACACTTTAGATAATATTCACCAGTTAAAAAAATAACCTGCTGCGCTCCCCCCATCCACATTCCGAAATCATAGCTTTTGTGATTGCTCAATGTGAGCTACAATCAAGTCCGACTGCACCAAGTGCTTTGTGACGCCTGAGAAACGCCGGGCATCTTTGCTTTCTGTTCAATTACACTGAGTTTGAAGGACAGGACACGAAACTGGATAAGGCCGAGGTAAAATTCTGCTTTGCGTTAAAAGTGAAGTGAAGCTCGTCCCCGTGGGACACACGCGGACCGGAGCATCAGCCCCGACACCGCTGCCATCAGGCACCGCTGAATGCAGCACGTGTCTGCAGCTGTGCACAGCCGCTGCCTGCTGCAGCACCGTCCGGAGAGCAGGCGGAGAGAAGCCGAGGTGAAAACCACCCAAAGGGCTGGATTTTTCCAGTCCCTGGAAGCTCCTCCCCAGGCCCTTCAGAGCTCAGTTACACACGGGCAGCGCGCAGCGCTCGCAACCAAGGCCGCGCCCGCGATCGACGCGCTCGGCGGCTCGGCGGGGCGCCCTGCTCGGCGCTGCGCAGCGCGGCCGCGCCCCCCGGAAGCGGCGGCGGGCGGCGGCCATGGCGGCGGAGCAGCGCTACCCGCGGAGCTCCATCGAGGATGACTTCAACTATGGCAGCAACGTGGCCTCGGCCAGCGTCCACATCCGCATGGGTAAGGACTGCGGATGAGTGGGAGAGCCGCACGGCCTCGCCTCAGGCCCCCAGGCACTTGCGGAGAGGTCCCCGTTGCCCCCCCTGGCGGGGCGGTGATGGGACGCTGCGCCTTCGCTCCCGACAGGTGCTTCTGTGATACCCCGGTCACCTCTGGCCTTGAGCTGCAGTCGGGTTCCTCGCAGTGTTTTAACCTGGCTAAAGGTTGTGAGTGCGGAGCCAGGGCGCTATTTAGTCCGGATTAGGCATCAAGGGTGAGGGGCCGCGGCCGGCAAAGGCTTTGTCGTTTAGCCGTGAAGGTGGTAGGTCTTCTCCTGAGAGGAGTTACCCCGTGTACCCGGTAGGTACCCTGTGTAGATTCAGACTTGATTTTGTTCAGTGATGAAGTCCAGACGTGACACATGAGATGCGTAGTCCCTGCAGAGACGCACCTCCCCGGAGGTGGTGAAGGAAAGCCGGGACGTGGCAGTTGGTGCCATGGTCTGTCTGACACGGCGCTGTTCGGCCATAGGTTGGACTCAGTGCTCTGACAGGTCTTTTCCAACGTATTCATTCTGTGATTCATAAATACTAGAATTAGTGACCGTAATTACAGTAGTGTAACCATGAGACTGGAGGATTTGAATTTCTTCTGTGAGGTGTTAAAACTTTTGTTTCTTCCACCGGAGCATTTGGCATGCCTTCCATGTTAATCCTCTGTCAGTTAGGTCCATTAGGCACCAGTAACAGGATGGAGAAGGTATGCTGTTAGTATAGTGAGAGTGGGTGTACATACGTCTTAAACTAGTCCAAATTAAATTCCCTGCAAGTGTTTTTTATTTTTCTTTTGTCATCATTGTTAATAGTTAAATAATGATGTCCAGGAATTAATGTAATTTTGCTGTAATACTGTGTCAGGTTAAGTAAAATGGCTTTTTACAACTTTGTTCTGTGCTTTTTCACTATGACATTATAATGGTTCCTTATGAAAATGAAAACTTGTATCTGATTTACTGTTGAACTTTGAAAGTGTAAGTCAAAAGTGGTATCATTCTTATTTGTCTTATTCCAGCGTTTCTGCGAAAGGTCTACAGCATTCTTTCTGTTCAAGTTCTATTGACCACAGTCACATCTGCAATTTTCCTATACTCTACTGGATTGCAGGCATTTGTTCATGAGAGGTAAATTCTAAGGTGAAATGCAGCTGTTTAGCATGTGTTAGGTATAAATTATGTAACTTCTTGCTACACTTCAATCTTCCTAATAATTTTTATAACCTGTGTTTCATTGCTGTAATAGATACTTTTACCTTGATTAGGGAGTAACTTTTTTTCTGTGAGATTTTTCTTCTTGGTTTTCTATGAAAATGGGTTTTTTTTGTTGTGATATTGTTTATTTCAGTCAGTGCTTAATTAATAGTGCTTATTTCAATATTTATGCTATGCAAACTTTTACATAAGTTGCAGAACATCTCAGTTACTGACATTTCTTGTTTTACCATCTAAATACCTTTAGAATCTCTTTAGAATGCTGTTGTTTATAGGTGCCTGTTCCAAAAAGCAGAATCATGTCTTATTCCTCTTCCTCCCTCTCCCATCTTCTTTTTCTCCTTACCCCCTCCCCACTCCTCCAAAAGAATTAGTCTGCTTAAATTCCTGTGGGCATGCTTCATTTTACCTCTCAGATTTTCGTGATAAAATAAGTCTCAAAATGCAAGCTGTGGTGAACAGGCCAGGGAAAAGAACAGCTGGGAAAGGAGGAAAGCACTGAGTGTAGTTTCTGTTTTCCTCCAAGTGCACTTTTGGACTTTTACTTTCACTTTAAAGCCCAAATGAAAAAGGAGGATTAAACACCGCATGAAATTTTCAGTTTCTGTATAACCTATAGTGTATACAACAGTGGTTGTAAAACTACAGTTTTCTGCTTAAATCTGATAATTTAAAATTGTCATGCTCACTTAGAACTGTTGTGATTTTGTTTCCTGTTGGTCTTGTTTTTCCTTTGAAGGCTACTTGAATGATTTAGCAATACTTACTGGTCAGTACTGATTTTCTTTGGTGCAGTTAGTGCCCATATTTGTTGCATTCAGGTGCTTTTGAAAAATAGCTCTCTGAATATGGAGTTCAGAAGAGGCAAAACAGTACATATACTTTAATACTCTTACTTTGTATGGATGGATTTTCTTCTTTGTATGTATTCATTCCCAGGTAATGGATTCCTGGGCAGTCTTCACCTTTAGTATGAAAAAGTTGCCTTTAGTTGTGACTGTACTATTTTTAACGGATTATCTGTAGTAATATGTTTACATGGATATCTTTTCCTAGATGATCACTTAAAAGTTTAGTTTTATATAAATTGTTCTATAGTCTTACATGTATTTAATTTTTATTGCTTTTTTTTTTTTTTAATTTGAAATTTTACAGACCTGCCTTGCTTTTAATTTCTGCGTTTGGATCTCTGGCTGTAATCGTGGCACTGACCCTCTACAGACACCAGCACCCTGTTAATTTATACCTGCTGTTTGGATTTGTAAGTGTTTTGTTAAGTTAAATTACTAATTAATTAATTCAGTGTAATAGTCCCTAGAATATCATGCATTGTAATTAATTCCTTGAAACTAGAGGTATGTCATTTGTTTTTCTTGTATTCCTTGAAAGACATCCTTAATATTTATGAAGGTCTGAGTTACTCTTTGGAGATTCTGTCCACAGGTTGTTCCCAGATAGCAGGCACTTCAGGTTTCTTTCAGCATCTTTTTAGAAAGAATGTTAGAACTTGGAACCAGTTTGAGCAAGGGTTTTTGTGTGTGTGTAGAAATCTATCTGTTCTCATTGTTCTGTTGATGTCAGGGATTTTTTGTATGGAACTGCTCAGTAGGAAAGGAGGAAGTAATCCTGTTACCTGAATTGTTTAATGGATGGCCTCCAGCAGAGACCCAAACCAGCCATATTATATATTCGTCCAGCTGTTGTCTTTTTGATGCTGAATTCCCAACATGTTTCCAGCACAGGCAGATCAGTCAGAGCTGTCCTCAAATTTCAGTCTTCTGCCTGATGCTGTGAATATGTAGATCCAGGCTAACAGTTGCTCTTGGATATTTTGGGTTATGTAGCAAATCAGTCTTCTGAAAAGAAGTCACAATAGCTCAATTAAAATTTGATGTTTTAAGAGTTGCCTAAATTGTATTTGTGATAAAACAGAAAGACAGTTTTGCTGTGTAAGTGAACAGATTGTTTAAAGGATAAGAGTGGAAAGGAAACTGATGCAGATACTATGTTAGACAGCTGTCCAACAAGATACTACAAATATATTACTTTTATAGCCCCTTGAATAGTTTGTAAGAAGTGTCATATAAATGCCGTGCACTTACATTAGAAAATGTAAGTGACATTTTTCTATAGGGATGGTCTCTCGCTCATTTTCACTTTGTATTGTACTCTTTTTATGCAACACAACTTCCAGCCCAGTAAGAAAGTGTGATTGTCATTCTCTTGTTAGAAATTCAACATGTTTTCATACACAAAGATTTAACATTAGGAGCCCTAATGTTTAACGGTTTGATATTTTTTCTTATCCTTCTATATTTTTGGGTTTGCTTTTTGTAGACACTACTGGAAGCACTGACAGTTGCCATTACAGGTAAATAGTAGCCATCCTATTGTTTGATTCTATAAAGAATTTGGAAAATTAATCCATTATATTGTACTAATTGCCATTAGGGTTTTCTAGATGTGACTAAAATGATAATGAATCCTGTTTGTAAATTTCAATGACAGTGGTAGGAGTTTAGCAAAACCAGGAAATCAAGGGAGAAAACTGAATTCTGATTCAGAAATGAAACTGTATAAACTTGAAGTGAGAAATTAGTTGGGGAATCCATTCTTTCAGTATAGCTAAAAATGTTTTATTTCATAATGTTCAGCTCTCAGATGAGCTGATCTTCAAGTTGAAATAGTCCTACCTGCCCCCTCAATTTCCTCAAAGGGAATCTGAGTTTGGAGAATTCTGTGCTTCATGGTCAGGGTTGAAATGAGGCAGTATGCAGTCACATCATGGCATCACCTTGAACTATACCTTACAGCATAAGATGAAACCTCTTCATTGTGGCTTATGACATCCTGATTTGGGAAAGGAAAGATAAAGCAGGAAGAAGGGACGAAAAAGGTTTCACATGTTTCTGCTATCTTTACCCTCCTGTCCCCTAATCAAAACTTTGAGCCTTTATAGGGGACTCTTTTATTTTTCCCCTTGTTTCAGTATAGTGAAAAATTAATATAGTTTTTTTCCTTAATATCTCTATTATCTGTGCTTAAAAATCTTTTGTTTTGTTGGTATTTTCATAATTCTGACTAGGCAAGACCTGTTATTTCCTTTTAAGAAGCTACAGATATAAAGTAACTGACAAACTTAGCTAGTACAAGATCCCTGAGTGCTATGATCATGAATTTGAAATGCAAAGACAAGTTCAGGCATAATTTACTTAATTTTGTTCACAGTTAAGTTTAAATTTCTGTTTCCTCAAAAGATAACTCAGCAAATACATAGTGTAGAGTTCTTTAATTGACAGATTGCTTTTTCTGTTTATAGTGAGTTTCTATGATGTCTCCATCGTCTTGCAAGCCTTTATTCTTACTACTGCTGTATTCCTTGGATTGACTGCATATACCTTGCAGTCAAAGAGAGACTTCAGCAAATTTGGAGCAGGGTATGTTGCCATATTGATGATTTTTTAAAACATTTTTTGTTGCTGTTAAGGCTTTGGGTTTTTTTCTTTCTTAAAGCAAGCTTTGCAGGAATAATAAGGAATACAGGGCAATAGAACCTGCTTCAAGGAAATGGTGAGGGTTATTTATTTTAAATTATTCATTTTACCCAGTTCTGATCCTTGGTAAATTCTTTTAAGTGGTAAAGAATCTTAAAACAATTAGAAAAATAGTTTACCTGGATTTTTCACTGAGAGAGAAGGCAGATGTGTCAAATCTTTAAAAAAATTAAAGTTAGAACATAACTTTTGACAGCTTTGCGAACTTTTACTGCTGAGACCGGTGAACATCTAAATGAACATCTGAGTGAACATCTGAGACCAGTTGGCATCTAAAAATTCCAGACATTTACTTGCCAAATATATTGTGAAGAGGTTTTAGAAGAAAGGAGGATATTTTAAGTTAAGTCTAAAAGAAAGTATATTGTTGGTCACAGTGTAATTTATTTTCTTTCAGCCTCTTCGCTTGTTTGTGGATTTTAATCTTCTCAAGTTTCTTGAGGGTAAGATACTTCGTGTTCACAGTTAAAAGATAATCACAGAATCACAAAATGGTGTGGGTTGGGAGGGACCTTAAAGATCATCTAGTTCCAGCCTCCCTGCTATGAGCAGGGACACCTTCCACTAAGACCAGGTCGCTCAGACCTTTTACTAACTTCTAGTATAACTGAAAGGTTTGGATCAGCCAATATAGCTTAATGAAAGAAAATTCCTAATCAGATCCATTACTGTTCTAGAGATCATGCTGTTCTACATCATGTGGTGATCTTTTAACCACACATTTTCAATTTAGATATTTGTTGGCTGCTGTTCTTGCCAACATAAAAGGGGTATTTGGGTTGATTGACAAAATTTGTCAATTGAGATGCACTACTTGATGAAGAGAATGTGAAGCAGATTTGAGATTTAATTGTATTTTGGTTTCCTAGTTGTTCTGCTGTTAGTATTCTGGAGACCAGAGCTTCCTCCCTCTTAAGTGGACTCTGACTTTTACTCAGTCAGAGATTGTGTGACTGGAGAGAATATGGAATAAGAGCATTGAAATATCAACATAATACTGTGGTTTTGTGTACATAACACTAGAAAGACTGTGTGGCATATCATTATGCAGGGATTTTAATATTTTTTTAAATGAAATTCACAAGTATCTTTTTCATATTTTATCTGCCTTCAGCTGTTTTTCTATAGTGAGACGATAGAGTTGGTGTTTGCTGCTGCTGGAGCTCTTCTGTTCTGTGGATTTATTATTTATGACACTCATTTGCTGATGCACAAGTTGTCCCCTGAAGAGTACATACTGGCTGCAATCAATCTCTACTTGGACATCATAAATCTGTTCTTACACCTGCTGCGTTTTCTGGAGGCATTTAATAAAAAATAGTCAAAAGTGGACTACAGCACAATTAAAGTTAAGTTTATGGATGGTCTGCAAACTCAGTAGTTCTGCCTTCTAAAGACTGAATCTTTATTATGTTTGCATTCCATGAATATTGGTCCCTCCTTAGGGGGAAAAATGGCTTTTTACATAGCTATAGTTCTTCTCCAGACCATGTATATTATGTAGGTCATCATTACAGTCACTTTTTTAATCACTTAATTTGCAATGTAATTAATGATTAAAATTTTGCCAACTCCTGTTTGCTTCAGAGTAAGCTTCCCTGCTGTTCTGTAGCTGCTGAAAATGTTTCCTTTGGGATTGATCATTTGTTTATGTATCACATACAGGTAGCATGAGTTTACCATTGTGCAATGTTTTACTAAGATAAATTTTTTGCTTTGGTTTGGTTTGGTTTTTTTCTTTTTGTTTTTGTTTGGTAAAATGAAATGCTGTCTCTGACAGATACTCTGTCCTAGTTAAGGGCTGTTGCTATGGAAGCTGTGAGGGTGTTAAAACAATTAAAGGGAATATTCTTCATTTTAGTATTATTGCCTATCTTTCATTGTTCTGAAAAATCATTTGGAGATTGATTATGGCATTTTATCAACTTATGTATAATAAAACTCAGTGTATATCAATAAAAATTGGAACTGTTCTTGGAACTGAGACTGGAGAATTTCAGGATGCTGAGAATGAACGCTGCAGACGGGTCGGTGCTGGCAGGGTAGACGTGCTGCGGCTGTGGCTGCTTCCCACGCTGTGGAGATGCTGGAGGAACAGGGAGCGTAAAATCGATTTTGAAAGGCTTCCTTCCTATTCAGTAAGGGATTGTTACTGAGAGACGAGGAATGCACTGCTTGGGAAAGGTGCGCGTCCTGCCTGCCCCACGCTGGGACCGGACGCGCTTTCCGTGAGGTTGGCCAGGTACCACTGCGAATGGGTTTGAGCGAGTGTGGTAATCTCTCCCTTTGCTTTAGGATTTCATTCAGAACAGCGGGGCAGGAGCTGAGAATAAATCTTTGCGTTTCATGTTGTGGTGGAACACATGTTTATCCTTTCATGCCTGCCCCTCGCCCCGGCCGCGCAGAGGCGTCTGGGCACAACCCCGCCGGGGCGCGAAGCAGGAAGGCGGCTGCGCGCTCTCTCGGAGAGTTACGGTAGAGCCCATCTACCCCCGCGGGAGGCCGGGCGCCTCAGCGCATGCGCGGGCGGGCAGCGCGGCCTTGAGCGAGTGTGTGCGGCGGCCTCGCACGCGGCAGGTGAGCGTGGCGGGGCCCCCGAGCGCGCGCAGCCCCCCCTCAACCGCTCCCGCTTCCCTCCCCGCAGGACATGGCGAAGAGCCTGAGGAGCAAATGGAGGAGGAAGATGCGGGCGGAGAAGAGGAAGAAGAACGCGCCTAAGGAGCTGGAGAGGCTGAAGAAGATCCTGGGAACCAAAGCAGATGTCATCATGGAGGAGGTCAAGGAGGTGGCGACCGTGCTGCCCCCCGAGAAAGTCCTGGAGCAGAGAGGTGAGTGGGGCTCTGGCTGGTTTTCCCTGCTGCAGTCACCCAGGTGCGGGATGTCCTGCGGTGTTGTTCCTGATCCTGTGACTTTCACCGCCAGGATCAGCCGTATGGTTGTTACAGGCGGAGAACAGTAAGTAGGAAAGCCTGTGTTTTAAAGCTAAAACACTGAATCTGGTCGTTTTGCAACGCTGCCATCCATATTGCATCCGGTCACTTGCGGAACAAGGTTATTAGCGTTTGCTTTTAGTATGTAAAGTATGTCATGCATTTTGTAGAGAGATATCTCTGACGACATCAGGTGAATGCGGATTCACAACTTGGCAGGTGTTCCAATCACAGCATTATGTTTGCTGCCAAACTGTCCTAATTTGAGGAGGCTACTAAACATTTAGGGTATTGTTTACAGCATACTGTGATTTTTTTTTCAGCCTCTTAAGAAAAAAATGTAGGGTCTGCCATGCTAGATAGGCTTTTGGTTCTGCCACCAGGCCCCCGTGCTGATTATCTGCTGATTGCAAGCATTTGTAAGCCCCCCAATTTAGGGCTCCATAAGCCCATCTCTGGTGCAGATTCCTGTAGACTATCAGCCTCAACTATTGAAGCAGCATGTTGGCCTTTTCCTCATGAGCTTTGTCTCCCAACATCAGACAAGCACAAACTTACAAGTCTTTTTTTCCTCTCTATAAAACTTTTGGTAGAGGCTTGAGTTGCACACATATGGTTTGGGAACAAGGTTGGGATGAAATTACAGAGCACACTTCTAGTCAGTACTTAGCAAGGTGTTCCTCTTGCACTTTGTTATGTCACCAAGACATGACGTTTGTGGGGTGTTAGGCAGCTGCGGATGCTGTTCTTGGGACTGACCATGTCATGGACAGTCTTCGTCATCCTGAAGATTAATCCTCTCTTTCTGCCTGTAAATGTGTTAGACCTGATGTCATGCTCACTCCTTGAGGCAAGTGTGGCATCACTGGCTGATACTTCCTACTGTCATTGTATTTCACCTTTTCTCCATACTATTCTTTTTACTTGCCTTCATCTTCCATTCAGAATAAATTTTTAGAGCAGATCTTAAACATTACATCTTAAAAAGTGTGTAATTGTGCATATGTTTCAGTAAGCCTATGGCTTCATGCATGTTTCTGTGGTGGAATATACAATGTTCTTAGACACAGGATTGGAACAGATTGCAGATGAAAGAATAAGATGCTTTGACCAGACACGACCTTTAGGAAAAATATTGCACATTGACTATCAACTGTTGAAATCCCTGGGTTGCAGTTGCATTGGTTTGGAAAGTGCTTTCAGTTTTTAAACCCTTCAGTTCTCTATGTGCAAATAGTGTTGTGTCTAGGGATATTTTTATCATTTGGGGGAATCTAGTTACAAAAGAGCTTCTATGAAGCTGATTCAGATACTTTACTTACTAAAAATACCTTTAATTTTCAGATGACTGCAAAATGGAGCTGGATAATAAACGAAACAAAAAAACTCTTCTAGACCAGCATGGACAGTACCCAATATGGATGAATTCCAGGCAAAAAAAGAAGCTTAAGGCTCAGCGTGTTAAAGGGAAAAAAAAATCAAAATTGGCCAAAGGCCTCGTTTGGTAAAATCAGTTTTGTAAAAATCATGAATATTTTATTTAACAATAAATTTTCCACATAAGTTCATGAGATTTTGTGCTTCGTCACTGAGTATAATTTATTGTGCTGAATGAATTTTTGAAGAGATTATTTGGCCAGCAAATGATGACAGAAATAGCTGCCAAACTTAAAAAGCTGAGTGCCTTTGAATAGACTAATTGCCTGTGGTTATCTGTTTTCTTGGGGGGTGAGGGTCTTCATCTTTTATACTGTGAACACCAAAAACAGTTAAGGAAATCCTAAAAGTAATTAAACCAAATGTTTTTGTACTGTGGTCTTTGTCAGTGTAACTTGTCTTTTAGTAAATATAACCAAAGGATTCTGTAAACACGCTGTATCCTTTAAATCTTTCTGTAAAATTTATTGCACTGACTTGTGTTGCTTTTAACATCTGATAATTAACAAAAGTACATTTTTATATGTAACTCAAAAATTTTTATGCTGAAACAACACCAGGACCTCATGAAAATTCTGCAAGTAAAATGAGAAAGTATCAGCCTGGCATAAGTTCACAAAGAGAACAAAATATTTCATTGCTGTCTGCAACAGAAATATTGTAGGAACTAAATAAGTGAAAGTACAACCGATTCTTTTATTATTAAAATAAGAGGATGCAAATGCACAGAATGGAAATAAAATAGTCTTATTTAAGATCTTTTCCAAGTTTTAGTAAAGTAAATGAGAATTTTGCTTTCCATATGTATGTTCTTTTCAGTAGCCTCTTATGCCTTTTAAAATGGTACTTAGCTATCCTGCTTTACAATGTGTGCATAGGATAAAATATTGCATGATTGTGTAACAGATGCCATTTATGTGATTAGCTGCATTTGGGTGCATATTACTTGGCAATAACATGTGATGACAGATGCAAGAGTTAGTTGCCCTGAAAGCTTGTGTTTTTAAAATGTCTCTCATTTCAAGGATGGAAATAATTACAGTACCAACCCTGGCAGTATGTTGCCTTTTCAAGTACCAGGCATGGATACAGGGCATAACCTTTGTCCAGCTTCATGCAAGATGAGATCGGTGTTCTGTAATTACACACAAATTGTGATTTGTATCTGTTGTTATAACTTGAGCATAGGAAAGAAGATCTATTTTTTAATTACACTAGGTTGTAGTATTCTAAAATCTGGTAAGAAGAGCTCAGTGTGATAGAAAATTAAGTTTTTCTAGAAAAGTACTATGTGTTTATTAGTATTATTAGGGGAAAGGTACATAAAAAACTACGACGACGTTAAAGGAAAAACCAATGTGTCTTCTATTTTCACATAAATTGACAGTTAATCGCTTGGTAAGATATAGATCACATATTACCAAATTATATGCTGTTAATAAATTTGTACTTCAAAAATATTTCCATTAAGTTGATAAAAGCCCTGCTAGTTGATAAAAACAGCTGCTGCTATCATTTTTTTTGTCTTACTAGATAAATGGATATAGATTTTGGTATCAAATTTATCTAAATGTTAGCAAGTAGATTAGGACTACTTTAAATTTGATTAATGTGGAGGAAACGGTTTATTAATGTCTTTAACTAGGAATGGAATGCAATGAACAGTCAGATTGTATTTATTTACTATTGTTACAACATAGGCTTTATTTTGTTTAATACATGCTTTGGGGAATTGAGGAGGGGAGCTTCTCGGGCTTAAGTGTGAAAAAACAATTGTTTTTTTCTGTAGAGTAATAAGCACAGTGCTATTTTTGACATGTTGTTTGTAAATCAGATGATTTTCAAGGAGCTCCCGATGGGAAAGCAAGCTGCTTTTCCTGAGTGGAGATGATTAAAGTGGCAAAGTACCCCTGTTTAGATGTACAGCTTCAGAGTCAGTTTATTCTTTAGGTGCACAGCCATCATCTGCCTCATCTTCATCAAGCCTGCCACTGCTGCGCTGGCCTTACGCTGTCGTCTCTCCAGAGCTGTTTCACTGCTGCCTCTGCTGCTTCCTCTATAAGAGAAAATTACCTTTATAACTGAATAGCCTTGCTTGTTTGTGCTTTTATGACCTAACCCTGAGCTTTGTTGTATAGATTTATTAGTCAACTGCTTTTGTCACCAGATTAATAATTTGAATCTTAAGTTAAAGACAGCAGATGCTGCACTGATGTTTTATTTAGAAGTTGCTTCCTTCCTATAACAATAGTGGCTGTGTGAGGTATTTCCTTCATGGTGTCCAGGATAAAGTCAAACATGTTCACTTAAATGACAGATATTTTAAGACATCCTGTTTGATTTTTGAGGTGAAATGGAGGATAAGGAAGGAATAAATGCAGTCTTTACTGGAATATAGCTTAGTCTAGTACCAGTGTACAATGTCATACCTCACTCGGGTAAGGCAGAGCTCTCTATGGGCCAGGAAACATTTTTGAGAGCTGTTTTGGGATCTGTAATCCAGGCTTTAAAAGCTTGCTTGTAGACAGACAGCAGGAACCTGGTTAAACATGCAGCATGGATGTAACCGGAGGTGGAGTCATGCATGGATACAGAAGGGATATTCTTTCTGGGCTCTGAGTATATACTGCATGTGGATACTGTAATTTTGTATTTGGAATTTGTTTGGATCAACTCTAATTTTTGAATGGAAATACCAAATTATTTAGTTGCCTTTGAGTATATAGTTCATACTGCTGAATCTGAAACATGTTTCTGTTTGAGGTGATGGAAAAAGCCATGTTTCCTTCCAATAGAAATGAATTTAAACATAATTGGTTTTGACTGAAATACCTATTTTAAAAGTCTACAAAGGGATTTTCAAAGAAGTAATTGATCTGCTTCTAAACAGCATTCTAATAATATCATAATTCATTGGTCTTTACATAAAAAATGTTCTTTAGGTTGGGACTGAGGGAGAAAAGGTTATAGTTGATTAAACAAACTGATAGAAGTCTATAATTGTATAACTTAAATGGCATTGTCAAAGTTGTGGTGGTTGGGTTTTTTTTTAATTCTATAATTGTGTTATTATGAAACTGCTTAGTTGCAGCTTTCTGCCACCTACCTGCAAAGTGCTCTGGTAACTGTACTTCCTGGACCTACATACAGAAGGCAGAGGAAATAATGCAGGTACTTTTGAACTACATGCAGAAAAGCCAGCACTGAAAGAATTAAATTCTATAATTTTATTGAAATGTTCATGTGCATAAGATGTGCATGTACTCATGTAGTATAAAAATTACATTAGCAAATTGCTAAATGTCTGCAGATTGTTGGCACTTTTTAGGAAGATGACAAGGTCTGCCCTTTTTGACCTAGTGGGTAGGACTTGATTTTTAAAGTGAATTATTTCAGATACCTAAAAAAACTGGCAGCACTGATGGTTCAGTTCCTGGGCTTTTCTAGTAACTGATTCCTGCCCTGGGGCACTTCTGCACTGTGTAGTCAAGTCTGTTAGGGGACCAGTTAGCTAAGATACACTGAAAATATTCTTATTTTCCCCATTTTTTTCAGCTGGATTGTCTTACAGCCTTATTGTACAAAAAGCAGCGTCAGCAGGAGGCAGTACCAGACCAGGAAGAAAGACCAGGCTGGTGAAGGCACGACTGTGTCAGGCTGTTCTGGTTCGTGAGTCACATCTCCTCTTGTGGCACTAGTGCCTCTTGGTGAGGCCACTGTGCAGTACAGCATTGTGAAGATGGAGAGAAGTTCTGGAGACAGGTCAAGCAAGTGCATTGAATTGGGAGTTTTGAAAGTCTTTCTCAATGAAGGGCATAGTATTGGAGTCTTACCTAAAGCTGACACTGCTTATAGAGGATGCTAAATATAGTTTGGGGCTGCTTAGTACTGGAGGAAGAATGTCATGGCCACATGGTACACAATGGTTTCCTGATAAGTGGTCCCAACTTCATAAACAACAGAAGGAGTCCTGTACAAAGGCTTTATAGAGTATGTCTGTTTCTATTATTCTACCTTTCCCTCCTGCTGCCTGAACAGCTGTGTGGGTTCTGACTTTGATGGAAGCTGGATATCTGATCTGTAGTGTGAGCACGTCTGGTGTCAGACATTACGAGACTGTAGCCGTAGTGTGCAGAAATCTGAGTGGTGCAAAACAATCTGCCACTCAGGGTAGCAGAGTCTGAATTGAGCTGCAGCATTTGTGGGGAGGATGAGAAGCTGAAGCAAGAGCTATGCATCACTCTCTTAAGGCCATGGTTTTGCCATCAATTTTAACTTGCCTAGGAGTGAAGTTGCAGGGCAGGACTGACTGAGCCATCTGAGAGCTCACTGCTGCCAGAAGAGGCTGTTCTCAGCTTTTTCCTTTCCCTTCTCCAGCTGCATTGTCCAACTCACAATTTCCTACTTCAGAAGAAACAGTCATTGGGATTTTTTTTTTCCAAGTTAAAAGTGAAAAAGAACTAACAACTTCCTTCTGTTAATAAACACTGCACAGTTGTGACAAGCCCACCATTTTCACTGTCATTTTATTCTTCCTACACTACTACATTTTTCTCATCTCTACTTAATCATTAGTGACAGAATTTAAAAGAAAAGAGAAGGCAGAATGGGAAGGGAATATTTGCAGTGTTTCCTCTCATCGCAGTCATTTAAACACTGCTCCCTCAGGTCTCTAATTTTTCTCATGCTCATATTCAATATAAAAGGTCTGAAATGTTAGGGACAGTACCTGGTGTGGCAGAAGAGGGTTGTGTATCAAGGGTCCTGTGCAAGGCAGCATGAGGACCGCTTATGAAGTGCTTGTATATTCAGAGTAAACTGACTTCCTCTGTTTTCAATCTAGTCAACTATTATGAGGCTGTGAAAGTTAGTTACATTCTTGTGTGGTAAACTGTTACCTAGTATATTTTTCTCTCTAACTACAGTTAATTTTCTTGCAAGGATTTTAAAGTCTGAATGCAGATTTCACAGCATTTCTAACCTTTTGCCTTTAACCAGAAGTTGGGTTTGTGGATAGTATTTCAGGAAGCAAAGGTGCATTTGTTGTCTCAGGATGGCTGGCTTATCTGACTCAGCCCACCTGGTCCATTCATACACTCACTTTTTGTGAAACGTATCATATCTCTCTTTTGAAAGGTGACAAATCATAATGTATAGGTGCAACAGCTATTTCATGGTACAGCTTGCTACCTTGAGTCTTTAAATTACTTTGACAATAGATGTCCTGTAAATTTAGCTTTGGTGGATTCTCATGTCTGTGTTTGAAACAAGAACTTTTTTGATCTACCAATTGTGCTTCTGCCCATCTTGCTTCTGCAAAATATGACAGAACTTGGTGCAGATCAGAGTTGCAGTTTGTCTCGCAACAGAACACAAAACAATTCTATGAAAGCTTAGAAGGGCTCAGTGACAACACCTTGATTGTAGTCTCCTGGGTTTAGTTCATCACCACTGCTGCTATTGAATAGCCTCACTGCAAATGCAAAATTTGAGTTAGTTCTCTTAATATGTGCAAAAAGATATTTGAAACTAAATTGTTTGTGAGAACTAAGAAAGGTAAGATACATTGCTTTTTCTAAAGTTGTTGCACCCCCTTGAAATGTGGTATTGTTAGAGGATGTACAGGAAGAAGCCGGGAACTGAAGTGCACCAGGTTATGTGCAAAGCTGATGGTGGAGCTACAAAGTGACCCATCCAAAGCACAGCTGGGCGCCCTCAGACACTTTGATTGTTTTTTCTCTCCTAAATGTCTAAGTCTGCCTGAATTCTTGTGGAAAAAAACAAAAAATTTGCAACACTTTAGAGCAAATGCAGCTATAGTGTGATCCATATACTTGTGGCTGCTGAAACTGCTCATCTGTGTCTTGGCTGCTACTGTGTTGAAGAGAAAAAATGTTTAATTCCTTGAGTGTAAGACCAGGGTGTAAGATCATCCATGGGAGAGGTTACAGTTAGGTCTGTTGATGTAATAACTTTAGGAACTATTGCTTCAATGTAAGGTACAGAGTGTTTATATACAGGCATCTGTGATTTTATCTATTGCTTTTAAATAGGTAAAGTGTCAAGCACTAGGCTTTCTCTTTTTCTCTTGGGGAAGAAGATTGCATGTGGAGTTTTTTGTTATTTTGCTTGCTGTTTAAAATGAATACACACACCCTAAACACACACCCTCTGTGTGTCCAGTATTTTAGAAATATTGTTATAAAATTTAAAACCAAAAATCAAAATTTGCATTTCTGTTTCCTTAGGCAACCGGAAAGATCTTGACAGCCAATGCATGTCCCTAACACATGCTATCAGACTTCAAAATATCATCCCCTGCTAATTGTAGAGATTGGAATTCGAGGAAATTGTAGGGGTTTAGATTTTTTGGGTTCCTTCCCCCCATGGAAGAAAAGTTTTTGTTGAACTCCTTAACCAGCTCCTGACAGAAACCTTTAGCAGTGGGAAGTGAATCTGGATTTCCACAACTGGTGATTTCCCTGTAACAGCGATGGGAGGAGGACAAAGGGCAAAGTCTGTCACACAATGTATTTCCATCTCAGCATTTCACTGTCCACAACAGCATCACCCAAATTCACTGGTGATGAGCATCATCGTGCTCAGTGGCAACAACTTCTACCATGTCATGTCTTCACTCCGATTCAGCAGTGGCACAGGTGCCATGAGTTGGTGGCTTCAGTCCGTTTCCCCCTAGGTGTATCGGTGGCACGGCTAAGCGGCCCCACCAGTGGGGGCTGGGAGAAAGGCGGAAGCGCCTTCCCGCAGGAGCGATCCCGGCGCGACCCTGCTGGGCGGGCAGGAGCCGCCCTTTGCCGGGGCAGCCGCTGCCCGGCAGGCGGCGCCGGCGGCGGCGGGAGCGCGGCCGCCCGGCAAAGGGCGCCAGCCCCGGGGCGTCCCCGGAGCAGCCCGGGAGTGTACCCGGAGCGGCCAGGGCTCACGGGCCCTGTGAGGAATCGCAGCGCCAACACCCTGTGCCATATTCTTTCGTTTAGGAACTGTGCTGCGTTTCCCACGGGGCATGCAGTAATTCCGGGAAAAGGCGTCGTGCCGTGTGTCACAGAGCAGTGCCGTAGCCTGGGGGCTCGCTCTGCCGTGGGTATTCCCCGTGCTCCTGGGCTCCACGCTTTCCTAACTGCCTGAAAAGCTGCTGGAAATATAGTCACATTCCCTGTCCTAGTAAGGAGTGGCATTTAAATGTCTAAAACCACCTGGTGTTTTTACTGGTGATATGTTTATAACTTAGTGCAGTTATTCTCTAAAACTATACTGAAAATGCTACTTCATGAAAATGCTTCCCCAATCTATTTTTTTTTCTCCTTAAACATGTCATTTTTTCCAGGGAAGTGTACAAAGGGATCCATGACTTTTTCTGATACATAGCGTTTTGTGTTTAAAAGGAAGGCTCTTTAAAAGCCTCTTATCAATCAACTGAAGCATTTTAATGACAATTTCAGAAACTCAGTGGAAAGAGAGTTGTTTTATTTCTGCTTGTTTTATTTGCATTTTAAAATCTCCACGTGGTGATTTCAGCTAAGGTCCTGTGTCAGGGAAATCCAGAAGTGAAGTTGACCAGAGACAAGTAAAAATGCCTGTGTTGTTTTCATTGTCCAAATGTAATGATGTGCAATGATTTAAACCAGCAGTTTCACGTGGTTAAAAATGAATTAGATTTATAAAATTCTAAAAGTAACCTCAGACACACCAAAAAGGATAACAGTTTGTGTTAGGGTAGCATTAGTTTTGAGACTACAAAAACTATTTTCTATGCATTCACAAAACAAAAAGTGTTTTTATTTTTAGGAATGCTCAGGAAAAATATTTGGTTTTATACCAACAACACTGTTACAACAAATGTATCCATTCCTGCAATTATAATTGAAGCTGAGAAAAAATAATCTTAAGCATTTCAGAAGTAAATGTAAAACAATATAAATTAATATAAAATTAGAGGGGAAAAGTATTTTGGGAATACAAGATCCACTCTGTAAGAAAAACACAGAAAGCAAAGTTTCTTTATCTAAACAGAAATTTAAGAGAGACACACAATGATACAGTTGAACAAATTTATGGAATAATATTTTAAACTGAAAAATATTTTTCAAATTGCCAGAAAATAAATGTTGCTTAATTTGTATAAATAAAGTCATACTTGGGGGAAAAAAAAGTAAGTTTGAAATATATTTAATTTGCATAAATCTATACAAATAAAGTAAATTCATGTTGTAACTAAACCTACTAATTCCAGTGAATGAGAATTTTGCCATTCATTGGTCGGGAAACAAATGTTAAAGCTTGGGAAAAAAAAAACCTAACAAAAAAACAGAGCTCAAATTTCAGCTTTCATTGAAAATAAAATAAACAAAAAAGTTTTTGCAAAATCTTTTCAAATATTAATTGAACTTCTAAATACACTTAATTCTTTTTTTTTTAATTATTTCATTATCTTTCATTCACAGACTCTACATTTTGAAGTCTTATTTCTGTCAGAAACTCCACTAACACAAAAGTGTAAACCAATGAATTCAACTTCTGGTCTGCCCTGACATCTTTAGAGATTGTTTTGCTGTGGAAGGAAATTAAATAATTTCCAAAATTATCTTTCCCAAGTATCTTTTTGCATTAAACAGGTTTTGGATTCAGTGGTTCCTAATGAATTTGGATATGCTAACAGTGACTGGATTATATCCAAATATGACTTGATGGGAAAGCCATTCGTTTTTTTTCCCTGAGGTTACACTGGGATCCCATCTGGTGACTGCTAATAAATGTGGATACATTCTGAAAAAAAAAAAAAAAAAGCTTGTATTGGATTGTAGTATGAATTACTGGGAGTGCAGTTTCTTGAAGTTTCATTCATGCGCTTCAGGCAAGCTGAAGTACTTTAAAACTTGACAAAAAGAACATGACATAAGACTTCTTGTATTTTTTCTTTTTATTCTACAGCAATTTTTTTTGCAATAGAATTACATTTGAGATCAGCAAAAATTTATTATTATGTAAGAACACTTATGACAAAATCCAAAATAAAACCATCCATTAAAAGCAATTTTATATTTGGTTGTAGCTACCAAACGCTTACCAAAAAATAAAACTTTAATTATTGAGTGAGTGCTTGAATACCTTTCCTCCATAGTAGGATGAAATCTAAGTCATATTTATCTTTCCTATGCACCATCCAGAACACTTAGGCAAGTTTCATTTTTATATGCAGTGTTAGGGAGAAAATCTGAAGAGGACCAGAAAAAAATGTTTGTCTCAACAAAGAGGAAATACATATCCGTTTTTAAAATCCTATAAATTCTTTGAAAATACAGTAGTGTGTTTAGAATAGTAAGGCTGATTGTTGAATGCATCTTATGTTATTTGTGAACACTATAACTATTAATTACATGCAGGGAAATACTGCATTTCTTTTTATAAAGTAAAAATCCTGTTGTTCAGTTCACTTTTTTCTTTTTTTCTTTTTTTTTTTTCTTTTTTTTTTTTTTTCTTTTTTTCTCCCTTAACAAACTAATTATTAGCCAGGGCAAATTGACCCTGGTTTTGATCAAAGGAGCAATTTATCTCATCCTGCAATTCCTGCAGCCTAACAGCTATCTGTTGTTGCAGAATGTGTGGGTCGCCTTTAGCTGCCGACCCCATCCAGGCATGAGAAAAGGGAGTGAGGAAAAACCTATAAAGCCCAAAATAAAACTGTGGGTTCTTCTGGTTCTTGTCAGGTTCAGTTACAGTGGTATAGAAACAGCAGTAAATTCACTGAGGCTCTATCAGATCAAAACAGCTCTGTTTTAAATATCATTCATATAAACCATGTGGGCGAGAGAGAAACTGTCAGAAGAAGGGAAAGGAAAATAGATCTTCTGCACTTAAATAAATTATATGATACTTTTATAGATTAAAGAAAAAAAAATTAAAACTTAACATACATATGCCTACATATGTGTGAGTGCATGTTCGTGTGTATACTCACTTGGTAATATTCATTTAAATATTCAAATGTTTTAAATCCAAATATTTTACTTTAATAAAATACAGAGAATTCAGTGACTGTAGTTAAAAGTAGAGTACAGTATAAATCGAAACAAGAGGTTCAAGAAGTGCCTTATGTTTTCTTCAAGAATTGACTCAATGGCCTGATGCACTTTTAATTGGATGAACAGTGCAGTTCTGCTTGGTTTTGCAACTGGTGAGCAGCTGAGAGGGTTATGATTATTAAAGGTCATGACCTTTAAAGGTGATGAGGATGTGATTACCAAAGCCCTTGTTTGCCTACACAGTTGATAGACGAAGGTTGTTTCATATGTTTCCCTGCTGTAATTAAAATTATCAGCCAGGGTTTTAATGACACACCATTTTGACAAATTCCCTGCGCTTGATGGTGCTATGTTTGGATGTTTTACATTTTGAGATGCCTTTACACACTTATTGGAGTACAGTTAACAATTCCTTTACATGAAATAGCTAGAAATAGCTAGAAGTTGCCAGGTGATAATGTACTTTTCCTCCTTTCTGACCTCAGCTGGATCTAGAGCCATATCCTAGCTACAAGAGTTCATTAACTAGAGAAAGATTAATATATACATGTCCATTCAGTAAAGCATAAATGAGAGAGAACACACTAGCAAACCATTAACACTACAATGCCACAGCTGTACAGTAAGAAAATAGGGACACATTGAAATGATGGGAGAGCACCAAGCCTTTTAACAAGGGAATTAGGTTTGCTGTATGATTTCATGAGAAGTGAAGCTACATGCAGTTTACACAGCATCTACCAAATGGAGTAAATCTCTTTCTTAAGAATTGTCATATTTTTGGGCACACCCCTAAATTTGATCTTCAGTTATTTTATTTTTTAACAATTTTCAAGTGTTTTTTCTTGCCACTGTCTCCTGATTCCTTGCCCAGGGAAGTTGAGGTCCTTGAGTTCTGCTGTCAATGCTGTGCATTTACTGGCTCAAGTCCCGAGTCAGCTAAACAGACAGATAGTTGCTTCAAAAGGGTAAACGATGGGATTCAAGATAATTTTGGTACTTAACTGCTCACAGTAGATAGCTTACTGCCTTGCAGGTCACTCCTTAATGCCACAGGGATTAAAGCCAGAGACAAGGAAAAATGAGATTCAGTGAAAACCAGGAACACAGAGGAGGAAATGTGCAGAAACAGGACTCCTAACTTTAAAACTGTGAAGCAAAAAGAGCCATGAGCTGATCCCAAAGCTTCCTCTGCTCTTCTCTCAGTGCCTATATTTGCATGAGTTCAATGTGGGTTCACACATTCACTAAGTGCCTATAATTGCATCTCTGATCATGTCCAAAACTGTTGCAGACTGACAGTGCATCCTTAAGCACAGCTGGGAAATCAGAGCAGCATTCATTTACTCCAGCTTTACTCTCTTTATTTAGAGACTTTAATCAGAGCTGGTTATCCTTAGCCACATTTTCCATCATGGGAGGAAATAAGGGACAGCTCAAGGGAATATTTAACTCAATTTTTTTTTTTTTTTACTATTTCTGCGTATACTAATCTGTTTTCCTCTACCTGCTTCTGTCCACTCACTACAAAGTGAAAGCTTTGGGTGAGTTACATGGATTAGACCTTTAGCATAGCAATGCTATGCATAGTATCTTTCTCCCAAATTTCCTCTTTTCCTCCTACACTGCCTTTCCAGCCAATAGAACCCACAATCTCGTGGCTCAAGCCCCAGGGTGACAGGAAGGAAGAACTTAACTCCTTGCAAGCAGAATTTGTGCCTTGCATCAGCCTTGTAAACTGTTTCATTTGTGGGGCAGTATCTGAGAAAACAAAACTATTGAGATTTTGGGTAGAAAGATGTAAGTAGCATCCAACACACTAGAGAGCTTCTCTGTGAATTGATTGTGAGCAGACATCTCCTGTTAGGCCTGGATGTGGCACTTTCAGAGAGGAACATAATTCAGAATACATCTTGAAGTGGATGAGATTGATTTTAGACAGCTGCCCATTCAACACACTTGAGCCTTCTGCAAAACCACTTATTGCTCCCCATAAAAAGAAACATTAGGCTTGGAAGTTTATGGATCTCAACTGAAGTCTGTGATCTTGAAGCTTAATACTGAGCTTAATACTTCTCTTTTTTTTTGCATTTATGTGTTTTGCTGAGTGTTGCTGTAGGGGCTTAAATCAGTAACTTTTGCACATGTGCAGGTGTGTATAAATTCTCAAGAGTTTGAGAGAAGGAATATAGTGTAGAGGAGAAGGATGACACTACTGGGCTCTGAGGCTGATGCTAAAATGAACTAGCAGGCCAGACCTAGCACATGTGCTTTTGCACTACTAAGGAGCACCAAAAGAAAAAATAAAAAGTACAGCTTTCAAATTTTAAAGATGAAGGACAAGTCTGGCAACACCTTTGATGGAATCACCATTCTGGTGACCTCCCTACTGCAAGGATGTCAGGAACACCCCCTCTCACTGGGAGTTGTCCTTCCTGCTCTGCCATATGTTGGTTTGGAGGGGCCAGGATTATCAGCAGCACAGCCAGATCCAGAGGGGTGGCTGTTTATCCAGAGGTGAATCAGAGTGCATGCACTGGGCCAGCATTGTCTGTGGAAGGGGTGCCCTGGGTATTGCTGATGCCTGAATGTATAGACCTGCTTTGTAAGGTAAGTTTTTGTGTCTCTTCTTGACTGCAGATGCTGTGTCTCTTCTTAACTACAGATGGTGAATGATGTTTTTCTGTAATTTCTGTAATTTCGTTTTCTGCTGCAGCTGCCATCCAGCCCTCTAAAGTAAAAATCTATAAGCTACTTCTCTAAGTCACTAGGTGGAAGCATCTACCTTAATACTACTAGCAAAACTCCTTATTTAGAGAGGTACGTTTTTCAGTTCCTCTCATGTTTAATTTCCGCTTCACATTACACAGTATCTCATTATCAGTTGCTATTAAATGGCCAGGTGAAGGAGAGCAGTGGCGTTAAGCAGAAAAGGAGACAAGTTGAGATGGGCCATTCAGCTGGATATTGCATTCTGACATGCCAGAGGCTAAGACTGCAGGCTGATTTCTAGGTCTCTCAGTTCCTAATTTACTTTAGGCAACAGCAGCAGGGCTAATTCAATTTAAACCATTTAATCTAACCTGGTAGATTTTGCAGGAAAGTGGATTAGCAAGTGCTGAAAGCACTGCTTTGCCAGCAAAGCTCCATAGATGATAACCTCATGGAAAGAGACTGCAAACAACTGTCTGAGGTTGCCCTGGAAGTGTTTTACCCTTCTCAACCATGCCAGCTCTGTTGCAGACAAACAGACCAGCTCTAGCCTAATCCAGCTCTTCTTCCATTGGTGTGTTCTCCCGCAAATGCCTGTTTTTATTGAGGCTGATACATGAATCGGAAAGAACTGAGTTTAGTCTTCATGCCCACAGATTACAATGCCTACAGACTACAATGCTGAGAAATAAACAAAAAGAAATCTGTTTTTTACTTGTTAGCTGAGCAGTTTTGATTTGAAAATCGCTGACAGACGTCAAACATGAGACCCCACAATGAAATGTTTACAGTGCCATTTCAGAGAGGGACTCCACTTTGAAACTGAGTGGAAGTATGTGGGAAGTTTGCAGAGCAGGACGTGTAGGGGTAGAAAATTAAAGCACGATGGAGCCATCAGCATCCAGAGTTTAAGGAAAGAAATGGTATTTATATTCCTCATGTTTCTTCTCAATTGACAAGATGATCCATTCCATTTGTGGTTATTGAGCTAGCTTTGTCTTGATTCCCTGTATTTTCAATTTGCTGGCTTTGGCTTTGTGTCATTTTCCTTTATAAATGGTGCTAGCAAAGTGGGGAGCTCTGCACACTCAGTTGTGAAACAGAAAGAAGACCATTTCTTTATGTTATTTTTCTGTTTGTTTTTCTTGTATGAACATATGTTTCATGCAAATCAATGTATAATTTAGCACTGACTCTGTACTTTTATTTTGATTTGATGAGAAATGCTTAACGCTTAACAGTCTTATTTCTACTTAATTTTCTCATGCAACAGCTCATGCTGCTTTCTATAACATAAATGAAGAAGGCTAACTCTACAATTTGAGACTTGGAATGACTTTATTATTACAGTCTGATTTGTTACTGTTGGCAAACCCCAAATATTCTTCCAAAGAGGAAGTTACTCTGTTGTGCCTGCCATTAATATAAATATATATAATGCCATGTGTTTTATCTATGTAGGGCACATTTGCTTCCCAGTTCACTGTTTGTGAAACAATTAAAGAGAAACAAAAAGAGAAAACAATTACAAGACAACCTGCTTTTTATTTTGAAACTGTAAAAGTTATAAATTGCAGTGAGTTGGAAAAACTCCACTGGCCGGAGAAGTACAGAAACAAGACCATGATGAGGACACTTTGTGGAGGTAACTGGTAGTAAATGGGATGTGAATCTCTTGTGCCTTCTGTTGGCTTACCTCTCTTTGCAATTTGGGTTTGTGTTTCAAGAAGCAGCATACAGAGGAGTGCAGAAAGTAATTCTGTCTTGTACAACTGAACAGGCAATGTCATTTTTGTACCTCAGGGTAGGGATTGACAGAAAGTATTGCACAAACTGGAGAGAGCACCAGCTTGGGAACAGCTTGGAGGGCAGTGATGCTTATTCATGTAGTGGGGGACTCATAGGGGGTGGTTTAGGGGCCACACTGGCAGCATACCCAGCCAGCATACATGAAGAGGGAAGATAGGGGCTGAAGAAAATGAGGAGAAGCCTTCCTGCCGGTCAGTAATATGAACTTGGCTGGCTGCTATCCCTGGGGAAGTGGCAGAAACCTTGTTGTTTGGAGCATGTGAAGCTAGTATAAATAAGGCCATAATAAATGCTTGCTGGAGAACAATCCTGTGCTGGCAGGGAGTGCTGGGTGACTTAATGGGTCTTTTCCATCTGTAGAGTCCATGAATAACAACAGATGATTAAAAAAAAAAAAAAAAAAGTGTGAAACTTGTGCAGGCATTTTTCAGCAAGCAAGCAAATCACTTTCCTAAAACAGAGAAAAAGCGATCTGAAATCGCCCAAAGACATTATCCAAGTCTGGTTTTGCAAAATGTGTTGATATTCAGCTGCTAGGTGAAATCTTAGGCTGATTGATATCCAGTGGAATCCTACCACTAGTTTCAGCAGGGCCAGGTTGGAGTAATTGGGAAACCAGGGTTTGGTTCATTTGATCAATCAGAACTGAGAAATAATAACCCCCAGTCAAAACACTTTAACTAATTTTTCATCCTCATAAAAAAAAACCAAACAAAAAAACAAAAGAAAACAAACAAACAAACAAACAAACAAACAAAAAAACCAAAACAAACCAAAACAAGACAAGAAAGAAGAAAAATCATCTAGCAAAAGAGTAGATAAAAGCATTGCACTTCCAGTCTCCCTCTTCCCTGCTCACAAACCTGCCTCTCCCCCTCACCATCCCAGTAATCCTGCAGGTCTGCTGTGTTTGGTTTGCTTGTTTAGTTTGGATTAGAAAATACCCACTAGATGTAGCTCAAAAATTGTGGCAGAAAATCTAGAAAGTGAAACAAGACAGATATATAAGAAAGATGAGTGGTCTGCTTTCATTATTTTTCCTTCATTTTCAGACAGAGCAGATGTTGTCTGTTCTCAGCTTTTCCCAGTCGACACTCTTTGCTCAGACTTTGTTACCACTGTCCTGTGAGGATGCTCTGCCCTTGCTGGCCTTTTACTTCTGGCTATCTTTCCTTCTGCAGTGATGCTTCTGAGGTTTGGGATCATAAGGAGTAGAGAAATGAGAGGACAACTGAGGTGAGGCAGAAGGCTTGTACCTCAGTGCCGGACCAGCTGGGTGAAGAGGGGGATGGAAAAGCAGCTGCTTCTCCTGAGTTACCACAGCTCAGGGAGGTTCTGTGGCTTCCCAGCACCTTTTCCTGCCCATTTCTACCACCAGCACCCCCCACCTCAGTGGTCTGGCCTCACACTTCTCCTCAAATCTCCCTTTCTGAGGAATTTCTGTGACCCCAGGCTGCCCATCCCCCAGGTCCCCTTCACCCATGGGCAGGAGGGGAATGGTCCCAGCCTCCAGTCCTGCTGTGTTTGTTGGGGCTGTACAATCCCAGGATATTTCAAGCAAGCACAATAAAAATTAGAGCAGTGCTGAGCCACAACGTCTTTGATTCATGCTCAGTAACCACATGAGAGGATTGCATGCTTATAAAATGAACCTGTTTCAGCATTAAGATAAATATTTATGAAGATCCTGCCAGTGCTGCTGACCTGCAAGACTGATTTCCTGATGTCTCCTCCTTGCCACAGCCTTCCTTTTTCTGCCAGATTGTTGCATCTTTCCTTTGTTGGTGTTTGTTTTGTTGTGTCATTTCTGGGGGCAGAAAGGATGGGTGTATGTCTCCCCACATCTCGCCCCAGCAGCCCCCTGGCAGCCCCTCGGTGTGCAGTGATCTCAGTACTCCTTTGTCTGACTATTGAGTTTTGTGTCTTTCCAACTGCTCCCATGACCTGCCCTCCTTGAGGGTTGTGCTTTGGTTTTTCAGTCTATCAGAGCCTGTGCTTGACATCTCCTGACAGTTCTGCAAGGCCAGGCTGTGGTGGGCTTGACACCTCTTCCCTATCATGCTCTTCCCTCACCCTCAGGCTTTTGAATGTGTTTATGATCAGCTTTGCTTTGATTAACTCCACTGGCTTTTAGGGTGCCTTGGAGACTTTGCCTTGTGGGCTCAGATTCTCATTTGGGGCAACAATTATGTTATATCCTTGGCAATGCCCAGTATGTCATATCACACAAAATATTCCTTAACTTCCATCTCACAGTGCTTGTCTGAATGCCCTCCCCTGTCTTCCCTCCATAGAGAAATGGAAGAAATATTCCCTGATGACCAGGGACTGCTCTTCCAGTCTTTTCCCATGGCTGGTTTGGGATTTCATGGTGCAGTGGACTTTCCCATAGCTGTTGGTCACTGAATGCACTGAAAACTTCTCACTGTGCTGTGCGAACTCCCTGTCACACCTGGTGAGCAGACTCACTTTGAGGTTAACTTGAGAGTGGTTCTTTCTTTCTCCAGAAGTTTTTAGCATTTCTCCCCCAACTCTCACTGTTGTTGCCTTTTCTTCCTGGCTGTCACACTGAGTCCTTGCCCCATCATCTCAGATCTTTCTTTGCCCATGCAGCTACTTCCCTGCACTTGAAGTCTCACCTCCTTGCCCTTCAGAGAGAGCCAAGTACAAATTTTGTAAAGTTACATGTGATACCTGTCCTGGGTTATCCTGTGTGTTTTGAAAAACCTCTGGGCTCTTTCAAGGAAGCAGAAATTAGGGTCCTGAGCATCACGTTTTCTTCTGAGCCTTCTCTAAAATATTTGGGCCCATCCACGAGGGTCCAGAAGGAGAAGTGCTCATCACAGAAGAGTGCATATGTATGTGTGCATATGTATATAGATGTGTATATGTGTGTATGTGGGCTCCTTGTGCTAGATCAGGTGCCAGCAATGGGGTACAGTGAATGCACTGCTTGATTTTTTGGAAGTGCTATGGTTTCATTTAGCACTATGGCTGCTCACAGCATGGGCATTTTTTTGTTGTCTTTTTGACACTTTATACTCTTTAACAAGTAGAGGTTTCAATAGTTTGGACATGAGGGCACAAAGAAGAAATTTTGGACTGGAGGCTAGGAAAGCATTTGCTAATAATTGTTCTAACCCACAGAAATAATAATAATAATAATAATAATAATAATAATAATAATAATAATAATAATAATAATAATAGTAATAAATGGCTAATATGTTCAAATCTAAGCGGCATGAGGATAAAGCAAGCCATAGGAAATAAATGAGTAACAGTAGTGGTGTAGGTTGGTGGACAAGGACTGTCTCTAATTTTGTAGTGAGAGAATGCAAACAGTATTCAGTGTCTTAAAAAGTGAAACATTTTAAAAGAAAGAATGCTCCAGTTATCCCACCTGTGACTGTCATGTCTACAGTCTGAAGAGATCTGTTGGGACCCAAAGCATTTCAAAGCTGAATGCCATAATTAGATGTGTGCAGCACTGTCTGGTAAAGGAGTCTGATTGCCAAGCAATATTTTGAGTTATAACAAGACAAATAATCAATCATGAAGGGCCACCAAAGGAAAGTTGCATAATATTTGCCTTATGCAGCTTTCAGTAATGACAGCTCTGGAGCTTGCCCTGCAAAGCATCGTGCTGCACACTGCTCGCTTCTCTAACCCCACCAGCAGAGCTTTGAGTGGCACTGCTGGGGGCCAAGTTTCACCCCTTGGCTTTAGTCTTAGGGTGCCACTAATGGCAGTAACACATAGGCCAAAATTACAGGCAATATTTTCTGCAAAATAAAATTATGGCCCTCTTGCAAGAGGCCTCAGAAGCCCAGAAAAACTCATTATCTGTGGCACTGTATGGGCTTCTGCATGATGGAAGCCACACACATCTTGTGCTGACTTGCGGCCCAAGAGATTATGGTTTGCAATGTTAAATCATTGACAGTAATATATATTGAACAATCACTTTTTATCAGGATGTTGAATGGTGGCGGTTAACAAATTAATCAGGGAAGAGGGATACAAACATATGCCTTTATAGCTTATGGCATGGGTAGCACCCTTATTTTCCCCACTTAGTGTGTATGTTTTAAAAGGAATAAGTTAAATGTTCATAATTTTTCTTGTTGTCCAAGATCTCAGCAACAAAACAGTAGGAAACTCCCATTACCCATTTCAGCTCTAATAGTATTCTTTTCTTCTCTCTCTAAAATGCACAGGTCTAGTGATCCAAGTTAAACATTACTGGAATTTAACCATGACTCAGAAACAATATTAATTTTGAGCCCACATATTTTTCTTCTGGTAGGGCATAAAAGTTTAAAATAAGTACACCCTCCAGATAATCTGTAAATGGTAGAGTGCAATGGATGAGACAAAGAAAGAAAAACAAAACAACATGCACATAATAACAACAGAGCAGCAGCAATGTTGGGTGTTATGAACTTTTTTGGTATGATGGCAGGAACCAGAGTTTTTTTCCCCCATTTCTGTTCTCTGGTTCAAAGGGGGCAGCAGACAGGCATCATGCCACTGAGCTGGGTCAGAAGATTTCTGTCCCAAACAAATACATTACCGGGGTTACTTCTTGGTGGGAAGCACAGGGATTGTTCAGAATGTTAACATAGCATTTCTTAACTCCCCCGTCCCTCACTCCCTCCCTGCGCGGGAGATACCACACTGCTGTTTGTCTGAAGTCTAAAGGCTGCCACAGCCATCTTTTTCAAATTAAAATGGCAATGTAAATTTTGTAAATGTTAGTTCTCCTAATTGGCAGTGGCTTGTATAATTAAAATAAAATCACTAATACTTTCTCTTGGTTTTTTTTATTATCACTGAAGTTCATTTTTCAGTAATGCAGACAATGTCTTCATTTTTATGAAGACCCATACTGACCTCTAAATATCTGATTTTTTTCAGTGAATGTTTATGCCCATCTGGTTTGAATTTAGCATTCTTATGAGTCATTCCACTTTGATAGGAACACTCTGCTATAGAAAACTTCTTTTAATATTTTAAAATTTTAAATCAAACACTGCATACTGCATTACCTAAGGCCTCCTACAGTTATGGAAATCAGTGAGTTCGTTTTCTTCATTGGACATTGCATTTGCTCTCTTTGTGAATTAAATTATTTTCATGCTAGAAAGGTCTATAATGCACATGTGTTCAAGTGTTTTACCATCTTTTGTTGCCACATCCTTTCCCAGACTTAATAGCAGCCTTTTTGGAAACAGCCTCACTAGAGGAAGGATGAGTGATTCTATAGGAAATAAGGATGCTCAGCACTTCCTTACATCTGACATTTTACCCAAGCAAAAGTGCTATATTTATTTTACCATCAACACTGATTTTATTACTTCTTATGTTCTTACTACACGCATTTCCTGATGTTAAAGATATAACCAATTCTTTTGGGTTATTTCTTTTCATGCAGTGAAGAGTTTAAATAGGTTTTTTTAAGAAACTCCAAGTGAATTGCCAAAGAAAGGGAAGGAAAAAAGTTCAAATCAAGCTATTAAATGTATGGTGTGGAGACCATTCTATTTCAAAATAAAATCTCAATTTGCCAGTATGTTTTGTTGAGCTATAATTGAATCATCACATAAAATAGAATGGGTCAGTTCCAATTGGAAAAAAAATTGAATATTTTAAAGTATTGTTTGTTTGCACTTAATATGTTCTAACAAGTTGAGACTCTACTTCCTTTCTTGACTACTGAAATTCATTTTAGCTCTTAAATATATACAAAGTAAAATTTAAACATTGAAATTTTCTCTGAGACCCCCAACTAGAAGAGAATCGTTTCTGAGCAAATATGGGCAAATTGCTTTAAACCAGATGAAAATTACAGTACTTTATTATATTATAATATGGAAAAATGTAAGAAGTTGTGTTTTTTCCATAAATACAAACTATTTAAGTTCTCACTTAGTTTAAGCAAGTGCTTAGCAATTTTAGAACATCTTCCCACATATTTACAAATTAGACTTGCACTATTTCCCAGTTTATAGCCTATGATATCCTTCTTCAAAGCCTCTTACTTTTCTCTCTTTTCTATTAGGGTAAATTTGGATTCAAGTAAAAAAGAGAGCACCTAATTTTTAGCTATCTTTAGCAGAAAATGCAGAATGCCACCTTGAGAATGGAGCTTCATGAGGACCCAAAATGACCATACTTTATATTCTAGGGTATATTTTACGTTGACCAGGGCAGCAGAGCAGCTAATGTGCTGTAAGCACGATCTGCTCACTGGGACAAAGCAAGTTTGTCACTGCTATGCAGACCTGTATTAGTGTCTGGTTTATTTTGGTTGCGTTTTAGGTAAGGTAAAAAAAAAGGACAGGCCCATTAATAGAGGCTAAAATGTAGTCCCTTCATTTCCATCATTCCTAAGCAGCCTGTAACATGAAGAATGCTTTTGTAGCTCACATTAGTCACGTTATCATGATGGAATAATGAAAGAAGAAAGGATTTATTTTTTTTAAGTACAGTTCAGAGGTGTAGTGTTGTCAGACTAATGTCAGAATACCACACTTTTAAAAAACACTTAACCTTCATCAGTCAGACAGATAAATACTAAAGATACTAAAGTCCCTTTCTAATCCATTGAGGATGCTGTGTTTTTCTTATCTTTCTTTTTTTTTTTTTTCTATAGATCAGATAATGGAAAACTTTAACCTTGTTAAAAAAATCTGAGGATATTATATTACAGTATTATAGTTTTGCCAGTTTTCAATAATAATTTTTCACCAATTGATGAACTTTGGTTTCTCCATTTGCAAAGACAAAGAGGAAAATACCTTCACTCATTTGCTCAGTATATGTATAGAGTGGTGACTGTTCATTTTCACAGGAAGAGTTCAAATATGTAATGGACATAAGAAACATTCATCACATAGTTGTATGCATACAGGCTCTCCTCCATTTCACTTATAAGGGTTAGGGAGAGGTAGTGGAGAGACTGCCCTTGTGAGTGTGCATATCCTGAGGGCTGTTAAACAAAACATTTTGCATTAAACACTTTGATGGTCTGACATTATTTTTAACGGCATTATGCAGGTAGTCTGTTCCTTTTGGGCATACCAAGTACACTACAGTACCATCCACAACTAGCAAAGCACAGAAAGGGGTCCCGACAGCAAATCACGCTATTGTTGACTTTTTATTTAATAACCAGTTTTTAAAGGTAGAAACAGGACAGGCTTGTGGGTAAGGCACTGATCTGAACTGCCAAAGGCTGGGCTCAGTTCCTGATTCTGCTACAAGTATCCTCTCTGACATGGTACATGCTATTTGGTATACAGGTACACCCTGCAACAGGTTGAGTCTGACATCAAACCCCTTTTGCATTGATATTGCATGGATGCAATGCCTTGCTCAGATGCTTGGCTTTACTCAAACTGGAGAGAAAGGTGAGCCTCTTGCTACTATGGATGGTGATGTAAATATGCCCTGACCCACCACGTAGGGGTGTTATCCCTGCTGCCCTCATGGTGATAGCAGATAGCCGGCCCTGGCCAGGGGAGGCAGCTGAGAAACCTTTTCCAAACATGTCCCAAGTACTTCCCATAAAAGCAAACAGGATTCATAGGTTGCTGCCCAAACTGTCTTTACAACTCTAAGTGTATGTTGCAGGAAGGCACAGATACCTGCGCCCCAGGCTGAGGGAGCTGTGGTCTCATCAGTTTTTGGGATCCTAATGAGCTGGGCACAGGTTACACTATTAAATTTGGTTGGAATTGGCCAGAAGTTGTTTGTTGGGAAACTGGCAGACAGATAGATGGATACTGTGGTTGCATAAACCGAGTTTCCTAAGGAAACTGGATTATGAAATGAGGATGATAGCACCTCCCTACCATACAGGGATGTTATGAGAATAAAAGTTTTTCTGGTGGTGAACTGCTCAGGTGTTTCAGGGATGGAGAAAATGCAAATTCCTAGACAACTGGATTAATTTTGGCATTTTTCCTTCTACTTTGAAATTGTGTACTGCAAATTGTTACGCATGGGCATATCTTTTGAGACAGTAACTCTGCTATTACAAACTGTGTTTGAAGTATCAGCAACTAATGAAGTGGAAAGAGATTCAGATTTTGTCTGCTGAACTGCTAAGTGTGTGTGTCTCAAAACACAAGAATTCCTACTTACTTTTCCATGAAGAGAGCATATTTAGAGTACAGCACTACTCCCTTTCTCCAGAAAGTTCATCAACTGAAAGCAACCAAATATATCTTCCATATTTCGAATTGTAGTGTGCTTCCTTGCCTTGAATTTGAAAAAAAAAAAAAAGTGTAATAATGGGAAAATCTTTGCAGTTCCAAAGATAAGCAGGTGTGAGCCTTAGCTACACAAAGCATTGGTCTTTCTGAGTAGAAAGGTAAGCAGCAGTAAATCGTTAAAGCTCAGGTTCATGAGGAGTCCAAGCACTTCCAACAGAAATCAGGAAGAATTTTGGAAGGTATTCTAACGCTGAGAGCCTAAAATCTTCCACTCCACAGGGGATGAAACTCTGAAAGCTCTTCAGTTTTCCATTTCCAAACCCTGGGCAGGGGTAGCTCAGCTCCCTGATCACAGGGAAGGTGGCCTCTGAGAGGCCTGGGCATGCCAGCATCTGCCTTGGGTTGAAGGTCTTCTGGGACATTTGTAGGAGGCATTTCTTCTTGCCATAATGTGCCTAAAAAAACAGGTTGCTCACTAACCCAGAAACAGCTCTTTTAATGCCTAACAGCAGCAGCAGGATGGGGGAGTGATGTGCTGCTGTGTGCTGCCTGTCCTGTGGGTATCCCATGCACGTGAGATGGGACTAATCAATCCCCTGACCAGTTTTCCATGTACTCTGCCTTTGCCAGGCCAAATTCCATTGCTTAAAAAAAAATAGAAAATACTTGATCAGGAAGAATGAGCTGGTACATCTTTGTGCTCCTCAAGAGGGAGGAATACAGGCTACAGCATCTTCTTACACATCTTGATGGCTTCTCTATCTGCATGAAGGACAGTGGCCTAGGCCGCTGCAGCAAATAGGGAAGATGAATTCCAGTCTCCCACATGCTAGATGAGCACTCCTGCATTGCTGTATAAAAAAAACTTGGTGCCCCTCCCAGCTAGTGTTAAGGGCATCAAAAAGCAGGCTTGGTCTGCTTTTGAAGGGAAGAGGTTAGCCTCTGACCTCAGAGGAGAGGGAGTGATGGCATGCACATCTTAAACCGTGTTTCTCCTCACTCTGGGTGTTTTGGAGCATTTCCAAAGACCGCTAGCTCTCCCCATTTTCTGGACCTCAGCACCCAGGGAAAAAGTCTAGATTCTTGTTCTTGTAACAGGCATCTCAAATTAGGTAGTGCAAGTCCTGGCACGCAGGGATTTGGCCCGGCAGTGTCTGTGTTTGTTTAAAGAGCTATATGCTGAGCCACGTTAGTGCCTGTTGCATTAGTCATAACAAGCTTTCAAAATTATAAATGGGGAAAGTGCTGAGTAACTTGTGATTCAGCCTTACTATGATTTCTAAGTACATATTACTAATACATTCCATGTTATTACACTCCTTCCCCTCCCAGTTTGACACCTACATCCGTTCCCCACACAAATCTGGAGCAGAGAAAGCTCTTCTTATTTCCAGTAGCTGGTAGGACATGAGGAGCTGGCTCATCCTCCACTTGACATTTTTATCACCCTCAAAAACTCCCTTGTTTAAAACTGTTTACTCTGTGCTGTGATGTTTTCTTTGGGAAATAGTAGTGACAGAAACCAGTCGATTTAAGACAAAGTTGCAGGTTCTGCACCCCTTGAGTGTAGCAATCAGTATTTTTTGCCTTTGTATTTATCATGAGTTATCTGTTGGCTTTTTAAAGGAGAGTGAAAATTGAGCCATCAGGTTGTTTCTGCAGTGGAAGCTTGAATGTTCTATATATATATATATATATAAAAGACAACTTTGTTTCTTTTGGCATTATCTAAAATGAAGTTAATGGTGGGTGGAGGCTTCCTGGGAAGGAAATGTGCAGGGGTAAAAAATGAAATTGTGGTGGGCCACCACCCTGTAGGGCCTTGGTGAAAACGCTGAATAATTATCTGAATGTCGTGGGTGATGGAAGTTTGTGTCCTCTTCAGGGAGGGTTTTGCAGAGCAGCAGGGTTTTGCAGGAACCTTTGCACCTTTGAGTTGGCAGGAAGAACACAGTCCTGTGCTCCTCAAGCAAGGACAGACCCTTACTTGCTAGAATTTGATTTGATCAACTTTACTTATCTTGAGACATCTGTTATGTCAAAGAAAGGCCTCTTTTGAAGAAAGAAAAATTATTTTTGTGGTAAGAGTCTGTGGGCCTGTAGTACTGGAGGAGGTTGGGATCAGTGATGCCAGGCTTAGGAGGGGTTTCAGTGCCAGAGTCATGCTCCTCCCTAAACGGGGCTGTGGCAGTCCCCAAAATTGGAAGCAGAATGGCTCCCTTAACAGCTGGGAGAAGGAGCGCAAACCCCACAACCCCCTGTTCTCTTTCTCCTGCTTTCTTTCAGGGCCTGTCAAGGGACCATGAAGTGACCAGGCTTTTAATAACTTATTTTAGGTAAGCACCTCAAGTTAGAAGAGATGAGTCTGCGAACTGAAGTGCAGATTACACCTCTGTCAGCAACTTAAGAAGTTCCTCCCCCTCCTCATCAGCTCCACTGAACACTGAAGAACCCAGATTTTTCTGGCATGCTCTTAGTTTGGGGATTTCAGCACATGGCTGGAGATGGTGCCAGTTTTGCATCACGCTGGAAGGTTAGTGCAGTAGTGTAGGTGAAGCCCTGGGTGAACACCACATAAGGCAGGAGTTAGAGGAAGGCTGTGGCTGCCCAGGCCAGATCTTCAGCAAGGAACCTGCTGATCATGGATGTCGGGAACACTACATCTGCAAAAGTGAGGTTTAGCTGATAAAAACAATTTTTAGAGGTAAGCACCATAATAACCATAGGTTTCTCTTGGAACATTGTTGCTGCTTGTTGCAAATGACCAAGTGGCCTGGTGACCTGCCTGGGAAGGAGGGAGATGTGTGCTCTAGGTGCTCTTTGATTCAAGAGATTGGAAACTTTAGCTTTTGTAGCCACCTGAGTTCTTTGACCACCAGCCTTAGGCTAGTCTAGAAGAAAGCACCCCACTGAAGCTGCACAGAGATATGCAAACCTCATGGAATCTGGATTGCCCTAATATCTAATTGTACAGTGAAGGGCCTTTACTGGGAGCAATGGAACTTTTTGGTCTGGTCCCTCTTTCCCAGCCTGTTTATAAATTTATTTTAATCTGTAGATAAAGACAAAAAACCCACACAGGATGCAGTGCCTGGGACACACCATCTTTCATCCACCTCTCCCACTGCACCCCATCCACTTATCTGAGCCTGGCACTGGCCCCTAGCCACTGAGCAAAAAAACATCTATTGGTACAGGAGGCACAGACAACCTCAGTGAGGAGAGAAATACCTTCACAGTGGGTTCAGCACTACCTTGAATACTTCAGGAAGAATTCCTCTCGATACAGTCTCCCTGGGAATGGAGAAAAGGTCTTTGCTCACCTCTGTGACAGCATGCAAAGATCATGGTGAAATATTTACTGTGGGCACCTCAGAGGGGTAGGTATTGAATTCAAATGGAGATTAATTTCTCACCTTCATCTCTGGCTTGTCATCAGAGGTGGAAAGTGTCATCAGCTCTGCTGCATAGGTCAGTGTTGTATCTCTCAAGAACACAATCAGCTGGAAAAGATTTTCCCAATGTCTATTAAATGCAGGCAAAAGAAAACATGAAAGAAAATAAAAATAAATGAAGAGGAGTCCGCGAAGGCTTTAGTGGTATTGCTCTGGCATGGAACCATCAGTGAGCTGGGGATGGTGGGAGTGTGTGGAGCAGTGCAGGGTGAGCAAAGGGCAGCACCTGAACCCTGTGTGTCAGCAGGTACATATTCTGCACAGTATCAGTTACCTCAGCAATTCAGACAGACTGAAATGGGAGCTCTTTCCTATGAAAAATGACCACAAGAGCTTTCCATTCCATGACTTTAATTTAGCTTTTTTTAGGCATTTGGATATTATCCAGTGCTTCCCGGTAGCTGCTATTATAGTATTGTTTCAAATATAGATTGTATGAGTCATTGTGCTGCCCAGTTTAGAATTCATCCTGGAAATGCTCAGGCTCTTCTTTCAACTCTTTCTCCCAATCCCTTGGGCATTACACAGGTTTCCTCCAGATTTTATCCCAAAGTCCTCACCATTCCACCTGATGTCCTCTTTGTGGTGAAATCTAGTTATGACAAAACATTGTGACCTCTGAGAGGTTAAGCAGGCAAGCTTACAGTAAATCCAGAGACATTTGGGTAAGCACTTTCTGACAAAAACAGTTTTATGTATTTGCAGTTCAGGGTCTGGTTGGAAGTTCTCTTCAAAGAAAACAGAAAGGCAAGAAATTCACATCTTTGGAACTATCTGTGATGATAAGGTATGCCTTCATGTGTGTGCTCTTCCAAGGCTGTGGCTAGAAGAGCCGGAGAAGTGGAGTACTTCAGGTCTTCAGGAAAACTGTATCTGTAGCCTACTTTCTTCCCTTTTCAGTTTTTTTTTTAGAGGATATAGCACAAAGTTTGTGCTGTAAAGCCAGCTTCAGCTGGAAGCATCCTTTCTGTAGATGCACTTTGTGCAAGGTTTTAGCATACTCATTTGCAAAATAATCAAAATTATAGACAACCTGAAGACTGTGTGCTCAGCTGGACATGTAGAGCTCTTCCTGAAGATAAGCAATACCCATCAAAGGGATTTGCAGCTCAGCCCTGTGTACCTCTTTATCTTACCACTTTATTTCTGCTACCTTTTCTTCTGCATGGTAGAAATAATTATGGCATATTTTGGACCTGTACAGGATCTATTTTTTCTCCCACTCTAGTGTTATACCTATAAAGTAATAGGAACTGCATTCTTATTTGAATTACTCTTGTGTTATGTTTGGATGCTGCTGTGTCTGGTGGTCAAAGCAATGAGAAAAGTAGCTCATAATCTGTGAAACACATGAACTACATTCCTGCGACATTTAGAATACTTGGCAGAGACAAAGCGTTGATTGAAAATGAGCAAAGCAGCGTTACCTTTCCTTGTAGTTTGCTTTGTGTTATGGTGTCTAGGAATGCTGTTGCATAATGATTTTTAATTGTTTTTCTTTTAGGCTAGGAGGCCAGATGCTTTAGTTTGGGTTGTTTGGTTTTGTTGGTTTTTTGCTTTGTTTAGTTTTTTGGCGAAAAAAACCCCATATGCATCACCACACACCTCTGCTTGTTTCCCAATATATAACTGACATCTCAAAAGGAGAAAACCCCCTGAAACTCACTGAACATTAAGTCGGCTGATTCTTCACCAGAAAGACCTTGACTGGGCATTTAGGTTTTAGTATGCATTACAGTGTTTATCCTCTATGAGGTAAATTTGCTGAATTGAAAAAACATGTCAATATAATAACTAAGACATCAGCTTTAAACATGTCTTTGCCTTGCTGAGGACAGAAAAGAAAACAAACCTTACATTCTATACTAAGGCCCACAAAGACAGTTTTTACTATGGAAAGGAATAACAAATCATTAAGTGGGAAAGTGGCAGAAAACAGAGCTGAATTCTAATGCGTACTTTGTGTCAGGCTCTCAACCATCCAAGCCTTGATGAATTTATTTAGCCAAAGCTTCCTCCACATGAATGGTATCAAAGGAACCTCAAACCCTCAAATGTGTTTGATGCACACTCCCACCAAACTTCATGGGATGTGATAGGATACATCCTTATGCTATGCCACAAAAATAAATCTGACAGGTTGCAATATATCATTTTTGTTAATTTGGACATGTGGGTCAGAAAAGCCACCAAAAGCTACCATTATCACACAATGCCCAAGAAATTCCCGTGCCAAATACTTTGTTACAGGTTTAGAGCATGCTAAATGTGAGCACTCTGCAGCAGCTCATCCTGGAACCAGGCTTTCCTCCCTGTGGTACTCCAGGCTGCAGTAGTCATGGGTAGCTCCTGATAGCTCCTAACCTAAAGAAGTGTCTGTTGTCTGGTTGAAGAAGTCATGGATCTCAGAGGTTGAATGGACTCAGGAGACATTAATTCTTCCATCAAAGCTCTGCATTCATTTCTGTACTTACAGGCAATACTAATGTGTGATAGGTAATAGCTATAATAGCATAGAAGTATATTTATGGTAGGTATGTGATGCATACACTACGGGTGTCCTTGTGAAAGGCAGAAGCAGAAAGCTTCAGCACTCTACTTATTCCTAAAGGACGTTCCTAAAGGAAATGGGTTCTTACATTGTCACTTTCTTTTTATTGGTGAAACTTGCTCCTCATAGCACAGCAATTTGCCTGTGGTCCAGCTGGCAGATAGCTATCCCGAGTTCTCAAGGAATTAGCTGGCAATGCAGGCCCTATTTACTTCTGGGTAACAAAAGGACTGTGTGAGCATAGAGCATACCATTGTCTGACTGATTCCATAACCCAGGGTGAGACCAGGGGCTCGATCTGAAGAGCTAGATGACATCAGTTTAGGTGATGAGGTGCTTGTAGGCTGAAGTGGTAGTGGGATTGGGGAGAGATATAACTATGGATCTCCTTTCCTTCTCTTGTTAACACACAGTAACTAATCATAGTTGGTTTGTTTTCAAACAAAATAATTACCTTTAAAAAAAAAAACACAGATGTTCTTAAGGAGTACAGCAAGGATAACTCACAGCCTGCATTATTGTACATACTCAATACCACCTAAATTGTGCCAAATTGGTAAAATAAAGCTCTGTTTAACCTCATGCAGTGGTCTCAGGACTCCATAGCTGTGTACTCCAGAAGTCAGCACTGGTAATAGAGGTGTAGCACTCGCTGCTGTTTTCAGAGCATTTGTAACTGGGATTAGTAGTTTTCCAATAGCACCCAAAAGGCTTGGTCCTGCTGCAGAGCCTGGATGTTCTCAGAGGTGCATGAGTATGTGGTGGTGTTGTCTTTGTAATACTTCAGCTTGATTAAATATAAAAAGAGGGAAAAAAAAAAAGGAACCTGTGGGAGCAAGATTTGAGTTGGCTGTAAACCAACATATGCACAGTTTAATAACATACATCTACATTCAGTGATTTCAGCTCTTATCTTTTAATCAGAAGCTATAGGACCCTAACCCAATTTTAAACAGCTTACAAGTGCAGATTTTAAGTCTTACCTTTCGTTTTCTTTGTACTGAGTTAAGTAGTGAGAAAAATCACTGTTATGGAAAAAACTCTTACAGAAACTATTCTTACTCAACAGGTTTTAAGTTTTTCTACCAGCTTCACAGTTGCTGTTTCCAGATCTCTTTTAATTAATTCTGGTAACTGAAATATTTGACAGAAGTTTGTAAACCCCTATCCTTATAGGGTTTTCAATTACATTAATTAATTAGTTTTATATAAATCAACTCACACAGCTGAATAGACCTAATTAAAAATAAATACATTTACAAGCTATCTTATTACGGCAGCATTAAGGGTAATGAGTTCATTAAGCATTGCATGAAGACATTTCCAGGCTGAGGGTACAGGCTGCAACATGTTGAAGACACTCGCTGCTGAGGAAAGGAGGCTCTGCCAACAGAGATTAGCCTATCTGCAACAAAAGCTTTTACTTCAAAGATCATAGATAACGTTGGAGGGCTTAATGAGAGTGTATTTTTAAAATGTAAATAGGAGGATCTAGTGGGCACATAAATTGCATAACACTCATAGCACACCCTCTGCTCTTGCTTATGGAAGTAAAGAGAGTAAAAGCTAACAAGTTACGTACATCACTCCTCCTATTTCAAGGGGGTGTTCTGCTTGTAGATCGATTCCTATCAGTGCAGGAGTGCCTTAATAATTGGAATTGTATCACAAACTTGAAATAGCTGCCACACACCACATTTGCCTGTGTACCCCTTTTGATGAGGTTAGTCCCAAAATGCCAAACTATTAAGTGAAATAAATATAAGGTGTCTCAGCACACTGCTGTGCTGTTCTGCCTTTAAAAGGGTGAACTTCCAAAAAAACCTCTTTCAGATCACAATAACGTAAAAAGCTTTATGGATAATACTGAAAATGGGGTTTATTTTATGTTATGCAGAACTGATAATTAGTTCTTTAAAAGTTTGCTGTGTTTTCACATGAAACATTAAAATGTTATGTGCTGAACTGACAGACAGAGGAAATTTTTAATATGCTGAAATAAAATGTGCTTAAATAACACTCCCCAATAGTCTTTCATTCTTTGCTTCGCTTATACAGAGAACCAGCCATCACTTTTAACTTTTAATAAGTTTCATATGTTTTGTAGAGGAACTGTGTTTGGTTAATTCTAACCTTTAATTAGTAGCCCCTGGATTGGTGTATACCCCAGACACGGGGATGTTATTAGTGTGAACTGAAAGCTATGTGTGTTACTCCATAACAGATCAAAACAAACCTTGTATGCTCTGACAGCATTAAACCCCACTGAGACTTTGTGCAGGATATGGTTTTCCACTTGCAAAAGAAAATTGTAATTCACAAGCCTTTGCCAGATGTTGTCCTCCCATACTTACATACCTACCGAGTAGGTGGTCACCTAGGGTAAAGCCAAGTGTGCCCTGTTAGAGCATTTGTCAGACCAAATAATTTCTTGAGTTTTTTTCTTCTCTCTTTTTTTTTTTTTTTTTTTTTAAGAAAAATAGCAGTAAAATATTTTAAAAAGCTGTGCTGGGAAATGGCTGTTTACTATGAATGGGATCCTGTTGTTTTCTGAGAGGAATGCAGGGCCATGCTCATGATCTCTTGAAGAGAGAAGGCATAGAGGCACAAAGGAGTCTGTTGAAGACTTGATTTCTGCTGAACGATGTCACTACAGACCATGCTGGATCATAAGTGCAACAGTAACACAAAATCATGAGACAGACAAAATGAAGAGAACAGGAGATTGCAGTATGCTTTGAAAGGCAACTTGAGAAGACATTCTTTTGTTAAAATTAGAAATGTTCCTGTAACCAAATAGAAGAGTTGCCCAAATGAGAATAAAATATACTGCTGGCATCATCCCCTGGCATTTTATTAGCATGTAGATATCTGGTACAAATGCGTACTACTATCAGACTGTTATCAGATTTTACCAGGTCAGCAAAAGTCATCTTTGTTATCGGTAAAAAAAATTTCCCAGAGAAAAAGGTTTAAACTTTGCATGGAAAAGATAAGCTTAAATGAAAAAAATATACTCAACCTTCACCCAAATTTTCTTTGGAAACAGTTTGGGTGACCCCGCCTTGGTGTTTTTTACATACTCAGCTGTAAACACAAAAACATGGCTTACATGTTGTAAATGTTATTGCAACTTTTGTGGTCCAAGAATAAAAGTGAGGCAGGATTGTGGACAGAAATTAAAATTAAAACAGTGCTCCATAATTGGAAAACTTGGAATAATTTTTAGACTTAATCTTCTTCAGTAATTTTATGTAAAATTCTGTAAGTAAAAGGAGACGTTTCTGGTGTTTTAGGATGTGCAGATGTTTTTTTTTTTTTTTTTTTCCAGGAGATTTTATAAACATGTCAAGTAATAACTGCAAGTGATTTTATACAGTAAAAAGCATTAAGATGACTTTTTAAAAGAAATTAAGTTCTCCCTGGCTTCTGGAGTTTTTAAGAAGAATGAGATAAACTTTTGACTCTGAATGCCATTATGTACTTATGGTATGACTGCTTGAAGCCACAAAAATCTTATCTGCTACCATGGTGGAAACCAGCCTGTGAACATCAGACATTCAGTGACATACTTACATGATCTATTTTTGACCAGATCTAATGTAAGCATTGTGATAAAAGGGCAGGTCCTGCCAACAAGTTGGCACATGAAGTGAAATACAATTGCCAACAGCCAGGGGTGTCCCAGAGCAGTCCTGCAGCTCTCCTTTCAGGCCAGTTCCACTGAGCCGTGCCTCTGGGCACAGGTACTCTCCTGCAGGATCAGGCCTGTCTGCATGCATGTGGAATCGCTTTGCTGCTTACTTTGATGCCTGCCTGAATAACTTTGCAATAAACCTAGTGCAGCAAGTGCCTTCCTTTTATTCTATTAAAAAGCACATATAGCTTTAGTTCTATTAATGGAGACCTTCCTCAAAAAGTCAATGTCTGTCATAGGAGTGAACTAAAACCCGTCACACAGCTATTGTGTTACAGTGCATAGAATGCAATGTTTCTTTGTCTAGGAACACCACACTGGCAACTGGTTTTGAGCAATAGTCCCCATATCTGCCTTTTCATGCATCTTGGATTTATTGGTATTACATTTTGTGTCCAGGCAATCAAAGGAAAAATCTTCTCTCTCATTGGCAACAATAACAATATATATGAACCTGACTTTAAGGGCTTCCAGCACTAAATTTTGTGTGTAAAAACACCAATAAAAACCTGAGTTAAGCTTTGAGATTTTGAAAGAAATCTGAAAAGCCAGGGTAGTTTTTTCTACTTTTTCCTCTTTCTTTTTAATAAACAGACAAGACAAATCTTCCAACAGACTCTGCAGTGTATATCTCTCTCTACAGGTAAACAGTGCTGGTCATTTCTTTCAAACATGTCATCTTCTGAGATTAAACCTGGATTAATTTCTTCTTTAGACAGGTGACTTTCCACTCCTTGACAGAAATCTGAACAGCATAAAAAATTGCTCTGGTCAAAATTACAGATCAGCTGGAAATTCACAAGCAGTCGCACAGGATTTCCTCTGGAGAACTGACTGACTGACTGACTGACTGACTGACTGAGAGCCATTTTATTTGTCAGTTATGTTGTTTTCCTCCAGAGGATAATAGACAAGCAAATTAATTAGTGAAAATAAGCTACAAAACCATCAAAACATTCAGGCAAAACTTCACTCAAACTAACATGTTCAGTGAAACAGAAACTTGGACTGGCAGCTCTCTGTTTTTACACTATTTGTTGATTCTACTGACAGCTTTAATCATTGCTGAGCTGACATTCTGGTGGTACAAATGAGTAAATAAAATGTCAGTTTTGCTTACGATGACATTGAACATAACTGTTCAACCTTGACAGGTCTATATTTGTAGACAAGATAATAATTTCTTTAGACTTTCCTGCAAGAATAACATGTCTAAAATCTGCACTGCTACCACATACATGGCCTGTAAACAGTAAAAGTCAGCTATTTTTATTTGTGATCTTTTGACAAAAACTAATGGTGTAATTTTTTTTTTTTTACCTAGTCAGAAGGGCAGAACAGCCAACATCCACCCAGCTCCAGATCACAGAGCAAAAGCCCTACCTTACCAAAACTGATAGAAGTTCCTCTATCAGCTCCTGTGGGCTCAGTGTTGACTCTTCCAAGGGTTGCACAAAACTCCAAGTTTTTCTGGGAAAAATCTTATGTCAAAGAGGTTCTTTGTTTAAGGCATAACCTGAGTTGTCTGTCAGATGTGGGCCCCAATCCAGCAAAGCACTTAAGCACATGTGTAGTGTTGTTGAAATCAACGGGACTACCGCTCACATGCTTAAAGTCACGCGTGTGTTTAAGTGCTTTGCCGGCCTGAAGCCTTGCAGAAGTCCTTTATATCATGTTGATTTCAAAGCACATTTCGTTATTACATCACCATGCTGTTTTTGGCAAGGAATGAATTAATAAATGAGACAAGGAGAGGTCCAGCAGGAGCTGCTGGGAGAGTGGGACACTGCATTCCTTTCAAAACCAGGTTGTGGCAATAAGTTTACAGGAGACATGAATCAGCCACGTAGGCAGATATAAATAACGTGAAGCAGCCAGGCTGGGTGACATACTGCTGCACTTTTTATATTGCAAGAACATACCAATACTGGGTACATTGTGTTTTTAATCTTTCCACAGACTTGGCATCCACCCACCCTCCAAGGCCAACTGCATTCTGGTCACTGTGAGAATGCACTCAGCCCCTCTCTCTGCACAGGATTTTAATGCTATTTCACAACCTGGGATTGCATGGCTGGAGAGCAGCCCTGTTGTAAAGCCACAGTATTGGCATGCAAGTGCTTTATAGATATACTAAAGCCAAAAAGTCTCCCTTGAGGACACAGTGGTAACCGTAGGGTTGGGTAAGACACATGCTCTTAAATCACAAGCTGAGCTCTTCCAGGGGGATGCTCTGTTGCATCCTGGACCATGTGGCCATAATTGTGTTGCTGTTTGAGTGCTGCAATCAAAGCTGATCTGCTTTCACATGCACAGTCCTGTTCCGATCATGCATTTTTGGAAGTCCAAGAACCTGCTGCCATGACATGGCCATGGTACTACCAGCAGCCAGCGTTACACCCTGTTGCTGATGGGTTGTCTTGGCAGCCAGAGCCCTGCCTGTGGTTGAGATATCAGAGCCCATGTTTCAGAGAGCCCTGTGCCACCACATCAAGGCATTGCACTCACACTGACACCTCACCCAGGCTAGCAAGATGCAGTGCAATCTGCAAGCACCATCTACTCAGATAAGGATGATGGCAAAAGCCACACTGGTGTCTGCCCTTTGGAAGGGAGTGGAAAGGAAAGAGTGCTTTGGGGAATAGGGCAGGAAAAAGAGGGCAGGTGCAGAAGGGATATATAGGGAAGGAGGAAGAAGAGGAGCAAGAGGGTAGAAAACAACAACTGAAAGTAATGTCCTAGAAACAGCTGAACGTCCCTTTTGGGACCTCTCACTGAGGAACTGCCTACATGGTGATGGGGGTGGGGGTGCAGCTATGCCCAAGTGTGATGGTGAAAGCATGTTTTCCTTGCTGTGCGAAGAGGGTGCCAGAGTGGAAATCTGGGAGTGAACATTTGGTACGACAAATCATCCGGTCTATTGTTATCTAGGAAAGACATCAATGCCCCTTTCATTTTGTTGGGATTGGGTTAAGTATTGACTTTTATTGATCACATGAATGGGAGGGAACAATGGAAGCTATGGAGCTTTCTAAATAATCTTCACACACAATAAAATATAGATAAATAGCACAAATCTAATTCGTCTTCCCTTTGAAAGTTTTTTTCAAGGAAGCCACTATGCTACAGATATTGACAAGCAGCTGGAAAAAACAACTTCCAGTACTGGGAAGGCCAGTGGGAAGAGGGGACAAGCTCCCTATCAGAGCCTCAGCTTCACAGGCCTTTTGTGTTGAAATCTGCAAAATCTTGTAAGGCAGGACAAGGGATTTATTTGTCATTTCATCTGGGAATTCTAGAAGTTTGGATCCATTTTTCATTTTTCTGCACTCTTTTGATTTATTTGCCTATTGTTACTGGTAGATTTTTTAATACCATTCATGACCAGAATACAACCGATCATGTAACTAAATATAAACTAAGTTAAACAAACTACAGTTTTCTAATCTGAAAAGGGGCTTGATTTAGATTTTTTCCTTGAACTAGGACTCAGTGTCCTCTTTGATGAAAGTTGCAGGAAAGCTCTCAGCAGCAGCTTCAACATACATTGCCAAACTCACAGCAGAGAAGGAGCAATCATACGCTTTCAAGAGGATGTTTTGCATCCGGTTGTTCGAGCAGGACGCAGCGCTGCTGTTATCATGGAGGCTGAATTGATGCTTTTCCTGAGAAACATCATTTGGAAAAGAGCTATAATCATATGTTCTGATAGATGCATTGCACAGCACTGATACAAAATGAGTGCCTAATCCAAAACCCTGTCACCAATGGTAAAGTTTCTGTGCTTCCTCTGGGGTTTGGATCAATTTCTCTGTCTGTAATTGCTGATATAGAAGGAATGTTATTTTTGCTGTGGCACTTGCAATAATATGGAGTTATCATTTAATCAAGGTTGTTGCAATATGTTTGCTATATGTTTGCTAACACAACTTCTCTAAATGATCTGGGAAAGTAAAGATAATGCAAAATGTAATTTTAACGTATGTAAGTGAAATGCAAAAGGTAATTTTAATCAATGTCAGAAGTGAACCACTTTTGACAATCTGATTCTTATCTGAGATTCTTAAGAATAATGTACCACAGCTTTTAGGACAGCTACTTTCAAATTATTCTCCTTTTAAAAAGGCTTCAGGAGAGAGGCAAGAAGAAGCCCTTGTCATAACACACTGCAGGACACGTGTTATGTTCCCACAGCCTGCCACATTCAGCTTACCTCTGTGTGCCATTCTAGTGTGGCTGTAGCTGGGCTGGAAGAGGAATTACCTCTCCAGCCTGACCCCTGCAGCTCATTGCTGCCCTCCTGCAGCGGGAAGCTTCAACAGACCGAGGTACGCAGCTTTTTCTTAGCTCAGCATATTGAGCAATTTTGAGTTGCAGGTGCTGGCTGGTATGAGTTTTTGTCTGGAGCAGTTTTGGGAATGCTGCCCAAGTAGGAGCTTCTTCCTGCAAGTGATAAGGACCTTAGTGCCGCGTCCTTATGCTTTGCACCCCCCCGAGCCCCTTGGCCATGGGTTGCCCACACAGAGCACTGTCCATTCTGGAGCTCACTGGCAAGCCTCTACAGCTGTAGACAGTGCAAGGACTGTTGCTCAAGCTGAGCCCATGGTGGTTTCACCAGGCAAAGGTCAAAGATGCTGACAAAGTGCACCTTTTAAAAATCACTGAGATAGCTAACCTCTGCCACCAGAGAAAAGTTAGATGTGAAAAATCCTCTTGAGATCCTTGCAGGGGAACCTCTGCATGAGCTGAGCCAAGTGGCTCTATTCAAGAAAGGTACCTGGAAATAAGGTTAGAGGAAAGAAGTGTTAATTTAGGTAGGGGGTGTCAGTGCATAGACAGGCTATGGGTGAAACTGACAGCACCTCCCAGAAAGAATACATTGCTATACAGCAGTAGAAATCAGGGAGGGCAGAGGTCTTTGGGGAGGGGCAGGGAGGGAAAATCCTTCAGCATGTGAAATGCAGGAGGGAAGGGATCAAGGGAGCACCTGGTCACTATTTACCACTTTCCTGCGCTCTTCTGCCCTCTGTTCCACTTGGCTATGAGCAGTGATGGTGTTAATCAGTTTTCAAAGATGGCATTTCTTCTGCATGACACTGTTTACTCTGCATGTAGGAGGAGGTGACCCACTGATTATCCTGATGGGCCAAAGGAGCAGAAAGTCAAGTTTCAAGCTATTGCTGTGACTTAAGAAGCATGCAACTCTTTTGCCTCTGGACATAATCAAGTCAACATGTTCAGTATTGGTTTATGCTTTAAAAGCAAAGTAAAAGCAGATGAAGTGTATTTATAAGTTCATCAGCCAATGAATGATGAAATGGAAAAAGAAATTAATAGGAAAATGTCAGCCAGGATAGAGGAGGGAATCAGTGTGAAGTTCACATTCAGACCAACAATTTGGAGTTAATTCCAAATTCAAGGATATCTTGATTTACAGTAGAAAAAAATTGATACCTTATCAACTCTGAATTTAAATGTAAACCATAAAAAAATAGTGTGAAGAAGATCCTTTTGCCAGATTACTTCAGGCTAGGAAGGTTAAGCGCAATTAGGTTTGGCCACTTGAAAATGTATGGCTTTGATTTAAAGCTCAAAATCTTAAATAAAAAGGGGAACATAGAAAGCAATGTTACAACAATGAAGCCTCGTCTCCCTTACACTTCCCAGATCCAGATAAACTTGGTTCTAACACTGAGAGCAGTAAAGAGAAAAGTAGAGGAAGAAAAATGCCTCTTTGCTCCATGCTTTTCTGCTCTTCTAAAATTGCTGCTTTTTGTGCAAGCAAAAATCTGATATTTAAAAGCTATTTTCAGCAACATGAAATACAGGGACAAGCAAAAGGAAACAGCAGCCTTGTCAACTGAAATGTGAGGGCAAGCTAGTAACAGAGGATACCATCATGCCATCTTTTAAATATGATTTAGGGAGTTGAGAAAAAGACTTTATATTTCATAAAAATCTCCTTGCCTGATCTAGTCCAGTATTTAAGAGAGAGAGATGTGAGGAAAGCAGCATAATGAAACCCAACCCAAATAGGACAGACTAGAACAAAGGAGTTGCTGTTGATTTTGTGTCAAGCTTTGCCATAGTTTGACTGGGTGAGCTGGAGCAAGTCTTTATGTCCATGCTGCCATCAAAGGTGTGATTGCAGCTCATATATTCGTGCCCTTGAGCATTCTTTGCATCAGTTTAGCCATCTGTACCAGAGCCACCATACACTTTTACCGCTTTTAAAGGCTGTAGCAAAGACTGACGTAATCCAAGTTTGCAAAAGCTTTTGTGGTCTACTGATGAAAAGCATAGAAATGAAAGATGCTGTAATATTTCTGCTTATTGAACCTACTGGTACAGCCATGTGTCTTGCTGCTGGAAGAATCCTTTAATAAAACAAAATCCATTGCTCATCCACTTTTTTCTGGCTGCAAAACTATTGCTGTGAATTGACGCAGGCTTAAAAATCTAAGCCAGAGCACAGAACTGAGCAATACTACACACATATATATGTTCTTGGCAGTGCCTTGGTGCAGATGACCACGATCTGTTTAATGAATGTATGTTATTTAATGATCCATCCGGTGTTGATTTAGAAAAGAGCAAATTGGAATATTTGTGCTCAAATGGCAACTAGGAGAAGATGGCTAAAAGTGAGCTGTTCCCTTGGTTCTGGTAGATCTCAGGGCTAGAAGCAGGCCCTTGAAATGGCTTTAAATGAATCTGAGTGGAGTTTACACATTGATGTTCATAATACAATTCATGTTTCAGAAAAGTAATAACTGAGAACACACGCATAATAGAGGCTCAGTGAACAAAGCTTGTAATGTATAATTTGCAAGGAATATTTCTTTAAAAATGTAAAGCAGGAGTATCACTTATCATTCCCACATGGAATGAGTGGTGAAAAGGTTGTGGAAATAATTTTTATTGTTATCATATGTTTTTCCTAAATGTTGCTATAGGACTAAACCCTTTTTGGTATTGCTTAAAGTATTGCTATTGTTTGACATCCAGCATTACACTTGTGTTTGAATAGCTTGCCCTTGTAGCATCCTTCCTTGCCTTTGTTGATTAAGTCAGAGATAAATACACCATTGTTTTCATGGTGTATAAAAACTATTCAGTCTCCTGCTGGGTGACTGAATATTAAAAGAATGACAGGAGTGATCTTAGTGGAATAACACACTTGGACAGTTTCTCTTTGGACTAAGGGACCATGGTTTAATGCTTGGATCTAGTTTCCTTCCATTTCTTTGCCCTAGGGTGGTGCACACAGCTCCTGAAGACACTGGCTGACTGTATGACTCTCACTGCTACCCAACTCTTCCTCTGAGGAGGAATTTGCAGCCTGAAGCAGGTCTGTAGGACTTTGAGATGAATAAAACTTACTACAGTTGGTTTCATTTGACTTGTGCGGTCAAAATGAATCATTGTTGGTCTCCTGTGAAAGGTGATCAAGGAGGTTCTGCTAAAAAATGTGTGAGTCTCTCTCAGAATGTATTTCAAGTTTTAGAAAAACATGGATATGAGGTAGTTTTCAATGTTCCATTTTTATGGTTTTCAGGGGAATACTTGAAGTTTAGAATAAGGAATACATACATTGGCTTTTGCTTGCTTTTTTGTGTTGGAACATCTGATTTTCTGACCATATATTGCCACTTCCATGTGAAAGGCACAGCAGGTCAGAGTTTTATTCCATGGAAAACAGCTGCAGTAAGTTAGCAGACATCCTTTACTATGTTCCAGCTGCTGAGAAACAGTTGAGTTCTGATGTCAATGGACACAAGTGCCCCATCCCTGGAAGTGTTCAAGGTCAATGTGGTGGTTTTAAATAGCTTGATTTTTGGTGAGGGAGGAGAAAAACCTACTACAGTCAGGTTGGATGGGGCTCTGAGCAACCTGGTTTTAGTGAAAGTTGTCCCTGCCTATGACAATGGTGTTGGAACTCAGTGATTAATTTTAAAGTGCCTTCCAACTCCAACCATTCTATGATTCTATGATATATCACACCTAACCATATTTTTAAAATATATTCACTTCTATCAAAAGTCTGGGATCACTTGACACAACTCCAATTCACTCTTCTCAATGTGAAAATTAAAAGTGAATACAACAGTGCTTTTCTTATGCTTAAAGAGATACAATGCACAAATATAAAGAGAAACAGACATTAAGATACGTAGGTATGTAAAGGACTCAGTGTTTTAGAAGCTCAGTGAGTCCCCAGGGGCTTTCAAAGAGACTGGGAATCTCAAGATGCTGACAGGGTCACTGAATGAGGTACAGGGCTTATCACTGAATCACAGAATGGCTGTGGTTGGAAAGGTCTCTGAATGACACCTTATCCACCCACCCCCTGCCCAAGCAGGGCCACATAGAGGAGTGGCCAAAAACTGTGTTCAGGTGTCTTTTGAATATCTTAAAGGATGGGAGGAGACTCCATAATCTCTCTGAATAACCTATACCAGTGTTCAGTCAACCTCAAAATGAGTGTTTCCTAATTTTTGGGAGAAATCTCCTGTGTTTCAATTTGGTCCCATAACTGGGCCACTGAAAAGAGCTTGACGCTGTCTTCCTTATCACCCTCTCTTCAGGTGTTTATACACACTGATAATATCCCCCCTCAGAGCCTTCTCTTCCCTAGGCTGAACAGTCCCATCTCAGAGCCTTTCCACAGAGAAGATCCTATCACTTCATCATCTTTGTGGCCCTTGGCTGAACTTCTCTTCAGTATGTCCACGTCTGTCTTTTACTGGGAGCCCAGATCTTGACCCAATGCTTCACGTGTAACCTCACTGTGCTAAGGGAACTGCCTCAGCTGGCTGGCATCATGCTGGGTGCATTTATTACAAGGAGGCATTTATTGCAACCATGTTCCTTTTGACATAGTTTATCATCTACAGGGTTTGCAGTGTTTTAGTGTTCTCAAAGGCATCCAGTTTTCTACTTCGAACTCCTGATCATACCTAGAAAAAGAGCATATCCTGGATCCAGTGATAGTTGGACAAATTAGTGCATCGCTGGCAAGACATACCTCTTAATCTAGAATACTTAATCAGGGAGGGGAAAAAAAAACAGAATTCCTAGAATTTTCTGAGGAAAGCTTGGCCCGCGCAAACAAGATGGGCAGTATCGATCACCTGCAAAAGAAGGGCCTTTGATTGTTCAGCACAAGGTCAAAACTTCTGTTGGTGGAGCACAGCCAGGACCGCTCCAGCCTGGCAGCTGACATGGTCTCCTGGACACTCTGGGTTGGTGCAACGCCCGAGAACTTTAATAAATTAGCCCTGCTGAAAAGAGGTGAGGTGATAAATATTTTTGCTGGTTATCTCACAGAAAAGCTGTGCAAGCCAAAGGAGAGAGTGACCTTCTGCATGGTCCTGCCAAGGCCTCCTTACCCCTCTAGTCCTCTTTCTCCCTTCACACTCCTCATTGCTGAGTACCAGTACAAAATCCTTATTGCCTCGTGTGCCTGTGCTGTGCAGGGAGTTACCCTGGAGATTGTCTGTATTTTCTACTACACAGATTTCTTCATAAACCAGTTCTGGTGATACAAAACCTGCAGAATATCAGGAAAGAATTCCCTGGAAACTACCCTGAGACTGCTGCTGTTCCCCTTTTAGGGGCATGGAGTTATTTAATTTCAGGAGCAGCACAGAGAAATCCATGTCTCTGCAGGAGTTTGCCATTAGCTGGGAATGACATGATACTCTCTACTAAGTGGGCTAACATCCGCAAAACAGGGGTGAAGACGTGCCTGAGCCTGCAATCACATTACACATGCTTCACTTAGTACCCTGTGAGGTGCACCACAGACATTTTATCAGATAAGCAACACCTTGCATTGAAGTGTAGCAATTCAATAAACTTATATCTTCCTTTAAAAGCAACTTGCTTTCAAACAATGGTGCACAATGTCAAAAATACGTGTTGTGTAGCTTACATAAAGTTTTAATCGCATTTTCAGTAATTATCTAAACAGAAATGTTTCATTTTATGTAAATGTTAACATTATGCTAAGCTGTATTCTACTTCTGTGTACTAACAAAGGTTATGAATAGAGTAATAAGTGTTTGAGGTTTGCAGGACTGCTTTGATGTAAATTCTATTTGCCACTGGTATTCTTCATTTACCACATATATCCCCAGAGAACAGCTTGCCTGCATAGCTCATAAATTTGTTATAAATCATAATGCTTCTATTACATCATTTCCAACCTATCTGAGCAAAATACACAATGTGATTTTTTTTTTCCTCCCTGTGAAATTTCCAGTTTGGTGGCATATCTGCTGCATAATAAATTCCAGACAGTCATTCTTTCATGGTATATCTAATGTCTGCATTTTGGACTCAATCTAGTTGATTATTGAAATCTGTGGGAGTTTGCCAGCAGTTACAACAGGACTAGAATTGTGTCCTCTTTGTATCTAACTTGCCTTTGTTGGAGCGGCATGCTGGTTTGGAGCCAGTTTCTAGTGAGCATATATCTGGAGCTGCAAACACCAAATGTACTAATTGTCTGCTGAAATGCTGGGTTTGGTGCCAGCAATAAGTGTTGGGTTTCTAATTCAATGCTGTTTGTTTTCTCTTATGATTTAGTGCCACAAAATTCATCTGTTACACTTTGCAACAAAGGCAAATGAGGAAAATGTTGGCTTACAATAAACATTTCTGCAATCTGGCAAAAGAAGGGCAGTGATGCACCACAATTCTGTTTGGTTTCTACTATGCATACTTCCATTCCAAAACAGGGAAGGGGAAAAAATTATGTGATTTTATGTGACAGTATTAGCAATACTATTTATTAAATCTTGTTGAAAGATAAGTCTGTTAGTGTAAGCCTCCATTTGCAAGCTTTTTTAATACACATTAGTCTCCAGAAGTGCATATCCTATTGAATTCAGTGGAATTATCCATATGCATTCAGTTATTCAGTTCAATGTCTGCAGTGTTGTGACTTTCTTTGGTAGGAAGCAGAAAGGCAAGATCAAACTCCTGGTTTATAATATTCAGAAATACTCAGACTAAAAATGGCAAATGGACCAAGTCATAGTAAACATACTCTGCTTTTTATCAGGGACATAGTTTGGTGCTTACATGTGGGTCTACCTGTTTTCTGCTTATCTCTGGTCGCAATATAATGATGAATAAAACTAAAACTGTCAGAATAATGAAACAGTATGCCCTGTGTCTTTTTAGTGCTTAGCATGGTGAGTCAAGCATTCCCCATGGCTTGGTGTTTCCCTAGTCTGGGTCTGGTGGAAAACCCTTGGACGTAGACAGCCTTCTGCTGATGACTGGATTGACAACTGTCATCTCCAAGAGCTTCCTTCTCCACCCCAGTCAAACCACCCTGCAGGGGAGCAGTGTACCCGCAGAGCTGAAGCAAGAGTCAAGAGGACAGGCACAGCAATAGCTCAATTAGGTACATTTTTTCCCAGCAATTTCCCACATAGTCCAAGTCCATTTAAACACAAACCACCTATCAAGAAATGCCTTGAAATTATTTACTGTTTTATGATTGCAAAGTATGGCAACATAATACTTTTAATGGAAGCCCAAATAAATGGCATATGCTGCAAAGTGTCTATGAATGGGTTTTATGAGCTTGAATTCTCACATCACGCACTGGTAGCAATCATGACTTCAGCAAATGCCTTGGGGACATAGAAGAGCATATATGGAGTTTTAATAAAGGTATAAACTGATAATATTTATTTTTAAAGTGCATTATCACACTGTGAGAGCAGGTGGGGGAAATGTCGCAAATAATGAAAAGATTTATTGTTGCAAAGTGCTTTACAAGTGTTACAATATGTTAAAAAATAGTGGTCTCCAGTAAAGACACTGGTTGCAAGGGGTAGTCCCACTAGCTCAGCTCATAGGCAACACCAGAAAGACTCTGTGGACTGGAGCTAAGGGGCCACACGATGATCATGCTGATGGCTTATGGCAATGAACGTCTACCCTTGGGCTGTCTAGTCCAAAGGGCTGACACAGGAGTTTAGTGGTTTATGGAGGCCAAGATATATGGGGCATGTTTGGGTGCATCTCTGAGCCCTGCTGGAATGAACTGTTATTAACTGTGACTATCCAGACCTTGACATCCTTTCAAGCATGCTTGCTGGCAGACTGTAACCAGCCTTTAGTCCTTGGTGGGAGCCATTTTCTGCACATATTGCCAAGTTAAGACAGTGGTATGTGGCTTCAGTTAGAAAAGTTTTAAAACCAGTTTTAAAAAAAAAAAAAGTTTTCTCATCCTCTTCTCATCCCATAATATGCTCATCTCCATTTTTGTTTTAAAATTTTAATTTTATAGTACCAGCAACATGATTTATTTTTCTGATTACTAGTTGAAATGAAGTTCCTTTACAACTGATTAAATTTCCCATGTATAGCCTTCCTCTCCTCAAAACTTTAAGATCACACACAGTTATGAAACTATTCCCCAACTTATGTATTTATGATCAAGCAGTTCTTGGCCATATTTGGTATGGGTCTAGCTGTTTCAATATGTATTCAGTCCAGATACACTCAGCAATCAAACAGTTGTATATGAAATTGCTTTATGAATCACATTTGTGGTGCCATTCCAATGGCATAAGAGAGTCAGACCACCACTCTTTCAGTGTCCATCCCTGGTCCCTCCCAGAAGATGATGTCAGGAAGGTGTGTGAGTGCTTAGGCATATCAAGATTAGGATTTGCAACGTGTCCAGAACAGGTGCCAAGTAGTGAGTCATGAGAGGAAAAACAGAAATCATCTAGGGACCTGAATACAAACCTACCCCACACAGGTGAGTACCATAACCTTGGTACCCCAGTCGTCTTTAGACATATCTATTTAGACCTGTACTTGTCACTTGAGCTGTGACAACCCGCACACCACAATCCTGCTGATGTGGATTCAAGTTCCTCCACCGTGATCCATTGCTGCAGATCCACGAGGACACACCAGAACAGACCCAGGGTAGAGACAGATACCCTGCAGAGAATGAGGAGAAAAGGGAAGATTTTTCTCCTGCCCTGAAAGATAAAGTGTCACTAAGCTCACCACTCATCCTCAGCAGAAGACTTATGACGGGGCGTGTGAGCTGTGTGAGAGACTGGCAGTGACTGGAAATTACAAAGATCAGTCCTTTCTCCTGCAGTCAGGGCACCTAAATCATCTGGGGGAGGCATCCAACAGCTTTATCCTAACCCACCACATGTGAGATACTGTATGTGTTTCCTGAACTAGTGTTTTATGGGAAATGCAAATCAGAAAACATCAATCCTACTCTGTGCTTCTATGACTGCCCCCTTTGGACCTTGCTGCTGTCATGACCATTCTTGCTGCCCTCGTGCTTTGGTCCAGCAGTGTGGATCCCCCACCAGCTGGTCCCTCCATGTGCATGAAGAATCAGGTGACCCCACTAACATGTGCTCCCATCACCTGGATGGTTGCAACAATACACAGCCAGAGTGGAGGGGCTGTGTTTTGGGGATGGGCAGCAGATAACCCTCTCCTGCGTTTGTTAGCATAGAAGCAGGAAGGAGCCTAGGAAACCAACTCATCCCAGCACCCTTTCTTATAGCACTCCCCAATGTCTCTTGCTCCCATCCATGAAAAAGGCTCCCCCACTCACTCTGTATCCAGTCAGTACTCAGAACCCACTGGTGTAATATGTACCCTATTCTCTGCAGGGAAGGAGAAAATCCTGGGTCCAGTGAATTTACAGGCAGGCAAAACTCAGAGACTTACTCTTTATTCTAAAAGCACTTGATTGATGGGTTTCACCATTAGTATGAAGTCCTACACCTCCTTTCAAACTGCTCTGTGATGTGACTGCTAAAGTACTAAGAGACCAGCATTTATAATGAAACTGAAATTTTTATATTTATGCACACTGCCTATTGGGATAAAGTAATTAATTTTTTATTAAAGCATTTTTCTAAAATGCTTTCAAAAGGTTTCCCACATAAAACATGTTGTTCTTCTTTCCCCACTAACTTATTTTTCTCTTCAGTGTGTTGCTTTGGTCTTTGTTTTATGATTTGTGCTTCTCTGAAAAAAAAACTCATAAACCTTCACAAAAAGACACTTTTGGCTTATAGATTTATCAATAAATATGGTGGATCTGTAGCAAAACTGTTTTAGGAGCACTTGAGAAGAGAAGTTTACTTGCCGAGTACCAGAACAAAAAAATTCATTTCCCCAATGTTTTCTAACACAGAGGAGTCTATTCTGATTTTGGTTACATTTGTACCACACTTTATAAACTGTGGCCTTTTGAAGTATGAATGTGATTTCATTTAGTTCAATTCTTATAAAGCTTTCAGGAATGCTTCAGCAAGTCTATGCAAGTCTTTCTCAAAGCTAACCCAGCTCAGACAAGCACGAACCCTGTGGCTACAAACAAGTTCCCAGCTGCTGTAATTCCAGGGCAGGAACCAGCCATGGAACGGGAGGGTGAGAGTTAGCAATTAGCTGTAATCCAAGATTAATACACTTTTATTGCATGTCTCCACAAATCACAGATTGATGTGGAACTAATGGTTTTCTTCAGTGCTGATTTGTGCTGTGCTCAGGGGTACAAAATTAAGAGTAAAAATGATTGTTTCTCAATAATTAGCAATTCAATTGCTGTTACTGTAATTTCTAAATAAAATTCTTGAAAAAAGTTCACTGTATTTATATTTTCTCTCTCTCCCCCCTGCTGTTTTAATAATTTTCCTTAAAATTTCTCTTTTTTTTTCTGCTAGAAGCAAATAGAATAAAAACAATAATGAAAACACAGTGCATTACAGCACAGATCTGAAGTGCTTTTTGTATTCTAACACTTAAGCTTCATGAGGGATAATTCTCTTTGTAGATGCAGGAGAAAGAGAGACTGGACAGTGTGGAAGGCCACAGGAGAACTCAGTCAAGGAGGGTGTTTTTTTCTTCAGTTTTATCCTATACTAGAGCCTTTGAATGACGGTTTGACCCAGGTGTCTCAAAGCTGAGGCACGGCATGTCCAGGGAGGATCTCACCAGGTGCTATGCAAGCTGGTTCTCAGCCTTCCCCACTTGCCCACTTGTGGCTTTGGCTGCTCATGCTGACTAGAGAAACTGATGTGAGGTTTTCATTTGATTGCAATACCTAATGCAGGTTAGGGGATATAGGTGCTAAACAAGTCCTCTTGGCCTAGAAACAAGCACCTATTCTAGGAAAGGTGCACCATCAAAAGGAGGATGAAGAAAGAAAGGAAACAAAAAAGAAATATTTAAAAAGAAATATTTCTCTTTCCCATGCAATGGCTCCATAGGATGAAACAAAGAGCTCTGTTTTTGGAGTTCCCTGCAGTTACGTAATCTTTGTCTGGAAATTAATAAAAATATTTGTGTTTCCTGCTGAGGTCTGTAGTCTTATTCACAGGCACTGGAGAAAGCATCTTTCTCCATGGCACTCAGCAGGTTGGCATGACACCAGGCTCAGGGTGGTCTGAAAATGTGGCTGTGAAATTTTTCAGGGTACCAATGCTGATGACTTGGGTATATGCTCCGTTTTGTGCGCCCAAGGAGGTTGTCCAGTGGAAGCTACCTGAATATCCAAAGAGATAATCTTTGGAAGTAATTGTAGAACCCAAGATCTTCACTGGGACAATCCAGGCAAGTGCTTTCACCCAGCAGCCATTGCATTCAAACACAAGCTTTGATTTTTTCAGTAAGGTAGGTGCCAACTAAGATAGGCTTCTCTAGACCATGTAGTAAGCTATAGAAAGGTGGGCACTTGCAGGGTTCAGGATGTCATGTTGAGCCACACAGGAGTTACCTGAACAGCCCTGACTCCTCCCAGGAGCTCAGAACTGGCACAGACCCTACGCTGTCCTCCTGGCTGTCTCCTCCTTCTGCTGGTCCCCTTGGATCCTGCTTGGCCTCACAGGCTCCTGCCTGACCACAAAAGTTTTTCTATGGCTCCTCCTGAACTTTGTCACAGGCCAGCATCTCAGCTTCTGTTGGTTTAGCCATTTCCAGCCAGCTTAGAATGAAAAGGTGGAAACAACTGGGGAGAGGGGAGAGGAGAGGCTGCCCCTAGCAGCAGCACAGATTTATGCCTAGCTAAAGAGGCTGTTTAACTCCAGTCTCATCTTCCTTCACACACGTTTTCTGCTTTTTATTTGTCCCCTTTGATTCCTAAAATTTCAGGTGTAATTTGCCACCTTCTTCCTCTGTCTCACACTCTTTCTTTCTTCTCCATCTCCTCGATCTGGCATCACTTGCTGGGTGCAGGCAGAGTGACCTGTTTGCTGCACACATCTCAGCAAAACCCAGCACTGCATATGGATCCATGGCTCTGGACAAGGTACTGCATGAAAACAGACAGGACAGCACCAAACACGGTGGCCAGCATGACTCTGATGTTTCCATTCTGCCACTTTGGGCTGCATGGCATAACGAGCTGAAGGAGAGAGGCAACAATAATTGACAAAACACTGTAATTCATGCGGGGTGTAATAAAAAATGCCCGGAGTTTAGTGCAAACCTCCGTGTGTACTCATGCTTTGTCCTGAGAATTGCAGGCAAGACTTGGGCCTGTGAAACTCAGCAGGAGGGATCCCACTTTGCCTTTGAGCTATTTCCTCTGTGAGGAAAAGGTGCAGGGACCAGGCTATGAGGAATACTGAAGGACACAGGGAGGGCTGCTTAACACTTCTATGTGTCCTTTGCTGCACGGTATGAGCAAGGAAAAAGGAAGTGTCTGGAAATCTAAAATGGATTAAAGGAAATCCATCTTTTTCATCCTCTGCAAAGATTGCTTAGTAGGACAAAAATTTTAAACTCATGGACAATAAATCCATATTTATTAAATATATACTATAATCATAAGTAGTATATATAAATATGTATTTATATCAGTTGAATTGCTGATTGTCTCAGTAAAGTTACAAAATCTCTAGATTAATTGTTTTCAGTACCTTGCAGCAAAAATGCCAACCCTTCTGCCTCCTCCCCAGGTAACTCCAATCCTATAAAATGAAGAACGTATATTTTAGATTTTCCCTGGAAAAATACTGTTGCACTATCTCAATGTGCAACATTTTCTCTCCCAAAGAGAAGTAGTGTTTTTTCAACATGCAAACGTTAGCAGCCAGGCAGGACACTATGATCCATGGAGATCTGCACTTTTAAACTCAGGAAGTACAAATCAACCTATTTCTCATTAATCTTATCTCAAAAATCTAGCTGATGGGACATACTCTCAAGTTTATTCCTTTTTTAAAAAAGCTTTTCCCTCCTCCAGGACTGCTGGTGTTCACTGCTTAGATCAAACTGCCAAAGTCAGACACCAGGTTATCTGTTAACTACTTGGATTAAGACATTCTTCTCAAATTATGTTTATAGGCTGCTCCCCTCCCTTTCTGCTCAAGTCCAGACCTCTGGTGTTTAAACTACATACTGTGCTAGGCATCTTGTCCCATCAATACATGAGATCTCTTCTTGCCCTCCTGTTTTCTTTTTATTCTGAAATAGATGGGTGCCATATGAGTAATCTCTAAACACAATTTCATGCAAAATGGTATCATTTAAGTGGGGTCTCTAATGCACCTTTCTAATCTTAGCAATACCATAACATTATGATTGGCCTCTTCAGCTCTGGGAAAGGGTTCTCATCAGTGTGCTTGACACTGCTGGAGTAGCTTCAGTGGATTTAAACATCAAGCTTATATACCCAAAGAGCTTGCTTGGCTTTCTGACAGCTGCCTAGCAGGGTGCAGATGGTTTTAGTTTATTCCCCATTTACCACCAAATGATTTTGCCCTTAAAATTAATAGAAGAAAAATATTTGGAAAGTGATAGCTGATTGTTAGATATTACTTTTAGTGTTCCTGTTCATATTTTTCTTTTCTTTCCCATATGCACCTTTTCTTGTGATCTTGTAGGACTGTAGAGTTATGATTCAGCAAAGTGCTGAAGGTGGGAGCATGGCTGTGCTGATTCTGTGGCTGCAATGACAGCCAGGAACACCTCCTGGGTGTGCCTTTGAGTGGGGTGCTTAGCTTGGTCAGCCCCATGGCAGCACCCCAGCTCTGGGGTCACCTTCATCATCTTCAGGAGGGGAAGGAATAGGTGGTATGCATGGTTTTGGGAGCAACACAGGGATGGGCTCTAGCAGGGGGTTCAGTGCCATCCTTGTGTTTGCCACAGACATAGTTTTGGGATACAGTGTATGGGTGAGACTTTTCAAATGGGTTTTCAAGGATGGGAGTGTACCCTGTGTCTGTGGTTTATTGCTTTTGTGGACATCCAGCCTCTTGACCCAGACCATCTCAAGGCTGGAGAGAAGGCGAAGCTTTTGATTTGATAGCATCTATTGAAATTAATTCCATGTGGGGAAGTAAGCACTGTCTCCACATAGTAACACTCAGTGTGGAGCATACTGCTGAGTTTGAGCTCTGGCTCCAAAAAAAATGCTTGAAGGCAGAACAAATGTTTCATGGGGTTTTGAAGATACCACAACCCATGAGAAAGCTAAGGCTGCATGAATGTGTTTTGTATAACCCATGAATGAAAAAAAAAATCTCAGAAGGCCTTAGACTTTTCACATTCATATCACTCTCAAATGAGTGCAAATGTGGTTTTTGCAGTCATTCTTCCTTTATCCATGTGTAATGAGAATATACCTTTGCCTTCTAGCTGGATGTCATTGAAGTCTAATATCTGTGTTCAGATGGGCCTTTAGAGCACCAGCACCAAACTCCAGAGAAGTGCTGACAGACATTACCTCTGCAATTCCTGTGCATTTTCCCTCCCCTCCTTTCAGACAAGGAGGTTCTGAAAGTGTTTTGGCCAGAGTTTGATTGACTGACTTCTTCAGTGGCACCAGGAAGAGTGATTTCATTGATTTCCCAGAGCTAAACAGATTCATACCATCTGGGAAGCCCACACAAAAGATTTACAGTGAAAAAGGTGCATCATAGTTTTACTATTTTCTGATGCTGTTTTATTCTTATGAGATCATGAGGCAACGATAATTCAAAAGGTTTCTTTTATAGTCTTTTTTACAGGGCTGCATAAATGGAGGTTTAGACTCCATCCAAAGGCTCAGCTGTGTTATTTTTACTTAAACTTAACCCAGCAGGAGCGGCCAGTGCAGCAGGACCAAGCCTGATGTCACTGTAGGTTGAAATTGAGCATTGGCTTTAATGAACTCCTCCATTTCAGGAAGTGGCTTGTTTTGATAAGTTTAATTATAATATATAATCTATAGGTGAGGGAATCTGATCAGGTTTGGGCCACAGTCTCCCGTGCCCTGATGCTGACATCTGCCCCAAATCAAAAAGAGCAGTGCTGATGAACTTCCCAAGAAGTTACTGACTTATTTGAAATATGTGTCCTTGCTGTCTGTGACATAAGTGTACTCACTAAGCAGCAAGTCTCAGCTGAGATAGTTGTTTTCCACCAGGAACTTAAAATACTCCACGTAGCTTCTTCAAGCATTTTACCCCAGAATTTACTGTAGTCATGCTGCTGTTGCTGTGTACGCCGCCGACTCTGCCTACTGACTGCTCAGCTGAGGCAGCTCACGTGGCTCAACCGTCCTTTGGGTGAGGCTGCAAACTTTGCATCTCCTCCAATATCTGTTGCGACCATTGATACTGTTCCCTCACTTTTTAAATGCTATACCACTGGCTGGACAAACCATAAGCAAATACAAAATGATAAGAAAGTGTAAGTGACAACATGACTCTGTATTTTTGCCTTTTATTTCCATGTTTTAGATGTGCACTTAGATGTGTCTTTGAGGTTTGAACGGACCATATAACATCTCCTTGCAGGTATGTGACAACATTGTATAGAGGGACTTCAGAGCATAGGATCATAGAACCGTTTGGGTTTGAAGGACCTTTAAAGGTCATCTCATCCAACCCCCAAACACATGTGACCTTAGTGCTCCTAATATACTAGGGACATCAAAGAAATTATGGTAGATGGGAATAAATACCTCTAAGATCTTAGTTTAAAATTACCTGTGCTGGTTTTGACAGGGGTGTAATTAATTTTCTCCATAGTAACTGTATGGGAATAAGTGTAGGATTTGTGCTGAAAACTGTGTAGAATACAAATCTGTTGTTGCTGAGCAGAGCTTACCCAGCATCAGTGCCTTTTCTGCTTCTTGTACTGCTGCACCAGAATGTGGGCTAGGGATATGCAAGAAGATGGGAGGGGACACAGCTGGGACAGCTGACCACAGCTGACCAAAGGGGTGTACCATACCATATGACATCATGTTCAGTCTGTAAAATCTGGAGGAAGAGGACAAAAGGGGGACACACATGTGAAGTGATGTCATTTGTCTTTCCAAGTCACTACTATGCATGAGGGACCCCTGTTTTCCTGGAGATGCCTGAACATCTGCCTGCCCACAGGAAGTGGTGAATTAATTCCTTGTTTCCCTTTGCTTCCATAGGCATTTGCTTTACCTATTAAACTGTCTTTATTTCAATCCACGAATTTCCTCACTTTTACTCTTCTGATTGTCTCCTCATTTCACTGGGGAAGAGTGAGTTGTGTAGGGCTTAGTTGTCAGCTGGGGTTAAACCTTACACTAGCCTTTAAATGAGTTGCATTCAAGGGACAGGTGTAGGAATGCTTGCCTGCTTCAGGCAATGGCTTGTGCTGGCTCCGAGGGCACATGACTGTCTATACTGACCCTATCCCCTCTCCCAGTCTGCATTTAATTGTTCCTGTGAAACTGGGACACAAAGCCTGAATCTCATTCTGGATTTTATGCACTTACATTGTGCATGTGATGAAGATAACTGACTTATCTGCCTTTGGAGACATATCTGGAAGAGGAGTGCAGGGGTTAGAGCAATTGCTCATGAGTAGGAGTGCTCAGCTCAGCAATGTAATTGGAAGCGACTCATATTCACTGTTTTTGAGCTAAGTTAACATCACTGTCTCAGCTTCCTGAACAGTCAGTAGGGAGGGATGAGTGATTCATCCCACCCAGCTTAGACCCATATTTTAGGAAGGAAGGAATTGCCCTCTGGCTGATGAAAACCTTAGATGAGACATCTAAGTTTTAAATTACTAAAGCTTGGTGACACAGATCTCTGCTAAATGCAGAAAACATGTTAATTTGGCTACTCTTTTGACCTTTAACTGAAGAAAAACATGCTAACTTTTCATCAACACCAAACACTTTACTTTTCTATTTACTACTATCCCACTACTTCCTGGGGTCAGCCCTCCTTAGCTTGTGGGAGTTTATCTCAATTGAAAACACAGTGTGGCCACTCTAGTTCAGTCCTTTTCACCCATAGATTATAACTATTATCGCTCATTTTACTCATGCTTTCAAAGTGTCTTGAACCACCCTTGTGCACATGGTGGGGAAGAACAGGCTATCCTAAAGGTTTGCACTGCTGACATTATTGCAGGGTCCTGTTGCTGAGGGACTCTATCCCCGTGGAGCAGGGAAGCCTTTGGACTTCTGTCAGTAGGAAACAGAGAGAGACACTCACTTAAAGTGACTGTACCTGTACCTCCCTATGCATCATCTTCCCAGCAGTGTAAAACCATGTCTGTACATCTCAAACACCCATTGCAAAACAGTGTCTGCTGCAGGTGCTTTGAATTATAAAAATGAGAAGTTCTCAGATGAAGGTTGGCTTTTCTCTGTTTAGTTTCTACTGGATTGCTTCACTGAAACCCACAACAATGGGTGAAAGGGAAACCTCATCCAAACCAAGGAATGGTTACTTCTGAATAGTTTATTGATCTGTTACCTCATTTTTAATTTTCTAGAGTAGCTCACAGCCATACTTAAGCAAACAACAGAATGTTAAGTTTACTAAGAGCTGTGTGTTAGCCTCTGAATTTCCATAAAGAAAGCAAGCAGGTTATGTAAATAGCACAATATCAGTAGCTTTCCATCTCAAACAGCTCATGTGAGCAGGGGCAGTGGTTCCAACCTGCTGATACTCTTTGAGATGCCCTCTGCTCTGCGTGTGTGCATGCGGCTGTTTTTGAACACTTTTCATGTCCAAGCAATTTACCAAACTTCAGAGTCCTCGATGTAGTTTCCATTTAGAAAGACAAAATGAGTTGGGCATTTCTTGTCTTAAGCTGCTCTTCATGAAGAGCACCCTGAGTCTGGTTGCCTGAGGACAGCAGGAGCAGAGCCATACATATCTTCTTTGCTCATAGATTTAGTCTTTGTAGTCAGCACCTAGGCAAAAAGCATTCTTGCCAAGCTTTCTTCTGGCCATGCTCATAGTGCTATTTGCCCCACTCTGTCTCTTTTTTCTCCTTCTGTTTTTGTCTTGCTGCTTTTCTTTGGCACATAATTTACTAAATTCACTAGGTTTTGTGTATGGAGCAGAGGTTGCAACTTTAACTGGTCTTCACTTCCATGAAATAGATCAATTATCCCTAAAATTCATTGTCATAAGCCACTCCAATTTCACCCACCTCCCCATCACTGTTTTCGTCCTTGCATGTCATTTGTGTGCACTCTGAATAGTGTCTATTTAGCTTCGTGCATTGCAGGTTTTTCTGTTACCAGAAAAGCCATTACTGATCCACGACCAATTACTTTTAGGGCTGCATGTCCTAAGAGTTTATTTAAGGCCTTGAGATTCCCCATAATGTAGAGTTCAGAGAAGTGCAAAGGTAAATCTGTGCACTACAAGCTGATTTTAGTCAAGCCCTCTTGAGGAAAAGGCAATAGTAGATAACCTCTACAGGTCAAGGCTAATTGCCAAAAAGAATTGAAACAGCCTTGAAGTTGTTAAGGGAAAGGGGATAGACAGAAGATTATAAATGCTTCCTGTGTTCCATAGGAAATGAAATCTTCCTATCTTCCTTTCTTAAGCCTATTTCCTATTGAAATCAAGCACTATACTATTTTGTTGTGTGCATTGGTTAAGATAGATGGGGACTCATTTCATGCAAAACACACCCACATATAACCAAACCAAAGTCTTTTGTGTCACATTCTGATAGAAGGAAGAGAGCTTTCATTGCTAACACAGACAATTAAGCGCTGATGAAACAATTTCATTCTAAAGATTTTAGTAGAAAACAAGTCTTCCCCCTAACCTCTTAATAATGATGCAGGGAAACTTATTTATGAAAAAAATGTCCTTATTGGTCTGGATTACACAAGTTTTCTGATTTTCATTCTGTGCTGTGCAATTGCTGTGTTGTTGTTGTAAATACAATATAGCACTTTGTTGAGTGTGCTAGGGACATAAGTGATGAAGAATCACCAGTAGCCTTTGAAAAAAAAATTTTTTTTTTGTTTTTTTTTAAGCATTAGAAATATAAGATGCAGTTATGGTCCTGCTGTATAGTTACACATACCCAAAACCAGAGATGCATCTTATGACTGTAAACTGCTTGCAAGAATGAGAGTGGGGTTTGTGTAATGGCCACCTGCAACACAAGTTCTATATCATTATTTTTTGCCACGCAGAGCTTTGTTTAGGGCAAGATCCCTTTCTCTCTGCAAAGATGTAGGGTAACTTACTGACCAGTCAGTGGTACCTCTAAGGTCTGTGGGGACTATAACTGGACAGTGAGGTGGATCTCAAGGGTGTTGCTCGTAACACAATAGCCATATGTGGGGACATCAAAAGTCTGGATCACGTGGGGAAATCCAGAGGATGATATTCCCCAGGGCTCAAGTCTCATTGACTTTACTGTCTGTTGGGATAAAAATACCAAACCTAAACCATCCCAAACTGTGCACATTATGAACCTTTGGCAAAAAGAAGCTTATTAACTGTGCTCTTGATAGACATTAATTTGACTTGGACCCAAGTGCAGCTGCAGTCTAGGAGCAGTAATTTCTTGTGAACACCTGAGCATATCAGGCCTCAGAAAACCCCTATCTTATACTATGATGTAGCTTCAAAGACAATACTCTACTCTTATGCAGGACCAAAGCAACTCCTTCAGTGCATCTGCTGAGCTGATTTGTTTTCAAATGCTGATTTAAATTTTACTTTTTATTATGTGATATTGCTAAAACTATGGTTTTATGGCAAATGTGTTCCAGTTCAATAAAAATGTGTTTATTTTTTTTCCTCCTCCCTGAACTAAGAAAAAATGCCTTGAGGGACTATATATGTTTAATAGATTTTCTGAATTTAAACCCCCTTCAATTAAAATAATAATCTTTGGTGGTCCCACATAATATTTTCTAGCTGACATTCATGCATAATGTAAGGTAATCTTGTTTTTTGATGGGACTTCTGTCCTTCCTAAGTTTCCTCTCTAGCTAATTAATGTTTCTGCCTGCTATTGATTTTTCAGATCCACCCAACTTTCATTTGTTATTTTCTTCCATTGTTTATTTTAATAGCATGCCTTAATGTAGCATATGTTTGGATTCCAGCTCCAGTTTTACCCTAGCCATTATTAACAATGTAAAGCTCCTCCTTTATGTGACAATGCTAATGTTTTTAGCTGTGCTTTATTAGCCCCATCTCAGTAGGGAAGCACTGTTAAGGCTTGTGTCTTATCTGTTAATGTTTCAATTTCCCCTTTTTCTAACAGATAAAAGCTGATTGTAATCCTGTGTGACAGGTTTGGGGCACAACCATCTGCGGTCTCATTTTAAACAGGCAGACTGCTTCCCACTTAAACTGCTGCCACAGTAGACTGCTATCTTCAGGGTAATCATAATTACATTCATGTATCTTCAGAGGATGCTAATTACAGGAGGATGCTTGCTTTCTCTTGAATACAGGAATAAGTGCACTGCAAGTTTAGAGTGACTAAGGAGGGGGAAAGCATTAAATCAAAGATGGGAAGGAAAGAAGTGAGAAACATATCCAGTATGTCAAAAGGTTGTTTGAATGGCAAAGGGAAGTAAAATGTGTGAAGAAAAAAGACATGTTAAACCTTATTGTCACATAGAGGTGAATCAGTCCAGAGCAGCAGAGGTCATCATTCTAACTGAAGGACATGAGGATGGTTGGAACAGCAACTTGCCTAGAGCAGGATCTGCATGCCAGGGACATCTGGAAACAAGGTGGAGTGCGTGCTCAGGACGCCTTCCTTCCTTTTGCACTTATGAGTGAGGTGGGATGGCAGGAGGATCAAGGTTTCCCCATCACTAGCATGTCCTAGCATGGCACAAAGCCCATGGATCCTGGAGCCAGGCAAGAGCATTGACCTATATTGATTCTGCTTGTTGTAAATAGTCCAGATAGCAAGGATCATAGGATCATATAATCATAGAACAGTTTGGGTTGGAAAGTACCTTTAAAAGGTACTTCTTTCCAACTTCTTGCAATGAGCAGGGATGTCTTCAATTAGATCCGGTTATTCAGAGCTCCGTCCAATTTGACTTCCAGTGTTTCCATGTCTATATTGTTCAGACAACGTATTTAACACACAATGGCACACATTCATTTGGCTGAGCAAGTAGGTACAATAAATCACAGAATCACAGGATGGTTTGGATTGAAAAGGACCTGAATGATTATCTAAGTGCCATGCCTTGGGCAGGCACACTTTCCACTACACCAAGTTACTCAAAGCCCCATCCAACCCAGCCTTGAACACTTCCAGGGATTGAGTATCCGCAGCTTCTGGGGACAACCTGTTCAATAAAGTTTCAACTGGTAGTATTTCTGAAAAAAGGAGGTATAAAGCAACTGGACCTTTATTTGTGCAAAAAACTACATGCTTGTCCTGGTTTCATCCAAGGACAGGGTTAATTTTTCTCAGTAACCAAGAGGGTGCAGAGCCTGGAGCCATGTGGCGTGTCCATGTTGTCACTTCTGAGAAGGAGGGGACTGCAGTCAGAGTAAAAGCAGGTGTACAGGGGGGATCCAGCTGCCATTTTGTTAGTTGTCTCAGGGTTGTGCTGCATCAGGCCAGTAGGTGAGAAATTTGCATGTAAAACACCCTCTCTCTTGTACACTGTTGTTATCAATATTGTTGCTGTTACTGTTTATTTTCTTATCTCACTGCTGTTTCCAGTAAGTTGTTCTTAGCTCATAATGTCTGCTTTTTGTCTCTCTCACTGGAGGGGCCTGAGGGAGGGAGCAGGAGTGTCGTTCCTAAATCGTGACAACACTTAAATACTTCTGTATATTTAAAAATTAATGTAATCACAAAGATGGTGGGACATAAAGAAAGGAAAAACTGAAAGGCAAAATCCTATGTCCTTGTATACAGAGGTGCCAGCGTGAAAAGCATCATTCAGGCTTCAGGTGAAGTGTAAGGCATGACAAATCTGACTCCTCTCGTGTGATTGGGAGAACACGTTGCCATTGCTCTGGGCCGTGTTTCTAATAATGACCAGACCAGATGGTTTGGTTTTGAAACAGCTATGGACAATTAAATAGCTGTGCAAGGCACTGGCAGCACCAGCTTTCAGTACTTCCTTCCCATATTTGCGTGGATGAGATGTGATGGCAGAGGAAAGCAAAAACAGAAACTTAGTATGACACCTGCCACAGGCATCTTGGATAAAGCAGTCTTGGCTGCTAGACAAATGTAGGCCTTAATCCTTCAGAAGCCAATTAATTTTGCACACACAAATAGTCTCACCATGGAATAAAGCATGCAGAAGTTTATTGGGAAGTTTATTCCCTGGGAAGGGAAGTGGAAGTGAAGCAAGCTGGAGGAATGACTAAGAAGTAGGGGGGAGTTAAGCACAGAGTAGCAGAAGTTGAACTACTTGGCTGACCCATCAGGTGAATGGGTTGCAGCTGGAGCATCACATCAGATAAAATAACAGGAAGAGCCAAGTGATGGCACACACAGGGAAGATGACCACCAGGAGAACTGAACACTGGAATGATCTTTTAATACCACTAAGCAGAGTGATAAAGCAGAAGAGGACATACAATGTGATGAATGCAATTACTCACATCTGACTCAGGACTGAATGGGTGTTGTTACTTAGTGCTTTTTTTGTCATCTTATTTTGGTTATTTTACAAGTAACTGAGGCCAAAGGAAACATGTCATGAAGCCCTTGGGAAGACAGACATTGAGAGGAGAGTCTGCAAATGAGTGAACACAAAGAATGTGTAAACCTACACATCTCAGGAAATAGTAACTGCACAATCCCCTTAGGTGAGAGAGGAATGGTTGCCAATATGAATCAATGGACATGCACCACAGACGACTTAATCAGATGATGGAGGTGACTGTCCCATTCTGCTCTGCACTTGTATGGCTTCACCTTAAGTCCTGTGTGTAGTTTTGGGCACCGTAATATAAAAAAGACAAATCTGTTAGAGAGTGTCCAAAGGAGGCCCAAGGAGGATGGTGAAGGGCCTTGAGGGGAAGCCTTATTAGAGGCAGCTGACATCACCTGGCTTCTTCGGCCTGGAAAAAGGAGACTGAGGGCACACCTCATAGTGGTCTTCAACTTCCTCATGAGGGGAAGCAGAGAGTGATTTCTTCACTCTCATGAACAGGGCTGGGTCTCTAGAAAAGGTCATGAAGATGAGTCAGGGGAGGTTTAGGTTGGATATCAGAAAAAGATTCTTCACCCAGAGGGCGGAAAGGCCAGGAACAGGCTCCCCAGTGAAGTGGCCACAGCACCAGCCTGACAGAGGTCAAGAAGTGTTTGGGCAACACTCTCAGGCACATGGTGTGATTCTTGTGGCTGTTCTGTTGCAGGGCCAGGAGCTGGACTTCAATAGCCCTCATGTGTCCCTTCCAACTCTGGATATTCTATCATTCTATGACTTTAAATCTCACTGTAACAGGCCAAGAGACCACGTAAGAGTAAATGAAGAGAAGACAGAAGGACTCTGCCAACTTACCTGTGGCAATATTGGGGGTAGCTGAGTTTTAATACAGTTTCCTGAGCTCTTCAATTTGTGCCCCAGACAGTATTTAGACATATCCCTTTGTCTGCTGCTCTGAGTACCTGCTCTTTCTAACCTAATGCCTGCATAATGGAAACTCCATGAACTTGGATGCAAACTGCAATCTTGTCTAAGAAGAGAAGGCCTACCATCTTGGTGATCCGTAAGAGGTGGATCTGAGACCATGAAACAAAACGCCCTATCAGTCTGGCCTGTGCTATGGTGTTCCCTGTCTGGCGGGTACTTGCTGGTCCCCAAGTGCAGAGTTTAGCCTTTAGCTCAGCACATCAAGTCCTGGGCCAGGAATGGGTGTCACCTTTTGGGGAGCCTTGTAAGATGTGTAGTTCTGCTAAGCACACACCCCTGGGGCCCTTAACAGCAAATTAACTTCTTAGGCACATGCCTGTGGTCCTGGGACAAAAAAAAAAAAAAAAAAAAAAAAAAAAGACAACTTGCATGCAAGGATTTTACAAATTTGGTCATTGTGACCAAACTTTATTACCCATTTTATGGAACTGTGACAAAGTCTAGGAATCAAGCAACATGGGGATCACAGAGGCTATTATGTTTATTGTGCTGAACAGACTGTGATAAACCATTAAAGGAACATTTTCAACAAGCAAGCGATTTGAAGTACAATCATAGACAGCAACTCTACATGAAGAACAAAGCAAAAAGTTAGAAGACACTCAAAAGGAAAAGTAAACTGTAGTTCAACATCTTGAAGCAATTTTTTCCTGCAAACACACCTCTCTTGCAGAAATGGTAGAAGAGTTACATGTCCAGTCATAGTTAGCAGTGACCAATGACAGCAAAGAACAGTCGTATAAAATTTATCTCCCACAAAAATAAACTATATATATAAAAAAATTTTATGATGTTCTCACTGACTCAATGGCCACATGCAATTTTTCCATCTGAAAAAATGAGGTATAGTAGGCCCTAAGAGGTAGTAATGTGTTTTGATTGTACTACAACATATAGAAAATGTAAGATTCAGTTAATCAGAGTGGTAAGTCTCTCAGAGGTTGAAGAGTGACACACAGAGAAACAATTATTTCTGTGTCATCCACTGAATACCGTGGCTTTAAAAAATGCAACACAACCCCTCAGACCCCAAAAGGGACTTGCTAAGGCTTGATTTGATGCCCTTTGAAGTCAGTAAAATTCCTATTACTGCCTTCAAGTGACACTGGATTTGGCCTGTTAGAGCTACTTATAGCTAGGATTATTTCTCTTTCACTTGCTATTATCATGTCTAGTTATAATATTCCAATCAGCTCTTTCCCAGCAATTCCCGCCACTGAACCCTGCGCAGTCTTTCGTGGAGGTCCGTATTTCTTGACACTGCCTCTTGGAAGAAGCCAGTAAGTCGTTATCCTTAACTGCACTTGGCTCCGTGCTAAAGCCATACCAACAGACGCCTTCCTGAGAAACTACCCCTGGCCCAGTTATTAATACAATGGTACAAAGTACTGACTAGGAAAGAGAGGAAGAAGGGAAATAAAACAGAAATAAAGAAAATTAAATTGGAGGTGGGGGAGAGAGAAAGAACAACAGAAGTGAGAGAGGGGAGAATAAAAAACCTCTACATAAGAAGCATTTAAAATAAATCTGGCTGAAACATATTACAAAATCACATTTGTGTAAAATACATGAAAATACTTGTCAAGTATTTTCTTACAATCTATTATTTTTTTAAAAACACATATTTGTGATTGCATTATGCAAAAGCTGAGCTTGTTGCTTCCCACCTACAAAGCTTCAAGTTTCTTTGAAGGTTTTTTTTGTTAATTTTTTAAATTTTTAATATGAAAGTAATTTAAAATGTGTTCATTTTCCACAAGTTATTTTACAAAAATAATTTTGAATTAGGGATTAGTTGCAGTCCTAACTGTTTCGAACGTCTCAAAACTGATGCTGAAAGTAACAAGTTCATTCCATTTAAAGTCTGGAGGTAGGTCTTTGTCAATCAATTAGTCCATTTCTTTAAACAATTCATTTGAGGTACAAACTTGGACAGCAATATTTAAACTTTACAGCTAAATTTTTTCTGTCATGTAGTGTCCTTGAAGAAAATTATCCTCACAAACCTATCAGCAATTCAATACAAAAATATATTCAAGTTAACAGTACATTACACAGAAGTCTAGCAGAGAATAGAGTAAGTACATAAAATAAAACAAAACAAAGCCAAAACCAAAAACCCACAAAAAAAAAAAGAAAAAAAAAAAACCAAGTGAAAGAAAAACACATAGTCATGCTGAAACACAAAAAAGACATTGCTTCCTTAACTGCAAAAAAGGTTGAAATAGAAATAAGAGGAAAATGCAGATACTCATGATTATCTACCCAGTAAAAATTTCCTGCATTGAATGTGTATAGCAGCATGTATTTATCAGTCTGCTGAGTTATTTGTAAAAATCAGAGGTAGTATTGAATAGTGGGGTAATATTGCATTTGGTGCTAAAAGTGCTGCTTTAAATGAAAAGATGGAGAAATGCCACTGGCACAGAAGTGCTCAGTGAACCATCCTATGTCAAAATACATTGCTTAACGTAATGTATGAGCTTAGGTGAGGTACATGGTGTTCATTCTTACATTGTGACTGATGAGTAATGAGGAAAGATTCAATTCTTTCAAAATACTGGTACAGGGCAAGTGGAATCAGTAGAAACTAAGCAAAAATCTGGATTATTTTTGTTCAGATAAATTTATGATTAATTTCTAGGTACCTTTCTGTATGTTTTAAAAGACTTTTATCAATAAAGACTTACTCATTAATGGCGTAAGAGTGGTGTCAGTCATTTTTGCTTCCATAGAAAACTCCTGGCTCTAAGAAAGCCAACTCCCTGGCTTCCTATTATCCAGGAGGTAAGGACTGTTCATTTGGTTTACTACTGCTTGTGCTGATATGTTTGTATCTATAACTATACAACGTATCTTTGTCTTTCTTCCCTTTTGCAAAATGAAAGTACCTTTTTCATGTTGATTTCTTTCTTCTGATTACCAGCTGAATGAAATGAAAGATCAGCTTTCATTTTTTTTTTCCCAAAATAATAGTAAGTCTTAAAAAAAAAAATCAAGTACAAGTCTACAAGAAAGTTACAAAAGAAAAAGAATAGTATCTATCCGGTATCTTTGGTGTTCTAAAACAGGGAGTTCACTAAGTAGGGAGTGGGTTGCTGGAAGTGTTGCAAGGCGTAGGCGTTATACACCCAGCCTTTCCTATTTCAATGCCCATTATAATGACTATGTTACAAGTTTCTTGTTTATATGCAGTGCAGTGAATGACATAAACCTGATTTGGAGCTCTTCTTGACCCAGTCACCCTTACTTAGCAGCTCAAACTATTAGTAGGTTAGGAAAAAAGAAAACAGTAATTAAAAGTTGCATCGTTAATCTGTGTCCCCTTTGTGTTACAGCAGTTTTTCACTAGACCTGGGACTGTGAAGGGATTACAAAGAAGATGATTAGTCAAATCCTTTTTAAGGTTATGTGATTTTTTTTTCCCCCAGGCAAAAGTGGAAAGACCATGGCAATAGAAAGTAAGTGGTCAAGGCAGTGTCTTCTCCCTTCAAAAGACCCAACTGCTGATGAGGTAGAAATTGCATGGTGTGATCTCCTAGTCTTCTTCTGCAGATTCTTGTGAGGACGTTTCTTCAGTCTCTTCCTAGAAAACACAAATAGGAATGATAAATACCATGGTGACCATGCATCTTAGGCTGCCAGTTCAGTTGTCCTTAACACAGCTGACAATTACCTCTGGAGCTAATAAAATGCCCTTTACAACTCCTGTGACGCCTTGAAGAGCCACCTTGGGGAGGAAGGAAAGGTACCCTTCTCTCTGATGCCCCCACCTTGCCTTGCCTTTCTTCTATGCCAGGAGATGTCAAGAAAAAGCGTTCTGTGCCATGCTTTGTCATGGGCCTCTTATGGCCAACAGGCATGGGCAGCTAGAAAATGGAAAACATTTTGAGCACATATCCAATCCTAAGCAGTTGCTCTGGGAAGCCTTATCTTCCTCATTGGCCCTAGTGCTGCTTCATGTTTGCCTTCAGCAAGCCTGACCAAATGTGATGCTCTTATTCTGCTTTTTAAGCAACTGTTCGGTACCTTTCAGGACATAGGTGGTGAACTGGGGGCAACTAACATTTCTAATAAAAGGGGCTGTCAATGAAAAGCTGTTTTTTATCAAACACTGAACATCATCACCTGAGACAGCATGTGAAAAAGATCTAGGAAGAAGAGGAATTCACCCCCTCAGCCAACTGAGACCTTTGAAGAATGACCAGCTTAAAACAGTTTATAACAGTCTTCATACTTTAATAGATTTGATTTTCCACATGGCTTCATTTTGTCTGGGTGGCTAACTGACACAATTTATAACTCTCTTCCTTTCCCAGGCCACTACAGTACACCATTCAGCAAAGCTTGCCTTAAAGCTTGCCTGCCTTATACGACCAAACTTCCATTCATTAGTGTTTGAAACACCTCAGCTGTGAAGGGCTCCTAAATGCTACCATGTGTGACACTGCTGCAGAGGAGCAGCATCAAGGAAAAACACAGTGCTTTAATCATAGGCCACTGCTTACTGCAATCCCCTTTCAAAAGGTTTCGACCTCCCCTTGCACCTCCCTGCAAGAAAAGGTTGAAAAAAAGCTGTAAATCCAGGGAATAAACATAACTATAAATGAATGGATGACAGCTTAAAAAATATAACTGTAGCAGCATCAAGCCATGAGATTTCACACTGGTTTTGTTTAGTCTGCTTTGGGTTATGTGGGAAAAGTGAAAAGCATGAAGGAAATGCTCCCCCCCTCTTCCTTCATGCCCCCACCCCTGCTAAAGCTTGGGCCTCAGATATTTAGGCCAGTAGGTTTATACCTCTTGACAAGGAAACAGGCCATGACCCTGGGGTTCTCTCTTGAGCAGCAGATACAAAGAAAGATGTAGCATGATCAAAGCCATGGATAGAGCAGAGAGAGCAAAATCAAGTGTCATCTGCCCTCTGACCTTGAATTTTCAATTCTTAAATTCCAGATGACACTGATCTATCATATAGATGAACATTTTTTTCCTCACAACAACTACTGTCCACTTGTAGCTGGGTTATATTCACAGCACTGCAACAAAAATGATTTTCAACTTATGAAACGATCAAGGAAATTTTACTCTGTCTCTGGTGGCACTGGGGAAACTGAGCTCACATTCCATCAAATCCCATTAATGCATAATGCATTTTTCCTGCTTATCTTCTGTGTAGAACAGGACTGTTACAACATTTCACTCAAGAAGAAAAATGGTATTTTCAGGCACCTACCAGAGGGCTAATTTAGGCTGCATGTGGAGAGACACAGCAAAATATGTCAGTTTGAGCCTTGGTAATTCAGAACTCAGAATGATTGCAGCAAACCCCAGTTTTGCCTCCAAGCCAGGTATTTCAGTTAAAAAATTACTACTGTGGGTTCTGTGCTCTTAACATAATACAGGTAGACGTGTTTTGGTATTTGATGATGATCACATGTTGAATTTCTTAGAGCACTGTGGTCAGCCCTGAGCCTCTGATTATCATTTCCTGGAAGACAGCAGCACACGTGTGGGTGCGGAGCGGCAGCTCTCTTTGTTTTATGCTTGGCTTGTCAGGAGACTACTGAAACCTGATGAAATCATTTTTCCATGAAAGTAGACTTCCGATCACAAAGTAAGAATGATGGGGGAGAGGAAAAGTATGTGAAAGGACATACTTCAAAGCTCAGCCAGGGTGGCCACAAGAGAGCTCTTTTTAGTTAAAAAGTTGTCCACTCTAGTGATTTTTACTATGAATCTCACCGTATTTTTTCTTCCTAGTAACCCTTGCTGCAGGGACCAAGAAAATTAATGAGAATCTCTTCCTTCATACATTTATGTATGTTCATGTAATGAATGAAGTTTCTCTCACCTGCACTTTTATGTGCAAATATGTATACCTGTAGTACTGGGAAGGATGAGAAACTAAAAATCAAACTAACCCACCCACCCCCCTGCCCCCCCCCCCATATGCAAATACTAAGCTAATTATTAAAAAAATATTTGAGACTGACAGACTTCAAAATCACATCAGTGTTGGGAAATACTTTTTTCATGAAGAAAAGCTTTTCAAAGGAATCAGATTGTTCATTCCTTGCAAAAGCCTACAATACCTCAGTTGCAGATGAGTGGTTTTAAGGCAACCTATCCTGTAAGCTTCTTGTCAAGACACCGATGGAAACATGACTGCTGATCTGAAGCGCTTACAATTCAAACAAAGGGATACTACAAATCAGACATATATGCAGGGAGGGACCCAAAGGAAGGAGTGAGTAGAGGTTCTGAAAGACAAAATACAGATGTGTAGTGCAGGAACAGAGAGGGATTTTTTTGCACTTGTGAAAAATTGCTTGCAAATATCAGAAGATTGTGCAGCTGGGACCCTCAATCCAACCTCTGCCTCTACAGTTCCCCCCAACCCCCTACACTTTCCAAAAGATGGAGGGTGGGGCAGGCATTTTGAAAAATGTGTAACCTTTAGAAGTTATAAACTGGCTTTGTGCTGAGTGACTTCAGCCAGAGATTCACTGAAGTGCTGGCACTGTCAGGGCACAGGACATCTCAGGGGAAGGATGCTTACCAGTAGTAAGCACCCTCCAGACACTTGCAAGTCCTCACAGACCTGCCAAGGTTGATGGCACAGCCATGTGTCATAGTCCCTGAGTCAAAAGTTGGAGGAGGAATTGGGGCTGGAATTAAATACTTTTTAAGTCCAGATGTGCTTCCAATAAATTTGAAGAGAAGGGAACAAATTAAGAAGGAAAGCATGGTCATTAGAGTGCAGAGCATAAATTCAGCAACACTACCATAGGATGCACTCAGCCAAGAAGTGAAAGTTTTGGGTTATACGGCAGCTTTAATTGAAGTTGTTCTCACTTAGGTGCATTCACTTTAGTTGTGGAGGCAGAATGGTGACATATGTTAATTGACCATAAATGTGCATCGACCCAGTTTTGCTTTGAACGGCTACTTCCCAGGTTTTTTGTTTTCTGCTGCAGCAAACTAGTGAGAGGTTGGGCCAGCAGACTGCAAAGAGAAACCTGAGAAAGCTTCAAACCAGGTTGGATCTGGCTAACAGGGGAGCCACAGCTATGAAGAGCTCAGGGAGAACAGGATAAATACTTGAAGAACAGGGTGAATACTCATATCCATAGCTCAGGCTTTACTCCTGCTGTTATGACAATACCCTAGGTGACTCCCCATGCCTCCCCATACATGTATCTCCTCAGGGGCTGATTGGCACAGGGACCTGTTTTACTTAGCACATGCTGTCCTTGGTCATCCATGGGTCCCATGTCCTGACCTGCTACAGGACATAGCACGATGCTGTATGACAAAGGCACCACACTGAGCCATTTCCATCCTTAGCTGTAATTGCCCTGTCAGGCCGGCAGTGATAGGGAGCTGGTGTCTCTCCCAAAACAGAGCTGGAAGGTGGCTTTCTCCAAAGCTCATAAAGGAGCCTCTTCCTGAGGGGCATCACTGGCAAGGGGCTGGCAGATGTGGACACTAGCCTGGACCCTCATCTCTCACTGAGGTTGGCCTCCCACAGGAGAGAAAGGACAAATACTTTGCAGTGACTCACAGCAGGTATCTGCCCTCAGAAGGGCTATTCTGCAGGGGATTGGTGTCATTGTTGTTAGTCCTGATTTAACACTGGTGAAGGTAACAAAAAAGGAACAGGAGCCAGGACAGTAGGTTTCAGTTAGAAGTTCTGTCTGCAGCAGTATGTTTATTTGGGCTAGCCAACACAGGATTTTAAAACATGACAACCTTGGTGGGATCTGGTTGCCTGAAGATAGCACCTGAGACTGTTTTATCTTAGTTTTATCCCTGGATATCTCATCTGGTAAGATAAGCCAGAAAGGTGCTGGTTTCCTGTGTCATGCCCTTCTTCTCTGTGTGGACCCCTGTGATCCCCTGGGACACCCAATGGGCACAGAACAACTGTGTCAAGATGTGCGGACCCATGAACCCCATCCAGAACGATGAAGCTGAATCTCTCCTTTGGAAGTCTTGGCGCTATGGAAAAACAAACTGGTGCCAGACTCTTTTCAGTGCTGCCCAGCAACAGGATGAAGAGAAATGGACATAAACTAAACCACAGTAAGTTCCACCTCAACATGAGGAAGAACTTCATTACACTGAGGGTGGCAGAGCACTGGAACAGGCTGCCCAGGGAGGTCATGGGGTCTCCCTCTCTGGAGACTTTCAAACCCCACCTGGACATGTTCCTGTGTCACCTGCCCTAGGTGACCCTGCCTTGGCAGGGGGATTGGACTGGATGATCTCCAGAGCTCCCTTCCAACACAAATGATTCTATAATTCTGTGATTCATTGCTAAACCTCAGAGGTGGTACCCAGAATGGAGCTGTGCCACAAACGATTGTATTTAAATGTCAACGTCTTTTCAGATCAAAGTCACCCCCTGATCCCAAGAGACTTCTTTCCCACGACATCCTGTGCAGGTGAAATGTAACTCTACCTGCTGGCCAAGACCTCCATTTGGTCATCCACATTTGGCTGGTGCAAGCTATTTTTTCTGGAACTACAAGTAACATCCTAGTGGTCTGAAGAACAGACATAGGACCTGAAGAACAGGTCCTTGTATGTCCTCTGCATTCTTTTTTTTATGGACCCCCAGAAACCGATAAAAACAATATTTGATGATGAAACAATTACTGGTAGGAGCACTCCCCCACCTGTAGCAAGATAACTGTGGCATTTTTGTAAAAATGTTTGTTCTGTTCTAATACCCTGGGCAAAACTTCAAGGTTAAATGTCTGGGCCCCATGAAACTCACTGACAATTCACTTTTTTCACCTTCTGCTCATGAATTTCTGACCTGCAGATTAAAAAAACTAAAATCCATTTTGAAATGAACTGCAGAATCACAGTAATGCTGCATATGGAGTCTCTGAATTTGCTACAGTTTTTATTTTATAATGAAGTATTAGCTATTGGCACAAATTTTGCTGGCTGCTTTCTAAGCCCAAGAGGGTATGCTTGAATAGATATGTCAAAAAGAACTGCTGACAAGAGCAACTTGCAAACTGTGGACCATTGTCTGCTGTTAACATGTCTGAAATCCCCTGGCATGCAAGCTAATATTTTCAGAGGAGTCCCTGAAATATACTGATAGGAATAGATGGCTTCTAGAGCAGAGGCCAGGGCCCTGACTCTGCCCAGCTGAGACAGTGCCATCCCGACTTCGCAGCCAAAGCACCAAACTGCTTTAGAAATTCTTACAGCACTAACAGACACACAGAGTAGGTTTGTTCTCCATGAAAATTAGGATGGGATCTGCTGCTTTGAGCTCTGCACTCTGCAAAGCACACTAGTGATCTCAGTGACAGATGTCACTCAGCAGTAAGGCAAAGTTGAACTCCAGAAGCTAGATTCAGAATTCAAATTGTTGCAGGTATACTTCACATGTCACAACGGAAGGCTTTATTAGTGCAGAAGAGATCACCATAACCATGTACAGAAAAGGCCATATAATCCTTCTAACCGCTGAATTAAAAAAATATTTTAAGGAATTATTTCAGTATAGAAACTCTGTCTCTAAATGCATATAAGTCAACCAGACCACAAGCAAGCAGTTGCTGTGCACTGCAACTGTTAGCATGCTAGAAGGAGCACAAATCCTTTAACTTGGTGCCTAACAGGACAGTTAAAAACTCTGGCTACAGGGCAGTTCTGAGACCCCCTGCCTTCTCCTACCACTGTTTCTGCAATCATTGACTAAGTCACAGGACAGGCCTGGGAGCAGTGAGCAGGCAGGTTCCCCCCCAGGGAAGCACAACTTTCAGTACTTAAATGACATTAAATTTAAACAAAGAGCCAAATAGATGCAGCTGATGGGGCAGATTGGGGTTGAGATGCAGGGACTGGAAACCAACATTCTTGCTTTAAATGTGTAAGTTCCTATTGACCTAACCTCTAATAACCCACTTCGTTATGTAAAGATATAGGCCTTCAAAAGACCACAGATCTGGCCATAACACGATGGCATAGCAATATTTAGATACCAGCAGGCAGCCTTGCTGAGCTGGTGCTTAACTTTCCCAATGCCCAAGTGCTTGCTGGTGGCATGTGCAGAGCTGCCTAATGCTCTTGGGAGCAGTCTAAGGGCTATAAAATATCCTAAAGATCAATTTGACTTAGTGATGTCCTCAAAGTTTTCACACTCGGGAAAGCAACATGTAACAAACAGCAAAAATAAGACTTTTTAATTTTAATAAAATTCTGTACATGTATGCAATAGCACTGGATTGGAAATTCACACAAGGACTTGTTTTGAAATCCCCATGCTCTCTGATCTGAAGTAGGTATTCAAGATGGGTTTTCTACCTTCAAGGAAGAAGGTCTAAACTTTTGTGCATGGAATATGCATTTTTTTTTCTGTGAAAATCAGTCAACTTTTATATAAATAACCAATTATTCTGTGAAAGACAGAAAGGGAGTAAAAAAAATAAAGCCAAAAACTGATGCTCTCCTGCAGGTCACCAGCCTGTGGTTTTTTAGCTGCATAGTTAGTAAGCAAATTAAGTGTGTCCCCTCCTTTTACGGCAGCACTGCTTGACTAGCAAAAAGGCTGTTCATGGGGATTACTGGATAATACACAACCCCAGCTGTTGGAGTAAGTGAACTAGCTGAGGCAGCTGAGTGAAGTTGCTGGGGCTGTGCTGGGACTCAGCTGGTAGAGGTCAGAGAGAGTTAACCATCCTTACAGATACAGAAACTACTTCTACAGATCCCCTTCCTCTGCTGGAGGAAGTGTCCTGCCAGGCTTGGCCAAGTTCTGGTCCTTAAGCAACAGGTTCAGACAGCTGGAGGGGACCAAGACATTACTTAGGAGGATTCCCACAGGACAGGACAGGACAGGACAGGACAGGACATTCCTCTTTAAGTTAGAACAGCTTACTTAAAATATAGATTCAAATCTATTCTTCCTATTAGATTAAGGGGGAATATAAAACATTTCTCTATCTCCTTAGCTTATCTCCCACTAGGAGAACTGTTTGATAAAATGGAGTGATAATGAATTTCTCTCTGGTTACTTTGAAAGAAAGGGCTTATCTGACACAGGAGTTTTAAATCCAGGAGGGCTTAAAACTCTGAGAACTTCCAGAAACAGGAATTAGGCTGACTGACATTTAGTCAAAACCTAAATGTACCTGCCTTGGGTTTTGCCTCTCAATTTCTCTTACAGATGATCTTGAATGAACGTCAGCTTTAGGTGCCCAAGTTTGCCATGGATTTTAAAGCAGCCCTGGAATTAACTCAGCAATGAGGTTCCTGCAAGGCAGCAAGTCACTCAGTGCCAAAGCCTGTGTGGCTGAAGCCTTTGAAATTGAGACTCAGCTGTCTAAGTTATGTCAGGCCAGATTTCTTAAACGCGTTTTGGCATCTGAGTACAGCAAGTGCCTTTTTGACCTAAGCAGGTCAAAACACTTTGAAAAAATCTGTTCCCCATGTGATTAAAAGGAGACTGAAAATCTTCAGCAAAATCTCAGTACTGGTCAGAAGAAATTTGCAGGAAACACCGTTTAAAGTCTGCAAAGCACAGACCTAAAGTGAAAATAGTGCTTGAAGCAATTGTGAGTGCTGTGCATCACTGACAGAGATGTATTTTGTCTTGGAGAGCTTCAACCCTACAATATATAAACATTTCTGGTGGGAAGGAAACAAAATATTAAGAAAAAGAAGGCAGCGGTGCTGTTAGAAACATATACAACTGAGCTGGACTGACCCCAGCTTTGAGAAGCTGCTCTTACAAACCTCTTGTGGATGCTGTAAACTGGAGGAAGGGTAAACTGTTCTGCATTCACAGCCAAAATCCAGACTGGAGCAGAAGGCAAGCAGAGGCTCTAATAATAGTCTCTAATAACTAATATTTGTATCCATAATTAGATGAAAGACCAAAATAAGGTGTATGCCAGCCTTAAAAATCCTTAGACTTGCCTAGTTCACTGAAATGCTGTGGGTGACCGTGTTAGCTCTGCTTTCTTGTGGCACTGGAGATGGAAAAGCCTAAAAGGATACTGGAGCCCACACAGGTAAACCTGAGCAAATCTGCCTTCCCCTTGAGCCCTTGAGGTACTTGAAACCACCAGTTTCTCTGCATATTTTATGCTGAGTGGCAGAGGAAGGATTACAGCAATGGTCTCCCAGAATAGGGTAGGGAAACATTACAGAGGCTTTGAAATATAGGTCAAAGCCACATCATTTACTTTTGCTCCTCCCTCCCCTCCACCACATATTAAGCACGAAGAGGAAAATAAAGTAAGGCCTGTTCTATTTCTATTCTCTTTTTTTTTTCTCCCCCTAAAAACAACCACTTGTTACAGACAGGAAGCAACTGCCAAAAGTTGTTCACCTTCAATCCTTTATCACTTAAAAAAACATTGCGGCCCCAACCACGAAGCCACTGGCAAGAGTAGTTTGGGAAGAGCTATCTATCTACAGCAATAAATAATAAAATAAAGCATCTTCCCTTTTGAATCCCAGCTGAGAGATTTTGCCAAGTGATCAAACTTGTCTGAACCTCAGAACAGCAGCTTTGAAGTAATAAGAAAGAGATTGAAAACTTGCAGCCAAGAGCCGCACACACCTCATTAGGGTCCAGCCATGCGGGGAGGCCAAGCAGCAGCCGCCAGGCCCAGCCCCACGTCCCCGCTGGAAAGGGGCTGTGGGAAGGGGAGATAAAAGCGCCTTTCACAGTGGAAGTGCACTGGTGACATTTTTACGAGCGCCAGCCCCGAGGCTGAGCGGCCCTTGCCACGCTGCCGGCCGCTGGTGCAGCCTCGGCAGGGCAGGGCGCATGGGCTCTGCTGCGCCATCCTTGTTCTCCGCCTCTCCCCTGGGTTTTCTCATCCCTTGATTTTTGTTTCTGAAGGAGTGAGCTTAACATACAGGGCTCTACCTTGCCCTGGCCATTCTCAGAAAAGCCCTCCAAAATGAGAAACATATTTCTTAAAGATAGTGAGCCAGGCTCCCTGAGCTGGTTCAGCACTGTTCACATGAGACTTTCTAGTATAATTCAGAAAATGATTTTTAACAACAACAACTACAACAACACACCAAAATACAAAACAAAACCAAAGCACAAAAACCTCCCAACCAAATCAAAACAAAAACAATAAAGCTTAACAGACTTGTAAAATGCTTTTAAAAATGTCTGAAGATTTTGATCATGGATTTTGCCACACAGACACTGGCAAGGCGGCGTGCTTCCAGCAATGCAGAGTATTTAACTTAGAGAGTTGAAGTTCTGGGTTTAATTTTCAGTTTCAGACTAAACAGCAGGTCTGCAGTGAAAGGCAGGCGACAGCTCCTGAGCACAATGGGGCAATGGAAATGCTTCTCTTGCAAACTTTACTGACTGTGTAACCACGGAGCACCTCTTTGTGCAGACGAAAAAGCAAAATCAGAGAGGTTCATGTTGGTTTTAATAAACTTCCCCCATCCCTTCCCTTTTTTACTGCAAGAATTCAGCTGCTATTTTATTATGTAATGCTGCAGGCTAAAAATATATCCCTAATTTAAGCCACCTTGCCAATAAATCTACCAATACCAGGTAATCCAAAAAGGGTAGTTATGGTTTAATGACATACTCTTCTTGTCATCTTAATATGTTCAACTCTTAAAGGATTTACAGTGATGAATTTAAAGTTTTTTTCAACTTCTTGAATATCTCACACTCTGAATCTGGTGGAAAGTGTGAGAAAGTTTGGTCCTCCTCTGTGCAGAGCAACAACCCAACCTTTCTAGATCCATCTACGCAGCGATCCACAGGACAAAGCTCTTTATTTCTCAAAGCAAGATAATTTGATTTAAAGTGAGTGAGGGTCTCAAATTTAGTAGATACTGATGATTTCCTTTTGATTATTGAATCTTGTATGGGAATTTCTTTTCCAGTTGAACACATACACATTCTATAATCAAATCAGAGAAGGTATCCTGGTGGAAATGTATGTTCAAAACATGTTTATTGTACAACTGAGACAGATTTACAATGTTAATCTATTCTCCTTTCTAAACATAAAAAAATACTAACATAAATTATAGTTAATGCCTCACTATATAACACAGTTCTCAGGAGACTACTGAAGTGATGTGTGAGCCCCCTAACTTACTATAACTGTGTCTTTGCTGTTCTGAATTCAGTTTACAGAATTTGCTTCAAAATAAGCCTGAGAATCAGGAAAGGGGAGGGGGTGGAAGCCATTCGCTACCCTGAATCTGACATCTCCGGGGTCCTAGAGCTCACATGTTCCTTCCTTCCAGACTCAAGTCTGGTTTCAATGGAGCTCTCATTTTTCTTCCCACTAATCCTGCCGTGAGATCAACCGTTGGTAACTCTGTGAGAAATTAAATACCAGGATGTGGGAAATCTGAGATCTGAATTCAAGCAGAATGTGGGTGATTCATTTATTTCTCTCCTCTTTTCCCATGGTTGTTGTGTGGCAAATAACTCTTCAAACCTGAGATCAGAGATCAGCCCTGAATAATGTGACTACATTGACAGAGCAGAGGCAAAGCAAGAACTACACTGGCAGTATTACATCCCTCTCTAATATAAGCATTAGTCATTTCTAAAGAGAGATTTCAGCCAAAGTTTTCTGAAAACATTCTGGAATTTCCAGAAATGCTTTACAGGGAGATCAGCAGCAGAACCTCATCATACTGCTCACCATCTGCTGGACCAGACTTCATAAAAAAATTAAAATTTCTTGTATTTGGATCCCAATGAAAAAGGATCCATAAGACAGTTTGAGTGCTGCAATGCCCAACAGTCAGGCAGTGGTTTTTAAGAGCTTCTTCCTTTCTCAGTGTGAGAAAAGAACATTTATTTATTTAGGTCCTGTATGGATGAACTCAAGATGCTCACAAACACTCGGCTGTGCAAAGATTTAGATCCTTCATGCACTGTTTGGCAAAGTGTTGATGTCTGAAAATCACCTACGTACTTCTGTAGCCTTCAACATGAAGTGCCTAGGACCGTAATTCTCACTGCATGGCCTACCATGAGGTTGTGATACTCCTATACTTCTTATTGTCTGCTGTCACAGCAGTCGCATGCCTACAATATCCAATGAGCAATCAATGACCATGAACTCTGAATGTGCCCCCAAACTGCACCTTGCCCATCATGGACTGTGCTAGTTGTCTGGGGTGCTGCACTCCATCCCAGCACTAAGGAACAGTACAGTGAGAGCATCAATGGAAATGATAGTAGAATAGAAGCTCCACCAGGAAAAATGTTTTTAAAGTGCCTATCACAATTGTTTCACACTGATTATGAATCCTTCACCTGAGTTGCCCTCTCTGAACTGCAAGGGAGGAGGCAAGCTCATAGGCTCAGTCTGTCCATCGTAGCCTAAATGTTTGGCACAGGTGTCACAAGCTGAAGGACTGCTCAGGGAGGCCAGATGTCATTCACAAAATTCACAAAATACCACAAGTGGCCCACAGAATACAGTCAGAGTAGCTGAAAAATTCTTGCTATTTTTCTATCGTAAGACGGTTATTTTGGATGACAAGAGGACCTTATAAAAATTCCCAGATGCCAGGGAAAATCCAGAAAAAAAATATTTTCTTCTTATTGCTTCCTTACTTAACATGTTTAAATATGTTAATAAGGGCTGAGTATACTGCTCTTTTTCCTAGCCAAACTTTATTAGTGTTGATATGTGAAGACTGTAACTATCTACCTGAGCAAATTATTTTACAGACAAAAACTGTATTTTCATTCACCTTAACTTTGATTCTGCTTGTGCCTACCTTATTACACATCCATCGCAGCATACTTAAATCTTTAAAATAAAATTTGCAGCAGAATTTATATGATCCTGAATTAGAACAGCAAAGATAGAGCAATTTCCAGGAATGGTTACATTGGTTTGTTTCCCATGTATTTCAGTGCACCAAATGAGCAAGGATACAACCCTGGAGTATCTGCAATAATATTTAAGTCAGGAATAGGGCATCTTTCAGTGGCTTCAGCTGGATGTGGAGGAGCAGCAACAATGCGGACCATTGAAAATGCAGAGTCCTTTATGAGAAGCTCAGGAACCAAGCCCTCACCAAAGAGCACTTTCCTCCTGTGCAGCCTTCTGCTCCTCATCTTTACTAATTAGTATTTTGATTATTTTTATTACTGTAAGTCCACAGAGTGATCATGCTGGTAGTTTCAGCTTCCTGAGTATCACACAGGAGATATCTTAAAATAATCCTTATTCTCAGGCAGTAGCCATGTGCTGCTGAGAATCTTGTGTGTCTTGCATGTCTTGTATGAAGTAAGATACCCAAGTGTTAGCAGCACTGACTCTTGCTACTCTTGAAAATCTCAGCCAAAATATGTAGCATGTGTATGCAAAAGTAGCACTGTTTAATTTACTCCTGACTGGCACTTTTTTAAACACTGCCCAGTCATGCTCCTCAATGGTATTTCCCAAGTACACACCACAACCCCCTCTCTTCTGGCTATTATTAGTGAGACTTCAGTTCATGCTAAATCAGAGCCAAGTTCTGAACTTGATGGAGTACCTCCCTAAACACCTTTTGTGGCCACAGCCATGGGGTCAAACACAAAGCCACCCTGCCACCAGATGTTGCCTGACCACCTCAGGCTTCTTCCACAAGCAAGGCGTGGGGAGGCACGAGGTAGGGAGAGGTTGAAGAGGAGTGTTGCTGGCTTAGGGAAATCTTTTAGCTCACCCCTGCATCTTCTAACCTTCTACCACCAACTGCAACACCCAATCCCAGTGCTGTGCAACGAGTGGCTCAACAGCTGTAGTCCCTGATATTTTACATCCCTGCTTTTAGGGTCAGGTCTTGCCCAGCACACTGGAAAAAGAGCAGGGACCTGAAAGCATGTCTGTGTTGAATGGGCAAATGTATGACCAGTGCTGCATTCAGAAAGCTGCCTCCTGCCCTAGAGTTTGCCTTAGGGAAATGAATGTGTGTTTGTTCTTGTTCATCATTCTCTTGTTCAGAGATGAAGGCTCCTCCTATGTTGAAGTAAGTCACTCCTGCTCTTTGATTGACTCATAAACTGGCTGATAAGGACATGACATCTTCCAAGTGGCACACTGCAGCAAGCAAGACTGAATCCCTGAGATAGTCCTTCACAAGCCAGGAAGAAAAAAGTATCTTGCCAAATCTGATTCCCTTTTTGTCACATCACATTATAAGTGTGTGCACTTGGACAACTCCCTTATGCAAGAAGGGAGCATCAGCACCTCAGTTTTAGTGGAAGGGGAATCAAGACACTATGACACTTGCCTAAAATGGAACTTACACATCACAGTTCTCAGAAATAATGGTTTCAGAGGGAGCTGTCCTGCTGACTGAGGCACCTCTGTTCCTTAGGCACTGCATGGGGCACAGTGACAGGCACCCTAGCCTGCCTTGTGGACCAGAGATGCATTAAGCAAGGGGATGTATAACTCAGTGAGCATTTACTGTCAGAATTACACATCTGAATTTAACAGATCAGTGGATTCAATCAAGTCAAATAATGTTTCTCCTGGTTGATCACTCAGGCTCTTTGATTTTCAAATCCTGAGCTGCACTGTGTCTCAGGTTTAGGGAGCAGCACTAGGAACACTTCTCTCCTGGTAGCCTGGAGAGCTTGCTAGGATAGAAAATGGGACTGCTGCTGAGGTATTTCCAATTTTTGACTCTTTAAAAGTGACTGAATACCTGAATATATTCCTGTCTTGAAGAGTTTTTTAATCCATTGATTTAATTCAATCAATTTGTTTAATTTATTTACAACCAAATTTCTGGAAGTAGCCATCTCAAAAACGTTCCTCTTTCATAGTTATGTAGTAAATGGCAATCATAAATATTTAAAACCTTAGCCACCTCAGTCACTGATTCAGGTATTCAGACACAGCATCACTGAATTACATTATTCAGAGTCTATTCAGAAGTTATGTCAGGTAAGTAAGAAAGTATTTTTTCATATATATCTGGCCTCCCCTTCTAGCCATCATTCTTTAGCCCAGGTTAGTGCTTCATCTGTTTATTGAAGCACTAATTGCAACTTCTACACTTTCTTCCAGATTATTTTTCTTATTTCATTTCAAAAAACAGTTTTGTTTTTTTTTAAGTCATCAGACAATTTTTTCAGTGTCTCCCTGTCACAATTAACCCTTATAAAAGAAAAAGGAAGACTGAATATGTCTTCCTCTGGAAACCACACCAGTTTCCACCATTTTGCCTTGAAAAGAGAAAGAAGGAAAGGATGTAAAGCCCAGTACCCTCCATGAAATTCCATCTACTGTATCCATGAAGAAAGCTAGAGACTTTCCTTATTTCCCATAAGCCACAATACAGCTTCCTCAGCATGTGTTCACATGGTACCAAGAGCCTACAGTACATTAGAGGATGTTCTGGAGTGGCCTATGTAACACAGATGTATTTATCCTGTGCTGAAGTACAAAATTCCACGTTATTGGAAAAGAAAGTTTCACCTCTCCAGGATCTGACTTTTCGGGAGTTCCCCTGAGAACTCCATATCAATAAACACAAAAAAAGTCCATGAGACAAAACATAGCTTGCTGAATGCAGTGGAAAGAGCAGTGAAACGCCCGGGCACCAGGTCAACTTCCAGAGCAGAGATTATTCAGTATTTCTACAGTCAAGGCTCAGTTGAGTAAGACTGAAGCATTCCTGGGTTTGCAGGACACAGGGTGGCCTTGGACAATGGCACTCACTCTCTCGGATGTGTACGTGCACCTGCCTGGTGTCATCCTGTCTGTGACACTGGAAACTTCTTTTCAACCTGCAAAAGCAGATTTCTGAAGTATTCCTACCACATTTCTGTCTGCCATTTCCCAGAAGGGAAAAGGATGAATTCACATATGGTGGCTAGCAGATACACGGAAGGCCTGAAGCTTGTGTAAGTGCAGAGTTATTGCACGGCACAGAGAGGTGATGAAGTATGTGTATGGGGTCTGTCAGCATGTCAGCCCTGCCACACAAACAGCATGGGGCTCACAGTCTGCAACTCTGTGGCTGCACACGAATGTGTGAACCACAGGTGCAGCTCCTGGGCTGCAGAGCCTGTGTGACGCTTCTAGCATTTACTGTGTTCTACACTGAGTACACATATGCAATAGATACAACCTGAGGTGTATATATATATAATGATTCACATGCATAACTTCATTGATACTGACATTGAGAAATGAGTAGCAGGAAAAAATGTAGGAAAGCCAAATAAGACTACACTTTTTAGCATTTATTCTTGTTGCATTTGATTTTTTTGGACATTGTTTTAAAAACATCTACTACATTTAGCATTAGGTAGAGAAGTATGCTTCACTTGTTCTTTTGGTGTATGTTTGCTGTACACTTTCTTGTGTACAATATTCTATGTATACTTTATGTGTACTCTTCTGACTGATACATTTTTATTCTGATCTACACACTGTCTTTCTGATAAGCTGTCTTTCAGACTCAGATACAAAGGATTTCCAAGGATATGAGATTTTAAGAGAGATTAGTAAGATTTTCCGAGGGCTGTTCTATGTTCATTATATGTCTTCTCTGCAGAAATGATAAAAAATAAACATGTCCTGTTTCCAGAAAATTTTGGTTGCTTTCATTGTGTTTTCCTTCATATTACTTAAGAGTGCAACTCTCCCATATGGCTGAGTCAACAGCTGCTACAAATTGCTTAAAAATGAGGAAATGAAGAAATTTCTGTTTGGACTGTGTATTTGAACACCTCAGTAAAAATATTACTATGTCATGACTGTAAGATCCGGCTGTACATTCTTTCGAAACAGCAGATTTCAAAGAGTCTTGTTTTGAGGTTTAGGCAAATATCTATGTGAAAGCACTAAACTTACCAATGTCACGCAGTTATGCTGGCTCTTTTCTTCATTTTCCCAAGGAAGTATGAGAGTATGCATCAGTGATCACCACAATGATGTGAACAGACCACTGTATTCAAAGATTTGTATTAATGACATGGGTGTGTAGATTTCCAGTGGGTTTTACTGCTGCTATTTACTGTCTGTGTGATGGTAAATCCTCAGAGCTCTGGCAAAGTTTAAAGATATTGCAGAAGTTTACATAAACATCTGTATGGACCTAAACTGGACAGCTTATATCCATGGCAGAGCCCTGCACGATATTTAAAATCCGGGAAATGGTGGTAGGAACAGAGCTGTTATTTGAAAAATGAGAATTTTATCTAGTCCTACTGCTTCTGTACTTTTAAAAGTGAACAAACCCAAGAGACATACTTGCTAGCAGCAAGAACAAGAGTGATGTAAACGAACACTCGTAGAAATCTTTCAGAATACATGTGAAATTCAAAGCACTCAGGGACCAAGCATGAGCAAGAGTTTCTACCACTTTTACCAAGGCAGGCTCACCATCAACCAGCAGTTCTTGACTGTAACCTCTCACAGTCCCCACCAACGAAGAAAATATACATTTCTAACTTAATCCAGACTGCCAGATGGTAAAGCCATCTGGGAGGATATTTTGAAGGAAACAGATGGAAAAGGAAGAGATTCTTCTGAATGTAGTATAAGATCTACATTATCCTCCATGAACTTCCATGTAGTCCCCATGTTTATATAATTTATCACTATTTCCTTAGACAGCTCAGATTAGAAAGCCTGCATGAGCTCATGCTCTTGTTGTTAATTCTGAATCTGAACCTCCCAACTTTAAAGGGAAACTAAGTACTATAAAAAGAAATCAGAGAAAGGCAACCAGACCTGAGTGAAACCCAGCAGCATGAAGTTCTTGATCATCCCAGGAATTACACTGTTTTACCTCTCCTTCTTTCAGCCTCAGGAAGATATACCATGTCTTGCTCACAGTGATAAATTTTTGTTCTTTGTCATGCACCTAGAACAGCAAAACTGCAATGGTGTGGTACTGTAAGCGTGAGAGCAGGGCCTGTTAAAACCAGGAAGGCTTGAAGATAAGTTCAGTGATTTCACTGAACATCCCTTCGTCTAAAGATTAAAACCAGAAATACTGTCTGTGTAAAGATATGGCATATAAATAATTTAAGGTGTTCTTTCACTACTCAGTTGTGGTAACTGGAGAGATCTAAACAGCCTTCTCTCTCCTTTCATGTATTCTTCTGTGCCTCCTCACTTTCTGCACAAACACTTCCATTACTAATGGGAATGTCGAAGGGCTTTCTTTTCTCAGTCTCACTCTCATTTGAAGGATAAGCAAGACATGGAGAGGAAATCTCTTCTATTAGAAGAGCTTGGTGTGTTCTGAACTGTGTGGTGTAGTCAGATCATACATAATAAGTCGCTGGGGACTTAGGCTGTTTTTTGCATAAGCTGGCCTAACAAAAGACATTACCTCTCCTTGCAAAACTTAACCTTACTTGAAAGTACTACTGCATTCATCCTGTGTGTTACTTCCACCATTCAGAGACATTATTAGCTGTGCCATGGATTCATCATTGCTGCAACTGTATTGATTTCTTTTGTAGAAATTTGATTCCTGCACATGCTTTGGAGAGCTTTTACCCCTTCAACTCATAGCTAGGATGTTTTCTGTTTTGAATGCAACAGTTCTTAATTCAGATTGCAGTTGATATTATGACAATGTACACTGTATAATAATGTCTTAGAACGATAAGGTTGAAGAATGGAAGTATTATTCCTTTCTAAAAGCAGACCTCTTTCCAGAAGAGCACTTGACCCTTTATGCTCTTGACTCAGCTATCATTCATGTACATGGAGGTACAGCAGCACAGCCCATGGACTCTGCTGAGCAGTCATGGACTTGCTCCCATGCCCAGAGGTTATTCTCTGTTGGTGCACATATAACGAAATGTTACAGTTAGTTTCTTGGGGTTTTTAACACAGGGCAGGCTGGGAGAAGAAAATGAAGTGGACTGTAACTGCAGTTTTTGACTGGTTTTATGACACGTTGTGGCTTGCATTTTTTTTTTCAAAGTGTTAAAAAAGAATAATACTACCCAACACAAAAAGTTCCAATGTGCTAGTCTTTATGATGGATCCAGTCTGGTTACCAAGTTCAGCCTATAATATTTTGTGGATTTACAGAATCCTTTAGTGTGATGACGTAGAGCAATGCAGAGTCCCCAGGCAGTGCAAAGGAGAGCTGCTTTATTGCAAAACCCAAGCCTTTTAAAGCAGTTAGCTGGTTACTAGTTTACACAGCTTTAAGGCACAAGCCCAAGCCCACCAACCACCATACACCACGATATGGACATGTAGCTGTCACGCAGCACGTCTCTCACATCTCTCTACCCCTATTCCTGCTGAGTCACTCTCCCATAGCTCCCTTCTACTTCGCCTAAGTATCAGGCCTGAGTCAGGATTTCACAAAGGCCCTTATTTTATAAGGCTTTACCTATATGCAACACAAAGAAAAGCAGAGAGATGAGTTTCATGCATATGTCCCTCCTTGCTCTAATGCAGTTCCCACCTATCCACATGCGGGTATGTTCTACATGCTGGACTCACAGCACAGAGGTGTGCATGTGTGTCTGCATTATCACTGCAAGGTGAGCAATGCAGAAGGAGGACGATTCTGAGCAGGCACTGTCCCCTGCTTCTTCCTCTCTTTCCCAAGGGCCACCACATGACTTGTTCTGGTGGTTGTGCCCAGCAAGGCCATAGCTGTCCCCCAGCTCATACGATTGATGCATTTCCCTTCTTTCCTTACAGTAAAAGAAGCCAGTTGAAATACTGAAAAAATATTTCACTTAAAGTAGTCTAAATAATTTAAATTAGTTTTTCTTACCTGAGCAGGCTTCTTTTGAACCACTTGTTGAGGCTGAAAAGTAAAACAAAGGCACAGTGAGAAACAAAATTAAGTGAGAGCACTTAACTGTGATTTTATGAGTGCTAGGAAAAATATTTTCAGCAATAGAAATAAAACACAGGAAAAGCCCAGAGTCAGAAATGGAGAGATGAACATACCCAGCTCTCACACTCAGCCTCTCCTATACCAATCTACAACTTTGCTCTGAAGTAGTTCATATTACTGTGGATGAAGAGGAGTATGTTAAGTTTGTACAATTAAAACCAAGGTGAAATCTAATTTAGTATGTTCCACCTTTCAGATCTTCTGTGAGACTGCTGCCTTAACTTATCAGACCACGAGAGAGACCTGATTTTATAACTAGATTTTGTTGTCTCCACTGCTGCTGCTCTCTTACAACATTCTCAGCTGTGAGTGGAGTGTCCTGCTGTGGGGAAGCCCTCCCTATCCATCACAAGCAGGGTGAAAGCTCAGGCAGAGAGGTGAAGGACACATAACCTCATTCCTGAGCCACAGCTTCCCACTTGAACAAAGACACCCTTGCCAAAACCAAGGAGACTGGGATGGACAGTGGTTCCAGCCCTTGTGAGTTCTGGTTTGACACTTTCACCTGCATGAAGGGGATGCTGTGCTGACCCTTGTTAGCCTATTGGTGTGATTATGGGGATGCCCATCACTGGCCAGGTTGGGTGTGTCCATCTGCCTATGCAGGACCTGGTGGCACCACCATGGATTCTCAGCAAGTCTCTCTCCTGGCTGGTCCCATCCAGGACTGGGAAACACAGTCCTCACATGAGTCAGGAGACCCACCAAGGCGCCAGTGTGCTTCATCCCCAGCCGGGAGGAGTACCGATTAACGAACAAATACAGATGTGCCTAAAATACACCAGCACTGCCCAGATGATGTGATGACCCTTGTGGGTGCTAGGAGCAGCATGGAACAAACAGTAAGACCACAGATAAAGGATGAAATCCCGACACAGAAAGGACAAAAAGGTTTTTCTTACTTCAGTGGGACAAAGTTGCTGCCTGCCTCACTCCTCCGGACATTCTGTTTTTAAAGTCTTTGAATTGCACCCAATGATTTTCTTCCTGCCCTTCCTTCCTGCTTTTTCCTAATCCCAGACATGATTTTAGTGCCTTGCTTGGGCAGAAGCCAACATGCCATCCCTCTGCACAGCCAAAAACCTAATTTTCATGACAGTGTAGTAGGAAATAACTGGAATATTTCCGAATAAGCAGTTTAGTGTAACTGGCCTTTCAGAGCAATATTTCAGTGGGAAGGATCAATGAAAATGTAAATTAAATGCAACTGATTAAATTTGGCTGCCCACCACAAGTGTCCCATTTTAACAAGAGATGCTTTGTTTATTTTCAGTCTTTTTCTAACTCAGTGGAATCCTACTGCTGTTATATTTTTGTATATAACAGTCTCCAAGTTCTGCTCTCAAATAAATATGAGAGGGAAAAACTATCTGATGACTGGGTCTGTCTTTAAACTTCATAGTGGACCCTTTCCTTTTCCATTAAATTCCTTTGCAATGGAGAAACTATTATCAAGGAACACATTTTATTGATGCCTTCTCCAGGTGGACTGCAGGCCCTGAACTCATTAATGGACATTTGCTGCTCTTGGACAAAGGAATGATTTGTTTTAAAGGAATCTCTCATAATTATAGAACTCATTGAGCTCTTCTGTAATCTCTCAATTTTTATTTTCACTTTATTTTCTTTTTTTTTTTTGCCTGTTGATTACACCTGTACATGTGTCTACTCCCAAACCACATGAAATCCACAGACATTTTTAGAGGCTGACTGTTTTCTCCAGCTCAGAAATCCCCATATATTTTTGGCCGTGCACTCTATGTTCATGTGACTCTCACTCACTGTAACTCAATGAAATCTTCTGAAAGAGCTGCCAACCCACCATATTTTCCATGAATTAGGTCCTGACACTTCAATGAGAGGAAAGACAATGTCTGAAACAAGGCCAGCCCTGGCTTTCTGCCTAGTATGTGTCACAGTAATTCTACCAGCTGCCCTTCTACACAGCAGTTCATACTTTTCAGACCACCAAAAAGCCCCTTGAATACATTCAGTGATAGCTGGGGCTTGAGCTGCCAGCATGTTTTCCCAGCCTCTGGCACCCACTGGCTTTGGACTGGACATTTAAAGTTTTTTTTGCATGTGCTTGTTTTGTTTTGCTATTTTTATGAATGGCTTCCACAGGGAACTCTGACTCCAGCACAACCCTATCCAGCCATTCATAAAAAGCAGAGGGAAAATATTGTACTTTGCCCAGTTGGAAACTGTCTCTGATACTGACCAAGGCTTTCAAGAATTTTAGTCATTCAAGACCTTTGCTATCGTAGTTCTTCATGTCGAGAGCTCCTTGGCAGTGCTTGCTTACTGACGGCTAGGTTTCCACTGGACTTGGAATCTGGAGTTCAGCATATGTTATGCTTGCTGCCTTAAATGGAAGAGGCTTAGCTATGCAAGCCCAGGAGCAGGGCTCAGTGCCTCAGCCAGTATTAGTGGCACACACCACTGACACGCTGGGAGCTGTGCCCACTCACGTCACTTTGAGGGCTCTGGCTTGTGGCAGCTGAATCACTGCAAGTGCCAATTTTCAAAGGCATTGCTTTTCATGTTTCAGCCTGGCTGAATAGGAAAGGTGGCTGGACATAAAAATCCTGTAAGGTCCAGTCCTGTGAGGACTACTGACTCAGATCACCCTGACCAGAAGAACTGAGGTGCTCACGAATAACAAGAAATTTCCCAAGCACCCCTTTAATTTCCTTAACTGTTGTGGATGTGATGCCTTTGGAACCATTTTGACACACTGTAGATACTAGTGCTTCAACTTGCTAAACTTCATGTTTACTGCGTTAAAAGATCTTTTCAAGGCTTTGACAGTGACACCTCTGATTCACAAGTGTTGCATCTGCATGGTCAATTATCTGGAATGAAAGACAATCTGCCTTGGTTATGGAAAAGATTGGAATTATAAGATAGCCATGGACAAGAAACTTTAAATAGGTGCTCTGGGGCAAAATAAAGCTGTAAGCAAGAAAGGAGAGCTCTGAACTATTATGTATTGTCCACGCTAGGAGCCTGCAGAGTAAGATGGTAGAACTTCTACTCTGTCAGAGGCTCTGTCACTTAAGTTAGCCATCTTAAGAGGAGATTCGTGCAACACAGCACTTTCACATTTCATGTTTATCCTAAGTTTGAAAAACAGCTATTGTACACTGCGTGTACATCAGCTGATGTTCCATACACTTGAAAGCAAACTTCAGGGTATTTATACATCATATGCAAGTACAAGTTAACGCTAGATATCTTTTTTTTAAATATGTATGAGACAGAAAGAATAAGTGACAATGCTGGAAAAAATCAAATGATGAGGTCATTGGAATGTCTATCAAACAAGAACAAATCCAAAATGCAGCAGTATTTCTTTCGCCATGCTTAAAGTATTGAGTATGTGAGCTAAGGCAAAAGATAATAATTTAAAACTTGAGGATAATATTCCTAACTTTGAAAAGGAAAAACCCCACAAAATGCCTGAAAAGTGGAATACACAAGATTTTGATGGTTTTATCTTTGCTGTAAGTTTTGAACGTTAAAAGCCCAATTGTTTATCTTCTACACTTCTTCCACTCCTACTCTGTCACACATCCCTCATTTTGTTTTCTTATTTTCACATTCTGTTGCTTTACTTTATGTTATTATCATGCATGTATGCTTACAGTTCATACTGGTCAAACAATTTCTTTGCTTTCTATATGAGAACAAAAGAGCAGCCTTATGTGATGAGTTCATATTCATCTTGTACTAGCAGTCTAAAGTTGTATCAAATTCAATTTGTCACACTTATCATTCACAGAAGTCCTTCTTACCTGTGACTTTTCCTAGTGTTATGAAGTGAAGGAAGGAAAATGGAAGGTTAAGGGTAAATCTATATCAACTAGTATGAGCAATGCTGGAACACATTTTTAATGATCAGAAATAAAAGCATTGCTTTGAATGCAAATCATCCCCTGACTGCTGTGCCTTCAGCTCCAAGGGTAAGCTGCACACACACAGTGCTCTTATATTTTCTGTTCGTGTCTTCTTTTTCAAATTGAGTATTATGAAGATGTCTATTGATGCTTATTGGCAACAGTGACTCTTTGTTTTTTTTCCAACAGCTTGACACAGATAAGATATTTGAATGGAGGTAGCTCTGCTGGGGAGACTCAATGGTCATGATGGAAACTAATACCCAGTTAGGATGACATTTATAGTGCTGACAGTTCACTGTTGTGCAGAGATCATTAAAATAATTTCATAGGTCATCCAAAAGCTTGTAGTTCTAAATTAAACGATGAGTAAAACCATATTTGGTCTTTTTGTCTACATACCCTTGAAAAATCAGGAAGTTCATATTATACCAGTTGAAACCAATATAATCCAAAATAAATCATGTCTTACAGGCAGTTCCATATGACAGCAGAGTAACTACCATTCTGCCCTACAGCCTTTCTCTCCCTCTTCCAGCACAGAATGACACAGTGCTGGGACCAGTGGCCCCCACAGCCTGCCAGGAAACCCTCACCTTCCAGCAAAAGCCACTTGCAGCTTCCTGATCATCAGCAGAAATCTTCCTGGAATTGTATGGGACGATGCACCCGCTATTCACTCCTCAGGTCCAGGTATGCTCATGGCTTGCTTTAGTAATAATCTCCCTTTTGAGGCAGTAGCAGAACTGTTTTTTTATCCCATCAGCAGTGAGGGGACTTGTGTTTTGGAAGTACAGGTCATGAATTCTCCTGCCTCCATCACATGTTTGCAGTCAACTGGCAACCGTAGTGCCTGTGTATGCACACTGCTGTGGGTCATTAGAATCTAACAGCAAAACCATCTGGCCCTTAGAGTTCAAAGGAGATTTCACAGTTCTCTGTGCAGTCTCATAAATGAGGCTAATAGTAATCTGTGGAGAATTCTGGCAAAATCTGTGAAACTCTTCTTTATTTTCTATCCTACTTGGCACTCCTCTGAGTTTTTAATACAAAGTCAAATAATTGCAAAAATATTTACTAGCTTTTAAACTGACCTTCCCTGACTGATGCTGGAAAAGTATGCAACATGTCAGAAACTGCACCAGTTAGTCGATGATAAAGAGTATTTCTATTCCACTTGTTGGAGAGAGCAGAGAGCATCAAAAGAAATACTGCTGCATTTTGGATTTGTTCTTGTTTGATAGACATTTAAATGACCTCGTCATTGGATTTTTCCAAAGTTTCCCAAGTGCACAAAGTGACTTTCAATAGTTATTTTACTGGCATAAAAAATTTATATTTAATTTGGCAAATTCAAAGCACACTGCTACAAATTACTCTTTTGGTAGCCTTAAAATTCAGGCAGTGGCACATATATACAGTTACATAGGTATATATCCAATGGAAGTCAAGAAACTGACTTCATCAGGGTTAGAATTTAATATATTTTGTTTACAGAAAGCTACCTTCACCACGAAGTATCTGTAAGCTGCTTCATTTGGAATGGTTTTACATCCTGGGAGGAATAAAATGGTGAAAGAAATGTATTTAAAAATCCAATTCTGTCTTCTTTTATGCGCATATAATCCATTATTTCTCAGTTGCTTTGACCCAACCTTACTCCCACCATTAGAGATCTTAACAAGGACAAATTTAATGGTTAGAACAGGGAGGGAAAACCCATCATTTTTATTCATTTGCTAGCTGAACAGTTAGTTCAAGCAAAACAATATTCCAGTGAGTTTATCAAGGTATAATCAAAATTCAAAGCACAGTAGCAGTTAGTTCAGTGTTCTTCATAGATGCTCCTAAGTTTTATAACGTTTCAGCCAGTATTAGTTACATTTCCATAAAATATTAAGGGCAGTGCAGCTTATGAAATATCCATTGAATGGGTCTTCTATCTGTTTCAATACAATAAGCAAAGTTTAAACTTGTGTTCTCATCTAAAATCAATGCAGCTTGTCTGTAGAAGTATCTGCTGTTGCTGACTGCTCTTCTTCAGAGTCACTGCTGCTCTGTGGGGTTTCTCTGTTACTTCATTATCATCTGTCACACACTTGATAAGCTTTCCTGATGCATTTTGCTTAAGTTTAGTTTGGCACCCTGTGCATTTTGCTGCTAAAACATTAAGAAGTATTTTCTGTCTCAGAATAATTCTAGCACACAGTTCAGCATTGAGGTTTTCCTTGATATACACCTAAGGAAACACGAGCTGGCTCTTTTGTCTGGCAAACGTCATATGTATCTATTTATAACTCCCTACAGAGACAGACTATTGAGAAAGCCAGAGGGGAGGTTTCTGTCATTCTTAGCTATAGCGCAAAGAAAAAACCTTGTGTTTTAGTAGACAGAAATAAATTATACATTATTTGCAAAGAAACCAAGCCCTCATTATTCAGGGATAAACTGATCGGAAACAGCTTTATACCTTGCAGACCTGTCCAGACAAATAACTATTGTGCAACTGTTTGTCTCCAGACTATCTTGTCTGTTTGGATACAGCAACTCCTGTGTTCACCATGCGTTTCTCTTGGCCCATGTGGAAATGATTTTTGGTCACTGCCAAACAGGCTAGATTTGAATTGATGACCTAGAGGTGGAAAGCACTGTATCACATTACAATCTGGTTCCAACTTTGGTTTTAGAGTCTTCTCTCTCTTCTTGCCCAGGCACCTCCCGCCACATGGACCAAAACCCCAGGGCGCTTTCTGCTGCAGAGGTCATTCATTCCCACTGGAACCACTGCATGGAGCTGATCAGAGCTGCAGGACTGTCAGCAGTGGACTCATCTCTGGACCTGACTGCCAGAAGCTCCCAAAAACTCTTGACCTTTGCACTGATCTCCAGTAAAGTTGCAGAGTAAATAGCATAGGGAAGTCCCAAACAAGCCAACCTGCTGCAAAATCCACAGCTGTTGGGAAAGTGAACTCTGAACTTCAGTGGTTTTGCTCAAAATGTAACTGTTGTCAGGTAACACTTCCCTTTATGGCCTCTGATGTTCACTCACTCTTCTCAATTTTAAGGTCACAAAGACATCAACTTATTCAGTAACAGTGTCCTTGTGTCATTTAATAATGTGAAATACATGCAACCCATTTTCCACGATGTAGGCTTAGATACAAACAATCAAATTAATTTCCAGGCCTATGATAGCTCCTGTTAACAACAGGTCCAAGCCTAGAAACAGGAATGGATAAAGAACTGAAGTGGCAGTGATTGAAAACAAAAGGTAAACTGCTCCGCTGGGCAGACCTGGAACTACAGCAGTGTCTCAGCAGTATCAGGTGGTAACTCTGTCCCTGGCTATACACCTCCAGCACAGCGATGATGCAATGGCCACGCCACAGCCCGGACCTGTGCATGTCCTCAAGAAGGAGAATACTGATGAAAATACAATATGCACTTCCCCTGGCCCTCGGGCGCTTTCACCACTCTGGAAAGGCAGCCTTCCAAGCCACCTTGAAAGTTGTGAGATTTGAGCCAAGCAGTCTGTGACCTCCCTTGGGTATTTCCCAGTAGCAGTCTGTGGCATGTCTCTTCCATTAGCTGCATACCCCAAGAGATTTGCGCTTCTTGCTTTAGTGAGACACATCTCAGCCAGAGCAGGACAGCATCAGAGTGGGCACTGTGGGAAGGCAGGTACAGCAGACTGTGATCAGCCTAGAAAACCTTCAGACTTCAGCAACAGGAGAAAACAATCCAATCCAGGACCTCTGACTGGCTTGTATCTATATCACCTTTCCTCCAGACTGCCTAGGAAGAAGAGTCCTGGGTTTTGCTGCTTCCTTAACCACATCTGTTACATGGCAGAGGACAAGATGGTGAAGGAAAGCAAGCTCCCAACTGCACAGCACAGACAACTGTAGGGCAGTGCTCGAGGCTGTCTGTGTTCAGGCACTGTTCAGCTCACTGAGCACAGAGACAGCACTAGGTACTGGTAGAAAGAGCTATCTGCCCCTCATCTGCCCAAACTGGGGTAAGGATACGAGGGATTTTAGGCAGCCATTTTTACACAGCCATTTCTAGTCCTTCAGGGATATAAAGCAACTTGTACAGAACTTATGTGGTCAACCCCAGGCACAGCCCTCAGCTCCTGCAGGAACTTCCCTTCCCATTCAACTCATTGCCTCCCTGACCTCCCATTGCCCTCGGATGGCTTGGGCAGGGTTTTCCTCCAAAGAAAAAGCACATAGGGCAAGGAAGGCAAATCGCCTGTGCCTGGTTGATTTTCTGCAGCTGAGGTTCTGGCCTGAGGCATTTCTCTTGAACTTCTTTGTCTGAGCAGATCCATTGCTAGTCACATGGCTGGCTGGGGATGTTTTTATATGTCTGGGATATAGAGATGTCTGATAGCTGTCTGTCTATCAAATAGATTTGATAATTATTATTGCCTCCAGGACACTGAGGCAACTAAGAGTGTCTGTCAGAGTCCAAGCAAACTGCTGACATTCTGGCATAATTTCATAAAGAAGTCAGTGTCCAAAACAGAAATACATTTTCCACATACTTGAAATATACCAGAGGCTTGGTGGTGAGTTGCTGCAATTAATCCACTTCCTGGCTTGATATATTTTGGGATCATTCTGGTGTGTGGTATGTTAAATACTGAACTCAGTTCATATTCTTATTTTTAAATGGAAATTACATTCATTATGTCCAAAGGCATGATTCCTAGGTCTGTCTTGCAAAGCAGAAAAAATCCCCACCATTCCATTGCATTTCTGGTGTGATTTTACTCATTAACAGCAACTTCATCACTTACATCATTGTGAAATCCATGCAACACTAGAATGTATTTTAAAAGACAGTAGCGAACAGCTTTTTTTTAAATCTAGCTAGAACCCATTTACTAAATGATTGCAAACTCAACATCTATCCTAATGTCAATATCCTACTGTCAGCCTCTCAACAGCAGCAGAAATATGAATAGTGTTTGAGTACATATGCTTCCCTTGGTCTGAAAGAGAGTGAAAAAAGAGGAAGAGAGGGAGGAAGAAAGAGATTCTGCTCTTTATAATCCTGGTGTAATTTTGGAGTTGTTCTATTTACATCCCTGAACAGACTCTGAATTTAACCCAATCTAGGAGAGAATTTGACTGCAAGTTTGCAGGACAATTACCTGACTGTCTAGCCATAGTTATTTAACAGCCTTTTGGAAGCTACATGTGACCTAAAGATCCTATTTGTTGCTTGGATCCAACAATGTGAACATCAAAGGTATGTGTGTAAGGTATGCATGCAAATCCCCTGCAGTTTTTTTCATAATAGTACTGAAACCTGACACCACATCAAGAATGCAGTGCCTGGAGCACCCTACTACAGCCCCACTCCCTTGTAAAGCTTAACGTGGTTTCCTTGCTCACAGAGCTCCATCCGCCACTTGGAAAGCAGCCTGCTTTTACATGTTAGGGTTGCTAGGGAGGGCTTGTGAATATTTTAGCAAATGCAGGTCGTTTCAGAGAATAGGACTGATGAATATTGATTCTCAGTTCCTGAAAACTCTCCCGTAATTTGTTGCTTCTGCTGCTGAAGTGACAAAATCTAATTTTTCATGCTGCAAAAAGCACTGCTAAATTCTCTCCTTGGCTAAATTCTGCCCTTATTTCCAGAGTCTACTGAAAGAGCTAAATGCTTCTACCTTCCAATTAGTTACATTTTAATGTGCTTTGAACCTCTGTGGTCTGGGACATGCCAAAAATTGTTGGTAGTATCTGTGGCTAGGTGGTCCTGGCAGCAGAGGTGAAAGCAGGTTGTTGGATGAAAGAAGGTGAAGGAGAGTTGGCCTCCAAATGCTGCTGTAGTTGGCACAGAGAGGCATACCCTTTCTGGGAATTAGGTGTGCTGGGTAGACAGGAGCTTGTTTTGCAACTGAACATAATCCACCTTGGTGAGATCAGGTATTATATCAGCACCAGATCACTTACCAGCAGCTGCAAGATCATTCTAGCCAAGGATACTCTGATACTCTAGATATTGACAGGTAAGGGTGATGGTGTGGAGCAAGGTCCTTCTGCTGCTAGTCAGCAGGCTGCTCCCAGGCATCTAAGTGTCCCCATATTCCATGGCTGTGACTGCCCAATCACAAGCAAGACTTTCTCTTGAGGAAGGACCTTGAGAACATGACAGTGTGCCTTAAGGCAAGCCCCATGGACACCAGAGGTTGCTGTGAGCCCACTGCTCTCCCAGGCCATCTCCATCACCAGCAAAGAGGCCACCAGTGAAGGAAGCACAACAACTGGAGGAGGGGTGAGGAAACAACAGTATTGCTTGTGCCATCATACGTACACCTAGGAGCTTCTGGAAATCTTTGGCTAGTAGGAAACAGTGCTGGGAAGTTTTGGTTGGGTTGCATAGTGGGAAAGATGCAAAGGGATGGGATGAAGGTGGCAAGGAGAGATGGCAAGAAAGAGTGGGACCAAACACATACCACCTTCTCTGCTTACACACAAATGGGAACAAGGTCTCTGCACTGCCATTTATGTGCAAGGAACTGAGAGGAAAAACAGAAATACTAGATGGCTGTATTGTTGTCATACTTTTGGCTTCTTCCACGCTCTGAAAGCATGTGCATTACTGACATATTTTGAGGGTTTTGTGGTGTTTTTAAGAGAGCAATTGGGAAGTTTGGTTTGAAAGAATCTTCTTAGGTACCAGTGGGTTTTTCAGATTTTAGGATCAGATGCATTTTTGTAGGCTTTATGGTAGTGCTTCATCTTCTCAGATCACAAAAGAGGTCAACAGAAATGCAAAGGCCCTGGGACTCTACTGCCCTGGAGAGGAGAGGATTCCACCCCAGCTGCAAGACCAATGACAGAAGGATCCACAGGAGGATGGGCTCTTCCTGAAGAGCTCCAGCCATCTCTCAGCACAGCAATCTGTGCAGGAGAGGGTCTGCTTCAGCTTTTTGGCTGAAGGCAAAAAGGCACTGGCAACAGGACAGTCAGGATATTCATTGTTTATTATACAAGCACTTAAAAAGGGTGGGAGACAGTGATGGGATAAAGAGTTGCCCATGCCACTTTGCCTTTCATCACCTCTCAGGAACGTCTGTCTTTAGGAATAATTTAGATGCTTTTCCATAATAAATGTGTGGCCTTTTCAGCCACATTTTTTCACTTTAATTTCTGCCTGTTCTTGCTGACACATCCCTTGGCAATTTGTGATTATTATCCTCATCCTGCACTATGGAATTGTCCTCTATTGCAGTTTTCTCTTTCATAGATAAGCAAATATGCAGCTCATGAAAGTGATATAGTCTAGCTCTATTTTACTTAGCAAATACTGGGTGGTTTATTTATTTTTTTTAATTTATTGTCTATTGAAAAGACAATGTTTTGCTGACTGTAAACTGGTTTGCAAGTCCAAACCAGATGATTTCATGAGTCTTCCAGATGCATCATCACAGTTTCAGACAGCTTCCTGACTGACAAGAAAGCCAGAACTCCCACGGGATTTCCACATTGGGATATTATTAAAAAACATTCTGTACCTCAGGGGCAACCCACCCAATAAGGAAATTACATATGGCTCTTAGAAGCATCCGTGTCCTCCCTCTCCTTACTCCTAAGTGTGATGGGCCCAACTCTTGGGCTGGGATTGGTTGAATGGTCCCTTACAGAGGCTCCCAAGGGCTCTATGCTCAACTCTAACTATTACTTAATACATGATAACAAACCTTTCATATCCATGCTCATCCCATGACATGATGATGTCTGTGCTTGGACCAACTGACAGAAATCAGATCAGATGTCTGATGAAGAGCAGAACCTACACATCCTTGAAGGTAAGGCATAGTAAAAAGGGCCTTCAGAAAAAAGAATGCAGGATAATTTTGCACTGTTGAGAATTTTGGTAGGGAAGATCCAGCCTGGGGAGCTTTAGATTAACCTACCCTCCCCTAGGAAACAGGCCATTTAAAATTTTGCACTGTGACTTGTAGCACTGGCCAGTAATACCTGGGAGTGCTGAGGTACCTTCTTGAGTACCATGCAAAATCATTCTTTCTAAGTGAATCAGAAATAGAAGAGCATCCCAGCACAGAAGCTAGGGATCCCTGGGGATATTTACTTTGCTTCTCAGTCAGGCTATATAATCTGATAGCTCAGAGGACACATACATCCCCATTCACATCCCTGGTGTATAGAGAAAACAGTGCACTGCTTCTGTTCTGCAGGAACATCCACACAGGAGCGTTCCAGAGAAATCAAAGAATAAGTTACGAGCAAGAAAAACTGAAGAAGTTGACACAAAATCCACCAAGACCAGATGCACAAAACTAGAAATCTCAAATTTATTTGAACAATCTCAGAGAAGTGGACTGAGCTGAAATCCATTGGGCTGGTATCATGAGTAGCTCCATGCAGGAGAGTGTAGGGCTGTGGCAGTAAGAAAATAAATCTTGGAGGTTCTACAGTGTGAGCCAGTATATATGTCTTTCAGCTATAAAGTTACATATAATGTAGGAATATGCTGCAATGCATGTTCAGAATCAATTTTAAATCAGTTATCAGTCTTTGCTTTAGGTAGGTGCTGGTTTTGAACATACTCGAGGAAACAACATCACATACACAAGATTGTTTTAAATGGATTTCACTCAAATGAGATACAAATGACACTATATGAAGTGTAGACCAGCAAACCTAATAGACTGTCTCCTTTATATGAAATCAGAAACCCAATTGTGAGTTTTGACTGACAGTAACAGATTGTCCTATTTTCAAAGAAAAATCTAGTTAGCAGAAACACAGGCATGCTTGTTCCTGATCTCATGTTAGAAGCTTGAGTAAATGTCTGGCTTGCTGGACATATAGAAGTATTGGTTAATTCAACACCCAGCTGTTTTTCAGTTCTTTAATAATATTAATGCTACGAATGATTACATATTATTTGCTTATGCCCTTAAAAGCAATTGAATTTAAACATTTTCTCCTATTTCTGTTCTGCTGCCGCCTCTTCTGTAAAAAGAGTATTTCTGCATCTTAACCACACTCAGTGCCTACAGCATTAGGAAAGAAAACCAGCAATGAATATACAAAATCCAAGCCTTCTTTTGCTTGTTCCTTTACTTAGTTTACTATGCTCTCATTGTTTTACTTTAATGGCTGGAGCTTGATACCATAATAATTTTCCTCAGTCAGTTCATAATATCAATTCCCCTGCAGGTAAAAAACAATACCCCAGGAAACACAACCTGCTATTCAGGGATACTGCAGGAAATTTGCATTTTCACTTTGTGAAGTGTTATTATTTTGGACTGACAACCTAACATTTATTTCACTATCCCAAAGTCTTTGGATCCCTAAAAGCAAGAGAGAGAACGGGTGTCCTGGCTGGCCTCCCGCTAGCTTTTCATGGTCATTAAGAATCAAGAGTGAGAAGACAACTCACTGCTGAAAGATGTGTGCCTCACAGCCAGCGCATCTTGTCACCTCCTCTAGAATATGAGAGCAATTCAGCTGTTCCATCAGTCTACCCCAGCTTTGCCAGCCCTCCTTTGTAGTGGGGCTGCTGCCTGAATGCATCTTTCCCTCCTCTATGAACAGCACTGAAGAATGGGGTGGTAGATGCAGGCAGAGGATTTATTCCTCTGAAGGAATACAGGATGCTTGAGCAACCTTGATGGTTTCTGCAGGGAGTTTGATGTCTTCCATCTACCCTTTTATTCACTAGGTGTGAGAATGTGGTATTTTGGGACCATCAGCAGGGGAAGGAAAGGCCCCTAGTTAGATGCTTGCAAGCCGTGCCACATTTACAACAGCTGTAGCAAGTACCCCCCCAAAATCTTCAGCCTTTCAGCACTTTTTCTCCCAGACAGGCATTTTGAGGTGATCACCAAGACAAATCCCAGCAACTGCATTCCCTTAGCATTCTCAGCATAGCCACGAGGCTGGGCATCAAGGAAGACACCTGTTAGAGGGAAGCTGCAAACCTACACATTTCTGACGCACTTCTACACAATATGGAGTACATCCAGCTTTAGTGGCCTTCTTCCCACCACATCAAACTTATGTTTGGCTGTCTTGTTTTCTCCTCCCAAGCTTACACTGGCAGGGAAGAGCCATGCCTGGCAGAGCACAGCAGCAACTGCTGTGAGGAGCCACAGCTGGGGTAGTGAGCGGTGAGGCTGCACGTTACATCCCCTCACGTGTCAGGAAGCATGTGCTGCTTGAAATGTCGGTGACAGAGCCTTATTCTAACTGCCCATCACTTCTCCCAAGGTGACAGCCCCACCATGCAGAAACACCTAACAGTGAGCAAGAGGCAACTGCAGAAATATCCCTAAAAATGACTTTCTTTGTGGAGGTCTGTCCAAATCCTGCTCCAGGGTTCAGGAGGAAGCGTGACTGTGGGAACTTTCTTGCACAGTTCGCTTCTTCCTGGCTGACCAAATATATCGCAGAGAATTCACTTCTAGGAGGAATGCCTTGAAGCAATTTTTTCGTATTATGAGTGTTTCATGACATACCTCTATTTCAAGCAGCAGTGCTGGAGACTGCTGAGGGAGGGCAGCGAGTATTACTGGCTGGTTGAAAGGAAATTTTCTTTTTGGCTGGTTGAACAGAAGGACACAGATGAGGCGCAGAGTAGATAGGACTGCACTCACTACCAGCTTCCCTGCGTCAGCTGACCAGCCCTACTCATGCTGGGGAGCTGCACTGTCACGGCAAAGCTGTCCTGCTGCTGGGGAGCTTGGTGTTGCACAGCGCCAGGGGCAATCCAGGCTCCTCTGCCACGGTGCAGGGGCAAGACTGAAAGCTGCCGCTACCCAGCAGGTCCAAGCTGCCAATGTGGCACTGGCACAAGCAGCTCTAAAGTTTTCCAAACTTGCCTGAGTTTGGTTTGCTTCTCTTGCCCAATAAGACAAAAATGTAAAGAGGCATACAGTCACCATTTCCTTTTCCAGATATAAGCCAGCTGAGAAGTCCCCCCTCCCAGGGAGTCCTGCCCATGTATTTGGATTCAGCAGTCAGTGTCAATGGCGAGGTCTTGATGGCAGAAGTGAGCTGTGAGCTGGCACTGACTCAGAGGTTGTTTGTACAAGGGCTGTCTCTTAAAACTTCGTACTGATAAAACTTATGACTGTGTTGAGAGATGCTTATAAAACACGGAGTCACCTCTTATTCAATTAAGGAAGCTGTCACTGAACTTTCAAGGAGGCCTCAGTGGGTTACTCCCCTCTGTGCTGTGCTGAACTTAGAAATATCAATCTGCGTGACACTTTGAATGACCTGGGCTGCCAGTTAGAAAGTTCAAAAGGTGAGGAACACCTCTCAACAGGAATGAACAGTGACGCACATTTGAAAATAACCCTTGTGAATACAATTAGTTATTTGCTATCCTCTCCTGCCTGGAAGCTTTTAGTGCTACTAAAAGCTTTTAGTAGCTTTTGTGCTACTAAAAAGCTGCCAGAAGAGATGGCAAGAAATGACTGCAAACTAGCTGACTAGTTTGCAGGGCTTATTTAAAAATCAGAAGAAGAGAAATCTCAATGTTTAATATTTAAACAGAAAAATGTTTAATTTTAAAACATTTATGTTCCTTTTATGATTGCAAAATCAATATTAATGCAGAATGTAGACCATTTTATAGTCTCTACACAGGACTCCACTGTTGCTCCCTTCCCAAGAAGTCTGTTTTTTGGGCAGATGAGAACTACCAGTGGGTGGTTCAGAAATGCTGGTCCTAATACATAACACCAGAGCAAGACCTTCTGCCCTTCCTCAGACAAACTGGCTAACAACTTCAGTGAGAGTTCTGCCTGAGTAAAAATACCAGGTTTTGGCCAATTACCTTCAAATGGATAGAACAGTTTATTTGTGATTTGAGGTGCTTCCTCCTGTCTCAACTTTCCCTTTTCCAGACTGAGCCTAAGAGGTACAAAGGAGGATTCCCATGATCCTCCAAGCCGTATGTTGTTGGGGATATCAAATTATTCTCTTGAATTTTGTGACTTGAGTTTGTGCTTGCAACCCCTGTGTTCACTGAGCAAAAGCAGCAGGCAGAAATGGGATGGCTTGACAATGAGCTTTAGTAAGTCGAAAAATAATCTAATGCTAGCCTCCAAAGACAAAAAGATTTCTCTAACATTCTTTAGCAGTTATTCCCCCTGCAAACTATATACACTAAGACATGCAGTGTTTCTAAAAGGCTCTTACAACCTATAGATGAAAACCAGGACAGTGCAGAAAAGCAGGAGTAGAAACAATAGGCAGTGCTTCTACCATTTTTCCCCCCATGAGTTCACTGCAGAAAACCCTCCAAAAAGCAGGCACTAAATATTAATGAGCAAACCTCACGGCAGTCCACCAGGTCCTGCTAATGTCACACGGCTGCTGCCCTGTCCATTCACCTACTCACATCTTTGAATTTCATTGATTCATTCATTTGGGAGAAGGCCCCACAGTTCCCCTCCACCCTCCTCAAGGCCATTTCCTTTCTAGAGAGCACCCTAGTGCTGAGGACTACAAAGCAGCCCCCCAGCTCCACTCCCTGGTGCCTCCCCACTGTGGTCCTGGGGAGCAGGGCATGGAGAGGAAGTGGTTCTGACATTGTATTTTGCTGATGTTTTAAAGCATATGGTCTGAATGCTCTGAATGCCATGGAAGATTACTGTCACATGTCCTAACCCATTGCCTATCTGTTGACACAGTATCACCTTTCATAAATTGCTGGTACCATTTTCCCACCAGCTCTTCTCCAAACATAGGAATTATAGGCAGAACACAAATCCAAACAACCCTTATGTGCTTAATAAAATAAATAACAATCAGCCCCTGAAACAACTCTAACCCTTTAAATGAATTTTCCTTATTTTAGATCAAACACTTCCTTGGGATCCATGCTAATTTGTACTTTCCAGTGTCATAAATAACTAACACAAAGAAAAAAAAAACCCAGCAAATTTTAAATCAGCCAGATTTATATTTTTAAATTCTAACACATATGCTCATGTCATGTTTTGGATATTGGCACAATTTCTGAATGAATTCTGAATGAATTCATTCTGAATGAATGAAACAAAGCAAGACATGCTTGAATGCATACCAACCCCTAATGCATACTTAGCATAGCTCCAGGTCACTGGAGCTAGACCAATTTACACCAGTTCACAGTTGGCCTGCAAGGTTCACATGAGTGTGGTATCTCTGTGAGTACCTCCTTCCTGCCCTCTGTCTCAAACTTGTGAGCAGGTTAGCACTCTGTATCTCAGTACACCACTGAACAATTTGGATTTGGTTCAGGTCTTGGGCAGTTCAATCAAGCTGAAAAATGCACATACACCTCTGTCTCCTCCCCTTGCTCCACACACACTTCCCACAGACACTTCTTTTCACTGAAGGAGAGGTAACGTTACCTTTTCATAGGAAAACTGATTATCAATATGTTAGCCCAGCATGAACTATAAAGTGTTATATTTTGGGTTTTTCCATGAAGAAAATATCTTCTGAAGTGACCAAGTAGTTTCAGCTCAAAATTTAATTTTCACCTGAAACCCTATTTTTTGATGAGAATATTTCAACAGAAATATTCCTTGCCAGAAGTTAACCAAGTTTCATACTCTGCTGTAACAACTCAACTCTCTGTGCTTCCACTCCTGAAACCTGCATCCTTCTCAATCCCTACACATTTTGGCTTTCAACATGGCCTGCAGGTCCATGGATGGACACTTCACTGACTTGGACCCCTGACAATCCTGCTTTTATCTTCTTATCACCTAAGCAAAGAGGAGGTTACCTCATATTAAACCATCAGATTTGTTTGTTCACAGATAGTCTCGGCACCAGTATATTGCTGTGTTCCAGGGTTTAGACCATGTCACCACTGCAGCCCCCAAATGCTGCATCAAATTATCCAAAGTAGCTATAGAAACTAAAGGAGAGTGGAGAGAAACAAAAAAGTAGATTTGACATGTTCATCCTTGTTTTTCAAGGCATCTGACAGCCCATAAACCAGACTGAATCTTCATTTGCAGGCTTCCTGTGTTAATGACTATGTATTAGGAGAATGTTTGCATCCCTTTCTGGTGTGGACTACTATACACAGGACATTAGATTTGTGAATCCATGATCTAAAAATGTATTGTACTTTTTTTTTTTTTTTTTTTTTTTTAATAAGGAGATGCCTACATGTTACTTGCAGAGTGTAACTTGTGGTTTAACCTGTCAGAAAATAAGTACCATACTGCCACTCCCTCACACACCCTAATCCCAGTGGAATGGGAAGGAGAATGAGAAAGACGGTAAAACCCCATGGGTTGCGATAGGCAGAGAATAATAACAACAACAATATAATCAATAACAGTAACAATAATTTTATAATAATAATTGCAATGAGAAGGGGGACAACAGAAAGAGAGAAATAAACCTCCACCAAAAAGACAAGTGATGCACAATGCAATTTCTCACCATCCACTGACCAGTGCCCAGCCAGTCCCCCAGCAGTGATCAGCCCTGCTTGTCCAAATTCCCCCCACCTTATATACTGAACAGGATGTTCTGTGGTATGGAATATCCCTTTGACCAGTTCAGGTCAGCTGTCCTGGCCATGCTCCCTCTGGCTTCTTGGCACATCCTCACTGGCAGAGCATGGACAGCTGAAAAGTCCTTGACTTAAAGTAGGCACTGCTCAGAAACAGCTAGAACACTAGTGTGTTATCAACATTATTCTCATACTAAATTGAAAAAGACAGCACTGTACCAGTTACTAGGAAGAAAATTAACTGCATCCAAGCTGAAACCAGGGCAGTAACAATCCCTATACTGTCCTTGCCAACTGTAAAACAGAATCCCTCTGCTGAGGAGATGGGGAATTATGCCATATTTTCACATGTGCATAGCTAGTTAAACTGTACACAAAATCTTTTTACTGTCTGTTTCCTTACTTTTGTTATATAAAAAACAGTAAAGAATATGATTGCCCATAGAATGTTTGCTTGTGTTTTAGTGAAAGAAATGTAAAATATGCCCCAAATCCTTTTATCTTATTCTAACAAAACCACAGCCAGAACAATTTCCTTCAAAATTTAGGGAAAAGAGAAATGTTCTTGGGTCTCAGCTGAGAACTTGCTCACTACATTTCAATCTAGAGAGAATATTTATGGCTGAGTTATTGCTGATAAACAAAGTTTATAATAGAAACATTGACAGAACTTCTACCGAAAGGATAGCAGCAGGGGTAATAAATTCAGCTAACATCTAATAGAAACTCCGATCTCATCACATGCCAACTAACATCATACTCAGAATAAAATTAAACCAGTGTGGACTACCTGCTGTCAGTTCTCGAAGGCTGCCATCCTCAAATTCCTCCCATACAATGGCATGATTTATAAACTGATGCATCTTCTTCAAATCAACAGAAACTACCAATGCTAGACCAGATTGCCTCTTCATTTGACCAGATTACACTCCTTTAAACCTAGAATATCCCTGCTGGCTACACAAGACCTCAGCCTCTTTACTGAAATTGACTACAGCTGTCTTTGGCTCAGTAGCTGTTGAAAAGATTAAACAAAAATTAGCAGTTCCTGTAAAACAAAATACTTGGATATTAACCAGAGTTAAAAATCAAGTCTTAGTTTGCTTCCTGCCTGTCGGACACGCTACACTGAACATCCTTTTTAAATTCCACAGGTAATAAACTTGCACTAAATGAGGCCGGTCTTGGCACAAGTCTGTACTGATGCCAGCCACAGCAATCTCTTTCATCTGTGCTGATTGCAAACACTGAGGCTGCAAGGCATAGGGGTTCGTGGCAAGACACCGCCTTATAGGTTCACTGATAACTTGATAGAGCTGATAATGCAACTACTGCTTGCCAGGAGCTCACAAACTTAAACAGATTTTTGCAGTAGTGGCAGAGTAATACCAGAAATGAGCAGGAAAACAAGGGTAGTACAGCTCACAGGATGTGAACTTCTGTTTCCTAGACGAGTAAATAAAACAAATCTTTCTCAAAAGGATGTGCCTGTAACCCGGGCTTGATATGGTAGCGATGCATTCAAGGCAATTACAGTGGAATTCAGGTAGGGACCAAGTATGAGCAAATATGGCAACAAAAGACCTCACACTATAGGTATGGAATTAGAGAAGCCTAATCAACTGTTCCTGATGAGACAGTCTCCAAGGTGGGAAGTGAGTAGTGGAAAGTGAGAGCCAGCTTTGAATCTGAGGACATGCATCCTTTCCTGGCAGGACAGCACTGCTTCCAGATGAGAATGTGAGAGCTGCCACTCTCAGCGCTCTGCCACCAGCATGGTGCGTTGTGGAACGTCCTCCCACCACTTTGGACAGAATTGGCCAGACCCCCTCCAATCATCCATTTACACTGACTGAACTAATCTGCTGATTTTGCTTGGAGCAGATTAGAAAGCGCTCACAGACAGCCCCTGGCTGCAGCTGGGCAAGGTCAGTAACCTCTGCGAGGCTGTAACAAGCAGCCAGGGCAGTGACCTCTTCCACCAGCACAGCTGAAGCTCAGTGGGGACATCTTCCTACAGCTTAACTATGCAGGCCTTCCACCAGCAAAGGCCAGTTAGGATGACTTGGTCTCTTTCCTCCACTGACCTCACGTGCTCTGTACCCAGGCAATCAGTTCTTGCCGGCACACAGCTCTGGATAGGAAGAAGCTTTGCTTTTAGGTAATTTTTGCTGCTACAGCAATGTGAACAGTCTTCATGGTGCTGCCAGGTGCCTCTGGCCTGATTCTTAATACTACATTGGCGTTAAGGAGTTTTTTATTTTTCCTGATTTTTGGTAACAATGGTAACATCAAACTGAATAAAATACTGAACTGAGGCAGCATACATGTCATAGTGATTAATAAATCCCCAAACACATCCACCAGACACCAGTAAGACCAGAAAGTACCATTGCCATTACCTACTCTGACCTTTTCCACAGCACAAGTCACAGAGCTTTGCCCAGCAATTCTTGCATCAACATCATAATTTCAGGTCGAAATATTGTATATCTTTTAGAAAAACATTCAACTCTGATTTAAAGACTGCAAGTCTTGAAGAATTCACCACATCCCCTAAGCAAGTTGTTCCCATGATCAATTGCCTTCATTCTTCATGTATACCTCATGTGAACATGGGAACTCAAAACATAAAGGGTGAAGAGCCAAATTTTGGTATTCTAGCAGAAGGTGAAGAATGAACCTCCTGTCAGTTTTATGAGGTTGTTTTAACTCTTTACAAGAAGCTGTACTATCTTTCTGGAAGATCTTGTGCAGAAGTTAGCACAAGAAGAGTATTTTTCCTTGCTTTGTGAGAGCTATTCAGACGGTGTTTCCTTCTAAACACTGAAATGGACTTGACAAGTTGCATGATTTTTGCGTAAGGTACGTCTACAACAGTCACCATGATATTAATAATACCATGGCTCTTTTCTGGCCACCACACTGGCTTGCCTGCCAAGCAGCTGGGGCTGAAAAGACAATTCCTGAAGTTAAGAGACTACAATGATTTCAAAGAGCTTTCCAGGTCCAGCTCTGGTTCCTCCAGAATAACCCAGATAGAGGATGTGCAGCTGACATGAAACTGGAGTGAATTTGCATTGCAATCTGACAATTGTCAGGCTAAGGATCAGAGAAGTGGAAGTTGCTTGATGCAGCAGCTGCTATTTCAAAGACCGAGGAAGGAAAGTTCAGTAGAAGTCCTTTAAAAGTAAAACATAAAGGGTTCATGAGAAAAACCACAGCAATTCAATAAGTCAACTGGAATTTCTCATTTCGTTGGTTTTAACCGAGATGGGAAATTTCTTGAAATGGATCTTTCATCTTAGGAATTTTTGATTCAACAATTTAGTATTTCTGGAAGAAAAAACAAACAAAAAACTCCAGAAATTCCAAACCAGTTCTAGTAAACTTTTAACCAAGCTGAAACCCACACCAGTGCATCTCAAATTTTGCTATAGTTGTAATCATGTCTCTGTGTGTAACACAGAGAGAACACCCTCAGGAGAACATCTCTTCACTTTCAATTGGTATTGCTCATGAACTACACCTCTGCAACCAAGAGGAAAAGGAAAGGTGGTTCTGTAAACTCACAGCAATGGTGGGACAGGGCAGCTCACGGCCCAGCTGTGCAGCAGCTGTGGGCAGGAAGGAAGAAATGAGCAGTAAGGGACACCTTTGTGGAGGGAAATAAGTGTTGCATGTCTTTTGTTTTCTTAACTTGGAATGAAGTCCAAAACAAGCCCTTATGTATGCTGTCATCTGTTCCTCCCTTGAAGAAGAACTCAATCCTTTAGCATCACTGAGATCTAAGGAGACAACTGTCATGGTGCTCTTTCTATAACACCAGGTTTTCCCTCAGTGTAAATCTCACCTCCCACACAGAGCACATATTCTCCTTCAAGTTTTTTTTCACCTGGAGGAATCAGACCACTCAAGAGTTTTTCTATGGAGAAGACCTTCAGCACACCTTTATCTGCTAGTTCACTCCACCCGGCAGAGACAAAGGTCCATTACCTTTTTTCAGTGAGCTCAAAGAGGCCAACTGGCCCAAGAAGGCACAGCCTTCCCCCTCCTCATGTCAGAATTTCCTATATTTGATAGGAAGGAAGCATTTTACTTGAGTCACCACAGTTTTTGAAGACTTACTTTTACCCTTTCTTGGTCAAATACATAGAAAATAGATCTGCGGAAAATGTGAGCTTGTTGTTGAAAACTGACCTCTGGAGTAACCCTTTCACGACTCTAATCTTCAAGTGAACACTAGAAGGACTTCACCTTCAATCACTGTTAACTGTGACCTCACAACTATATTCTCCTGCATCAGTTTAGCTGAAGGCCTATTTCTTAAACTTCTACACTATAAAACCCCCAGATTATTAGACACAATCAAGAAGTAGACTTCAAAGACCTTTAGACTGTCACACGGAATTAACATACCAAATCACAATTAAACCATGATTGGCATTTTATAGCACTAGTTCTTTGAGGACAGCAAAGCTAATTTTTACCAATAGACTTTGAGAAAAAAGACTCCATTATTTAAAGGTAGCTCTAATTGCTATACCATTCAAGTTATTCTCAGGAGGTATGAAACATGTAATTTTGAACAGAACGTTACTTTCACATTATTTCATTATCCCTATGGTATTTTTGGCAATGAGTGTTTTGGAAGGTGAATTTAAAAAGAGAACAAATACAAAATAAAGTTGTCAGTGCTCAACTGGAATTATGACTATGCGTCCTTTAATTGTGTGTCCCACTCAAACCATGCAACTCTGAGTTCCCATGGCCCGCAGATGAATCTCCCACCGTGGGCATTAAATGCTGTAATATGTTTAATTAATTCACTAAAATGCACGAGGGTCCTTGGACACCACAGTGACTGGTGCCAAGTGAGTGTTCATAGTTATAGCAACTGCTAATAAAACATCGTGCACTTCAGGTTTGGAAGTTGATATGGAAGAGCTGAGGGGCTCCGGGGCCTTGAGGTCATTTGTATCTTCTGTCTCCTTACAGTCGAGGAGACTGAATTTTTGTCAAACCAGTGCCTTCAGTTCCCAACTCTCTGTTGCTGCCAAACTTTCACAAGTGCACACCAACAGGAGTGGTGCCCTTGGAAACACAGCTCTTGGAAGATAGTGAAACACACCCAACAGGTCCTGGCTGTGGCATGACCAGGGCAGGTGACCCACCAAGTGTCCAGGCTACCCAGCCTGGTTAGCTTACACAGCACCATAGTCATTCTCAGCCTGTTTTTCCCTTAATCTGCCAAAGATGCAACCTCATACTCTCATTCACCTTTATTCTACCTTCAGAGCTGTCAGCTGAATCTACGGGGGCTTTCCATTCCAGGGACTGTCAGCTCAGCAGCCTTTCTTGTCTCCCAAGTACATCAGAAAAGCCCTGCCTTCCCTGATAGTTTTGCAAGGAGATGGGTCCATGGATAACCAGATGGACTGAGGGAGGAACAAAGGAAGATTTAGGGAGATTTCCTCACATGAGCTACAACTAGGCCAAATTACAGCAAATATCTTATGTTTCCTTCAACCTAAGCAATCCCCTCAGGTGCTTAAGGTTAAGGCTCTTATCTGAAAAACACAGGAGGGTCTCCAGAGTACCAAAAAGAGGAGTTACTGACTGCAATGCCTTCACATGTAGCCTGCTGACCTAAGTCTAAGAAGCTCTCTCACACACTCACAGTACATCCAAATTTTCCCTGCCAACACTTCACAAACGCAGTGCTGTTCAGCAGGATATAAGTGTGAGAAGTTATGTGCAGCACATGAAAGAAAATGTGGTCATTTCCCTTCAGTTTAATTCCTCCCTCTTTTAGGGAAGAAGATTTCAGAAAAAAAAAAAAATCTGAAAACAGATTGGGCAACTTCAGTAAATTCTGAAAGAAAACCAGCTGTTTTGTTCACTCAATTCATTACCAGCTTTAAATATAGATGATTTAACAAGTTAAGTGGTGAATGTGAAAATTACTTTGTTTAAAACTGACAACTGGAAATGCAGCATTTTTCAAACTCAGAAATTTAAAATGAATGAAAGTGTTTTTTAAAGAAAATTCTTGCAATTTTTATTTTCTCAAGAGGAGCTTACCCAAACCCAAGTGTGATGCTTCATCAGATGGCATGTGAGATATTTCAGTGAAAGGAGCGGTGGTAGAAAGAGCAGTGTATTGTTTAGATTTTACTGGGTCCCATCACCCCACAAAGAAGAGCAGAAACAGCTTCAAAACAAAGATGCAGTTCTGCTTTATTTTTGGTTGCTGAGCTTATTTTTTATGAGCTGTTGTATCACCTCTGTGTACACTGCTTTTTACAACATATCCATTTCTAGGACAGTACAGCACATTTTAAAAGTGACAACCTGCACATATGTTGTCTAAAAGACTATAAAATCACCATTACAAATGGACTTCAAAAGCAGAGGCAACTTTGGCTTTTATTTTAATACAAAAGTGAGTCCTTCTGCAACTTGTTTTCCCTCCACTCATTTGAACACTGGTCATTCATTGATGGAAGTGAAACCCATTAATAGGAATAAAACCCACAGGAGTGAAGATGGGATTTAGGATCTATGGATGTCTCTGCTCTGATGGTGTACAAGACCCTCAGAGAAAACACCAAGCTGCTAAAGCTGGCTGTTTGTACGGGTTTATTGTACCTCCTGGGGCCAAGCACAGGCATCGAGCTAGCCCACTGAGTCCTGAGGCAAAGAGACCTGGGAAGATCTGCCACTAAATATGGTCCCAGAGAAAAAAAAAAAGAATGCATGTTCATAAAAGCAAGGAAATGATAAGGAAAAAAATGAAAAGAAACTGGGGAACAGAGTGGAACAGAGAACAGAGTGAGAAAGAACCACATTGCCCTACAAGAGCAGCTTTGTGATCCCTCCAGTAATGTTACTCTGTTTTGTTTATCATGAAAAGATCCCATTAATGCTTCAGCTCCATCAAACAGCAGACCAAGTTCATGAATGGCACCTATCAGAGCCCAGGGTAAATCCAATGATTAGAGGGAATTTGCCAAAGGGCCTTTGTAGCTGAGAAAAATGCCTACTCCAGAGAGGAATGCAGAAAATTCCTGGGAGGACAAGCCTTCCTTTGTTGGCAGTCCAGCGGTATTCTGGAGCAAATAAAGGCACACAAAAAATGGGATCTTAGATGCAGTGAACATTTGAAGAAATGTTCAAAGACCTCCTTGAAACATTCACACCTCCCCCCTGTTCCCAACTGTACTAATTCTGTTTAGGATGACCAAATGGGCTATACTCGAAACACTACTACTTTAGGGTTACATAATAGAAAAGTCTCTGGGCAGCAACAGCTTCACTTAGTTAGTTTTTTCTACTTATTTTTCCCCAGTTGAAGCTTTTGTTGACACAAGCTTTTAGGGTCCAAATTCCCAGCCAGTGCAAATTGCTACAGATCCACTGCAATAAAAGGATCTCTGCCAGGCTTACAGCAGTACAGAATCTGACCTCAGATTTAGCCTGTAAAATAGAATAAATGCACCCAAGCACCAGAATGGGCCTACAGTCAGTGGAGAAGGTACATTGATGCCTCCTCTCTGATTCATCTCATCTTGTGGGATGTCCCATGTCTGTGCCAAACAAATATGAATCACCTATAAGCTATGCAGGGCCAGCTAAGGATGTGCTGTGGAGTGAAAGATTTGCTCGGGTAGATTCATTTTAAGAGTATAAACACATCCTGGCAGAAATTAAATCCACAAGATCAGACAAGACAAGCATCCACTTAGCAAATGAAAGGGATATGACATGTGGGTGTTGATTCATTTCAGACTCACCCGGTGGATGCTTTTTACTTCTCTTAAGTTAATAACTTCTTCGTAAGAAACACATTCAAACTAGCAAAATTATACAGTGATCCAAATAACTCTGCCAAACATCAGCAAAATTATATTAAAGCTGCAAATTGTTATATAATATTTGACTGTATTTGCTCACCATAACCTTTTCAACTACATTACAGCAACACAGTTTTTGTATTAAAATAGCCCCAAACCATACTAGATGTACAGAGACAACATTCTGTCTGCCACTGGCAAGGTTCTAATCTCACTTACATCAGTGTAAATCCAGCATATTTCCAACAATTTTATTGAACACCAGTGAAAGTGAGATCAGAATTTGGCCCTATGCCTCCTTCAGTCTGTTTTTCTCCAGAGAAAACAAAACCTTTTTTTGTTATTTCTTTGGTGTGAAAAATCAGATACAAATTTTACGGCTGATTTCAAAGACCGTATCTGCTTCTGAAATCCTGAATTGCATAAACTGCATATAATCCTCACATGAACACATTAAACAAACACAATTTCCTCCCTCCTCACTTCCTATGCTCTAAACAATCTCAATGCCTTTTTTTCTCCACAATGTGCACTTAAACACAATATGCTTCCTCATAAACATTGTTAATTGCTTTTATTTTATGTGCTGCATTAAAAAATTTGCTGTGATGATGGAGGAGTGAAGGAATATTCATGCAGATGGGAGTGGGCTCTGTAGGTGGGCACATGCTGCATCTGTTTGTTTTTGTGCATCTGAAATCTAACAAAAGTATTATCTGCAACTTTGGAGGCTGATACTCTAACATTTTTCAAAATGGAAGCAAATTGTTTGCAAAGGTGTTTTCTCTATTGCTCTGCAAATGCTGTTCCTTTTCCTCTTTGTTTTAAATGACCTTCTGCTGGTCCAAGGGGGTATATATCCTTATGGCAGTGCTGTGGCAGTGAAGGGATAAAGTCCTGGGTGTACAAACCAAGCCAGGTTGTGTGCAGCACCACCACATCTGCAGTCATGTGTAAAAAAAAAAAGCAGTCATGTTAGAAGAGCTCTTCTCATTTGTTTTTTAATGAATGAAAGCAACCAAAGCTTTTTGCTAACCCTAGATTCTGCTTTCTCCTGAATATCCCTCCAAGGGAGCTGATTAGGGAGCTCCAGCTAACCTCAGCATCAGTGGTAACACTGCCTCTGTAACTGACTGCGAACTTGGGACACTATCTCCTTATCTGTAGAAAAGGGAGTGCTGGAGTCTCTCACCCTCATTCATGCTGGCCTGTTTTCTTCAATGGGATTCATCTGAGAGTAGGACACCACACTGCTCTCATGGGTGAGCTGCTCTTGAGAACAAAAATGGCTTAAAAACAACAGCCTTGTTCCACCCACCCCACCCCAGACACAGCCTTAACAAAGACACTGAGTGAAACAACAGATCTGAACATACATCACTCCTCTAGCAAAGGTATACAACACCTACAGTGAAAATGAAATGCAATGGGAAGTGCAGCTATTCAGCAACTTCCAAGGTTAGACAGTTGGCTATAGAGAAGAAACAGATTGAAAGATAGTCTCCCCAGCATAGTCCTCTAATTGCCACCAGCTGTGTAAATCCTATGAGCATCTTCTGCAAAATAAGTATCAACTTCGAAAACTGGTCATTGGAGAAGTATGCAAAGCCTGCAGAACACAGGCGCGCACGTGTGCGCACTAACCTCCTCCTGCAACCTTGATTTATTGAGCCTCTGCCTAGCAGATGGCTGACATTTTAAAGTAGCCTCATAAAACTACAGATCTGTTTGTCTGTTTATTTGTTTGTTTTCCAGCAAACGGACTGTAACAACTTCAACCATAATCCATTAAAATCCAGGCTAGTAGGGTAAATGACTGTCACTAGAAGCCTGACTTGTCACGCTGCCACAGAGCAGTATGAAGCCCTGGGCTCTTCCTCAGAAGCCACAGTGACATCATCTCACACATGCTCCTTTTACTAGCTGATGTTTCGAGCTCCCTTCAAAAAAGTCCATGAATGAGGACCATGTTCTGCGTGGTCAGGGTCCCTCCCCCTGGGACAAGTTCCTTCTCCACCACAGACTTCCTCTGTCTTTGGGAAGACACACACACAGAGGCATTTAAAGATACATTAGGAACCTAAAGACACAGACAGATGTTTGCAGTAGTCTGTCAGCCCAAAAAAAAAAACCTGTGCTAAACCTGTGCAGACACCTTGACTACTCAGATGCCCCAGTTCAGTGAGAAGCACAATCTCTGGCACAAGAGGTGACAGAGGCTCAGGCAGGAACAATGTGAAACCACCCTGCATGATGTGGCTGATGGGTGAATCATGGCAAACACAGACAACAACATGCCAGTGATTTTTGCTATAGAGTTGGGCTGTTTAAAGAGGAGATTTGGTTCAGAAGATTTTGAACTCTTCTTTCAATCAAAGGTGGAGCAATTTACCACTGCAAACAACTATTAAGTCCTAAGCCATTAAATCCTGTAGTGAAAAAAGAACTGAAGCAAGAAATAACTGACCAGCTTAGATTCAGAAGCTGGTACAGGTGAAAAGAGAAGTGGATAGGCACCCTGGAGGCATTTTTGCATGCCATGATTTCTGGGATTGATTCAGTTTCTTTGATAGTCTCTTTAAGGAGTTAGGTTCTGCTCATGAGCATGCTTCTCTGCTCTTCCGACAAAGCAACCAGAGCCCACAACAAGTTAAATAGAAAGGATGTTTGTCCAACAAACAAAAAGCAAAAACAGTTATAGAGGAGAGAGGAATGGGCAAGATGTCACTGCCTCTTTTTGATTACAGCTCAGCATTGCCTCCTGGTTCCCAGTTTAGACTTAGAATTGAAAAGGAATTATTCCAATTAAAACAGTGGTGTCAAATTGGTATGAGACCAGGGAGAGGACTATGGTTTATCAGAGCAGCTTCACAGTAGGGTTCTTCAAGGCCCCAAAGACACTGGTACCACTCCTAAAATGCACTGGGAACCTCTGAAACCCTTACTGTAAACATCAGATTTTTCCTCCTCTTCTGTCACAGGGAAACAGGGAGAGGGCAGAGGGGAAGGATGATGAGATGAAGAAGTATCTCGGCCTATAATACTCTTGCAGAGCTGAACTTGACATTGGCTTGGCTTTCACAGCTGTGGCTGGTGTTCACACCCAAACTCATCTGCTCAGCCCAGCGTGGGAGGCAGGAGGAAGCAGTCACCGTCAGGGTCAGACAGAGGATGTGGTGATTGCCCCTCTGAGCTGCCCCAGAGTTCATCAGGATATGAATGTCTGTGCAGGAGTAGGCACTGCTTCCAAAATGAAATCTGGACAGTGTTAATTTATCATGTCTAAGCCTGAGGCCTGAAATAACAGTTACCAGCATTTGTGTTTTTGTATACACTTTGAAAGTTCTGTGTAGCTGAAACTGGCTGGCTTTTTTCAAGAATCAAAGCACTTCTGACCTTCCTTTCAAATATCCTTCATAAACATAGGGAGATATATAGGCACACATTTACTGTTTTTTTGTAGGGGGAAAAAAATAAACTTAACAAAAAGTGAACTGGTAAAGAGAGGGCAGGGGTAGCTCCAAACACAAAAGGTCTTGCTCTATTTCTTAAAAGTTCTCCTGTACTAACACAATTAGAAAGTTCTGCTGTAATTTCACCCCTCATTCATACAGGGCCTTGTCTCACCTTCAGCAGGAAAAAAACAGGGACTGAGTTAGAAGAGCCTGAATATAATAGACATTTGTGGCAGTGTACACTGCTGCCATCAATATAAATCTGTCATAAACACACTCACGGAGGAAAAGGAACTTCCATACACTGTGGCCTCTACATTTTTGGATGCAAATGCAGATTTATGGTGCATGGGAAGTAATCACCCTTTAAGCCAGTGTGGCTCTCGTGAGTGTGTCGGACTATGCAGACTGGTGTTCTTCAGCTGAACTGCGCTTCCACAGCTGCATTTGTAACCACCTCCTGCTGGAAAGAGAAGCTGGGCCAAAATAAGGCTAAGGAGATGGTCTTGTTATGCTGGATTTTCACAAAAATGTGGGTTACAAAATGAAAGCCAGAATTTTTAAGCTGTACTGGAACTGATTTATTACATGGTCTTCAAACCACCACGCCGCACTTCCATGAACATTAAATGGCATCTTCTGTTGCTTTCATTCCTATGTGGTATGTGAATGGGACACACATGCAACCCAGGGCTAAGGGGCTATCCCATATGAGGAAAGGTAGAAGAATCAGGTCCACAGGTCACCATGATTCCCATACAACTTTGTCCACCTCTCCAGCAAACTTCTAACTCCTGATAAAAACGAGAGCCTTATCTAGAAGGCAGCTATATATCAAGTGACTGGATTAAGGTGATTACTATTCTGAACCGTGGTATATTAGGAGTGTTTTTGCATAAGGGAGCCTACAAATGAAAGCAGTTGTGAGCAAATTGAAAAACAGCTCAGTGTCACTATTAATTAATGAAAAACAATTTTTCCAAGTCAGCCTAATAGAAGGCTTCCTACATGCAACCAGTAACTGATTAAGTGAGTGACTCAAACAGTAAAACCACAGTTAGGCCTATTTTCTTCATCCTGGAAGGCCAAGTTCAATATTTTTCATATGAGACATGCCTTACTATAAAAAGAATGTGATGTTTGAATGTGAATATCTCTGCTCTCAGTGCTGGCACACGAAGCCTTTCCTACCCCTCCTGCCACATTTCAAGAGTGCGGGATGAATCACAATCATGTGGTTCACCTCCCTGCCAAATTCTTTTCTTCTGCTACCACTGTGAGTTCCTCCCAGACTGCTGCCAGCAGTGGCTGTCCTCTAGCCAAGACCTTGGAGGCGAGTGTCAGCGGGAGAGACGGGACTCCCTCCCTCCCTTCCTCCCTCCCTCTCTTCCTCTTTCTCCTGTGAGGACACAAGCAAGAGCAGCTAGAGTTAGAGAACCTGTAGTCACAGAACTAGCTAAATAAAGAGATAGTGGAGTAAGTCAAGAAGGAGAAAATGAGCAAGGAGGAGGTTAAAATGGAGAGAGAGAGGGAAATGGAGATGTGTGAGGCTGGCTGGACACTGCAACCTGCACAGCACTGTGAGATGGCCAAGCACCACATCCTCCCACCTACTCAGAGACACACTCTTCATCTGTCCATCCTGCAGCCATCAGTACAACACTGCTTCCAACCAGGCAGCACTGTGAGGCTGCCTAACTCTACTGTGAGCTATTTTTTTGTACCATCAGGACCCAGTCTATGGCTCCCAGTGAATGGGAGAGTGGGAAGAAAGGTATTATCTGAGACGAGTCTGATGAGCATAAGTCATATCATTTCACTTTGCTAAAGGAGAGGAAAGAGGCTATCTTGTAATGCTATTATGTGTGCCTGCCAAGTTAATGCTTATAGCTGAGACAACAATACACTTCACTTGTGAAGGGGTGGGGGGGCATGCTGCAAGTAAAGCACATGAGCGTCTGGATGCTTCAACAAGCAGCAGACATGTACAGAAACTTACAGATCTGATGTTTTTACTTGCTTTAAGGTAATGAAAATGTTCTAGTTCATTAATGCTGAATTAGCTTTAATTTTTTTTCCAAATTATTCTGCCCTGATTTTTACATACAAGAACTGTCTCAATCTCTTTGATGGCACTACACTGATTTACACAGAGCTGAAACCTTGAACTTTTACAGCCTACCTTGTGCCATAACGAATATGAAATTTAAAATCTGTACAGTAAATCTAGACTTATATTATTCTCCCAGGTTTGTTCATTGTCCATAAAAGCAAGGAAGGAAAAGCACACCAAAGGTTATTAAACTCTGGAATCTCAGAGCTCCAGTGTTTTGTTCTGTGTATGCAGCGTTCCCACACCCAGATACCCTTGGCTTGGGGACATCCCATAAGTCAATGTCCACCTTCCCCAGACATTGCAGCTATGCTAACAATCCCTTTTTTCTAAGCCTGTTCCCATACTGTAATCTTTTCAATTAAATTTAATACTCAAATCAAATACCCATGTCTTAAAACTTTCCCTGACAAATATTTCTCAGGTAGGTTTTTACTACCAGCATACTGCCTCTGGGTCAGTTCAAAACAGGAACTGCAGGCACACAGTCAAGTTACTGACCACATGCTGGCCCACCGATAGCAGTTTAAGTGATGCTGTTTGCCTTCTATCTGCAGCAAGCCAACCGCACACATGTGGCTGGCTACCGCACGCCAGCCAACAGGCAAAACCAACCCCAGCTTCCATTCCTTTGGTGAGTTTTCTCTATGAAATAACACACAGAAATATTCACAGCTCCAACTGGCTTTGCAGAGAAATGATACTGAATAAGAACATGTGAAATGCCCGGGGTCAACTCTTGCTCTTTTTCTGTAACATGAGCAGCCCATTGACTAGATTTTCCATTTTCAAAGTATTCCTTAGTACAGAGCCGAGGCAGAAACCGCTGGCTCAGCACATAAGAAAAAGGACAATCTTAGACAAAATGTGCTGCTGGTTTCTGAAACGGCTTCACAATAATCTCCCAGCTAAGGGATAAAACTTTTCAAAATGCATTGTTTTTCTTGCAAACAATAGGAAAATATAGTATGTGTTTTATAACAAAATATAAACTCCTGAAACACACTGATAGGTAACAGAAACAGCAGTTTATTCCAGGTAGGGAATGTAACATCAGGATATGCCACCAATTCACTTTCTGATGCCTAACCTCATACACGGAACAACAGCATTCTCCTTTATACAATGCCCAAAGGATTTACACATCAGTAATATAATACATGCAGAAGACATTTCATTTTTCACTTTTGTAAGAAGTACTTCCCCAATGAAAGGTTCAGAGGACCAAGAACAAAAATATCAGTGAATTCAGAAAAAAAGGAAACTATTCAAAATGTGGATCAGTTCATTTTAAATAAATGACTATTAACTTTCCCTAACTACATTACTTAACCCTAATCTAGAGTTTTCACAAAGCTGGAAAAAAACCCCACTGTTTCCTCTGTCTTAAAGCAGTATTTGTAGGTACCAATAAATTCTGGAAATAAAAGTGGCAACCACAACAAGATCATACTATTTATGTTAAAAATATTCCCTTCTATCACTCTTAATAGCAAGCTGCTTGAAAACATAATAGACTGATCTGAGTCTGTGAACTAAAGCCTATCAGTGGTTTTACAGGGTTAGCACAGGGTACAGCACCTTGGGTATACCTTGACTCCCATGGTGTCACATGATTTGGTAGTTCAGAATGAATGGGTGAAAAAAAAATCTGAAAGATTACTTTTCAGTGAGACACCCAGAGCACAGTTCAGTTCCAGTATCCGTAAATCCTACCACCAATGGGGAAGGCTAGGATAAGCCTGTTTCTATCAGCAAGCGTATCCTGTCAAATCAACCCATCCCAAAATGATGACTACCTTGACAGAAAGTCTTTGTGGTAGGAATTGTATTCCTCTTGCTAGCTCACATTCAGCATCCCAAATGTAATTTCTTGGCTACATCTCTGGAGGATGTTTTCAATTACTTGTCTGTTTTTCTTGCTTCCCTATCCCTTCTATTTCTCCCAACTATTATTCAGTCCCTGTAAAACTCTTTCTGTTGAAGCTGTAACTTGGGCATGAGACACATAAGTGTATATGCCATTTGCACATGCAAGTTAATGACTCAGTTTCTCTCATGACAGGCTGTTTATAAGACAGATTACCATTTCCTGGTCTGAAGAGATATCTAGTTTTCTGCTGTACCAAAGCTCAATTAAACCATCTAATCAACTCGATCAGTTCGGATTAAGTTCATCCATCTCCATCTACATTTGAGTAGTAAGCACCTCAGGGTGTTTCTTATTTGTTTGTTTGTTTTGTTGTGCAGGGTTTTTTTGTCTAACAACATAGCTATTCAAGTGTAGTGAAACATATGCCACTTTTGCTTTGGGCATTAAATAAATTTAATGCCTTTACTTCAACTGAAGTGGAAGGGAAAGTCTGTGAATCTGCTCCAAAATTATCCAATGAACCTATTCGTTAGCACACACAGCTGATGTGATGGGATTGCTTTGTGCTTTGTTTTGTTGCTGGATCCACTACCAATAGAAGCCATTGGCAGCTCAGTGAGCAACATATGAGAAGGGGCTTCCTCTCCTGCCGTAGTGTTCCTGGCTGTTTGAGCATGAATAGAAAAGGTGGATGGATGCCAACTGGCAAAACAGATAGAAATAGCAGCGCATGATTCTAATATAAGCAGCAAAAAGACCAAGCACAAAACATTTCTCTCTCTCCCATTGACTAAGGTTCCTTTTGGCAAATAGCATCAGGCTTTTGCATGCTTATTTCCCTCTGGTCAGGGAAGATAGCTTTAATTATGTAGCCATGCAAGGTAATACTGAACAGCCTCTGGCACTTTTGATTTACTAGGGTAATAAATAGAGGGCTAAAGGACAGCTAAAGCTGCTAGTGAGTTCGCAGACACTCCTCACCTCAATTTTCAAATAAAATTCCATATAAGAGGCAGGACTATTCAGATCAACTTACACGCACTACAGAAATGCATGGGGAAGGGTGTGCACCTACAGGAAAAGGAAATGTGTCAACAGTAGTGACACAGTAATCCCCGCACATTTATGAAAGGCAGCTTCACTAGGATTCACATCCTTTCTTCATCACCAGATCTTCATTAGCAACTGCATGGAACTTGTAAAGAGTAGGGCAGAGGGTGGATGATATTATTTTAACAGTTTTATTTCCTTCTCTCTTTCCTTCTCTTTTTTAGTGTTCTGCAGGGTATTGGTAGCTAAAAAGTAATGCAGACCAAGGCTGAATTTTTACCACTTTGCAAGAAATACTTGCAGGGATTTTTTTTTTTTTAATTAACATTTCTTAAGATTATGAATGTTATTCTTATGACCATGACTATGACTATGACTGTTACTGTTTGCTTTAAAGGATTCTCTGCCCACCCCAACATTTACACTGGGACCAAGCAAAGCAATATGGCTAATTCAGGGACTCTATCTCTACTTTTCCTGGAACAGGCTACTGCTGATTTTATTTGACTCTATTCACTGCAGTTTTAGAAAAACTAGTCAAGAGCCAATCCCTCCAATACCAGATCTCTCCATGCCTCTCATGGCTTTGTAGACTCTTCTAAATCTCTTCCAGGCTGAAGAGTCCCAGCTTACCCAGTCATTCCTCACAGGGCAGCCACTCATATGGCAGCCTCCTTGGTCACCCTTTGGGCTGCCTTCTGTTCTACCACTCACTTTCTAGTATGAGCAGACTGGAACCACGTGCCTTATTTCTAACAAGAAGCAAAATATCTTATAGACTCCAACTTACCTTCAACTTGCATGCAATAATTCGTAGGGGAGCTCAACACACAGTGAGTCTAATCATAGGAAATGGTACCCTACAGCACAAGAAGTGGTACTACCTTAATAAAAAGGTTTCTCTGAAAGACAAGACAAATTCAAATACACATCTCTACTGCTGTCTTGTTGTAGTGGAAACTACTGCAAAGAAATAGTTGGCTGAAAAAAAAAGGCCTCACTGCATATACAGAAATCCCATGTTTTTTGCTTGGCTATGTGGGCAGGTGGGGAAAACAATCAGGATGGACTGACAGAGGGGAGAATGGTGTGTTTTTTTTCATAACTTGAGTGATTTAGAAGTGTGTGTGTTTTCCTGTGGGAAGTCCCTAGTTCTATCTCTAGTGGTCTAAAATCACTGTCAAAGGTTTGTGAATGGGTTACAGAATTAGCAATGGCACCTCCCATTGTTAGCTGTCTACATTTTTTTATAACGAGTTGCATACTTTTGGTCAACCACTGTAAAATAAACAGTCCTTCCCAAATGTTTTTGTTTTCTTTGACAGCACAGCAATAATTCACATGGAATGCTGCAGAATATAAAAGCTCTTTAAAGCTGCTGTAAAGCTGCATTTTTGTAATTTATGCTTGAGTGGTTTCCAAGCAAAAAAGATGCCAGGGCTATAAAAGTATATGAAATTAGAAGATGTATCATGTATGCATGTACATGATATAGATGTGTACGTGTGTGGGCTCAAATGGGAGGCACTATTTTAAATAATTCTCATTTTGTGGGGAAGATCTGATCATTTTCCCATGTCTTTGAAAAATGACTCAATGCAACAGCCAGAATAACTTCCGCAACTACCAAAATTGGATTAAGATGACTGAAGCGACTCTCTCTCAACATCAGCTCTTAGGACCTCATGCTCATTGTGCCCCTTGAGTAGAAAAACACTCTCCTAACTGGTCATTCCATCTGACCTGAAGAAACATTTCACAGATGGATCATTATATGCACATACAACTGGGAATTATACTCCAGGCTAGAGCATAAACCTGTGAAAATTACACCAATATCTGTTATAGTGCACTCCCAAGGAGCGAGTCTGCCTGACCACAGATGTTTGTGTTCACCTAGGATCACCCTATTTATCGCTCTCATCTTTCTGAAAACTCTTGTCTCCAGCCTGTATAACAGAGACCCTAAATTGTGCTGCAGGAGGAACAGGAATAAGCTGTATGTTAAGTTTGCCCTTGAAGGCTCAGAGGTTATCAGTTTGGCCATCACACCTGCATGCCTGACAAACAGCTGGAGACCCAGAGAGGCCTGGCCCAGCTGAGTGCTTCTCCAGCAGAGAGCAGTGATACACTGTCAGTGAGCTCAGCGTTGGAAGACAGGGCAGCTTCCAAGCTGGGGAAAAGGCAAAGCTCAAAGCTGGCAAGCTTGCCAATGTCAATGTCAGAGGAGCTGGACTTGGAGAAAAAGACGACAATGTGGGGGTTATCTGAAGAGAAAATCATTAAGAACACCTAAAAAGGCAGTGCCTGAGCCAGCAGCCCCCACTTCAGGAGGAATACTCACAGGAGATCAGAGATGCAATCCCTGCAGCATTTTGCACTGTAAGCCCAGTGCAAGGGAGCATTTGCCCCACAAAATCCACCCACCTTCAAATTAGTGTCAAATACTCTCTGGCAACCATTGTTAAAGTTGCATATACCTGTTCAAATGACATCAAGAAGATGCCGGGCTGCCAAGAGAAGAGCACCTCTTAACAAACTGTGTTTGAAATGCAAGGTGAATGTGACCAGCTCACATTATGAGCAAGGCAGGATTTGCAGGCAGAAAAAGACTTTTTTATTAGACCTGCCAATACTGACTTAAAAAGCCCATCAAGCTTGTCTGAGTCTTTGTCCTGTATAAAGCTGCTTCATGTATTACAAAGATTGGCTTACACATATACACGGGCACATCCACACACTGGCACTTCTCCATTTACACCTCGTGTGTATTTTATCCTTGTGTATAATCTCTGTATAGCCACTACTGGTAATAAAGTCAAAAGGCAAACCTCTCAGGCAATAAAAGGTACTGAATGTTAAATTACAAATTTCATTGCTGTGGTCTAAGCAACAGATGATGGCCTTACATATCCCAACCCCAAAGGAACTGATCTCTACCCCTAGAAGAGGGCTTTCCCAGATAGAAAGGTTTTCCTCTATCCCACATGCTAGTAAAATAAATGTTTGGCTTTTCATCTAAAGATGCCAAGATATTTTATAAAGTGAAAGTTTATGGAGTTACCATTCCTGTTTTACACATGATGAAAACTAAAGCACACCAACTACACTATCTGGACTGAGGGCTTGAAGCTGGGCAGGCAGGCTTTGCACTGTACACTGATGCTTCCCAACCTGCTTCTAACCAGGACACCTTGCCACTGCTTTTTTGCCTATCCCATAGGATCTTGGCTTTCTGACCCTGCCACCTCAACATCCCTCAGCACTTTACTTTCCCTTCTGTCCTGTCAACGTCAACCTGCTCTCTCCTCCCTGTGGTGTCTCATTTCTCCTCCACCCTCCTGTGAGAGCAGCACTGGTGGGGATGCTCATACTCAGTGCTCCCCACAATGCCCTGACTAGTGAGAGCCACCTCCTTGGGTGACATAAGCTGGTTTAAGTCATAACTCATCTCTTCTGGCTTTGTGTCCACACAGAGCTGTGCAGAGACAGACTGCTATGTCTGCTATGACATAAGCCTGCTCTTAACAGTGAAAAAAAACCCACAGAGCATCCAACATTATCACACAAATTGTATTCTCTGAAAAGCATTGTTAGCTAAGCCTTAATATTTGAGCTATAACAGAATTTACAGTGTGGGTGAGGCTGGAAGGGACCACAGCGGGTCATCTGATCCAGCCTCCCTGCTCAAGCAGAGCACACTGCACAGGACTGCCTCCAGACAGTGCTTGAATATCTCCAGCAAGGGCAGCCTGTTCCAGTGCTCGGTCACCTGCACAGTGAAGAAGTTCTTTCTCATGTTCAGCTGGAACTTCTGTACATCCATCAGTTTCTGCCTGTTGTCTCTTGTCCTATGGCTCAGAACTACTGAGAAGAGCCTGGCTCCATTATCTTGGCTCCCTCACTTCAGATACTTACAGACATTGATGAGGTCCCCTCTCAGCTTTCTCTTATCAAGGCTGAACAGGCCCAGCTCCCTCATCCTACCCTCCTAAGACAGATGCTTCAGTCCCTTAATCATTTTTGTAGACCTCCGCTGGGACCTGCTCCAGGAGAAAAAGCCAGTCCTCTAAAATTCACCTTGCTCTGTGTGTGCCATTTGAGAAATATACCACCCTGATCCTTCTTCCCCCACTTTACCCTTGAATGCTCCACTTAGGAAGGGGAACTGAGTTCTTGGTTCCAGAGCCATTCCTTGAAGGTAGAACATGTTATGGTTATTGAGAGCATTGCTTTGCTTGTAACAGGCTTCATAACAAGCACTGTCACAAACACAGTATCTCATCACTCTCCTGGAGGTCACTATCCTGAACGAAAACTCTAGCTTAACTTTTCGTGGTTTCTTTCAAATTTCCTCAACATTATGAAAAAGTTTTGTTTCCTTACTTGTCCTGAAAGCACAAAATGTCACCACAAGGGCTTGAGACTTACAAAGGATGCGTCAGTATGAACTGTACTGGTACTGATGAGCAGAGATACAGAAGTACCAATTTAATGCAGAATTTTTCCAGAACAGGTATTCATCTGCTCCAAAGCTTTTTTCCTGCTATGTGCACAGAGGAGTGCTGTGCTTGTATTATGCCTTCCGAGTACCTGTGAAGCCTCCTAAAGCTCTCTTGTTGAGAGGATAAAAGAAAGCCCTACAGAGGCGGTCCTTGAAATAATATCAGCTCTCTTTGTAATAATAATAACAATGAGCAGGGAGGTTGGACCAGATGACCCACTGTGGTCCCTTCCAACCTGACCCATTCTGTGATTCTGTGATATTAAGCAACACTTTACGCTACACATTCATCCAGGCAATCTGACCTCCTGCTGCTATGAGAGATTCTCTTTGAGGAGTTCCTACCCTGGGGCCACATTTTTGGGCAGCAGCAGCTTGGAATCCTACCCCAGGGCTATGCTTTTGGGCAGTAGCAGCAAGGAAATGGTGCTTATCACACCTCCACCCGGGCTCCTCAGCCAGGGAAGAATGCAGGCTGCTGGGCCAGCTGAAAGGCTTGGGAAAGTGCAGCCCTGCTGTTTCATGTCAACATTCCTCCCCCTCTGCCTTTCCCAAGGTCTCGGCAGAAAATCCTTTTTTGTTCTTATCAGTTCAAACAAGAACAATGAATTCCTCAAGCCCAAAAGAATGTGACAAGGTGCCAACAAAGCCAACCAGGAAGGTGATGTATGGTCTATAGGCTGCATAAATCACTTCAAAAAACATGGTGCAAGGAGGGAATTCAAACAGCTTAGAGCCTCTATTTCTAGTTCTCCCTTTCAGATATTCACCTGCCAAGTATCCTGGATAAAAGTAGTACATGTAATGCTAAAATATCTCGTGCCTTTTGCTTTTATTACCAGGAATAACTGATTGAGCATCTAATCAAATTGAAATTACAGCGGTGTGTCTACACAGCCTTGCTGAAGGCAGAGTTGCAGTTTCCATTATAAACCCCTATATGCGAGTTTACACTTGTCCCACTGAACACAACTTGGTGGACACAGCTGTCAGCCAGGGAGCAAATTTTTTTAACTACATTCAGAAAGAATTGTTTGGCTCTCTTAAAATCATACTAATGTTTTGTAAAAAAAACCCTGAAGTTACCATATCTGGTTGCTTTTTAGTATTTACCTTCCATTTTTACAAAGAAACACTAATCTCCTAGTCAACTAGTCTGATTGGGAAAATAAAAGACAAATTCAGTCACAAAAAGGCAGTTTAGGAGGTGCATATTCTGGGTGTGCAAGGATTCAGATGTCTCACTCCTTGCTTGAACAAGGTGCCTTCTCACCAGAATTCACATGATGTACAACGCTGAATAAAGTACAATTGTTTCACACTAGATTACACACACGATTGTGAAAACTCCCAGCCCAGAAACAATGGCAAGCAAGTGTCTAAGATGTTCGGCCCACCCACGGGCTCTTTACCAGCCAGTGACTGCAACAAAGTGTGCCTAGCCTTGCTGTGAGTTAGGAGCTCCTTAGGTTTGGTTTTGCTTGTGCATTCCTACTGCACAGATGCAGCTCCCAGCCCCATGCAGGCACACTGCATGTGCAGGAGCTGCTCAGCAGTGCAGGCAGCATGCACTGGCTAGTTCTCTGGAAGAGCCTGGATGCTACAGCTGGTATGTAGAGCATAGATCTGGCCACTGGGAGCAAACTTTCTGGAACAGCCATCCATTATTCTCCATAAAACTTTCTGATGTATCACTAAGGTTGTAACATCAAAACAATCACTGAAAAACTAACAGGTGTATAAAATGGTCCACACTGTGGACCCTTTTCTTGATCTGAGACTCGCATGTTCTTCATGGGGTCAGCTCAGTGTGGAAGGAATGCAGACTGACCGCAGAGGGGGAATGCACCTGCCAGAGCCAAGGCTCCCCAGTGGCAACAATCCTGCACCACTGTTCTCACCCAAGGTAGAGGGAAATAAAAGCTTACAGTTGGCAGTGTGGATTTGTCACATTTCATCAACCCTGTGCCTTACCTGTCTGCCTCAGGTGTAGCACCAAGAAAACTTTTCATGTTTATATAGTTGAGTGCTGTCTGCCTGCAGCTCCTCAACATGACCATGATGTGGAGCCTCACTGATGCAGACAGAGTCTTCATCACAGATCAATTTTTGCTATTTTACATCACCTCAGCTCAGGAGATGCACTGCTTGGCAAACACTCCTGCACTCAAATACTGCTCCTGCTCCATCACCTACCTGCCCCACCAGTATACAATACCATTGGGATGCCAGCTGCAAGCAGGTACACTAAATCTGTGCATCCCTGCCTTGCCTATGTATCCTCAGAAAAGAAAGCACCACTGTTATCTCCTGCTATTAGCCTATGGTAACCAGACTTGGCTGGATTTGCTAGGTCTAATTTGGCTGTACTTGCCATCTAGTGAATAAGAAACATGGTAAGGATGAAGAAATAAATCTGCCTCATGGAGCATAATGTTCTTCAGATAAGCTTTTACCGCTTCTGCAAGTAACTGATAATGCACCAGCAAATGGGCTGCAGAGTACTGAAAAGGCTGTGACATCTCTGTAATGAGAAATCTTAGCATGGCTCTGGATTATTACATTTTTCCTAGAGTGGCACTGTGTGTGGCTCCTGCCTACTGTTCACCTCTTGGTTGAAGCAGGACTTCGTCTTCCACCTTTAATAGACAGACTTGTACATATCTGAAGAAGTAGTTTTATTTAGCTATGCACACATACGTTCCCCCCAACCCCTAGAAAAAGATCCTTGCCCTAAATTCTTATTTTGTGCAACACACCAAAGCATTCGAGTAAGTAATTTATATGCTGGGTTGAAATGGCTTATTTGGATTTACTGCAGTCTGCTGTGAATGTTGTATGGGTCAGGAAAATGTCCTCTGCAGAGATTCCCATGTAAAAATTATTCCAGTAGAATAGGAAGTGTTCCCTTCTGACATTCACCTTGCCACTTGCACTGACTGGATTAGCACTTGTAGGCACAGATCTAAGTCTGGAAATACTCATGAATAAGAATACTGCTGGATGATGCCAATCAAGATCATCATTCCAGAAATGTAGTATTTCTGATGGGTGAGGTGTAGCTGCAACAGGGGTGAGACATGGCACAGAGCTCAAGCTCATTTCCTAACACTTTATGATCAGGCTGAACTCTGTGCTGCCTTGGTGGGACTTGTTAAGAGGCAGAGAATGGAGGAAGAGAGGAAAGGCTGTGCTACTGGGGCCAGCAAGGTAGGTTATGAAGGCAACAGTTCTGGCTGGGAGTGTACAGGATGCTGAAGAGGAGAGAGGGTGGCAGTGAAGGCTGATAGAGGAACAGCTGGGAGCTGCCACCTTGAAAGACTGGTGCACTAAGTTCCGTGATAGGTCCTGTACTTGGCGAGTACCTGGTACTTGGTGAGTTTCTTAAACCCTCAGATGCTGGAGCCAAATGCATATATGAAAACATTAAAACACATCACCATAAAATTACTTCTAAAGGAAAAGTTCAGCATCCTGAAGGAAAATATAAATGCAGCTCCCCTTTTAGGTGTCCTATGATTTTCAGCCATTCTCATGAAGATTGGTGAGTATGTTCTTTTTGAGAAGAACTTCTGTACAGAAATTACATACAAAAGGCACCAAAGTACCTTCCAAAATTACATTTATGGGTTTTATACAGGAGAGCTTTTGATGTTTTAAGAGAAATTACAACTAAAGGGCAAAGAAGAGAATAACCAAGGCACATAGTTTGTACATTATCACTACACACTTATATTTTATATTCCTTCAGTGGCTCTATTTGCTCTACAGTCTGCTGGCCCAGTAAATGGAAATTACAAAAACATAGAGCCTTTTCAAGTAAAATATATAATTTTGTGGTACTCAATTCCCTTTTGTCTTTTAGCTGTAATTCAGACCTCACTTAATTGTTAATCTACACCACATAAAGATAAAAAGAGCCTAAACTCCCCTGAAGTTAGCTCCAGCTTTCTATTAAATCCCTTCTTTTTCTATATCTAGCTTGAAGAACACTGAGGGCATTTTAGCTAACAGACAGTATGTTAATCCATTTCACGTCAACTGCACAACTTCTTAACACATATTACAAGCAGAGATGCTCTTTGGCATCCTCTACTCTGAGCTTGGCACAAACCTCCCAGCTCAAGAAAGGCTCCAAATGACAAAAAAACAGATGTCACAAGCTGGGGTTGAATTGTAATAAGTAACCTCCTATCACGAACATTACCTCCTGCACCTAACATGGGCATATTCTGCTGCAGCATCTTACTTAAATAAATATTTGCATAGTAAATGGATATTTTTATTATAATTTTTTATAATATTTTTATTACAAACAAAAAGATGCAGTACGGGTAATTACCACTTTCCCCTTCTGAAATGGTGTCAAAAAATGTCAACTGACCACCTAGCAAAATTACAATTCCAAAGTAACATTTAACAAAATTTGGTATGCAGTTTATCATGTACTAATTTTGTGGCATCTGTTAAGGGAGAAACTAATTTTCCATGTGACCTAAATAAGCACTTTCATCTGAGGGGAAGGGGGATGAATAATGGAATCCTGCTTGTTGCCAGTTTGAAATCACTGTGCTCTCAGATGGACTTCCTTCACTGACAATTGACTCTATCAAGCACCTGGAGCTCAGAGACCTCACAGAGCTTCCAAACTATTGGAGCAGGGCTGCAAAGGTCTCTCATACTGAAAATGATTGGCTGGTAATATGGTATGCTTGACCCTCTCAGTTATAGTAATGTCTTGTTTACTAGTATCCTGTTATTAGTAAAATGTCTGCATCATTATTCAGATCTCAAATACTATTTTTTCTCCACTACCTCTTTCCTAAAAAAATGACAATGGGCATTTCTGTTGCACTATCAAGGCTAGTATGCCTTCTGAAATGGGGGCAAGGTAGGGAAGAGTGTATGAATAAGAGTAGCACATAGTAGTATTTCCCATAATGGTACCTCAGTTTTCAACTATTTATGGCTCTGGGACTTCCTGAACCTAAGCTGTGGTATTGAATAGCCCAAGACAAAAATCATGTTCTTTGAACCTATCCAACTAATCTTTGAATTTCCACAAAAACTTTTAGTTTCTGCAACATAAGTTGATTCAATATGCCTTATATGATACAGCATCTTCTTTTATTTCTTTCAGCCCTAATAGGTACTACTTTCATTAAATGACTCACAGTTCTGCTACCACCAGAATGAATAAACATTTCCCTTTCTCTGTGCCACTACTGATTTGTGAGATTCTCTAAATGCATCCTACCCACAGTCATCTTCCCTCCTGGCCAAAAAGCTCTGCTCTGTTAGATTCATCACCTGAAATTCACTCTACACCTCCAGCTGTTTGGGTTAATAATAATTCCTGTTGGTCTGAGGTCATGCAACACATGCAAAGTCACCCTGACTTTGCCCTTTACAACTGAATGGAGCTGTGATGCTTTTCCGATGATAGTGTGAACTCGGGCATCCTAAAAATCCAGTATGTCCTTTCAGCACGCTGCTGAAGGAAGAAGCCTCTTGCTGTCTCAACTTCCCTGTGTCAGTCACATAACTTTGCCCCAAACATGGCATAAACTATACAGCAATGGCTTGAAACTCGGTGCCAACTGATTCCTTTTGTCTCTTTCCTCCTCTGGCTTATTGATTACAACCCTTTCCTGTGACTGTACAGAGCATAGCACATTTTGGAAAGAGCTGCTCTGGAATTGCCACATACCACGTATCTCTCCATCCCTGTAAAATATCTGCTCAACTGCAACCTTTCCTTGGGACCCCTGGCTTCCCCAAAAGTTCAATCTGCAGAAGGCAGGGCAGGTAAGGCAAAACTCGGGACAGGTATGCAGGTTTTGTCTTGATCTCTTTATGAGTCTACAGAGATTAACGAGAAAAAAAAAAAATACACCCTGTGACTGTTTCACTGAGTTACTTTTCAAGACTCCAGTTAAGCATGAAGAGCACATAATCTCAGTATTAATTTTTGTTTATGGTTCCTCTCCATTATAAGCAAAGCTAAATTAGTTTTGCAGCAACACACCTTTGCCCTGAGCTTGTCTAAATTGCTCCTCACAACATTCCAGTTGTTTTGGGAAACCCAGGATCTGTCAAATGGTAACACAGTCTTCCTGCTGTTAAGCTGTCCCCTTCAGCCAAGGAGACAAGAGCCTGAAGGATTTGGTTTCCCTTCTGACAGCTGCAGAAACTGGACCTAAATTGGAATTGGAGTAGAGTTTTGTGGTGAAAATGGAACCACTGTCATCGCATTGTCTCTGCAAAGAACTCGTGACAGATTTGGGCACTTGACAGATTTTTATGTCCATTAAACATCTGCTATTCTCCAAAGTGGTAAAAAATGGGGAAATTAAACCACCATTGAGCTACATGAACATGACAGAGGCAGGCACTGCAGTGTTTAGCAATGTTTTTAAGTCTTATATTAACCTGATTATAAGCATATTTTTAAAAATGTGCAACTGGTCCCCCAACTTTATCTGGAATCTCTGTAAAATACTACATAAATCTATCTTGGCATGTGCTCAGTTTCACAAATCACTGTTCAAAGATTTCATTATTTCGATGCAGAAGCTGATGCAGGAGGAAGGACCCTGTAGGTAGCAGGACTGATAGATTTCAATGCTGTTCTTTGTTGTACTTAAGACTTTCTATACTCTGAGCAAAACAGTGAACATATTTTTTGATTACTATAGAAAGAGATATTACTACCTTGTATCTATTCCAGTTTAGGTCACAAACCTTTATAGAAGTGCTCAGATTTTACTGCAGTAGGTAAAGACTATGTTTTCAAATGCTATATGGCATAAAGGGCCTGCTAGAATATGTTAGGAAACATCTCTAATTCATGCAACTTTCCACTGACATAAACCAGAGAAAAACCCACTCATTGGTTTTGGGGTGGGTTTTTGATTTTTTATTTGTTTGCTTTTGTGAAAAGAAGAATAAAGTTACAGAATCATTTAGGTTGGAAAAAACCTTTAAGATCATTGAGTCCAACCATAAAAGTCAGCAGTGCAGTAGGTATTTTCTTGCTATGCCTCTATTTATTACAACACACTTCATGCTATTGGGATGAAATCCCGTGGATCCTAGTGTAATTTCTACTGAAATATTACCTGAAATTCAGCATGTCCACAAGTCTTTCAATGTATTAAGTACACTTCATTGTTTTTATCTAACACTCAACATTTGGATATGTTTGAGTATTAATACAAAAAGCTTTTCACCTACAGAACTTATTTGCAGTGCCAAGTAAGGGTTGTTCTCTCTCACAGACACATATATGTGGGTGCATAGACATGTAGGATAATGGAAAAAGAGATATAGATACACTGCTATGGAATTGAACATGTGCTATTATAGGATAAATCATCCTATACTCATGTTCATTTAAAATACTATATTTCCATCCAGTGCTCAGAAAACTTCTCCAGCAGCGCCCTACTATATACTGGCATATCTAAAGCAGATAAAGAACAGACAAAAAGCACACAGAAGCAACTACGTTTTCTCTGCATATAACAGAAATTATAATCTTGATTTGTGTCATGTAAACAGATAACAAAGTTGGGAGATACAACTCCAATATGGGGGCCCCAGATACTTCATAATCATCAAAACACATATTCTTTACTGTAGGATACGTTAGAAATACTATTTCAGCTGAAATTTCTTATTATTTAAATATTAACTATAATACAGAAGCATACTGAACTAAAAAAATCAAGACCTTAAGAGCAGTGAGTCAGAACACAAATCTATTTCTAGAGTGGTGCCAACTCAGACAGCAGCTAATAATGGCTGCTGAGGAAAAAACACGTGGCAAATATGGAATGATATTTCCTGCATTTTTAAAGTGAGAGATGGCATTAATTCCATTGAGTTTAAAAACACTTTCTGTACAAGGCCTGTAAAAATTCTTTTACTGTATCTTACTTTTTTCTTTTAATTTCTCTAACAGCTTTGTAATCCAATTTACACATCTGACATGAGGAACTCTATGATAATGAGCCCAATAATTTAAAGGTGTTGTGTGAAAAACTTCTTTTTGCTTGTTTTACCTAAATAATTTCTGTTGGTCTTCTAGCTGTTATATTTCAGAAAACAAAAAATAATTCTTTTAAATAATAATTTATTATTTTTCATTCACGTTCTATACAGAATTAATTAGATGTATAGGTCTAGGTTCTATTTCTTAGTTTCTCTCCTGTTTTCAGTTGAGAAGACCAAGTCTGCTTATCTCCCCTTGTACCTTTGAACAATCTAACATTCATCTGCACTTCTTCAGATTCATTATTATATGGAGTGATCAAATCCATTAAAAATCTAAGTGGGCCATTGAGTTACCCATGCCAGAAGTATATATGACATTTTGTCCTCTTTTCCTTTTGTAACAATTATCAGTATTTTATTCCTTCTTCTGACCAGTGCCATCACAAAACTGACATTTTGCAAGAATTATTCATCATGATTCCAAGTTCTCTTTCCTGTTTGGCAATAGCTGCCTCAAGGCTCCCCTTTGGAAAGCCAGAGCTGCTTCTCATCCTCTTGAATACAACACAAAGCACTGCCTCCCATTGAATTGCCAGGCCCTTCAGTACCAGAAGTTCCTTCTTCATCTGCTCACCATCTACTTAAGTATTAACTAATTTTTTTAGCATCACTACTGCGTAACTGTGCATAATTTGTTTCAATACAATTAATTCTGAGCAGCATAGATCCCATCGTAAGTCCTGCTGGAAATATAAAGGTATCTCTCCTCCACTGTCAAAACACCCCAGCACAGGACCTTCTCTCTCATTCCCTGACCACTTAATTCCTTTAAGGCACTCCATGAATAACACTGAAATTAACTATTTTGGAAAACAAGACACATCACATTGATTGAACCATCCCTTGAGCCACATACTTACTAGTTTTCTTTCAGATAATTCCAACAGGTTTGTGACACACAATTCCTTTTTAAGAAAAGCTTACTACTTCTCCTTAAAAACTGCAACCTCTTCATAATCTTTCTAAAGTAATTTTGATAGTTGGTATATACATACTTGGAACACTTTAGATGTCTGTAAGCAGTCTTCTTGCTGAGTCAAAGTCACTTCACCCTACTGACCCCTCCTTTTAACCTCTGTGTTAGGTTGTACCTACCTATGAACCCAGATATGACAAAAGAGAAATTACAGTGAAGCAGAAGAACAAGGATGATTTGGTAGGACATCTTTGCCCAGTATGAATGTGTGAATTTTATATATGGTCTTTTTACATAAGAGAATTTGAGGTTCCTTTTCCACAGGACAAATAAATGCTCCTTGCTCTGGAATTGTGCATTCACATACAGACCCAATGATGGGTGACTGAGTATTGCTAGGCTTTAAACACTGGTTGACTGCCTTCCATTAAATGAGTCTGTGGTATCAAATTCAGCTCCTCGTGGACGCTATTTCTTGGTTCAAGTACACATTTTTGAGGATTTCAGAGAAAAGTCTCCAGAGCCTGTATTTAAATCTACTCTTCAACAAGTGGAGCAGTGTGGAACGACCTGCAATTCTTCTAGCCATGGTCAAATTTTTATTTCCCTGAAAAATACTCTTTCAGAAGCCATTTATCCATCACCTTTAAGTAATACCATTACCTTCATTAAGATATCTATATTCTAAACAACTGTAGTTTATGTCAATACTGTTAAGCACCACTTTAGGTCATTGCTTTTCTATATTAGTCAAATATTTGTATCATTCACCTAGCAAAAACTGTGGCAATAGCTCTTTTGCAAGAAAATTAAGTCAGTGTCTTTGGGCTTTTTGCTGTTACTATGACCTAATAAATTATTTGGTTGGAATTCTGCTTCCAGGAATACCTGTGAGGATTTTTTCAGGGGTTAATTTTCTAGTTCTAATACGTTTAATTGTCGAATTTATAGATGTGATCAGGTAGTTCAAGTTCTAAGTACCATAAATGGCAAACACAATTATTTCCTGAAGTCAATTTGCAGGCAAAGAAAAAGGAAGGCCATTTTTTAAAAAATCATACTAGAATTGTGTTTTTAATTGTAGATAAAAGCATCCTCAGCAGTACTAAAATAAAACTAGAGGTATCATATGCAAAGTGGCAAAGGTTAGGTTCATAATTGTTAGATATTGGCTGTGTTTAATGAAGCTGCAAATGTTATGTGATAAATATTACGTTAGGCTTGGCCTTTTCAAAACTGTGGACTAAAAAAAAAAACCAAGGCAAATGCACCTAAGATCTGTTTGCCTGTTTGTTCTTCACTGCATGATGTCTCTTGCATGTAAAACTGTGAATAAACATACAGCCTCCACTTCTTCTAAGTACGTGAGGTTTGAAGACAAAGAGTCTGGAACAAATGCTACTCTGAATTACTCCCTTTAAACTGCTGGCAATTTCAATAACATCATAAGCTCTGGCCTATAACTGTCAGATCTTTACATTCTGTAGATTAAAAAATAAAAGGCAAAGAGCATTCAAGATAGACAAATATATGACTATATGTCAGATATACAGACATATACAGTCCGTTACAGTCTTCCTTCTACAGGATATTTGGGCTGCATATGACATAATGCCCTGCACTGACATCAAGACCTAAAAAGATGAAGTTTGGTTATGGGAACTGACTAATGACCCTGCCAGCAGCACCTACTACAATTCTGGTAGACCTCAGCATTGCTGCTCTTCAGTTGTCTGACGATTTATTCCAACTTGTAAAAAAATCCCAAAACATGAAAACCAACAGCTTTAAAAAATAATGAGTGCAACATGCTAGAATTCTCAATTAGTATAAAATTTAATACCTTAGAGTTATTGCAGCTTGCTGCAGCTAAGAAATCTTACGCAAATCCTTCTCTACCTCCACTCACTTACAACCTGGCTTCAGCTCATAGAACTTAGCACCTTTGCCAAAAGAAGGTTTGAGTAACACAGACCTCTAGATTATTTTAAAACATTAAACTGTGTCTACAAATCTTTCCATGGGAATAAAAATCCACAAAAGACAAAAGGCATTTTGCCTGGTTTTGCCTTGGAAAGTAATGAAAGGAAATTACAGAATCAACACTTGAACACAGAGGCGAAGCTTTCTTTAACTTTAATTTCCTTAACACAAAGTCTCATCTGTGGAATGCTGGAGCTGGAAAACTGAAAGTCTGACTCAATGTAAAGCACTTAATTGTAATTAGATGTGAAAGTGAGGGGTATCTCTACTATACTTCCTGTCCTGGAACTTTAAATGGAACATATGGCACAAGTGGGTGGAGGGCTTGTATGTGAAAACACAGATACAGTTTTCTTTCAGAAAAGACCATGAAGAGTAACTTACTGATCAAATGACGGTAGAAACTCACAGCATACCAGATATGGTCAAGGAATGCCAGCATTTTATCAACTGTTGATTAGTTACAGAGACCTAAACTTGCTTAAAATTGTTGCTTATCTGGTATCCATTAGGGTTAAACATTATAAGAATCAACCCATCTCTACTGAAAGGGAAGGAAACAAATTAAAACTGGAAACTAGTGTCTAGACTCTTAGTCAGCCTTTCTAGCTGATATTATTAAGGGACAGAAGTATGTTGCACTCTTGAGTACCTAAGACAGGAATGCCATCTAAACACCCCCTGAGTGATACTCATGTGTGGTTTGCTGGGTAATGATGCTTGAACAAGTTCTGAGTTATTTCCTTTACCCCTTAACCAGGGACACTAATAGCAGAAATATTCTGTCTCATTGCTCTTATGTAGAGCTCTCCTCCTACACCAACAATTTAGTCACAGGGCGCGTCAGTGGGCAAAACATGCTCACGACTACTTCCTTTGCTTCAGAAACACTTGCCAAATTGTAATGGCAAAAGTTCTGCATTTGCCTTTTGGGCTGAGTGGTCAGAGGCTCTGGAAACAAGCCAATGTACAGTGGGACAGCTCTGCTATGAGCATTGTCTTTAGGATGGCTCAGTACAGCTTCCCACACAAATAATCTTCAACAGTGGACGGCTTCACTGAATCTGCATTCAAATGCACAAGTATAAACACAAGAACTGTGTGAGTTTTACTCATAATCTATAAGGCTTCCTCTAGAATTTTGCCCTTTTTATGCCTCTCAATTAGTAATTTAATCCACCCCTCCTTTGAGCTTCCCTTCCTCACTCTGCTTCCTTAGTGTCACAAAAAAAGTTTGCACTGTGGAAGATCCTCACCTCATCTAGTCCCCTGATTGCAGGGAAGTCCAATGTGATTTTCTAATACATTTTTGTATAATGCAATATAATCTCTTGCTTTTTCTTATCCCCTCTGGCTTTGCTCCACTTTTCCTTTCTTTGATGTTGTACAGTAGATTACAGTCTATCTTTCTTTCCATTTTTCCTTAGTGTCTGTTTCCTTTTTCCTTTTCATCCACCTGTTTTTTCCTCTTTTTCCTTCTGTGATGCCTTTTCTATGCTACCCCTGCATTTTCTCTTCTCATCCTTCTCACACTAAATCTTTCCCACTCAATCCTATTTTATCATCCCATCTTCATACCCGGGGGCTCAGTCTCCTAATCAAAGAAGCAGAGGAAACAATCTCTGGAACCCCAAGTATTACACTGATTACTTCTACACACTTTCCTCAGGTTTTCAACTGTCTAAAGAGCACAACTCTGTCTATCCTTTCAGGCTCTCTTTCTCTGGAAGCACATTCCTGTTCACCTCTTTTCTTTTCGTGCATGCTTAGTTCCACTGCCAATGGACTTTTCAGACCATTCCATAATCACTGTCAGATGCTCTTTCTTACTCTACCTCTTCTCCGTCAGATTTTTTCCCAGCTTCTGAGAAGAAACACAGGTCTAAAGAAGAAACATAACAAATAAACTAAGTGTTGGGAAAAGTTCTTCAAAATAAAAAGTTAAGGGAATCAGGGACAGTTCTCACGCAAACAGGAGGCTTTAGCAGGAAAGAGAAGCATGCTTTCCTGGGGGGGGGTGGGGAAAGTCTCACTGGTGAACTAGCTGAGGCAGATAGAAATTCACTAATAAAAAGGAAGTGACTCTATGACAGAAGAGAACAGAAGCACCAGAAAGGACATCATAGACATCTCACATTCTCTTTCCCCATAAATCTAAAGAGAAACTGAAGCAGGAAAATATGGTAGACATTCATTATTTTGCTTAGTTTCCCATAAACTAGGGCACTTTATGTTTACAAACTCTTATATGTCTATTTTCTTTCATAAAGTATGTGATGAGAATGTCACACTGCCAGCACGACTGACCCTCTGGGACATCACAAACCTGAGAAAGAGTAAGGGGGATCGGTGGTTGCAGGAGCCATCTGGCTCCACATCTGTGAAAAGCCCCAGCTGTGACACCAGGAGAGACTCAGGCAGAGCCGAGACAGTGCTGTAGATGCCTTCCTCAACTGAGAACTGTGGGACTGCACCTGCGGCGGCAGCAACCCGGCACGCTTCTAGGGGAGCAACTGACGGGCAGCCAAAGGCAAAAAAGCTTTCCAGATACTCTTCTGCATACTGACTCTCAAGTCCCTGATGAAAAAAAACCCCCAACTTTAATTACAAAAATCTTTGCACCATGAATTCCATTGCTGTTAAAAAAAATACCAATAGCAGCAAAAGGAAAAAACCCTGCAAAGGTAGTGAACTGAATAAATCATTGTGTCTTTGCTACTGTAATATACATTATACTTTAAAAGAATGTATTTTTCTATTTTTTGTTGTTCTTGTAGGAAAAAATACTAAAGAAACAAATTCTATAGCTGCATCAATTTCTACTATAATCCATCATTAATGACTTTCCAATGAAAGTGCATTTTCAGACCTGCTTATTTAGCATGTGCTGAAGTCCTCTCTGGGAAAGAAAATTGGAAAATATCACTGAAAAAGAAGTATTGGAAAGCAACTACATAGCCATTGGGGGGGGTTCTGCATTAATTTTATGACTCAATACTACAAGTGCATCTATTCCTGTTGTTATACTCATTTGTAATACCTAGAAAATATTTTAAAGACATACAATTCTGTTACTACTGTGTGAAGGAGATGATTGTAATTGCAACAGGCTAAGATAGCTTGGCGGTACTTCTGTCTGACCTACAAATGCCATTTAAAAACAGACCAAAAAAACCACTTGGAAGTCTGCCTGAAGGGAAATGGTTTTCTTGTGAAAGACCTTGTCAAACATATTAAAATCAAAGTTTGGGACTTTAGCTGAACAAACAGCTTTTATTGCTCAGCTCTGCTAACTGCATTGTAGTACTAAGGAGAAATTTCGTAGTAATAGCAAACTGACAATTTTACATCAGCACCTCATGATTATTCACAAATCTCCACTGACCACCACAGACATCAATGTTAATAAAGGTCAAAATTACCATCTATCGATATAACCTCCTGTAAGAACCATGCTGTAAAGGATCAACCAATCTAATTGTTTGATGTATTTGCAAAAATCTGATTAACCACGCTAAAGTCATAGAAAACACTTCCACAGATTTTAAGTACTTGATTCAAGCCTGAGAGATGAAGGTACAATAGGTTCTTTATCAAATATTTTAGTCTGATATGAAATTATTTCCATTCCTTTCAAGAGTACATTAGCTGACTTATTAAATCGACTAGTTACTCATTTCAAATTACTTCCTCAGTGTGTGGTACTAGGAAATGACTCTTTATCAAGTATTCTTGAAAGTGTATCACTGCTCATTCACTTGGTAAGATAAGTTCATGCCTTTTAAAGCAGCATATCAACTTGCAACTTTTAAAATAAAACTGAGGCAGCAATTAGTACTATAAGTATGCAAACAAGTGGATGACAGGATTGTTCAATTTTTATTATCTACCTAACCTTAACTCTTCTCAGTAACCCTGCCAAACATTTACTTTTCATATTTGTTTTGTGAAGTGCTACACTATCATTATTTTCCGGAAACAGATTAGTTGCTGCAAAACTTCCTAAGCACTTCAAGAAAACCAGTGCATACATCGGTGAACTTAATGGAAAAGTCACAGGGAGCTGAATGCCACATGGAGGATATGACACATTAAATGCAGCCTGAGCTGGAATGCAGGGAGAGTGAGATTGTCTGCAAAATCATTAAATATTGCTCTTAGTGCATTCAATACATTTAATGCACTTTGCACATAACATTCTGTTTTATTTATTTCATAATTTAAGGATTTATTTCACACAATTTTCTATTCAGAAAGACAACATTTTGGTGACTATGAACTCAGAAATAATCATTGGCCAATGTTTTTTGGTTGTGTAAGACTTCAGGAGCAAGATGGATTCCTTTTTTGGTAAGAAATATGAAACCAAGTATCTTCGCTATCACTAGGTACAAAACAACGATGCCTTTCTCACAGCCAGCAGGTTGAACTTAACCCACAGAAAACTCAGTCTCCAGACCTGAGCACACTCCCCACACAGCTAGACATCAACAGACAAAATATAATCCATCAGATGAAACAGAGTCAGAGGCTTGGCCAGCTCTCTTTAAATTATATCCCTGTATGCATTTCAGATTCAAAGATAAGCTATTTGAGGATGAAGTAAAAATCACAATTAAAATTATAGAAAGAAAAATATCACCATTAAAAAGAGAAAAGGAACCAGGTGATTTAATTGGGAAGGTTACCATTTTCTCCCTACTGATGTCTGTCAGAGATGTAATGAAAAGTAACAGAAAAAAACAGTTTTAGTATTAGGGGTCACTACTCCAGAGTCTCTACAGGAAAGGTCACAAAAGTCCTGGTTGTGAGGAAGAAGACATCAGGAGGAGACAAAGCCAGCTGACCTTGGCTGTTGTAAATGTTCACATATTTTTCCAGCTTTGGCAAATAGAATATGGTTGCATTTTGAGTTTTTTATTGGCAATATTTTTCCAAATACAAACTGAATTCTCAGTTTTTTGCTCTTAAAAACATTAGATTGGAAAGTTTTAACTGCAATATTATTTTCTATATTATTTAGTATTTTCTATTTGTACACAGCTAAATAAAATTTATGTATAATTTAATATTTTCTATTTCTGTTATATTAATATTTTCTATTATCAATATTAAAAAGTGTTTGCCTCGGAACTTCTTTGGTTTGAATGTCTGAGTGTGTCTTTATGTAGAAAAGTTGCTCAAATACAGGCACTTCAAAAAAACCTCACAAGCTACATACTGGTCAATCTGTTCTTTCTCAGATGGCATCCAATTCACACAAAGGGTGTCTCTTTCTGACTTCTCATTCACCATTTCATTCTGACCAAATCAGATCTGACTGATTTTTACACAACTCCTCACCACAGCCACTCATAACCTCCTGACTTCTTCAAACAAAGGCATTATTCAGATGTTACAAAAAGACTGAGGGCCCTTAAGTATTTTTGCAAGTTACATAAATATACTGTAGTGCACGCTCAGCCATGGCTGTTTTACATATGTAACACTTGAAGAATATTTAACTGAATGAAAACTAAAACACATTCCCATCAGTCTCTGCAATCCTCCTCCCCAAGGTTAATGGAATAAAATACTCATTGAAGAAAGAAAATCAGATAAGGAGAGACTAAAAAAAAATCAATCCAGAACATGAGTCCCATCTCAATTTTTTTAATGCTTAGACCTCTTAGCGAATGTGCCTGTCTCCAACCTTAGCTCCACAAGCTTCAGGAAATTCAGTTTCTATTTTAGCAGAGATATTCTGGTGCTCAAAATTAAATAGAAGCTACTTACTTGGAGGCTGTGAGTTAAGTACTCCCAGCTGTGGGAAGCCCTGATGTGCAGCCACGGCTGCAGCGCAGGTGGGGTTATGGAAGATTCCAGCCTACTGCCCCCCATTGCTGCCGTTTGCATTAAGATGTTTCACATTGTTGCTGGTGTAATCATTCCAGGTACAGTTACTGTGAAACTGAGACTAAAATAACCACCCACAACATGACTGAAATATGGCTCAGTGCATATAAAGGTGGGTGACTTCACAAGAATTGCAGCAGGATTTCAGAGCACTTCTGGACCAGGAATGCGAAGTGTGTGTGTTTGCATTTATACACCAACACCCATAGGTTTAGGTTTTCTAGGTACCTGATAAATGCAACAGTTTTTTTTTTTTTAATCCACTTTGTTCTTTCCGGCATACAAAAACCTCAGCAGACACCACCTGTTGATGTTTGTACCTTTCCTCTCAAAGCTGAAGGATTTGCTTTTTTGTCTACAAGGCCCAGGGAAAGCAGGGTACTTACTAGGGTAAATATTTATAGGAGCACCATTCCCATACATCAGATTTACTTAACTGAAAGAGAACTGCAAAGAGAGGCCTACAGCAACCTGCATCAGGCTGGAAGACCCGGCCCAGAAGACAAAAGGGAAAACATGATAGGCAACAGGGGGAAGAAGAATAGAACAAGAACCTTACAACTAATCTCCTCATTTCTTCATGGTATGGCTTTATATTCAGACCATAGAGACAGTTCAAGGGATGGCTGATCACCTCTCATCTTGACTCACTACTCATTGAGGAAAGAAATTAATCTCTGCAAATCTATCCTAGTTAGCTGAGTATCACCCAAACAAACTGAAAATACTCCACATCCCTGAAAAGCTGTCAGTATGTCTGGAACAGTCTAGTACATTCACTTTTATACAAACTTAATTTTCAATCACCTGAAGAAACTGTACTGGGGACAAAGCTACCAAAAATGCCTTACTGTTCAAAAGGGAAAAGGTATCATATTGACAAAAAATTGTAAGGTTTACACAAGAAATATTATTTAGATGTTATGCAGAATACATCCCACTCCCCAGAATGACTGTTCCCATCTCATCTCATCAAAATGAAGAGCAAACCTACACTGGTTGTTTACTCAGGATGAAGAAATCAAGATTTAGCAGCCCCTCCCAGCCACTTCTGCTGCTCAGGAAAAGCCCAAAGCATTTGTTGTTCTTACTCCAATACCAGTTGTGAGAAGACTTTTTGTGCTCTTGGGAGCAGCAAACAGAAAATTCCTGTAAGAAACCCAGTGCGCATGACTCCATTAACAGGCCATGGCTGGGCACAGAGGATGTAATTATTAAAACTCCAGGAAGCAGAGAATCCCTGTCCAAACTTTGAAATACTAGGGGGGAAAAAAGAGACAAATCCTAGGGGAAGTATTTTAGAGAAACTAAGAAATAGTGCCTGTGGGAAACTATAAGGGAAAGGAAATTTGGAAAGTATTTAGAGTTAGAACAAGTGGCCCACACAGAAATCCCTCCTGTTGTTAAAAGAAGAGGGAAACAAGGGTAAGACAAAGATACCTGAAGAACACAAACACACTTAAATAAAGCAAGACCTACTGAAATGTTATTAATTGACACACCAATAAATACAAATCCTGTCTTGAGGTCTGATATGTGAAGAAGCTGAAAAAAAAGCATGGAGAGAGGAAAGCTCCACACAGGATATGCTGCCCAATTAATGCTATCTCCACAAACTTGCTATTCCTTTTCAGATGCATTTTGATAAAAATGCCCAGAGACGGGGTGGGGAGAGAAGACTGCTACCACAGGGAGATGAAGTGGTTGAAGGGTGACAGGTACCCATCTGAAGTGAGCTGAGGCCATGAACTCTGCAGAGAATCTTGAACCAAGGCCAAAGCATGGACACAGACAGGTTTCCATCTCTGTCAGAAGCCAGCATAAGAAACAAGCTCACAAAGCTGCTGTGATTTGTAATCTTTCCCAACACACTGCCCAAGGAAGAAGAACACGGACTACAGGGATACGAACATAAAAGCATAGCCCCAGAAACTCCTTGGTTATTATAGACTCACTCCTGAATCTCCTGTCATGTTTAAACTAACAGCTCCAGGGTATTGGGGAAGGAATTAAAAATCTGTCCGCTTGGTGGGAATGTTAGGGGAACGGTCCTCAACACCGAGAAGCACTCTTTACTCTTTCAAGTAGGGTTTATGAGTCCCACTAAGCAGCAGAACTGGAAGAAGAGCTGTAAATCCAAAGTGAAGTTAGATGTAGGAAATATAGTCAAGCATAAAATTACTGCTAATAGAGTTCCTTCGCCATGTCCCTTCATTCCAACTGTGAATGCAATGAAGTGCATCAGAAATCTTTGCTGCTGATAATCTGAGGAAGCTTTTGCAAGAAACTCACCTAGACATGGATCACATTCAGAATAAAGTCCTTGAGGAACCAATAGTGTCTTTTTCAATAATAGTTATCAGCTGGGGGCTTGTGTTTTTTTTGAAACAACACACAAGTCAAGAGGTAACTTTGTTCTGAGAAACACAGCAGCTTTAAATAGCAACTTGACTATGCATTTCTAAAGAGATGAAAAAATAATTTCTTGCAGATTCATGTATTTCTATGGCCTTTAAACAGTACTATGGTCTCATAGGAAATCCTAACAATGGTTCAGCTTGAATCACCTCTGTCAGTACTGCACATCATCTGTTTGGGGATTTTTACCCAACCCTCTTATTTATTAATAGGGTCATTTGTCTGAAAACCTCTTTTTTAAGAGCTTGTCTGTTCAGTCTGCACCTGAAGTCATAACCCTTTGTTTGCAATCTCTCAACTGGTTGCTGTGGAAATCATTATGATGTCACAAAAAATAAGGATTAGTAAAACTGCAAGTAGGGAATAAACAAGTTGAACAGATGAACTGTTAAAAAAGTTTTACTGCAAGTATGCACAGAAATAAAAAAAAAAGGAAAACAAAAACTTTCCTCCAGACCTGATCTATGACATATGTTCACACAGTGCTGACACAGACCAGGGACAGAAGAATTTTCCTTCATGACTTTTGGTCCAGGGGCAACATTCGTAAAATCTACTGGCTAGGAATGTATTTGCTACATTTTGATAAGACACAGAACACAGGACCTTAATTTCAAACTACTGTGAACCTTATGCTTCTCTCTCTTTCTAAAAAGAGAACAAAACAACTATTCTGTGGCTAATCTATGGATGGATAATGTTTTCCCCTGGAAAACAATGCATTTAGCCAAGTGGTAAAAATAAGCTCCTTGATGGACTTCGGGCCAAATTAAAACCAGTTCCTCGTGGTGCCGACCTGCTCCAACTTCCAACAGAGCAACTGGTGCCCACACATCTTTGCCATGAAACACCCTAATGTTCAGACTGGTGAACTCTCTCTCTTTGGCAAGTCACACGGGTGCAGTAAGTCACAGGATATGGACAAGGGGGCCAGCTGCAGTGTCAACGTGGCACTACGAACATAAGCTTTCAGATGAAACTTTTGCCTGATAGGGCCTGAGGAAGGACTTTTCCCATCAGATCACTGACCACTGCAACCTCCCTGTCCCAGTCTGGCAGTAGCTATTTGCAGCAGTGGAGTGGCAGATCCCTCAGTCAGCTGTAGCAGGTGAGGTCAGAGCAGAGAGAGGCTGTGGCTATATGCATGATCAGTATGGGGTGTGCAGCCACAGACCCATGCTGTTTTCCCATTTTCACAGTCCATCCATGTGCTGACCCCTGGTTCTTCCCCTCATAGGTCTCCAGTAGGACTGCCAGGAGCACAGCTCTCTGCCATGTGCCCTGCCTTATCACTCACAAAACAAGCACAGGGTGCTTGGATAGATTTTTGTCCCCTGGTTCTACTCTTTTATGTAACTCAGCAGAAACACAGATGAAACTGCCTTTCACCTTTGTTTAAGACAAAGAGCAGTGGATCCTCAGCACAAGGGGTAAAAATCCACTTAATAATGAGGAGGAATCTCTTTCTCTCAGAAGCAAAGAGCAGTACTGGGATGCCATCTGGCTCTCACCAAGACTTTCCAGAATTAAGGTTCATAGTCCTTCTCCCTTCACTTAGCACTGAGTGAGATGGGCAATTAAAGCAAAGCTAGGGCAACTACTATTCATTCCAGGATTGCTCTGCCACAAAAAAAAAACCCTCTAAGTAGTCAAAGCTCAAATACTGCCTTTTCACTGGTGAAGAAGGAAGTACACCTTGGTGGCATTTTCAGTCATTAAAATATTTGAGATACAACAGGCTCAAATACATTGACAAGTATAGCATAAAAGCATCTAAATTTTGTTTTGAAAGGTGTCTGGTGCTTATCTCATCCAACCTTCTACTCAAAGCTACACTGACTTCTAAATCAGAACTTAGATCAGGTTGGCCTGAGCTTTCTTCAAGGAGGGAGATTCCTCAGTCTCTCTACAGAGTATGTCCCCTGCTTACCTCCTTCTATGGTGGATTTCTTTTCCTCACTACACAGGAATTCCCCTTGCCAAAACTTGTGGCCCTTGACTCTTGTTCTCATACACCATGACACAACTGGGGAAATGCCATGGACTCAGGAGACCATATAAGTGAGGGAAAACAAACTTCTGTTTCTGTTGAGAATTCAGCTTGTAAACAAATAACACCCTTCATTCACTTGCATCTTCAAAAGCCTCTACTCCCCATGGCCTGACTGACAGGGAGTTCTGGTATCTTCTGAATAAGGGTGAGAAAATTGCATATAGGTACAACATGTAACTTATTCCATTTTTCCACATGTCTTACAAATAATTATTTGTCAAGGTTTGGTAAGCACAATATGTTGATGTTCTATTTATACTGCAGATCACTAATTTTAAGAGGTTACAAACACTCTGCATATAGAGTTGGTGAGGCAATCCTTTGGTAAAAAAGTAAAAATTGCAGTAATATTTAGCCTTGAAAAAGAGGTGCTAAAATGTTCTTTAAGAGATACTTGCATCTTCTTATTGAAATAAATGCTTCAGCCACACAAGTAACAACCACCAATCTGAAAAAAAGAGACACCTTGTGTTTGGTAGCTATTTAGTGTTCATGAAAGCTTTGCAACCTCCTTAATGGAAGACAGCTTTTTCTTTCATTAAATACATATCTGTAAAAACAACTGAAAAGACATCAAACACCAGAAAAAATACACTGAAATAACATTAAAGATCTAATATAAATCCACAAAAGCCTGGAAATTCAGAAATAAAGAAAGAATTTCAGACAAGGGAAAACTTTCCAATGTATTAAACTGGAGCATAAATTCACTTCCTCCCTATGCTTGCCATCAAGCCATTCCAGATGCAGGGGGGTAAGTTCCTCCCTGGGGTAACTCAAGTGCCTTCAGCAGTACTACACCAAAAATCAGTTTGGCCCTACAGAACTGTCTTGTTACTTTCTCTGTTTTTGATAATTGCCATTGATTCGAGTTTAAACAGCAACTTCCTGTCTTACAGCTCATTTTCCCATCGTTCAGAGACTGTATTTGTGAGATTGCAATACTTTCCATGATTACAGACTATGAGGTCAGCTGTGGGGTTATGACTTCACTGATAGCCTGGCTAAAGGAGAACCACTGTGCAAAGGAGAAAATCCACACTCAAACACAAATATATCTGAGATTAGCAAAGACAACACTGCACCTCAGTGGGCATGGACATTTCCATCTGCACAAATAATATTCTCTACTTTTCACTCAAGCCAAGTATGAAAATGTCCCTTAAAATTTCTGATTTATTCATAAGTCATTCATGGTGCTGATGTGTTGCCACCCAAATTCAATCTTGATGTCAGCAGCAGTTTAAATCACAAGCTGTGGGTCCAACTCTTTGCACTCTCTGGAAGTGCAAAATCAGACATACATCTTAAGACAGGATATGAAGGGAATGAAGTGATTTTGAACTGTCTTAAAACTTCTCATGATTCTGCCCTCCTCCTCAAGCTGACACAGCTTTTGGCTCTGGGGTCTGGCTATTCTGTCTTCAATAAAGCAAGATAACCATAATGAACTGGTTACTGGGAGATCCCCAGGTATCTAGCTGAGCAACAGAATCTGAAAAGAGGAATGTTAACCTCCTAAACTGTATCCAATCCAGGAACTAAGAGAGTTACCCTGAGCCTTGATATACAGAGCATAACTGCTGTAAACAAAAGAGCTTTACACATTACCTTTGCTTCTGAAAGAAAATTGTTTTTCTTTTCAGTCTCCTAGACTGCAAGAGGCAGAGGGGCTATGATGGGCATGCAAAATAAGAAATGGGTAACTTAGACACTCACTCATCCTGGACTGAAAACTGAGACGAGCACATCAGACACAACTGAGCAGACAGCTGGTGAGAGATCAAATTCAATCTAAGAATCCAAAAGTGACAATTCCCCACTGCTCTAGGTCTTATAGAGACTTGGGCTCTTTGTTCCTTCTTTTTCTCTGTCTGGTACTCTTTGCTGTTTTATTTTCTTAAAGGTTACCTGCAATTTCTCATATTCTCAGAGTTAGTCTTCGATTAGACATTTATTTTGTTAGATATCTTCCAAATAAACCGTCACACATTTTCTTTAAATTAAATAAACACCTTTTCCAATTTTTCAACAGCATAATCAAGTTTGAATTACTGAAAATAAGAACTTTTTCAAAGTTTCTATCCATGACATTTATGTAGCCCTTAATGAAGAGAGAAGGCAAGCTATGGATTCAAATGTTTACCCAGAGAAGACAAACACAGAATGGATACAGCTATGTTCAACTGTGCTTCTATACTTGTGCAAAGTGTCTGCAATACTCACAGAAGTGAGAAAAAAGGACAGAATTCCTCCACTTTTTTTTTTTTTTTTTTTTTTTTTTGTAATAAGGTCACTAAAAGCTTTTTGGAAAACTAACACATAAAAAATGGGAAAGCTAAATATATCACTAGATTTCTGCTTCTCATTTATTATACATTCAAGATAATGGTTTCAGGAATGTGAAGAAAGGTGTACAGAGCTTTGCAATGCACAAAACTTGCTCTGGGACATTACTTAATTACTATTTGAAATTTTAACCATACAAAGAAAAACACAGTGATTTATAATTATGCAAAAAGATCATGATAACTCTAACTTCTCTCGTAAATAGCCTTTTTTGTGATTTGGCATAATGGAATTAACAACCTCTTCCTTGGAAAGCAGTTGCATTTAGTTTGCCTGCAAAAGTTCTGAGACGTACTTCCTGAAATGAGCAGTAAAAGACATAAAGCACCTTTCTGCTTGGAGCAAAATTCTTATTAAGAATATAATTTTGAAACATTTCTGTAGTCATATGTGAACTTCAGTTATAGCATAATTTCTCTTTGTTGTTCTCTGTGCAATGGATATTGTCTTTACCTAAAGGATTTGTTCTAGTTTAAACAAAGTACAATGTGCAAAACCTTCTCCCCCAAGATATGGTGCAAATTAAATGGCAAATTCTTTCCCTTACTCAAAACCATAATAGGTGTTTTTTTTGTTATCATAACTAAGGAAGGGTTTCCAATTTATATATCACCATTTACAAGCCTTTGGAGAGAGAAATCCTGACTTCAACCAAGTAAGCTGGAGTCTTGCTATTGGATTCCAATAGCAAGACTCCAGCTTACTTGGTTGAAGACTCACCTTAAGAGGAATTTGTTTCAGTGACTAATACACCCTCAGTATGTATCCACCTATGACCACAGCTCAATGAAAGTTATGCATGTGGAATAAGCAAGATAATTCAGGAATTTTCAAAACCACATCTTCATATATCTTTAATAAATTTGATGAAGGTTACAGTACAGATCCGTCCATGTTTCACTTTTCAAATAGTTCACAGAAATTATTAAAGAAGAAAGAAGTTATCCTTTTAAGAAGCATTACTGTTCATGTGGCATACAAGTTGCTTTATAATTAAAAAATCAAAAATAAAAATCTTCTGTGTGTATCTCTGTACAAGTCCAGTCCACCTGTTACTCATGCAGCAACTGCTCAAAACTTAGCTGACATTAATAATAAATTTATTGTATTCACAGATTTAGTCAAATACTGCTTGTTATGTAAGTAACCATAAAGTTTCTGTTGAACATGTACAAATGGTCTTCCTCAAATTACCTGAGTTTCGTGCAAACAGGGCTACTCGCACAATTTATAGAGCTTGTAACCAAGCAGCTTGTAACCAGACACAGTCATGTATCACATTGGTGGCAGGGGGAGAAGGGCTGAAATCCAGGCAAGTGATTTCATTAGGAGTTTGGCCACTGACTTCAACAAACCTAATATTTTATCACACATCTCCTGGCTACTTATTCAATCTACTAGACCAGGGGCATCATGTCTCACTGGCAGACCATTTGTCAGTCTACCTACCTCAATGAGACTTATGTGTAAAGCTCAATGAAAGAATCACTTGAATAGTCAATCATTCTTGACTTAAATGGGAAGCTTGCAGAAGTACCTTGAAAAATTCATACACCTCTGACATCTCCAAGTAGTTTATGAATGTTAATGAACATTAATGAATGCAACAGTGCATGCCATGACAGAGGGCACCTTGTCTCCTCTACACATTCAATACTTTGATCCAAGTACTGTATACACTTCGTCAATTGTGTGAGATGCTCTTTTCAAAACCCAAATAAACAGTTGAACATGGAAGGCGGGTCCCCAAGCAGATCTCTCAAGGCATTTAGCATCATTAACAGGAAATAAAACAGGAGAAGCAGCCAGAGCCTGAATGGGTTCTCTGTGAATACTAAAGAAACCCAAAGAATATGTTAACACAATGAATTTTGGTAAGATCATAACAGTGAAGCTCACATATGAGTTTCTATTGCATTTTGTAGAAGGCTCCAATTGTTATTAGGATAATTGATAACAGTCAAAATGGATTTGGTAATATATTAGGTAAAGTCATGAATTCTGCTCCATACAGAAACTACCAGGCTGACTGTTTTCAAGCTCTCAGCAGTTACTCAACACAGACAGGATGTAAAAACCCTAAATTGTGCCAATTCACTCATTATCTTTGAGTCTCCAAAATGGAGACTGCCACCATTGGCAAATGACTTTTGATCAAAACAAACCAACCTCCGGGGACCAAGCACCATTCCCACTCACACTAACACAGACATACTATCAAATTTAACAAATTTATCAAATCAGTACTATTATTTAAATCATCATAAGTAGCACCGAAGCCTGACGCTGCAGTTCCACAGTGCAACAGTTGTCAGGATTGACAGAGTAGAGTAAAACAAACTGAAAACAGAGAGTTTATTTTAAAGAAGTGAAAAGAAAAAGCAGAATAAAGATATACATTATTCATTACTAGTCTCCTAAAACTGCTATGGAAATAGCACTCATAAAAATATATTGAACTGCCAAAAAAAACCCTTAAACTCTGCAATACCTAGAATGGTAACGGGGAATACAATTTAAACTGGCAAGAGAAGGAATTAATATCACATGCAAATAGGCTGCAGCAAGCTGTTGCCAGCAAAATTCTAGCATTGATGCTATAAAACACACAACATCTTATAAACGTGGAGATTTCACTAGAGTGGGGTTTGATCCATCTATTCTCTGCAGCTGTATCTGGAAGTTCCTTAGTTGCCTAGTTTTTCTTACTAACCTTCCAGCCCTCCCTGTTTAATTAGGTGAACATGTGCAGAATTGATAATCTAAGGCAGCTAGCCTTACCCCCCCACTAAAACTCCACTCCATTTCAAGTTTCAGCCAATAGCCATCCAAAATCTAGCACCATCCCTGGAAGCCTTCAGAACTATGAATTACCAGGACAGAGCATAGCACCATTCACAGTGCTCAGGTCCAGCCTGGGCATCAGCATCTCTGAGCAAGACCATTCACAGGGGGTCTATCTATTAGCAAATGTGATGAAGACTTAAATTCACACCTCCCATATAATTGTCCCAGTCACAAGCTCCTGTGTTCTGGATGAGAAGCATTCTCCAGCCCTTCTCTTGAAGCTGAAATGCCATGCAGACAAGAAACTACACAATTTTTGAGTACTAATTAAGGCCAGTTTTCAACATTTAGGATGGAAAAGACTTCTAATATCATCAAGTCCAACCATTAACCCAGCACTGACAAGTCCACCACTAAACTATGTCCCTAAGGACCACATCTATAAGTTTTTTAAATAACTCTGGAGATAATACATAGACTTTCAAAATATTCTAGGAGCCTGTCCTGGAAGGGAATGGATGACAGAACCTAAAACCCTTGTGACACAGCCTATAGCTTGGGTGTAATGGATTCCCTGTAATGTTATGCCACGAAGGAAAAAGGATGAAATCCAGAGATGCCTGCATTTGAGAGATAAATCCACCTCCCCCTCCCATCAGGACAGGGTGGCTTGTGGCTGCCTTTGTGCAGAAGCAAGATTTCCTTCCTGAAATGAAATCACTGCAACATCAAAACAACCAAGAAGCAGCCTCCTTGTCCCAGTATTGCAAAGGAAATCTTATCCCATGAACAGCCTATAGTAACAGCAAGGCTATTTAGCATCTTCTGTACAACCAGAACCATTCTGAACAGAGAGCAACATGGGAATGCAAAACAGTGTTGTCAGCATTATCAGCCTCCACTCCACAATTACATGCATCTCAACATATGGCTTTTTCTTTCAAACTGTCATCTTCCCAGGCCTCCATGTTTCCCATTTTCCCCCAAGACTGAAAATATCTGGATTCTCCTGGACCTGAAAAGATTTCTTCCTCTTCTAGCAGCAGTGTCACTACTGCATCTTTTAATCATCAAACCACATATCCCAATCTGGCTATTTAAGCAATTCAGCTTGTGAAGTCACAATTTTCAAATCTCAGGGTCTTGTCCCTCTACTTTTATTTTGGTTTTCCTTTGCAGTCTGATGAATATCTCACTTAGGGACTTGTAAATGCTATTGTAAACTATGCTCCACTTATATTTTAAATGGGAACTAGCACAAAAGAAATTCAAAACAGCAAAGACAAAAAGAAAATATTTTTCTTCACTAAGTGTGTGCTACAGAATTAGAAGACAATTCCTGGTGAGGATATTTTGCAGCTATTTAATGGAGGAAGTCCACCTTCTTGTTGAAAATCTAGTCTCATACCTAAAAATGTAACACTGAACTGTAATTTGAAGTGAGGCTTAGAGTAGGATTAAGGAAGAGGAAATAACAATACTTGCACTTAAAGCTTATAATGACTTTCATTCAAACACCTGAAAGTAATCTCCAAATATTAATTATCACAGTATCAGTCTCCCCCAAACTCTTCCAGGAGAGGATCAACCCTGCATTCCTTCGGCATCCACATTGCCTGCTTGGATCTGTACAGAATGCAGAACAAAGCCAAAAGTATTACCTGCCTTTAATTATTATGGTATCTCTTAATTGGCAGGAGTAAACTCACCCACACAGGGACTGAATGCCATTTATAAGATGGCCTTTTCCTGCAGAGAAAAAATGTGGTATCTTCCTGTAGACCTATTACACTACAGAGACTTACAGTATAAAGCAGAATTAAATTAAATTAAATTATGTTAAAGGAAAGGCCCAATTAGTCAGAAATTTTAAGAAAAGATAGGAGTTCTGACTCCAAATATTCTCTTCAGGATCACACATTAAAACATGGGTTTTCATTCCTTTTGCAGCACTACCTTTCAAGAGGACAGGGAATGGAAATAGATGAGGTGACTCATCTATTTCTAGATGAGGTGACTTGGAATGGCCCTGTCCCACAGCTATGACTCAGACTGGCTAATGCTCAGAAGGAGAGTATCCATATTCCAAATATTCAAGGAACCAGTCACCTCCTTCCTGTTACTATGTCTGTCATTTAATCAATCAGTATTGGACTTCTAAGTAATCAAGGTACAAAGATGAAAAAATATCATCATTATGCATCAAATATCGTTCAGGCTTGTATGTGGGATTGGTTCAAAACCCTTCTGGTCCAGAATAATTTCATTCTATCCTGTATGTGGAATCACATAATCACAGAATCATTTCAGTTGGAAAAGAATTCTAAGATCATCAGGTTCAACCATTACCCAGCAGTGCCAAGCCCACCACTAGACCATGTCCCTAAGGTCCACATCTACATCCCTTTCAAGTATCTGGAGGGATGATATATAGACTTTTTAAATATCTTACTCCTACTCCTCATTGCCCACCAGCTAGACACATACCAGAGATACTGAAATTGTCACACCTGAATTTACAGAAATAGGTAAAAAAATCTATTGGTTTAAAATACAGGATTGAAAAGTGAAATGTTTCCCTTCCTGCCTCATGCAATGTACGTTCAAGCAAGCTTTACTGGAGGAGGATGGCCTTGAGCTGAAGGCACAGGGCAGGCTGCCAGGAAATCTGAGTTCTATTCCTGGCTCTCCTACAGATTTCCTTGGGCAAGGCAATTAACCTTGTGGAGTACACTTTCAATGGAGGTGAGGCCCAGCTGCTCCTTCTGCATTCATAACATTTTCAATGGTGAAAATGGAAATGAAGGAGCAAGAATGAGTGCCTGTACTTTTCTTTACCTGATTTTCTGTCAGGTATTTGGATGCACGGTTGCTGATAACTGTGCTAGTAAAAAACCCTAAGAATTCAAATATTGCAGGCATAAAAACACCTCCCGATCTTGCCGCAAACAACCTCAGTGCTCAGTTTCCTCGTACATAAAACGGGCAGTGAGGCTAACAAAGCCAAAGTACACAGCCAAACAGAAAACTGATTTTTAAAGTTCTTGAACACCTGTTATCTGAGATCATAAAAAGGGAATTGCTAAGAATTTTAGTTTGCCTTTCCCTAGAGATGCCCTTATTTTACCTGGTGCAATTTTTTTTACCTGAAAGAAGTTCCTCTTTGGACCTCAAACAGAATAAAAGATTTTCCTTTAAGTAGTCTGAAATGTCAAATGAAGTCAAAATTCTTTTTTAGCTGAGATGATATCTTCTAATATACCTTAACAGAAGTGGAAGTAATTTAGAGAATGAGTGAAGTATCAGTTTGCTAATATAAATGCATTTTAGAAAACAAGTATCATGGCTAAATTTTCTGTTGTGGTCTCTTTCAAATAAATGTTGTCACATCCATTTATATCAAAAAAGAACAGGACTCTGAAATTCCAAGGAAAGACACTATTTGCTTAAACAAATGTCTAAAGAAATGAAGACACATACCTGTCTGAACATTGAGAAGACAGAACGTATTTTTAGTGAATTTTTAATGCATTTGGTACAAGCATGTAGGACGATTTTATGCTTTTCCTGAAATGTTAAATTGAAAAGTAAAAGAAGCAAACAACCAAAAATTGGCAAAAGAAAAGAAAAGAAAAGAAAAGAAAAGAAAAGAAAAGAAAAGAAAGAAAAGAAAAGAAAGAAAAGAAAAGAAAAAAAAAAGAACATCTGTTAGTTGGAGGAGGAAAGTTCAACAATCACCCTTTTTTTCAAAATGTTAATGTTTTGAGAGATGATTTCTTTCACAGGTCATCTGAACTGAAGAGTAGGTGTATAGATATAAAGATTGTAAGACTTTTAATTAATGTCTTTCATCCACTTCCTAAGTTTACAAATTTTTTTCATAATCCTAAAAGCCCCTTCAGGCTCTTAAGCCATTGAAACAATGAACACTCTCAAGTGATGTTCTTGCCCACATAGATGCAGAAGATGTCCAAGAAAGAAAGTATTTTGTATTACCAAGTTATAAAATAGTATCTGTGACCACCAGAAGGAAGCTAAGGTAGTTGGGAAGATTAAAGTAACTGCAACTTATGTAAATTTTCGCTATGTGCTTCACATGAAGCAGTAACACCACAGATACAGCAGTCAAAAGTTGTAAAGACTCAAAATAACTGAAATTATGTTATTCTTCCAAGAACAAGAAACTGAATTTTTATCTGTGCTATCTTCTGTAATTACATAAATAGCAACCTTTTCATTCATCATCCAATATACACAACTTAAATTTTATCTCAGCCATGGCTAGCTTCAAATTGACCTGGTAGTACTTAATTTAAACAAACACATGTTCTCGTAACAGCAGAATCTCTAGCCTAGCTTAGGGATACGCTGCACCACATCAAAGGGGGGAAGTCTCATACTAACCTTTTGCTATCTAGAAGTCAATTATATGTCTTATTTTATTGTCTAGGTTGTCTTCCATAATGTCAAAAGATTCATATCTCCAGAATTCACCACTGCTATAACAAAGCCTTCTTTGGAGCAGGATGGACTATGATCTCACAACATTCTTCTTTCTCTCTACCACCCAGTGAATAAGACTGCATGAATTTAAGCATCTCTCAGACCATGACTTCATATGAGACAAAAAAGACTGCCTGTGTAAGAACTAAGAAACACCTAGTTAAATGGCTCCACATCACAGAGTATGTCACTATCAGGAAGAAACTTGACTTAGGCATGGAAAGGCTCAGTGTTCACATATTCACAGGATATTCTGAGTTGGAAGGGACCCACAGGGATCATCAGGTCCGACTCTTAAGTGAGTGTCTGTATGGGCATTGAACCCACAACCTTGGTTTTACTAACATCATGCTCTGACCAACTGAGCTAATGGGGCAAGAAATAGCCTCAAAACATTGATAGGTCCTCTGAGGCAATGGGGTTTTCCTTCCCTGACACAGGAACTGCTGGCATAGAAACATCTCACCAATTCCACATTCAAGGTTTTGCAGCTCAGCTATGTCAGAATTGAACTGGAAATAACCTGAAGAAAAAGTTATTATTAAAAAGCATTTTTGTAATATTTTTAAAATGTGCTTTGGCACTGCTTAAACTGGCATTCTGTATGAAGTGAAACTCTGCCCTCATTAAAAAATCATCAATCAAATAATCATCAAATGGTTTGGGTGGGAAGGAACCTGGAAGATCACCTAGATCCAACATCCTGCCATGGGCTAAGACACCTTCCATTAGACCAGGTTGCTCAAAGCCCCATCCACCTTGGTCTTGAGCACTCTGGGGTGGGACATTCACAATTTCTCTGAACAACTGTTCCAGCATCTCACCACCCTCACAGTAAGCAATTTCCTCTTAATATCTAACATAAGCCACTCTGTAGGAATGTGTCCCCTGTTGACAGAGAAATTTTTCTTTGTCTCCTTAAAAAAGCAAAAAGCCCAAAAGTTTCTCTCCTCAGTTTGGTAAAAGGACACCTCACAGGACCTTTGGTACTTCACCTTAAACCTGGGGCTACCCAACTGGATGGAGGCCAAAAGGTCCCACCTAGGTAATTCACTAGAAAAAGAAGAGAACAAAGGAAATAATAGCTTTTGTGGGGTGTTTTAGCAGGAGCAAGAACCTCTTGCCCTGGCTCAGTTTTTCTCTGTAAGAGCTTTGTTATTTTGCCTGTTATTAAAACCTTTCTGTTTCCAACACTACCTCAGAAGCCATCCTGCTAATTTTACGCCATTCGAGGTAGCTGAGCTATCTTGGGTGTGGTAGGTTCTCTGAGAGCTCATAAGACCTAGCTTGAGGAGAAACCCATCACCACTCTCTTCCAGCTTAAAGTCATTTCCCCTTGTCCTGTCACTACAGGTCCTTGTAAAAAGCCCATCTCCATTTTTCTTGTAGCTCTCTCTGGTAACTGGACGGCTGCTCTACATCTGTCTGAAGCCTTCTCCAGGCTGAACAGACTCTACCCTCTCAGCTTGTCTAGATGATCATGACTAGGATCAGATCAAAAATCTGCTTAAGGAAATTAATTTCTTATTATGTCTTATCCCCTAGCAAACTGAAATGTGCCCTCTATACTGTCTAGAAGAAAACAAAATTGTTGGAAGTGTTCTGAACAAGTCACAGTTCTTACTTAGGCTTCAGTGATGAGACATGCCAGCAGATGCTTCACGTGCATCCTGCATGTCCCTGGTCAGAAGGTCACCAACTATCTTCCGCTGTTACAATAATGAAAATTCTAGAATTGCATCTATCCATCTTTTAAAGCAGCTATGTGGCATGGAATCAGACATCTCGTCTCCTCACCAAAGTCCTGCTCAAGGCTGTAAAAAGCTCTGGACTGTTCCCCTGGAACAACTCTGCCATGCTATGCAGAGAGTCTGTGGTTCAAGTCAAACAATTTGGAAATGCAAAAGAAATTCTACCTGAAGACTCAACAGAAGCAACAGAAACAAAAAACAAATCAAAACTGGATTTCAGATTCCTCCATTAAACTGACACCTGAGAGCACCAGAAGACTATGAAATTTCCAGGGCTTTTCAGTGCAGTTCTTTGGAACAAACAGCAGAACAATTCATTACTTAGTCCTCTGCTCTACTCATAAACCTTCAGCCCCTTCCTTTCAGTCAAATTATAGGCATACATGGATGAAATAAATGAAATAAAAAACCTTTTATAGATATTTACAAAGAGCTGTGTGAAGCCATGAGCAAAACAGTCCACGAGCAGCAGCTTCAGGCCTCAATGCCAAGCACGTGGCCCTGATGAAGTTAATGACAAACCTTTCACTGACTCCTGTGAATGTGAATTTGACTTTATGCCTTTGCTACATAAAATAATTCTGCTAATAAAAACCAGGTTGCTTCATAGCCTTTTTTTAAGCATCAAAGGCTATGTCTACAATATGGACCACAGGATGATGCGGAGGACCTAAGGTCCAAACCACACACCTTTCAAGAGGTTTTTATTTCACCCTAGCCTAGTCCTGCGGGTTGAATGTCTAACAGACTGCACTTCAACAGCACATCTTCCAATTTGGTTACATTTGAAAGGAGTCCAACCAATAATCTCTGGGACTGCTACACAAAGCATACAGTAAGTGGGGAAAATCAGGAGATGCATTTCCAAAGCACACTCTTGATTTGACCTAGCACACTCATGCAGATGCATCCAAGGAGCTTAGAATATGTCCGTGCAATAAAACCTCTAAAATTAAGGGGTACTGAGGCCCCCTGAAGAGGGTTAATAGGTAATAGACTCACAGCCTTCAATGTGCTCACACAGGTGCAGCAACCTACAGTGAAGGTGAGTTTTATAGCAGCAAACACTGTGTTTCTGATTTCACCTATGTTCATTTCCCACCTGCTTGATCTTGTTATCTTCAGGACTTTCATTCAATTAGACCTCCACATTTAGGAAACTTTTCTGTGTAGCTGAACATTTTATTTTCAGAAGATTTTGTTTCATCTTTACTGTCTATTCTATTGACAAGGGTCTTCTTTCTATTGACAGCTTTGCAAAGCACACATTATTGCATTAAAAAGATCATCTGATGTCTCAGATGCTTGTAGTAAACTGGGCTTCTTGCCCTCTTCACTTGGGCTCTCCCTCCCCCTCTCAGTTTTATACTAGTCAAAAAAGATTTACTTCTCTTCTAAAAAATATTATATAAATAAATACACTGTGAGTCACAAACATTAAATACTTAATTTGAACCAGCAGAAAGACCAGCTACCGGAATTCTATGGTGGTCTGTTAGTTCGTATGTCTCTGCATATGCATATTAAAGGAAACAGCAGAAATAATACTTTACAATTTGATGAACAACATATGACAGAGAACCTCTAGACTCCCAAAAAAGGGATTATAAACTTATGAAAATGTAGAATTCTGCCCTCTCCAAGAAAAAAAACCCTACATGCTCCTTACTTGCACAAATACTAAACCATCATCAGTAAGGCCTGACATATAAATAAATTGGATTAAGGAAGAATATAATCATTAAAGATTAAACTCAAATATGAGTGATAAAAAGGGACATTTTCTGACTACATGTTGGAGGTCTAAACAAAAAGGATGATGCTGTATACCATCTGCTTTCAGGCAGACTCCTCTCCTGATTTCAACTACAAGCTAGAATGAGCCCGTGAACTTAATTTAAACTGGAAAGAGAGAAAAAAGAGAAAGGGGAAAAATTCTTAAGACCATGAGAATCAAACATGCCACTATCTCAATGCAAGCTGCAGATTTGGAGAATTATCTCTAAAAATTACAAGAAGCAATCATATCATCAGAATAACAAAGTAAAAAGTCTACACTTTCAACAGGCACAACAGCAAAGTAATACCAAATTGCAAAATATGCATTAATTTAAAAAAAAAATTCTGAAACTGTTGAAAGTATTGGTCTCAAAACAAAGTAATGCATACAACCCACTTCAGTATTTCCCATTTCTGAAAATCAGATTCTTGATCTGACAAATAACCCGTTCCATACTGAATGCTCCACTGATACTGCCTATTCTTTCTTCCCCATAAATATCCAAACATAGAAGGGAAACATTCTAGCCTACAAGACCCCAGAAGTGCTATACTAGCCCTTTGCACTGAAAACTCACCTTAATTTCTGACAATGAATACTTGGAAGAGAAAACCTTTTTAACATGTCAGGCTGCTGCCACTGCCGCCTTTTCCCTTTTCCCCAAACTCTTCAACCATCCCTATTCACCTGTCACACATTCCTAACTCAGAGGGGATGGCTTGACTGTTATAAATTAATTACTCTCATAAACCAGGTATTTTTGCTGTTTCCCAAGGATTGCACCCAAGGTGAGGATCAAGCAAGCAACACTCAGCATCCAGATACGCAAGGCTCAAGCCAGATGGGAGGAAGCAGATGGAAACTGACCCACGTTTCACTGCATTTGGCATCTGCCTTCCACGAGCTGCTTATGAGAAGATCACCAGTGTAGATATGTTTCAAAAAAACACCTTTTTTAAGGCCAGTGAGCTTCCTCATGTACCTGAAAAGTGCCTGACTTAAAAACTACAGGTATAAACCACTCATCTAGTATGCAGTGGTCTGTTTTCTCCAAAGAAATATCCTGTGGAACATTCAGTATAAAAGGCAATAGAACTAGTTCTTAAAGTGACTGCTAAAGCCAGCTTTCCTGTGTTCAGTGGCTGATACTCTGGGGAACCTTAGCTGTAGTTTTCAGTACCTTCTTGTGCTGTTTGAGCTTTTGCAAGCATATACTTTTACAACTCTTTTAACAGCTATGCAAAAGAACTGAGCAAAATGGAGGGGGAAATGGCAGGACTGACAAGAGGAAAGATAATAGAGGGAAATAAGGGTTTGAATTTGAGATGGTGGGGGTGGATTTGAAAAAGAAATTTAAAGAAAAATGTTGAACAGGGAAAGGGAACTGGAAAAGGGAAATCAGAAATGTTAACTTGTGACGAAGCAAACAGCCACACCGTTTTATCATCTAATATTCAATCCCATTTTCCCAGTGACACCCATATGAAATCCATACACAAGTGAAAAACACGCAGATGAGAGGTGCATCAGGCTCATTAGCTGCAAATATCAGTGAGAATACAAATTTCAAGTACCTAAGAATGAAATACTTCCATAACTAAAGACAAAAAACACACTTCTAATAGACACTTCTAAAGACTAAATGGGGTCAGGAAAAGCGGAAACTTTTAATGAAATATATTACCAGTCACTACAAATATATGAGGCATGAAAATGACTGTGAGTGGAAAAAGTAAGTTCTAAGTGCAAGTATCCTGCTGTTCAACTGCGCTCTTTCTCACTGGATTTAAGGAAAATATGCATGTTTCCAGGCAATGTAGAACAAAAGCATTTTGGTTTTTAAACTTTATCTCTTGCACCCTACATCTGAGTCTTATCACCCTCTGATGCCTCATAGTGCCCCTTTATAACCTTTGTTACTCAATTACTGAACAAGTTATCTCGTTGTTACTCTCTTTTGAAGGAAGAGTTGAGCCTCTTTTCATGCTGATAAGATACACTAAATATTCACTCGAAGCAAACATTCAATTGTAAAGTGTCTTGAGCAAACTACCAGAGTCTAAAGGTAGGAATCGGTGATCAACTTCTTTGCTCTCTTAACCCTTTAGTCAATCCACCGGAACAAAGAGACACAGAAGATAGATGTGGTTTTTTTTTCAAATGAAATTACTGTTCTCTAAAGGAATGGACTTTGTAACATGCTTTATAAAACAGCAAATAAATCTGGAAGTGAAATACCTACCCATTTTCTGGGCCGGCCTCTAGGTCGCTTTTCACCAGTGGCTTCTGCTTTCTGTAAAAGAAACACAACATATTTTATACCTCAGCATTACTTAACAGCCTCAGTAACTAGGAACTGCTTTCCTGCAACATTAGCTACAATTACACCTCTTGGGTGGCACCAGGCCCCACGGCTAATCTGTGGGTTTTCTGCTAGAATGTGACTATGCTGTTTTTTCTGACCCTTCCTAGCCAGTGTGGCTAGGCAGCGCCTCACCTGCACCCAAGGCTGTCCCCAGCCCTGATCCATGCTGTGTCCAGGGGCAGGGAGGAGTGTGCCCACACAGCCCCAGCTGCTCAGGGCCTTCAGCAGAGCCAGGGGTGCCCTGGCCAGCCGTCTGACTTGCAGGTAGGGATATAGGGCAATTGGGAAACCTGAGACCCTCCAATAACATCAAATCTAGTCTTTCACAGGCCATCAAAAAGTACTAAATTAAAAATACAGCCTGTTTCAAGTTTGATTAAAGCAGTTTACAACAGCTACAATTCCTTTTTTAGTCTTATTATGTTCATGCATGAAATTAATTAGGACAGAGGATCACCATGAACATGTCTGTGTTTGCATTGGAAAACCATTTCTCTACTTTTCACATGAAATTTTCCAGGTAAAAGCACATCTTTAGGCTATAAGTAAACCTTTTATGGCCCAAAATACACCTTCCCTTTTCAGGTTTAAGGAAACAATGAAGAGGAAGAGGCCCTAGAAGTGACAGCTATATTTATGTAAGCCCAGCAGTTGCTCCTGGAGCTCAGCTTAAAGGAAATATGGGCCCTTTTATAGGCTCTTCACTAATTCCACTACATGACATTGTGAATACTACTACCAATACCAGTACTTATGGAGTACACTAAAAAACTTACAGAGTTTAAAATGAAAATTCCAGGTTATTCTCTCCAGCTAGGCTATGCCCATCCATTCACTTCACCAGGTAAATAATCCTGTTCCACTCAGGATTTTGCCACCACCTGTAGTCAGGGCAGGACTTGCCAGATGCAAAGTCACCAAGAATGAAGACTTTTAGTACACATGAATTGTGTTTCTTTGGTTTTTTCCCCCAGTTAACTGTATGTGTATTTGATTTGCCCTTAGAAATCAACTGTGCCATTAAATAAATCACATGCTGGTCAATCACTGTAACATATACTGTAACCCAATGCTGTGTAAATCGGATCTCTCTAAAAGAGAACTTGAGCTGAGGAACTATGGAGAAATGTCTACAAAAAAACCTGCCCAGTGAGTTAAATGCAATTACTTTGAAATAAATACCTCACAATAAGAAAGCTGTGAAAAATAAAATTCACACTCCTGAAGGGCAAAATTATCACTCAGACTTGTTAAAAGAGTAAACTTGAGCTTTAATAGTTTATACTGGTGTTACATGTAAGGTGAAACCCTCTTAAGAGAATACTTGTTAAAGTGCATTTACTATATCCTGTAGCTGTCTATTTCAGAGTTTTGTTTCCTTTAAGCGTTCAATTTCTTCATACCTTGTAACCTGAAGGATGCAAAAAAACAGATTTGGTTTAGTGTTGATAAGCTGTAGCTCCCTGCTTCTACATTTACTTATGAAACACTGGGCATAAATCTTAAAAAGAAATATCAGTTATACTTGGTCTTAACAAATCAACACTTGACATGTTATCATAGCACTAAGGCTATTTATTTTCTTTTGTGTATTACTGCATCTGAAGGCAAGACCCTTCTCCAAAACTCTACTAAAAATAATTAACCTTTTAAATACAAAACTACTTTGGTCTAATAATTTAAGTCCGTACAAACCTGACACAAATTTTAACTACAGATTATAACGAACATGAGAGATTTCTTTGAATAACTTTCTTTGCTTCCTGCCATAAACTGTCACACAGTGTGGCTGCTTCCCATGAGCAGTGCTGAGCTCTACCACCACCAAGGGTCCATGTCAGACATGGCCAGTGTTCAGGCTGGCTAGTTTGGGTAATGGTTTGTCAAGTGCTTGGGGACTGTGCAGATTGAAAGGCACTATATTCCTGCAGTATATGACTTCCACCTCATGTTAGAAGAAAAACATTTCCATAGCTCTTATCAAAACCAAATCTTTCCCAGAGGTGAGCTGAGCAAACAGCCAGGCATGCCAAAGGTGATGTTTTGGTACAGAGAGATTCGGTATGTAAATAGCAAGGTTTTCACAGATTAAACTGCAGAAAATGAATGACAAGAACCTCCAAAGTGGAAGTTTTAGCCTCCTTTTCAAGAGAAGAGAAAGACAAAACACTTGTAGAACAAACAAAAGGAGCAGTAGCAGCACAGTGGTAATAATAAATACAAGAAGTTTACGAAAATATTCCACCTCCTTCCCTCTTTTTTCAGACTTCATTTTGCTAAAATACTGTATTTTAGCAAATTGCTGTATTTTCTCCAACAGCATAAGACTTCCTTTTACCTGAAGCCTTGAAGAAATGTGTATAAGATAGGTAATACATTGGTTCCCCATGAAAGCACTAATACATTGGCTTGAACAGGTTTTTGCATCATCAGAGACACTCCAGTCTGTTGGCTCTTGGCTTTAATTGAAGTGTTGCCTCTGAAGCTAGGGCCAAATCCTGACAGAGCTCCAGGCCACCCATAGGGGTGCTTAGGGGGTTTTTAGCATTTGGTGCTACTATTCTATGACACATGACCTTGCTTTTTACAGCTAAAAGCATGAAATCACCAAAGCTTAAAGAAGGGTCAGGTATGCTATCAAACACAAATCATATTTCATTAAAAAGATGAAATTTCTTATAAACAATAACATGACCATTTTTGCAACGTCACATTTGAAGAACAGAACTAAACCTACATTTAAAATCATGATCTATATGGGAAGTGGGTTTTATTTATCACAGGTGAGAAAGACCACCATTCAGTCACTGCTATCTGGAAGCGAGCTAACAGTCCCCAGGAAGATTTGCAATCCACTTAAGCCCTGTACCACAGGGCCATCAAACCCTGCTTCCAAAAAGCTTCTCTCAGCAACTCTAGGACTTGACTGCCCATGATCTCTGCCTCCTTACTGCAAAAATGCACTGTACCCATACAGAAACCAAGGCTGTACTACTGAAAGCAATTAACAAGACAAGTATAAATAATTGAATGGCTATAAAGTGTTCTTTGGGCATCTATGTATTATCAAGGAAGACCTGAAATGCAACAGAATCCAAATTTGAAGAAGTCTATCTACTTTGCAAAATGATCTGCTGGAGATCTCAGATAAAATGTATCAGAGCTGAAAGTCATGTAAAATAAGTGATAGCTCTCAGGAGGAAGATCACTGTTGTCAAACAGAGTCAAAAGACCTAGCTCAGGAATGTGTCCCTCTCAAAAAAAAACACAGTTATTTAGTCAAAAAATACTCTTAAAAAAAAAAAAAAACCTTAGGCATTGACTAAGTACAAAACCATCATACTTTCCATGTCCTGTTTTATCCATTTTAATGCTAAACAAAACTCAGTTGTCTGCTTTTCCTATCTTGGTCAAAACATTTGATCTTGAGGCCTCTTATTTTTTTTCAGTACAATAACCATGCTACAATCACTTGATAAATTTTATCTTGTTTTCCCTTTAAGCTTGTAATGATTGGTGTTGATGAAAATGAATGAAGCATGGAGAAGCCAATTCCTGACCCAATTCAGGGCAGAGTCCTGATCACATGCACTTTTCTGGTTTGTTTTTTTTGGTTGGTTTTTTTTTTTTTTTTTTCTTTTACCTTTGGACTGCTTAACCCAGGGGCATGCCTTTCTACATACCAAACCTGGCCATGTAACAGAGAGACAACAGCAAATGCAGCCACACACAGGATCACAAGCTCTGGTTTTAAGAGGATGATGCATCAAGCTCTGTAGGCATTTTCAGTGAATCTCACTACACCAATAACTACAACAAAACTCAACATATTTTAGCTGAAGATAAATCTTACTAAAGAATTTTCACCTTTGTGTATTACTATTCCTTTTTTCTAATGTCACAAATGTCTTTCCTGCTCCCAAACAGGAAAAGACTTATACTATAGGAACTAACAAAAAAAAAAAAAAAAAAAAAAAAAAAAAAGCCCTGAAAGGGAAATGTGATGGGCTGGGAACAGAGCTCACCAAACAAATAAAACTCAAACTAAAAAGGAAGATTCCCCACTATGATCTTCCTGAAAAAATAGTTGTGCTTTAGGGGAAAAAATGCAAAACCAATTTCAGATTTTGCTATTTTGCAAAAATATATTTTAAATTAATGACAGAATAACTTGTTTAAAGATGCCTAATTGTGGGGACTCAAGTGCAAGGTGATCAGGAGTTTTTTCTTTCTACCTCTTCTTATCTATCTGGTAACACATTGTGTTCTTCCTGTTTGTGAAAATTAAACAATTGAGAAATGGTTTGGCCTTCTATAAAACAGTTTATTTCTTCTGTCTAGTTTATAAAAACTTAGGCATGTGTGATATGCAAGGCTTTAAGGAAAAAAGAAAGCATATTACCCAAAATTAGAGCAATTGCCACATTATTAACTGTTCAGTTAGTTTTGCAATATTTTGTATGTATTGTCAAGTTTCACACTGCTAATTTCCTAACAAGCACAGTTTGTTTTTAGATGCCCCAAGGCCAGTTTACTAAGACCAAACACAAGCTCTTAAAGCTACCAAAAAAAAAAAAAAAAGAATTTTTTTTTAAATCCTGTGAATCAAGAAATTTTAAATATACAACACAACTACAATTCCAGGGAAAATTGTCCATCCACTGATTTAAGGGTATTTCCTTTTTGAAGTGTAACAAAACAAAGCCCCATTTCTGGAGTGTTTTTAACTCACTGCCAGTTTGTGCAATACATTTTTAATTGTGATGTGTAATGCTTTGCAAGAGAACACCCAATCAATTAATCATGAGTGCCTTCTCATGGCTGCTCGGTGGGTTCTCCTGGTCGACGTTTATCTAACATGTTGTGAACACTCTGAAGCATTTCAATGAGCTCCCTTTGAAACACACAGGGCACGCACTATTCTTTAGAAATTCCAGCCAATTCCAGCTGGGTGTATAGTACCCAGGTTCACATATAGAGGGGCTTAAGCTAAGATAGCCAGTGCTCTTTCTGGGAGTTGAGACAGGCTGGAGAAGGTCTTAATGAATGCATGTATGCATATGTATGTGTAAATATGTGTACCACAAAATTGAACATATAGTTCACTCCTTTTAGAGGTGATACCCTCACCACCAAATGAAGCTTTCTTACAGTGCCAAAACCTTCTCATCCATATTACAGTTAGAAAAAATACTGGAAATAATACTACATTAAAAGGTACTTTGACATACTTGGTGAGAAGTTGAATTATTTTAGAGAGGGCTAATTATGAATTTGGAAAAAGGGCTAAAATATTTATTTGAAATGTGATACCAGTCTTGTTCTTCTAGTGAGGCTTTGTAAGTGTTTATGTCTTAGAGGATTAATCAAACACTTATATACTTTATCTATAAACCTAGAAACCAGTAAGACTTGTAATTACATACCCTTCAAAGGCTTTTTTTCCATTATAAAAAAGACACATGTTCTTTGGTCAATTTTTTACATTAGCAACACTCAAAAGCTTTAATTACAGCAGTAACTTGATGTATTCTGAAAATCAAAATGTTACAATGAAATTACTCAGTTTGTAAATTAGACTGGGAAATCATAACTATGTACCAGAATCATCTGGAAAACTCTTGATTTGATAAACCTACCCATATATAAATGTTTTAAAATTATTCTCCATTTATACTGATTTCCAAATCATTTATGTAAATGAAATAATGTCAATATTGCTTTTAGAGGCATCTTTTAAAAACACATTTCTACAAATTACTTAAAATTGTATCTTACTACAAAGGTTTCTCCTAGGAAAGCCAACACTCCTAGGAGTAATATTTAAAATACTAAAGCTCACATTTGGATTTGCTGGACTAATAAAAAACGGCTCCCTCTCTTTTGAAGAGTGACATATAAACTATTTTAACATGAATCTGAGGAATGCTTTTACTCCATAAAGAAAAAAAAAATTTAAGCACATTACCTTGCAGAATGGCTTTGAAATGTTTTTAATACTTAACCTCTAAAGCGTTTTTTACTAATTCATTAATTTCTTGACAGAACATGCTGCTTTTTTTCCAGTCCATAAAGTAAAAAAACAAAAACAAAAAAAAAAAAAACCAAAAAAAACACCAAAAAAACAAAACAACAACAACAACCCAAAAAAAACCAAAAAAAACCCAACCCAACTAATTTTGAATTTAAAGACAGTTAGAAAAGTACCTCAAACAAATGTTGAAAACACTTTAAACAAAACAGACATGAAACCATAGTCACCTTTTAATGATTTAATATTTATCAGTAGTTGCTATAGTAATTTTTAACACGGAAAACTATCAAACTTAATATGGTCAGTACCATAGGCATACTGAAAAATGAACCATAATTAGATGAGGACACAAATACCTTCCACACGTTTTGTCACGCACCTCCTTAAAAGATACTGATACACTTTAGCACCACAGTTCACTACCAGATTTTGCAAGCTTTAGTGATTTAGTAGCTGTAAACTAGTGCTAACTGCTGTACAACCAACAACATAAACTAATCTCCCATATTTGTTTTCAAGCCTATACACAACAATTTGCCTTCACTAAAATATTTCCTACAGAAGGGTATGCATGATTTGCCTTGGTAACAGCTGTTTAATGGGGTGCTTTCCCCAATTCAAGTAAAATTTAGTCAAATTTTCATGTTGTATTTGTGATGTAAAGTCCATGCAATAAATGTAGTGACTCCAGGGAGCTTCTCCTGTAGCTGAAGGCAATCAGAACCACCAAAATAAAGTTTGGTCCCATCACCAAGCAGAAACAGTGATTCAGAACACTAAAACCACTTCCAGTAAAAGTCTCTTTGAAACTGATTACTAAATAAGATATAACAGGTTTTTACTGTAACTCAAAGTTTACTTTACCATCACATTTTAAAGCTGTAAATTTCAATATATGCACTTCTTTGCATCAACACATAATTGGATTTACTCCTAATTAACTTATGTTTGACAAAGAACTTAGCTTTAATATACAGATTTGGTCTGTAGTAGTAACAACTTTAAGTGGGCAAGAAATTAATCTTCCTCTTACAAAAATCTTAATGAAGAAAATAATATCTTTAACATTGACTTCCTTACTAGATACAGGATATCTCATGGTTTCTCATGAAATACATTGTTATTTCACTAATCTGTAGACTACTAAAAAAGATGCCCTTTCAGGTTCTGTACTTAGGGTCTTGATGTTAATTCTAATTTTAAAATGTGAAATTCATGTTTTATGTAGCTTCCATTATTAAAAGAGTTCCAATCCCACACTTCACAGCCTAAATTACTGGATTTTTTGCTACCAGTTGATAAAAAAACAGCATTAGTAATTTTTTCTCTTTAATAATCTCACCTTCTGAGCTGCTTTAGAGGGACTCTTGTTTTTGCTTCCCTTGGGTCTTCCTCTTGGTCTTTTAGGAGATGGTTCACCAGTTGGTTCCTAAATACAGGAAAACATGCTATTGTGGCAAGAGGCTACAACTAACCCAGATGTTCTAAAGGATAAACTAAGCTGACAAATTGCTTAAAACATATGAATTAACAGTGTCTTTAAATAACGTAATATTAAAATGCAACATAAAAAATTTAGCAACTCCAGGTAAAGGAAAAAATATATTTTGCACAATAAATGAGTTTAACTTCTCTTGCAATTGCATAGAAAAACTTGGGAAAGTGTGAATATTCTAACATGTAAGTTATAGCAGGAAACACATTTTTTAAAGATGGCTATGATTTCCCCCATATAAGAGCAGTTATTTAAAAAATAACCCAGTTACCCATTTAATTTCAATTTCATTGTGAATTTTAGCATGATACAATTATCACGTTTCCAGCACAAGCTTTTTGGGGGAAGAAAGTTAACTACCAGAATATTGTAAAGTAAGATGAGACTACTTCTCTCTCAAGGGGGCAATTTTTTGTTGTTGTTGTTCTGCAGTCGGCATTATATTCACACCTATTCTAAAGAAAATGGATTCGTATTAACATGCAAATTTAAACGTTTCTTCAAATAGAACACTTGTAAGCCAAAAAAACTCGACCAAAGTAAAATATGAAACAAACCCCCAACTTGAAAATGAGTCGACACTGGTTATTTTAGCTATTTTCTTAACTAGTTCTTTTGCCTGCCAGTAAATAACCAGTCCTTAAAACTCGATATGAATTACTAAGAATTCAGATTCCAAATATTTATTAAGTGAATCATAAACACTATAAAACTCTTCTTGTCTTGAACATTATACATTTCATTCATATTACAGGATGCAGTAGAACTAATTAAGTACAGTTTGTTAACTTAAACAAGTTTAAAGCCCTTCAGCTTTCATAATTCCCGGGTAGGTTAAGGGGAGGCTCGCAAGGGGACTCCCCAAGTGCTGCAGCTCAGTGGCGAACCCCGCAGGCACTGCACATCTGGGCTGAGCACGTTGAAGGAGACGCATTTTTCTCTCACTTCCACACATTCAAATGTTACAGGAGGGAAAAAATTAGGAAAAAAAAAGAAAATGAAAAAAAGAAAAATAAAATTTAAAAATGAAAAAAAGAAGAAGAAGAATAAGAAGAAAAAGAAACAGAAAAAGAAAAAAAAAAAGAAAAAAAAAAAAGAAAAAAGAAAAAAAAAAAAGAAAAAAGAAAAAAGAAAAAAAAAAAAAAAAAAAAAAAGAAAAAAGAAAAAAGAAAAAAGAAAAAAAGAAAAAAAGAAAAAAGAAGAACCCCTGGCACAAGCCAGCAGGGTCGGTGGGTGCTGGCTGCTGGGGCTGGTCGGGGGCAATCAAGGGGGTGAAGCAGATGGGGTACAGAGCCCACAGTCACCGGACCGATGGAGTGAGTGTCACCAAGGGCAGAGAGAGGTAACGGGGGTCTCTGCTTTTATGGCTTCCCAAAAAAAAGTACTTTCTGTGAAATTTACAGGACCATATCTGGGCGGGGGAGGGGAAGGAAGCAAAGCAGCCGGGTTTCCCCCGGCTCAGGGCTTTGCTGCTGAGCTCTCTCCATGTTTCGAGCCCCTCGAAGGCTCTCGTGGCAGTGGGGCTGATTCCAAATGAATGGGAAGTAAACACGTTTAAAGCCCACGGACGCTCGCTTTAAAATGAGCTCCACGGATAGCCCTGCTTCTCAATCGTGACTTCCGAGGGAGGCAGGGAAAAGGCTGCGGGCGGCTTCGCGCTGCCCCCGCCGAGCTGCGGGATTAATTGGTTGCATCCGCAGGCAAAATCCTCCTTCGGCGGCGCCGGCGGAGGGGCTGCAGGGCGCGGGGGCTCCCCCCGGGCCCCTCGCCCGGCGGTAGGGGCTGAGCGCGGCTCGGCAGCTCCAGGCGATGCGACAATGGCACTTCGGGAAAGGAAGGGAAAGGGGGTGGGGGTGGGAATAACACACGGATCTAGCAACCTTAGCGCGAATTCAGATCTTGCAAGTCAAAAAGGGGAGCCCAGCGCGCCCCTTTCGAGGCCCAGGTGGAGGCTGTGGGTGTGGGTGGAAAGGAGCACAGGGCTCCGCTCCCCGCGTTCAGACACGGCAGAGTTCCCGTCGCCTCGACCTGCCTGGGAAAGCGCCGGAGCAAAGGCAAAAGGTGTTGCAAATACAGGGCAAGCCCCCTCCGGCTACCTCCCCCACCTCCATCGGCAACGGGGCACCTCTCTCGATACGATGAGGGGGGCGAGGGGGGGAGGTGGGGAAGGCGGGGGGGGAATCCGGGGGTGGGGGGAGAAAGGCGAAAAAAAGCCTTTCTAGTCAATCTCCTCTCCCCCAGACCCAGCATCTAGGGGCAGTTCAGGGGTTGGGCTGGTCAAGATCGGAGGCGGCAGCAGCGCCCGGTGGGACCCGACACATGCACACACACGCGCGCACACAGATTGAGATACTGCGAGGGCTGAGAGAGGAGGGAGACAGGAGAGCCCCGTTCCCTGCTCCTCGCTTTCGCAATTTCAAAATCAGCTCGAACTGACCCAGCGAGCGCTGGTTGGTCGGAGCCACGCTGCTCCATGTTCCCCATTTACATTGAAAAGCCCCAGCTCGCTCCCTGCACAATAGTGAAAGTCCCGAGGAGGCTCCGCGGTTCAGCCACGGACAGGCAGCGCCCCGTCGCCCCGGGGTCCCCCCGCCGGAGCCCCTCGCTGCGCCTCTGCACCACCTCGCCGGGAAGCAGCGCACAACAAAGCCCCCCCGCCCCGTCGCCAGGACTCCTTGCAGCACAATACGTACATGTACATGCCTATAACACTATAGATCTGCGGCTCTACGTATCTATACGATACTGACTTGTGGTTGTTTCCTGGGTCTGCCTCGTCCTCTCTTCTGAGGCTCTGCGGTTGCAGGTTGCTCCTGGGCAGCAGTGGAAGGCTGACCGGGTCCCTCACCTTGTGCACTCATCGTGACTTCTGCTGCTCAGCCTGAAACCAGTCTCTCCAAAGCACCTTGGAAGGGGGGGAATCAAAACGAGCTCTTGCTGCTTTTGCTGCTCGCTGCCACCACCACACCGGACGTCCTGGTGCTGCCAAAAAGGAGAAGAGAAGGGGAGGAGGAGGAGGAGGAGGTGATGGTGGTAGTGGTGTTGGTGGTGGTGGAAGAGGAGGGGGAATGAATCTCTCTTACAATTTAGGAATGGTTAGTAGCATGAAACAATTCAAAAGAGGAGAGGTTAAAAAAAAAAAAAAAAAAAAAAGGCTGAGTAAATTGCAGCTCTGGAAATACAAGGAGAGAGGGAAATAGTCCGAGGGTAGTCGGGAGCAAACCAAGAAGAGGAAAAAAAGTCCTGCAAATTGAAAGCAAGTGGTGGCTATCGCGCTTAGATCGGATCAGGACAAATTAAGATAAGACACACTGAAAATGGACTGAGAACACTGCACAATCTTGCCAGAAGCATGCACCCTGGGAAGACGGGGATTTCGGCAGCAGCGGGAGCAGCGCGCAAAAGGAGTGATCATTTAAAAATAATAATAATAAAACGATTTGGGAGATTGGGAGGGAAAAAAAAAAGGGGGGCGGGCGGTCCTGGGTTCGTGTCTGTGATGCGAGCTCTTGGGACTGGAAATATTATGATGCGAGTCCTGCCCACGGACTAAACTAGGATGAGGGTTAAGGGAGGGGAAAAAAAACCAAAACCAACAACAAAAACGAAGGAAAAAGAAAAGAAAAGCCACTTTTACCCGTGGGTGGAAAAACCAGGAGGGGGCTGTGGGGGGAAAAAAAAAAAAAAAAGAAAAAAAAAAAAAAAAAAAAAAAAAAAAAAAGAGCGAGCGGAGGCAGAGCGCAAACCCGTCGATGGGGGGCTGGCGGTCGGCCAGATAAAACACGAGCAGCACGGCAGCCGGGGCAGCGGCGGCAGAGCGCGCCGCCGCCTCACGTGTTCCGCACCGGCCCGGCCGCGCCGCCACCGCGGCTTTAAAGGGCCAGGCCGGGCCCGGCGCTCGCCGGCCCGCACGCGCCCGCGGCCACCGCGCGGAGCTGCGCGCCCGCTGCACGTGCGCGCCCCGCCGAACAAAGGCGGCCGGGCCGGGGCCGCCCCGGGACGCGCCCGCCGCCCTCCGTCCGCCGGCGGCCGCCGGGAGCGCGGCTCTCCCGCCGGAGCTGCGGCTGCCGGGCGGGCGCTGCCATCGCGGTGCGGGCTGGGCGCCTCGCGAGACGGCCGCCGCCGCGGTAAGATGTGGGCGGTGTAACCCGACAGCGGGTCGGAGCTGTCCTGCCGGGAGGGTGACGGCACGGGGAATGACCTTGCGGAGGGCCCTGCCCCGACATTGTTCTTCCTACGAGCATGGCGCGGCCGCAGGCTGCGCCTCTTCCCAGAGCCCCTAGGCAGGATGTCCAGCAGTGCCTTCTCCCTCCGCCGGTGCTCGGTCCTCTCCCGTGCCAGCCACGGTCAGACGCTCCTCCACTGTGGCCACAAGGAGATGGCCACACCGGCCACGGAGGACCCCGCTGTCTGTGCGTCCCCCCAAAAAAATGTTCACACCTGGGCTTCATGTGCAACTTGGGCATTTCATCCAGTCCCACTCCCCCGTCAAGGTCTCGCACTTCGGCTGACAGCCACCCCAGTAGTAAATGTCTGGTGACATCCTTTCTCTCCTGCTCGGGGCTGGACAAGCACAGGAGAGCGCTCAGAATGAAAAGCTGCATTATCGTATATAATACTGAAGAGGGCAGAGATACTGCTGCAACACTCCTTGTGCCAGCAGCTATCGAAATACAGCTAGTTTTCTTGACACCTTATAAATTCTGATGTCTACTGATCAGGCAGAAAGTTACTACAATCAAACACATGCAGTCATTGACCACTGTACTGAGGAGACAGCTGAGTTATTTTCTGTGGAATAGAAAAAGTACACTGCAGACAGATGGGCTAAAGAAAGAGTAATCCTAGAACACTTCTTAAGGCTGAAAATATTGCCAAAGTGTTCTTAATCCAATCACAAGAATCCCAAAGCCTGCTTCACTCCCATCCCCAAAAGCAACCAGCTATGGAAGATAGACATAGTCCACCTGTTCAATCTAACAGCTATCAGAAAACCCTTGTAGTCCCACTGCCTTTTGTAAAATATTCAGTTCCTATCACACCATTAAGAAATCCATAGAGCCCTACATCTATTCTATACATCAAAAGATTAAGCTGCTGTATGCGATCGGGATTCCAAGTAGAGATTGTGAAGTCTTTAGTTTAAAATGCAGCAGCACATAACTTTTATAACGTCCATTAATCTCTTTAAAGCATATTCATGTGTCCATTTCTCTGGAAGAAAGTGTTACATGCAATTGGTAAAAGCCTGTTGCTCCAAAACATCTGTCTCTACAGAATCATCCTGTATGGGCTATTAATTGTACCACTAGTCTTCCCTTGAGCACTTCTAGTAAAAATACTATAGTTCAAAGACTTTTTACATACAGCCATAAGCAAATAATTTTCACATGAGATCAGTATTCCTAAGCTCACTGTTTGAAAGCTGTTCTGGACAAGAAAAGCACAACAGAGTTTGGGTGTTTCTACAGTCTGACTACAGATTCACCATCATAATAATCAATATCCAGGATCTAAACAACTATGGGTCTTTCATTGATTTGAAACTATCCTGATTCCCTCCTTAACCAAAAGTGCTTAGACAATAAATAAATGTGATATTCCTTATGGCAACTCTGTGGATACAGAGCTGTCTAGACTCATCAAAAAACTTGTTCTTATGTCATCTATATATGGAGTACCTTAACCCAGGTAAGCAACATGACATTCAGAACCCAGAAAGCCTGACTTCCTCAAGTAGATGGTGGAAGCTGAGGAGCCAGAAACAGCTTTTCATTTTTTTTCCAGGTTCCTTCCCAAAAGAGATGTGGTAGCTGTTCCTTCCACTGTTCCAATCAATTTTCTGACAGTATAGCTGCATTTGCACAATATTCAGTGCAAACACCAGTGAATACAACTGTATACTTAATCAAAGGGACTACTGCAAAATCACTAGAGTAGACATTTTCTACTTTCTACCAGCCTTGTGTCTGGGATTTAAGCTTTGTTCTATTAACAGAAATATTAATTATCAGTGCTTTTTTTTTTTTGTTTTGGTTTGTTTTTGTTTTGTTTTCCGGAACCATTCATAATAAAATCTGGCCTGATTTCTAGTCTCCATGAGTCTTAAAACTCGGGGCATTTTCAAAGAAATCAGAGGAACTTCCTAGAAAATTAAGAAGAAGACAATGAAAAATAATGTGCAGATTTTGCTACCAAACCCAGAACACTTACAAAGAGGCCATTTGTTATTCTGTAATCAGTGTGATGGCTTGTAGAGGTTTCATTTGCCTCTCTTCCCAGAGGAGATTTTTTCAATTGTGCATTCTAATAGCAGCAGTAAAATTTTGCATCAGAACAAAGAACCAAGGTTTCAGGAAATATCTTTCTTTAGAAAAACAGAAAATTACAGGTTAAATAGGCCTTGGAGATTATAAATAGCAGCAATAAATAGCTTCCCTTGCTCACTTCTTCATCTGTTTCCTTTCCCAAAAGCCCACGGATGCAGAAGAAACCATGCTGTATGATCACAGGGAGATGTCATCTATAGATAGCAACCTAACATAACCCATACATAAGTACGACTAACTCCACCAGTCTGTTAGCTCAGATGGTCTCAGCTGGTAGTGCTTTACACAAGGAGAGAACTTTATTTTTTACAAGTTGCTACTGAACATCTGTGATGCCATCTGTGTGATAGGAAGTGTGTCACCAACTTTATAATGCCCGCTCACTGTATACATAGGAGGGCAGAGTCAGGACACCCCTGTGTTCTGTTCTAGTGGGTCCTGTTTTCTCCACCCTAGTTCTCATGGAGTGCAAACTACTCAAAAGGGGCAGTGATAGTAAGTTTCAGGCCTTAGCTCAGGGGAAGCAGCAATTTTTTTAACTCTGAAAGAGATGTCTTGCCAGGAGTGGGAGAGCAGTAAAATTTAGAAGAATTTTTTGACTGTTTCCTTCATATTTCAAGAAGCTTACAGCTCTGCACTACCTCAGAAAACTCCTTAGAGGAACAGCCTTGGCCTACCAGGGTTAGAGGCTGCCATGTCTGAAGGGTTGTATTTTGAGTAGGTATTTCACTTGGCCAACCAGAGAGACCAAAGATATTTATGTAGTTAAAGGCTACAATGGGTACTCAGGGAATCCTGGGAATCCTGATACTCTGCTGCTAGAGAACCAGTCAGTGCAGGAGAAGTACATCTTGCAAACATTGTCTGTATTTGTGGGGAAAGTTAATTTTTGTTTTTCCCTAGTTCTTTTAGAAAGTGCTGCCTGTGGGGATACAAGAGAGAGGAGAAAAGCAAACACATGAACCTTGAGTGCACCTATGAGATGAGCCAGGGTGTATCACCATTCTTCCACTCTTTTCATGCAGCTAATGGGACCAACAGTGGCTGTTGCTTCATAATCAGCAACCTGGAGATGGCTCTGAGAATGTTTTAGGGAAGCATGACTGTGACTGACAAAAAAGACCCAGAAAAGAATATTAAGGCTCACTCTCAGGCTTTGTCTGCACTGGGGAATTTCTTCCCTCCTCCAAATTCCCACCATTGCCAATATGAATGCAGCTGCACAATTGTTAAGAGATGTTGGGAGGCATAATATATGAGTTTTCATCTAGTCAGCCATTTGCAGTACTGTGTCAATTAACCCTCCTCAGAGCAGGGTTAACTGATACAGTGCTGAAAACGGCTGCTGGAACTGAAAGCTGTCTATTCTAAGGTTCCCATTGTTGCTAACTCTGGTGCAGCTGCAGTGGAAATCAGTCCACATGGGATTATTTGATAACAATTCTCCAACCTAGAAACTGCTTCAAAATGCAACACAGCCACCTATTGGGCCAAAACATACTTCCACTGCATCTCAGCAGCTATGCACCCAAGCTGTCGCCATTCATAATGGGATTTCTTTCAGTCCAGAAGGTACTTTTTGCATTTCTGTATTAAGTACACAGTACTTCATCTCAGCAAACTGGTATTCCTATCACCCCCAAAGAAATGCCTCTGCTCATTAGTTCTTACTAGCTCTGGACTTGAAGACGTGTGTAGGGAGAGACAATTTTCTGTTAGCGTCTTTTCATTGATTAATACACTCAGTAATTCAAAATTTGTCCTTTCAGGTGTGGAAACTTTGAAATTTGTTTTTGGTTTTAATTTCTTTATGCAGATCCAGTTCTTTAATTTATGGCTGGAGTTACGGTTCACCAGGAATTTTGCTTTTTTTCCTACTTAACAAGTAAAGCCTTATTTGTGCAGAGCAGCACCATGAAGACTCAAACTGATTTCTGAGGGAGTGAAGTTCTATTTTGAATGAGCAGAGTTGGCAGAATCAGTCCCACTTATTTCAATGTACTTTAGGAAGCAGTTATGAAACAGGCTGATGAAATGGGTGGTTCACCCTCTGCTTAGTAAGACTAATACTTCTAAAAAGCCCCTCTCTATCCTTCTTCTACATCCATGTCCAACACTAACTAAAACAAGGAAGTGTTGTTTGGCATTTGTTACACTTTTGAACCACTATTTATCAGACAGATGCTGGCAATCAGGTTTTTTTTAAGTGCAGTTTGCAAGTGTGAAAATGTTGAAGCCCAGGCTCAGCAAAAATCTCAGTGAAAAATTCTAGCTCACTAAAGCCTCTGATTAATGACAAGCAGGTTTCAATTCATGCATGACACCTTATACAAATATAGAACACAGCTATTTACAGAATCCTGGGCAACTGCATATGCCTATGAATATCTACAGAGGCTCAACATACCCGCCCAGGGAAATGGCAAAGGGGCAGACCCAGAGGAGATGCAATCCATAGCCTCCCAGCTGTGGTGGTGAGCACTAGAGCTTAGCTCAGGGTGTTCAGATGTTGAGCAAAACTGATTTGGCAGAAACTTGGATACAGCTGAGTATTTTGAGAAAGGGGAAAGGAAGTGGCTCACTCCTCCTTCATTCCTGATACTGCTGTGATGGCTGTTTCTCACTCCTGGAGATCCCTTTGGACAAAGGGAGTGGGCACAATAACTGAATTGCCTGCAATGCAGGTGTGACAGCTGTCTGTGGAAGGAAGGAGCAGCTCCATACTGACTACCCTTTAGCTCAGGTTGAGCTGTAAGGATGCATGGTAAGGTTGTCAGATCACAGTTGTCATACAGCTTGGTAAAATATGTTTATATGTTTGCTTAAATGCTTTTGTTAATCTCTTGAAGGGTTATTAAGAAAATGCTAAACAACTCTCATCCCAAATCCCAGTGGAACTGGATTTCTCTTCTCCCTTACCCTTATTCCTTTTCCCTTCAAAATTAGGTTCAGTATCTTGCATATGGCTTTATATGAAACTCAGTGATTAAAACTACTTAAGACTGGCTCATTTTTCTCTGCAATGAGTTCAGTTATTTCCTTTTTATACCTTCCAGAATTTACTATACCATATCTAAATATTGGCTGCAGTCCACATGTTTTAGATCATTCTCTATAATGGCCCTGTTGTTATAGAATCCTTTGTGTGTGTGTGAGAAAGAGAGAACATTCGTATGTGTTGGAAGCAAGACAGGGTGCATAGAATTGCTTGGAAAGAGAAACCAGGGTATACCAATTCTGTAAGGGATTTCTGAACTGATAACATAAAAGTGATAAAAATAATTGAGCACTGACATTATAGACCTCCAATTCATTACCTTCTATGTGTGATAAGTAGTATTTCTGATGCCAACATGTTACTCTATTCTTACATATTCTAACAATATATCACTCATTCAACTTTTGTTGCTATATAATTTTACAGATCAGATTTATTGTTGTCACATTTACTCATTTTTGCTTGTATTCTAAGTGTATATCTTTTGACCTGAGTCATACATGTCAGTCAGTGGTAAGCTGCATGGAGATGAAACTAAGGCAGCATCTGAAAGTCATTATACCTAAAGCTCATTACCTGCTGAAGATCTGCATGTTCTCTGTACGGTCTTCAGCAGGTAATATGGATAAATAAGTGATCTAAGGAAAAAGCAGGAAAAGGGTCATTTGCCAAACCATAAGGTTTAATCAAAACAATCATAGAAGTCACAGTGTTCTAATATAGAACTAGGCTAGACACTTAGGAGGAAGTAACTGAGAAATGCCTCTCTACTTCCAGGACAAAATGAAATCAGTAGCCCTGCTGTAGTGGGTGTCTGACACCCGCCTGTTACTCCACATGTGGAGGATGCATTTAAGTGGCAAACAGACAGGCATGGACTGATTTTGTGCCCAGCAAGTGTGCCCTACCTCACAGCCCATCAGATAAACCAGCAGGCTGGGTGTCCTCACAGATGCACGTATGGAGTCACAGGAGTGAGGCAAATTTGTTCTCAAATTTCTTTCAACTTCTCATTGTGGACAAGTCTTAAGACAGCCTGTCAGTGCTGTAAATTCAGACCTCTTTCCCATGTGGAGATGTTCTCAACCACTCAGAACAGAACAGAACAGATGCAGAAAACTCGGCACTAGCTACTCCACTTATGTCCCACCTTTGTAGGGCCCTGGGCTGGAGATTAGGATATAATTTTCTGCTAGAATGAATTTCACCCAAAGACATATAGTTTATATATGACATATAAGACATAGAGTTTCTATATATATTTTTTCCTCCCCACAAGCTAAGATAAATTTCTGCTTTGGTCCATTAACAATACTTATATTTTTAATCAGAATTATTTTGTACTGTATTTTCTTTGGAAATTACAGTAATACAGTTTATGTGAAATACAAACAAATGAGGGAACCATTTTTACCTAAATGTATGAATAGCATTTTGCAATTTGTCATTGTGATATATTTATCTTTTGAACTTTAAGTGAGCTCAGCTGAAAAAAATGCTTCTCTTCATCACATGACTGGAAAATATATTACACCAGAGGAGAATATTGCTGTTTTAGTTTAGAAATTAGAGGCTAAATATAATTTTCCACTATACTTACTTTCACAAAGTATGGAGTAAATTATTTACACTACAGTAAATTCTTAGTACATATTCCAAAAGGTGGTAAATTCAGCATTCTCACTTAAATTAATGGATATTTTGTGAATGTGTGTTAAAACTAAGACCTTTAAGATCTTGTGTTGCCTGCTGAAGCCTTAAAACCATTCTAATATGGCTAGAACAAAACAAACCTGTCAACAAAATAAAGCCTGGAGGAAGGAAACTAGTATGGAACAGAAAGACACAGACTGGCCAGTGGAGTGACAACAGAGAACATTTGGGGTTGCTATCTGCCTGACAACCATCCCCGTCCAGAGGTGCAACCTATGCGGGTCACTACGTGCAGTCTTTCTAACCAAAACTTTGCACAAATGCAGAGGTGCCTGCGGTTCCCAGCCAGGTGTGCTGCATCACTGGCTGCAGCAGGAGCAGGACAGCACAGGAGCTCCATGCACAGGAGCTCCATGCCTAGGCTCCCCGGCCGCTCTGGCTTTGCTGCACACCCGTGCAGTCAAGTCGCTCCCCACTTCTGAGCTGCCCCAGCTGCAGGCAGCAAGCTGTAGCCACAGCAGCAGAGAGTCCTTCGGCCTGTGCCTCACTGCCTTTGTTGCCCTGCATGGCTTCGGAGCCAGGAGCAGGGCCAGCTGCACCCTAAATAAGCGCTTCCAGCAACGGCAGCTGCTTCCAGCCACCATTTTGCCCAGAGGTCATTGTCCTGTCACATCCCAGATGTGTAACCCTTGTGCGATGGGAGAGCAGTCAAGCAGCCATCAGCAAAGGCTGGGGCCGGGTGGGAGCAGTGGCTGCTGCCAGAACGATTCATCTGACACACAGCCCGTTCCTTACGTGCTCCAGAGCTGTACCCAGGGAAGAAGGCTATGGGAACAGGCTGTGGGCCTGATAAATTGTCCCACCTGCCACAAAAGCTGGCACTCCATAGGTTGAGAACCTGTTTCCTACAGTGTAAGGTCATCATGTTTCAAACCTGTTGTGCTTCTTCAATAATTGGGTTGCTTTTTGTCCATTTTCCCTATGTGCATACATGGAGTTCAAAGGAAGGTCCAGAGCTTATAGCATCAGTTGGGAACTCAGGAAGCGGAGACAATTCCTGTTCATTCTTGCCTGACCTAGGGCAAACCACATACACACAACAACTTGGAAGTGTTTGGATGCCTACCTCCCACTTAGCCAAGCAAGAATGAAAATCTGTGCCCTATCAGGAAAACACAGATGTGAGTATTCCCTATCTTCCAGGGCCATTATGAAAATGAAGACATTTCTGGTCTACAGAAAAAAGGGTAATGGCAGTCATTCAAAAATCATATATGTGAGAAGGGGTTGTGCAAACACAGAGGAAAAGTTGCATGGTTACCTAAGGCAAAGAAACATCTTTAGATGTTTTCAATTGTGGATCAGATTTGGTAAAAATATGTTTAACAAATCTTTATACTTAAAAGCTCTATCTGAAAACATTCCTAATCTTTTATTTATTTTTTTTGAATAATGATATCAGTAAGAGACCATTATATAATCACAAGAAAATGAAAGCTCTCCAGGGCATGATCTTAGCTGTGTAATTAATGAAGGTGGTTAAAAGTACAAAGTGAACCTGAAGCAAAATTTGTACCAGAACCACACCTCATTATGTTTTGCTGCTTAAGTCTGTCATAAATAGAGATGTTTATTACACATCTGCCATTTAAAGTACTTATTACATGCAGTGTTATATTTTATTTAGATTTAAAAATTTAAAAACACATGATGACAAGCTGTGTTACTATTAACACATGCCTGAGGGACCAGGCTGCACATGCACATTGTGCCTTAGGTTATATTACAGTTCATTCACTTCAGAGTTACAAATCATTTACAGAAGTATATTGTGTAATTAGTGGGCCTAATTTCAGTCCATGGAATTTCATTGGTGTGAAAGAACAATCAAGCCCTGTATATCCATTCACATTTATTAGGCCAAACTTTGTAGTCTGTCCTTGGAGCATCATTCCTTCCTCTGCTTTCAGCAGCAAATGGCACTAAAATCTCCAGAACGTCCCAAAGCAAAAGGAGTTATTTACTTTCCTTAGGACTTTTTTTTCCTTTGATACAGAACTGACTCCAGTGTATGGGCAGAAAGGGCAAGAGATGGTGCACCAGTTTTATGCGTCATAATTCTTTCTTCTTCAGGTTTGTTTTCTTGAACAGACTGCCCTCCTGGACTAGCTCCAGGGCTGGCTTTGAAGAAATCTTTCACAGAAAATTCTCTTGTCCATAATGCAGAAAATTGTGTCATTTATCTCAGTTATGAGACTACTGGGAATTTATTGACAATATTTTTCAAGCACTTTTTATTGCACTTTTGAAGTACTACTTAGTACCATACATAGGTCCTTCTACCTAACTATTTTAATTACTGATGGAAGGAAAAAAGCACACATTAACACAATATAATCCTCTTCATATTATCCAAAATAGCTTTTCCATATAGCAATTTAATACACAGCAGTCCAGTGGAAGTTCCAGGGTATATTTCTGTGTGACTGAATATGTATAACAAGTAATGCCTTGGAGATTCTCAGCTCACCTCTAGAAAAAAATTCTACATTACCTGATAGGTTAAAATGGATACCAGAAATTTTACATCGACTGAGGCAAAATCATACCCACTGAAAGACAATATTCCATATTTGTGGAAAAAGATACATGTTTCAATGCGGGAAGGTGTTTGCAGGGTATATTTACTTGATTTTGGTCCACTTTTTTATATTTTACAAAATAGCCAAAAGCAAGCCACTCCAAACAAGAATTGGTAAAATATACACGACATACACAGTCTTTAGTGTCAAAATGTGTAGTCTGTAAAGATAAATATCTCTACAAAAATATGAACTCTGAATTTAAAAAACAGAAAGTTAGAGTTTTTTCTTCATCCTCAAAGCAAAATGTTTAAACTTCTGTCAGCCTAGTAATGAATGTTTTAAATAGAAGAATAAAGGTCACAATTTCATATAGAATTGCTTTATAAAAGACTATCTTATATTTAATAAAGGTTAGAATAGGTGCTACATCCATATTAGAATTGGAGAAGTAGTAACTCTATTTCTATACATCTGACAATGTATAAGGTAATATTTGTGCAGTAACATCAGTACAGATGCTTCCATTGAATTGAGCAGGATTCTTGGAGTGTAAATTGTAAAGAAATCCCAAAAATCTAGATGCCAGATGTTTGAATGTTGGTTTATTGCAAGGGTGTATGTCCTCTAAAACAGAATATAATTATCTGGAATTATACTGTTTGACAGATTGAACACTTTCCTAAATGCATGAACTTTGTGTGAAGTGCAAAAAAAATTAAAAATTGATGGAACATTCATGCATTAATTGGCATAACTAAATAATGGAATAACAGAGCTGCATGAAATATAATACTCTCCTATTTCCAAAAGTCTCTCTCACTCCAACCAAGACAGCTTATTTTCACTAAGAATTCAATACTTCACAGGCTCAGTGCTTTGGCCAGGACCCAGCTGAGTAGGTAATTCTGTTCTTTTCAGTGGCGTTACTCACATGCCTAAAATTAAGAAGGAGATTATGTACTTTGATGGACAGAATGCAGAATACTCCAGTTCTTTTCAGAGTCTCATCAGCAGGCTGCATATATTGACACTTTGAGTTTTGTTTTGCTGTATAGGGCTGTATAGATTTGAAAAGCAGAATCAAGAGCGGAAACTAATGAAACAAGGAATAAGGAGTTGAAATTCATCTCAGTTTTGATCCTAAAGTGACCACCAGACTGTTTTTGTAAGATTCTGCCACTGCTGCAGTGATCAGAGAAATCAACTGAAACCATCTTAGTTTTGAAGGTAAGTGCTATTTGTATTGCATTACATTAACATTTAGGGCAAGCTATATGGCTCTACTAATTTTGCAGGGACTCTGGAATCTCAATACAGAGATAGTGTGGGGAAAACAGCAGAGTAGAGGGATATTTGGGAATGATAATTTGATTCTGATGTCATGATTTGATAATTGATTTTGTTCTGTGGGAAGAACAACCTTCTCAGAATTGTATGCTTTTCAAAGAAACCCCACTACATCCTGAAAAATGGATGGCACTCCACCAGCAATCCTATTAAGTCTGTCCTTCTAAGGAAACAATCCACTAATTTCAACCATACTTGGAAGAACGAGATCTAGAAAATAGTTAGGCTCCTACAAGCAGCTAAGGGAGATCTACATGAATACACCAAGAGAAGGAAAGCTGGGCAGAATTCAGGTGTAATAGGTTAAATTTGAGAGTAGTCCTTTATCTAACCAGTACAGATGATTGACTGGTCATTCAGAACACCTTCCAAACTTTCTGCAAAACTCCTCTGTTTGTCTGGTAGAGAAAGTCAAATGTGGGACTGTTCCCAGCAAAAAGGAGGAGGAAGAGCAGAGGATAACCAACACCCACAGGGAGTGTGTTCAGGCTTAATTAGATACTCATAGAACAGTGTGTACAGATGCTCCCAATTTAGCTGTCATTTAAGACTTTAGAGGGCAGGTGGTGAGATACAGAACCCTGTAGTAAACAGAGCAGGAGAGTGTGGGAAACAGTATGAATGAAGCAAAATGGGGTTCAAGTGGTTGGTGTTCATCGGTAGGAACTCCAGTTATAGAAAGTACTTTTTTTTTTTTTTAACATTGAAAACAATAGAACAATATGCACTGAAGAAACACTTATTAGATACAAGAAATATGATGTTGCAAAAAGTAATAAAAAGGAGATATAGGAAGTTATTAAAATGGAATATTAAGAGAAGCCAAACCATGTTTATGTGCTAATTTCCTCTAAGAAAATTTACAGTATTTGAAAACTAAGAATTGCCTTTTGGAATCAACAACCAGGTGCTCTCATGGATTTCCATAGAACAATACTCTGAGACATGATGGACAAGTACAACATAGTAAACAGGTAGACAGACACAGGTGCAGAGTTACTGGCAGCTCTGCTCTGAAAGCAGATCCTTTATTACAGGTCTCGTTGTGGGTTTATTATTAACATGCATTTCCCATTTGCAATGAGTTTTATGCTTTAATTTATTTCTGGAATGCTGCTCATGTTCCTGAGATATTATTTTGAAAGAAGATGCCTCAAATTCAATCAGAGGAATGGTAGCCCAAAGACATGTTCTTTTGCATGTCTGTCTTATCTCTTTTGCAGAGAGAGGCATCTGCAAGAAGAACTGAGTCTCCTTCCTTCACTTACATTGCCAAAGGTTTTAGCAAAACAGTGGAATAAATTCCTTAGATAAAAAAATACTGCCTCTCCTGACAGTTTCGAAGATGTTCGTATCTTGGGGCCAAAATTTAAAGTTTTAACTTGATTCTTATTCTTCCACTCCTTGGGTAGAACTCCATTTGTTTTAATAGCTTTGCCTGAGGCAAATACTCAGGATTCAACTCTTAAAGAATACCAAGTATCTTAAAACTAATCCTAAATGCAAGTAAGATCCTTCAGGCCGAAACCATTCCAGGGTCTACAGGAGAGATCATCATAAGTCTTTAAGCAAAAACTGAAACATCATTATTTAAGCCTGGGAACACTGTTTTAAAGCAACACTCTTTGATGTTCTAGAAAAATGTAAACAAAAGATGTAATTTGTGAGGTTGATAATTGATCAAGTTTTCAGAGTGCAAAATAGCCCTACAGGAATCTGGTAGAAGTATCTGAAATTACTGTAGGGAAGAAACTTGATCTTATTTTAAACGTAATTAAAGCCTTCTGCATCTCCACAAAACCTCCAAAACCCTGGGGATCTCTGATGGTTTACCCTCTGGGGAGAACACACAGATATTAATTTTAATAGTGTCTTTTGGTAATGTGGTGGATAAAGACAAATTGATTACAGCAGTCTGGAAAAAAACAGGTGATGTGTTACCAGGGCCATTGGGTTCATGTTTTCCCAGACATGGTGAGGGCCACCCAGATTGTAAAAGAAAGCTGATATCTTTAAAAACTTGATTTGGGGCTTGATATGGCTTTGTTATTTCCGGATATATGGGATTATATCAAAAGAAAAATAAGACGTATGGTACAGATTCTGTACACTAAACCAAATCTAGGCTAAAACTTCTGACACCAATGGATTTGCCTCAGATTTATGCCCAATGGAAGAGCAGTGCTGTCCTTCTTATTATAATGTCTATCATTATTATCTGACAAGCACTGTGAAACCAAAACAGAGTAAAAGTCTGAGAAATCTGAACTCTGAGATAAGTGTTTCTACAAATTTGCATATTAGAATAGAATAGAAAGAAAGAAATAGAATATTCTTGTAGAAGTCCTTTACGAAGATATTTGTGCCTAGTCTCAGAGGACATGGTTATTTAAATTTTGTTTCCAAGAGAAACTACGTGTGCATTATAATGGGACTTAAAGTGAGTTTGCGGTGACAACTGTAGGCTCCTTGCACTCTATTTCTTTCTAGACCATTTGGAGTTATACTAATACAATTAGAGACAGACATATGAACTGAAAAGACAATTCACTAACATGCATGAATATCACAGCAGATAGAAAGATGGCTGACAATTCTATTGTTCAATTATCTATCCTTGAACTTTGTCTAATTTTTCTGAATGTTATTTGGTACATGTGGATATACACACACCAGTTCAAGTTTGTACATATGGATCAGGTTGACATTTGATCTGCTTTCAGATCTAGCCACTTTTCAGTACCATAGGTATCCTGCAGCCTGCCACAGAGCCATGAACTTGGTGTGCTGGGGAGCCTCACTCATTCCAGTGTTCCGTATTAGCCTGGCTTTGAAAAGGACATGGACCCAATACAAATACAGACTAATGGTCCTTACAGACGTGTGGCCCTGGAAAGCTCTGCTCAGCTGCATCTAACTGAAAAAAATAAGACACCTCTTTCTGTGCCACAGGAAAGCCAGAAACTTTGCTTTTTCAGATGTGCAGGGTTGTCCTTTAACAGGGCTAGAAATTAAGTAAATCATTTAAAACAAGCACAAAGAGAGAAATCCTGAGTGGTCATCCTGTCTGCCAAGACTGTTCATATTTCTCAGTTAATGTTAAGTAGTCTTCACCTAGATCACAGCACCTATACTGAAAACAGCAAGTGGAACTTCCTTAACCACTAGAATGAAGTCGCGCTTGGCCTTAGATTCTTATTTACATCTTGCAATGGCACAACTCTTACAGAAAGAATACAGAAAGCCAATCTTCTCCCTCATTCCAGTAGTCCTTAATCTGGCAGTTGGATTGCCCTGCTGGGAGGCAATTCTCTTGGGTGTGAAACCCCACCAGCAGAGCTGGGGATTGACCCAGGTCTTTTGTGTTGGAGGTGTGTGCTCAAACCATTATATCAAAGGCAAGATGGCAAGGCTACCAGAACTGGATAACTATCTTATTCAGAAGATAAAAAATGAGCTGTGCTGGGCCCTGAAGAAAGGACACTGATAACCTGCTTCAAGAAGTACCAGGCTGCAGATGCAGAGTGAATGGAAACAGTTCCTAGAGGAACAGGCTTTATGAGATTCACTGGGCAGCAGGTGTACAGTATTACCTATGTCCTGTAAATTTCTCAACTGGCCAATTCCAAGCTTCTAGAGCAGCTTAACTTGTCAGCTGTTTTGAAAGCCAGCTCTTCCCCTACTGCAGAGGAAGCCTATGCATCTAGCACAGAGCGAGCACCGAGGAGCAGATGTCAGAAGGCAGGTGTTGCAAGAATTAACTTTTAGGCACCTGAATCCTCACTGGATCTGACCTTCTGCATCTGTGAACCATTTTGAAAACCAAACCACTAGCCTAAATTCTTCAGGTCTTGCGGAATGGTGACTGCATACCTGAAAGGATGTAGGTCATTCAGCTTGCATTTACAAAGGTGTGCTGGCTTAGCTGCCCATGTCTACAGGTTGTAGGTATCCCAGGAGTCTGGCTGCATTTCTTTATCTACCCAAGGAACCTGAGATACTAACAGGCAGATATTTAATTTTATTTCGTTTGGGGTTTTCCATGCAAGGTCTGAAATTACACAGGTCTGTAATGGAGACTTTTCTTCTGAGTTACAAGCCAGTGACATACCTTTATATAAATCCTATTCTTTTATCCAAATAGGAGCTAAAAAGGCTTAGCTGGTACAATGCAAATTAGTATCAATCTTTTGATCCAAAGCTTGTTTTATTGTATATTTAAAAATAATATTCTATTATGCAATGCTCAGTCTGCATCAGTCTTTCTCCTCAATAAAATACAATATAGTAATTCACCTCTAGAACAGCAGAATGTTTTCATCTTGTAATAAGCATCAGTGCATGGTAAACAAGGAGATGATGATGTTTTCCTACACAACAGAGTGAGTCTTTCACGTGAGAAACTGGGAGAGGACACTGCTAGGCACACAGAAATTGTGTAAGAACAGATGTTGATGTCTTTTCTGACAGATTTAAAAGACTGGGACTTACTGGCTTCAGAGAGTGACTCAAAAAACAATCAAGACTAATTGAAGCGATACTATGTAATATCTATTTGTCATATATATCATGGTATGATTTTACAGCTTATTTGCAATCTAGCAGAGTTTATACAATTAAAACAATGATCAGTTAATATAGTATGATGACAAAAACCTACACAATAAAAGTGTCTCCATGACTTCTAGATGCAAGGATATGGGTTTCCCACAGAGCTGTGGCAAAGAGTCTGTAAATTACAGTGGTTTTTTCCTTCTTTCTTATTTTACTGTTCAGATGAAACATTGACTAGTTTCTTCAATCCCATTCCAGCCCTGGATAGCTATACTCATTACAGAGCTAACCATAAAATCATCTAGGCCGCCATTTTTCAGTGATGTCAGTGATGTTGCTGGAAACACTGACAAGAACTGCCATACCATGGCTTTAAAATTATCAGAAAGTAACTAAGGAACATGCATATTGATGTGGAGTACAATCCCATCTCCCAGAAGGTCACTGACTGATGAAGGATCACAAACCCAAACAGAATGAAGCTTGAAGTCAATTTACTGGCATATAATGCTTCCTGTGCTTAACTGTTTAGATCAACCACTGATAACTTCCAATAGAATAAGTTCAGCTTCACAAATTGAGGGTTTGTATTTCTACAGTTCTCATTCTTTGTTCACTCTTTTAAACTGAATAGGTATGATTGTAACCATCTAGTTGCTTTTTTTGTGCTTTATAAGTTCATGGTCTGAAACTTGCAGCAGTCAGTTCCTTTACCTAGCTGTTTACCATGTTAAGTCATATTGCAAAATCCACTCACATTTGAGTGACCTTCAGTTACCCTGAGAGAGTAAGCATCATATTTGTCTTCCCAGCATTGTTCACTACTGCATACAGCCTGTAAAAAACCATACAATAAACAGTTCCTATCTTGTCATTTGCCTTAACTGGATTTCCCATCTGACAGACATTCCAACGAATCACCCATCTGTGCCCTGCTTTCTTGCCTTTATAGCTCAGAGTTCAGATTTGATCAACCTATCAGTTGCTTTGACAAACTACAATAAAGGGGAAAAAAGCCACACAGATATAATTACACATTGCTCTTTCTAAAAATGTGACCAGCTTTCAAAAGCTATCCAATGCTGTGAGAAACTCACTGACTTAACAGTACTGCTGCCAGAAAACTAGCAGGAGCAAAATCAGCCAGCTGAGAATATCCATGAACTTTGAGAGAGAACCGGAGACCTGTCTTTGAAGAGAGCTGCAGAAATAATACAATTCTGTAGTATGGTTCTCCCATGATGAACTTGCTGTTCCAAAAGCCAGTATACTTTCATAGTCTGCCAAAGCTGACAGAAGGAAACATCCAGTCAAAGCCTGTAACTTAGGACCAAGTTTTCCAATTGCTTGGGCAGTTTCTGACTTGTACAGGTAGCAGTGAAGAGCAGTGGATTCATATTTCACAGAGCTCAGGTACAATGCAAACACTGATGAGGGGCTCCTGAGAATACTTTGTGGGGTTTGCATGTACTTTTTTTTCTCTTTGACAATACTGACACTAATCTACAAGGAGTTCTTTCTTTGCTCCCTGTGGAACTTTTTGATTGGTTTATGTTTACAGAATCAAAATCAGAATCAGTGAGAAGAGATAGGGAAAGCATGAAAACTGAGATAGAGCAAACAGGTAATCACCAACCTTTGTTGGTACCAAACAAAACCTTACCTATTAGCTTTTGTTTACTCCCCCCACGTAGTTGGTGCTCTGTCTCTCATTTTTTACAATCCTACAGATGACTTAACTGAGAGGATCCATCTCTATAAAACAGGGAATCCATTTTAGTAGGTTGACTGAGTTAGTTGGCTAGTCCTCCCATTGGAGCAATTTGCTAACAGCAGGAGTGTATCCAGCAAAATGTAGTTCTTCACACAGACCTCCCAAGTTGTCCCATCTCTCCATCAGAGAAACTTTTGTGAGGCCTGGGTAAGGGAGAGTCCTTCTGTAAAAATATAAATAAAAATGCCATGTCTAGGTGGAACCCTGGAAAAATTCCATGGAAGACTATCTCATTATGAACTCTTTTCCTACACACTGTACACTAATCTGAAATATTAAAGAGCAAGACAGACTAGTAGCAAGGAAAGCAGAGAGGATTCAAGTAAGTGGGATCTGGACTCATTTGCTTTTGCTTTTTCAGATTATCTAGGAAATCTTGGGTGAGAGGCACAGCTGCTGTGCCTCATTTTCTCTACAGAAAATAAAAATTAATTAATGCTAGTGATGTGCCTCCTAGAACCATCCAGAGAGATAATTTACTAGGATTTATAAAAATCTTGTAAGGAAGAGCAATGTATTTTTTAAATAAATAAAGTAAGTGTGGCCCACACTCCAAATGGCTAGTGCAATACACAGAACAAGGATTAGCCTGTAAGCATAATCCTTAACATTATTCTGTATGATGTGCAGTGTTCTGCTTAGAGATGCTATCTCATTGCCAGCACTTTTCTTCAAAACAGTTACACTGTAAAATCTATCTCAAATCAGCTGACTGAGCAGGAATTGAATGTGTTTGGTTGGCAATTGTTTTGAAGGTTTCTAAACCTTGATAGTTCCCCCAGAGAACTGCACTTGCTTTAGGCAATCCTTGAAGCTAGAAAAAAAGGAGAGCTACACAAAGGCAGTTTTGATGCTGTTAAAATGGTTGTATTGAATTGTGCATTTGACTTGGCTTTCAGGAGAATAAAATCGTTTATATGGGCGTGGGTGAGAGAATGACTTAAAAGTGCAAGTTATGCACCTGGACTATTAAGCTATTTGTCCCTGTGTTCCTTAATACCTGGTTTCTGTCTCCAAAAAAATACAGGAGTATTTTCAGGCTAAGGATATATTATAGTCTCTCATCAGTTAAACAAGTGGGACTGAAAAAGACTAGCCCAAACAAAAACTTTGAACTAGAAGATGAACCAGATAAAAGACATACATTTCCCAATTCATTGCTGTTTGTGCTTGTGAATTTTTGGCTCCCTTGAGTTCCCAGATGCCCTGTTCAATTGGAAATCTTAAAGGCACAACCCAAAGTATGGCAATGTTTCATGAACAAAGGAAATAGGAAAATAGCATCTATTAATCACCATTTCTGAGTGCAAGGATATTTTAAATTCTTTTTGGTTTATATTTAAGAAAAAAATTTGCATGCAAACTCGCCAGGATGTATGTTGGTCAAAATGTATTGTGCTCCCCTAGCAGGAGCCAGGGAGGGAGAGTATAAACTGCAACGTTCCCTGGGCTTCTGCAATATTGCATCTGCTCTCAATTAAAGTGAGATGTGGTTTCTAGGGACTGTATCTATGGTATTTATCTTACAACCATATTTTTTATTATTTTGCAATGATTTTATGAATTGCAATTGTAGCTTAAATAAAGGGGTGTTACAGTAGTGACCATATTGTCTGCATATTCCTTCTGTTGAGAATCTCAATGCATATCATGTTACTGTCAGAGATTTAAGGAACAGCCATCTATGAAGTACCAGGATGTGAACAAGACTTAAATAATCAAATCCACTTCATCCACAGAAGACACTGTATTGAGGAACAAAAGGAGAGAACATGTTTGTGCTTTCAAAAGCCTAGAAAATGACACCTGACAAACCACTGTCACTAGGTTCTGCACAGTGGAAAACAAACACAGACATGCCTTGAACTTAAAACTATAAGTTTTAAATGCATAAAATGGAGTTTCATCCAGCTGCACAATTTTTTCCATCCCACTTCCTCTGAAGCCAATGGGGAACTTCCATCTCAGTTAGTGACCAGCTCAAGCATTAACATGCAAGGGCTAAGAAAGGACATTCTGTTTAAGAAGGACAAAATCTACTAATCAATTCTAATTTAATCCCAAATAGTTCCCAGAAACAGGTCTATTCATACTTGCCACATGAAATCACTGCTCACAGCATACAGCCAGTTGTCAGATGCCCTATGTTACAGCATGTTTCTGCTTTTCCCTGACACTGAATGGTTTGTTAACATTTACCAGCTTTGTGTGAAAGGGATGGTCACAGCCAAAATTAATTCCCTCTGCCCTTTCTTTTGTCAGCACTGCCAAATTGTTACCCCTCCTGTCAGGTTTATGGTACAACCAGGTACCTCTGCTAGCTGCTGAGCAAGGTGAAAATACCCACCTTATGCTTATGATATAAGGCAAAAAGGAGGCCCCAAACCAAGTATTGAGAGTTCCATTATCCACCCAGAGCATCATCCCACACTGTCAGATGTTGTCCTCTATTCTGCAGCTCAAAACATTCATAGAGCTATCTGAGCTATAGCATGCTCAGCCCCACGCGCAGAAACTGGAATATAAGAACAGAAAAACTAGACAATATGAGTGCTTGAAGACTCCAGAGGGCACAGGTACTTCTGATGAAGTGACCTTTACAGGCAGACATGAGGGTCCAGAATGAGCATGGTTGGTGAGTCAGTTTGACAGCCAGCTCATCTTGTTCTTTGGACAGATCACAGATGTGTCCCAAGAATCTAATCAGGATAATTCCCTGCCAGGAACATGTTGATTATAGAATATAAAACACAAAAATCAAGTCTCCAAAGCTCTAATAGGTGCAACAACAGAGGAAAAAATTACTTTCTGTTTTGATCTGCTTTTAAGGAATAGCCCTGCCAGAAAAACCGCAGAAATGTTAACAAGCCCATCACTTAACCAATATGAGCTTTGCAAAACTGTACTAGTTTAATTCACATAAAGAAAAGGGTTAGTCCAGAAATGTTTCCCCAATAGAACCATAAATTATTGAGAATATTTAGGCAGAAGATCGTGTGGTTTCAGATGGACCTGACCACTTTAATTGTTAATCCCTGACACGTTTTCAGCCAGCACTTTTTAACATTAACAGACTACAGCAGTAGACTACTCCACTGATGTCACAGAAGAAAAGCACCAGCATTTCTGAAGTAGCTGAAGTAGTGAAAAAAAGAGACAAATTTGTTTTACCACTAATGATCACGAAGCCACGATAGTTTTAATTATCCAGACTTCCCTTTATAATAATGGCCACATAAAATGCTGACTAAATAAAAAATAACATCAATATACATAAAACAGAAAGCAGATGACTGAGATTTTTGAACCAGAAGCCATTGCTGAAAAAGGACAAATGCTTTTGAGAGTCTGTCACCTAGATACATTGTTTTAAAATTAAATCTGCTGTTCATGGCAACCAGATAATTTCTTTCAAAGCTCTGAATGTGCTCCTACCACTTTGTAAAGAGTGGTCCTATGCTGAAATTGGCCATTAACAGAAAGCAAAATGGGAGACAATTCAGCACTTTCTAGAGCACCAGTTTAACTAATCAAATAAGTTTGCTTATAGGGCCCAGTCTTGCAAGAACCTAAGACTAATCAATCCCTGGTTTCAGCAGAATTTGACGATAAGCACCTTGAAGGTTCAGTTCTTAAGACAAAAAATAAGTCAGAAGCAGTGCCTAAAAAACTTTCATGAGGACCTATGAAGATCTTAAAAACATTTAGCAAAATATGAAGCAATTGGGAAGATTTAGAGGAGCACTGCAAATGCTTCTTGTCAAGGTAAAGAAGCCACCCATTCACATTTAAAATATACACTGATTTTGCTGCTTCTTTTCTTGATTGTGGTTTTAGCTGTCTCAAGTGGATGCCACAGCTGGTAGACTTCTAAAACTAGTGGATTTACCAAAATTACAGACCCTTTCTCCCTATTTTGTAAAAATTACAGCAGGCACACAGCAATGTATTTCTATGTGGTTTAGATTTATTGAATCTTAATCTCTGTTTATATTCTCTTCATAGTCTGGTAATTGACATACCTGTAGTGTATCCTACTTTGCCACAGTGACAAGAAACTCACTAGACCAGACAAACTTTTTAAAGACAATAAGTGAGATCATATTAATTTAAGAAGCACTCTTCCACTTGAGACCTTCATACAATTAAAGAAAAAAAAAGAATCGTGCTCTGAATTCTATATACTTAATGTGTTCCACAAAAGCCACCAACAATAAACTTATAAACAATCTAAATTAGTGGCTTCACTTTAACTGGTTAACATATCTTAGTGGTAGAGTAGAACCTTAAACAACAAGCACATTTGTAAGATTTTTGTCATGGATTATACCGAAGTGTCTACATATATACAGATATGCTGTGGCACTGAACAGCCTACAGTTCACAGCCAAGGATTAGAAAGACAAAAGTTACTTTGTATAGTCCTTTCTTCTTATAGAATGTATTACGTTAGTCTTCTCTTTTCAGATTTCTTTATGTTTAATTGAAAATTGCTAAGCTATATTTACATGGATAATGAGTTATTATCATTACAACTGCACTCTATTTTTAGACTAGTAGCTGCTAACTACCATTTGCATTTCTCTATGACTATGCTTTCAAAATTTGCTCTAATGGAGAGCCCTAACCATCCTTTAAAACTGAGGGGAGAAAAAAAAATGTGAGTTGATAAAGCCTTAATCTATTAATCTGTTCAGGATTCTATCTCGCTTTTTGGGGTCTCAGAAGGAAATGGCAGTGTAACAATCCCATTAAGTGGACTCAGGTTCTGAGATCCCTGGTTATTCAGTGCTCAACAATAGCTCTTTTAGTTGTTTACTATAGGAAAAACTGATGTTGATCAGTTTGTGAATTTTTTGGAAAATAACCATATTGTCAGGAATTACACTCTTTTTTTTAAATGCCTACACATGTAATCATGGAAAAAGCCACAATCAACAGTTTTTCCAAATACCATTTTTTTACCCTTTCTTCATCTTATGCCTTCCAACTCTGGCCTTTCAGTTTCTCACAGCCATTCTCTCAAAGCCATCAGAAAACTGGGACACACCTGAACATGGTGACTCTTATTTTTTTCTGCTCATTTCTTTTTAAAGCATGATCTTTATTTGATTAGCAGTGAGCAAGAAGAGGCAACCCTCCAAAGTTGCTAAAAGGAGAGTTGCAGTAATGAGAAGAGAAAATGAACCTACATGAGCATTCAGCTGTACACAGGCTGTGGAGCAAAGTTAAACTGCACCACTTGTGGCTTTGTTTGAGTATCATTTCACAAGGGCCTGAGAAGGGGACTGGAATTACTAGTGAAAAGGCATAGCATGAAAAATGGCAATAACAGGTGCATGTTTTAATAGCATTAGCCAGCAACACCTGTAACTGATAGACCAAAGCATGGGACTTCTAATAAATGGACACTGTCCATCTCTATAATTATATGCTGGAAAATTTCATTTCTAAAATCTGTGATAAATTACTACAGAATGGAAGGCATGCTGGCACCTTTCCAGTCATTGAGTTCTTAGTCTCATTTCAGACTTTGCCCAAAGGACCTGCATTAGATAAGCGAAAGATTAGGGTGGATGCATCTGGACAGAATCTGAATGAGGGCGGAATACAGACTGATTGTGTGTCTGAAGCAACATCACTATGGGAAGAATTGTGGTTCCCACAGACTAGAAAGAATATCAAGGCTGATAAATGCATTGAGAAAATGGGGACAGTAATTTTCTGAGGATGATGCAATAAAGACGAAGATAGTGCAGGGTTAGAAATTTGGTATTAAATAAGAAATATATGTGGACCAACCACAAGCATAATTTCCCTTGAGACTAAGTGAGTGTGAGGATAAATGTCTGGAAGCAGTCTCTGCACTAGAGTTCAGAAGAACGAGGAACAAGGAAGCAAAGCAAAACTGTACGAAAACTGAATAGAGCAGTGCTATAAGATACTTCCAAGCAATTCCATTAAAACAGGATTTTCTCCCATCCCACAGAGGTTTAACTGCCTGTCAGATATGTATGATTTTTACACCAAACTTCCAAGTAAGTACAAATTGCTCTCAGCACATTTCAAGAACATTTGTTAGGCCATTTTAAAAGCTGGAAGCCAGTTGTAGTTTGGGAGTTGTTTTGTGGCTGAAAACTAGCTGGTTTGTGTTTTATAAAACCAGTCCATAATGGTGATTAGCCTCTTCCAAAACTATTTATATAATAATAATTGAGAAGTTTAATATTTTCAAATGGACTACAAAATACATGTAATACTTTTATATCTAAAAAATGTTGTGGGTGAATTTGGTGCATATAAAGGCAAAGGACAAACCACACCAGCACAAGTCAAGGACTGCATGCAGATACTGCTCAAGCTTTCACGTACAACTATCACTGCATTCAAGTTCTTATCTGCAATACTTCAATGTGAGACGTGGGCAAAGTCCTTGCAAATGGTGACACCTTTGTGTGGTTCTGGTCACAACTCTTTCTCCTCCCATGAGTATTTCGATTGCCATCATTCAGTCCAGTTGGACTGCTCAAAGTCATAAGAGTCAAAAGAATAAAGTTATTTCTTCCTCAGACCCAATCTAAAAATTTCATTACTTTTAGACTTAAAAATCATGTAATCGTGTCTGGAGTCAATTTAAAAAATTGAGTATTCTGATACTGTCAATAACAGCTTTCAGGGAAAATTCTACTCACTAAAAGCTTTAATATCTCATTCTTGCTCTGGCTGTAAACACACATCAAAATACTGAAGTTTCCTGCTGAATTAATGTTTCCTTTTCCAATCTATATGACTAATTTCTATTTTAGGATGCAAAGTGTTTTATTTCATTTTGTGAATTTGAATTTGTATGATAAAGACTATTTATTCAATGCTATTCCATCTTCCTCTGAGACATGCAATAAATGTGGGTAGTTTACTGGTCGTAAGTTCTACTCTTCCTTATAGTTATTGTCTGCATACCTACAGCTGAACTAGACATCCAAAGAAGAATCCAGTTCAGAGATATCATCAGCCTCAATTTAGTGAACACTATTTCTTATCACTTAATGCGTTCCCTTCTAAATCAGTTTTTCTCAAGAAAGTTAGACCTTCCCTTACACCATTTTTCTGAACCTGTAGTTAAAATTATATCTAAGTTCTTTCTGGATTATGCTACAGACAGCCCACAAGACTTTGCTCTAATTGTACCGACTCAGTTTCTGCCCTGAAATCAGAACTGTATTTATTTGTCAAATATACTGTAGACTAAATTGTTTGAAGGGGGATGAGATCTCCAGTAAGACCATGTCTTACTGCAGATTTAACATATTGGGCACAGATAGCTTGGCATAGATGTCATAAAACATTATCAATTTTCTTAAGATTTCCCCAAAGCATGACAAAATTACTTCAATATTTGGAAGTCCCATCACATGATCATTTAAGCTATCTGCAGAAAAAAAGAAGCTATTCAAGTCTTAGTGTTCTTACGGGTCAGTGACAGCAATAAGTTCAGGAAGCCTGTCTTAACAGTGTAACATGCTACTTGCGTGTTTCCAGTGCTTCACAAACTGCTCTGTGAAAGAAGGCAAGTTTAGCAGGCGTGATTTTGCTAAACTTTCAGCCTGTGCATGTTCTAAGTAGCTTGTCAGGTCCATAAAATCTCTCTGAATTAAAACTGAGCACTTAATTGACCCGCAAGAAGATGGTATACTGGCTGGCTGGTGCTTTCTGTAGCTTGATAGCTAGAAAATCAACCCACTAGGCAAGGAGGCATATTTCTGATTTCTCAAAGTTGACAATGTGAAGCAAAATGCAATGCAACAAAGCCTGAGGTCACAAGACCACTCCTGTGAATTGAAACCAAGGAAAAAAAATGTCCTATGGGTGGGACCTACCTCTAATTTCCTCAAAGTACATCTGGTCTATCTGTCAAAGCACACCCTTTAGGAGGCTGGCCAAAATATTGCAATTCTGCTCTTGTTAACAAACAATAGTTCTGGAAGCTCAAGAACTCAAAGAGTGAGATCTCCTGTACTTGACAAGAAAAAAAGAAATTTTTTATTTCTCAATTGATTTGAATAATTTGTTCTGAGCAAAGAAGTATAGGAGAAGATCCCTTCAGTCAGACAAGTCTTTCCTTGCTCAGAAGGAGACAACTGGCATGGTAATTTCAGGGCACAGATATTCCTTCACATGTGCTATTTCTCTATCTGTTCCTAGGACTTCCAGGAAACACTCTAATTAAAGCAGTAGTGCACAGAAAGGCAGAAAGACAGTCTTTCCTACTAACAGTTCTTACATCCAAGAGGAATTTCCTACCCTGTAAATCTTCACAATGCTTAGACGAGGTAAGAAAGCAAAGGGAATTCAAAATTCACATCTCCACCCATAAATCCATTTCTTAAAAAAAAGTAGTCCCATGAAAACATGGAGGAAAATTTCACTACCTTTATTCCTCAAATTTCTGAGTGCTCTTTCCATGTGAGGAGGCTGTATGACTTCCCAATTAACCAGGGAATGAAACATTCACAGGATATGCACCAGAGCCCCAGCTTCGGTACCCAGTGTTCAAAACACAGGTGGAAGATAATAGCACAAGTAACAGACAGAATCCTACTGGCTGTCACTAAGGCAGCTCAGAATATACATTAGTCCTTCCAAAGCCAATTCAAACCTTTTATCTCAAATTCTAGCTGCTTTGGACAAGAGCACATTAATAAAGCTTTATGTTGAAATTGCCAACTTCAGACACCACAATCCTTTTGAAAACTTACAATCATAAAAATTGAAGATATGGATATGAAGAACAGTGCTTTCAAGAGGAAGGCGAGATATTGTTGGTTGGTAATTGAAATTCAGAGGTTACTTCAGACCTTTGGTCATTTCAAAAACTGAACTCTTCCCCCGCACATTTTGAAGATATTCTGTTCATTTCTAACACTGTCTTCCTTTTTTTCAACTGACATTCCACTGTGTCCCAGTATTGATTTCTGACTATATTTGTTGTGAGCAACTTTACAGTTGTTTATAATGTGAGGGCACTCAGTGGGCCCAAAGAAGGATTTGGATCCCGCCACGTCTCCCTCTTTTTGCTTATACACAGCAGTACAGAACCATACTTGAGACCTGCCTAGCCAAAGAAGTTGTATCAACTGGTTCTGTCACTTGGCTGCTACAAATCCTTTCTAGGTAGTTGTGGGATAGTCTGTCCTCCTGAAATTGTACTCCAACCCCTAAAAAAATCTGTCTTAAACTATACATCATATTGAAGTGTGAAGTATCAGGTTTTATTCTCTAGTCAATTTATTCATCTTGTAAGCCATTAACTATAACAGGTGATGTTTTTGTTGTGTTTATATCACTTGGAATATTTTGCTTTATTCTTCACTTCAAGATTTTGGTGAAGTCTCAAGTGTCACAGTTTATCCTCCTTGGGTAAGAAAATATTTTCTTGTGTGGATTTTCAGTTTGCCATCTTTCATTGGAAATATGCCTTGAAAAAGAGGACTCCGAGACTAATATGAGATTATATTTACAGTTGTTTGGGGTTTTTTTTATTATAACCCTTCTTATTTGTCTTCTGATGGATATGTTCCAATCATTCCAGTCTCACCTCAGTCTTCCCATTATCACATCTCCATAACAGACATTTCCTTTTGGAAATTGCATGACTAGAACAACACACAATATTCCTACATTAAAAAAAGAGGTGCTGATTTTTCTAATGGTATAAAACATTTTCAGTATTGTTCTCCAGACCATTCTTTACTCAACCTAAAAAGCCCCCTCCGTAAAGACTTTACAGACTAATTCAAAACAAGTCCTTTCCCTGTCAAACGTACATTGAAGGTAGGAAGGAAAAATGTGATGTTCAAGCAAAGTCATTAAGATGACAAATTCTAATGCTATGTTATTTCTGTAATTTTCTTTAACAGAATTGCTTTATTTATTCTGGAAATTCTTAGGGAATGATTCTCTATCACCTTTGTACCATAACAGGGCAGCTGGGCATTCCCTGATGTAGGAAATCCCTGCACAAAATAAGGCAGTGTAGGAGGCCTTCATAGGTGGCCAAGGCGGAAAGGAGCAAGTGGCATAGGATAGGCCCTTGGGAACTGTTCTAACTAGTGTAATTTAGAGCATTCCTGCTCTCAGTTATGCCAGGGGCCACTTTGGCATCAATTCAACCTAGAATCCAGGGAGATGAAAAATGGCTTAGAGCCACTTTCCCCCTCCCTATACCCTGGGCCTGCATCATGTGTGGTTTGGCTGGCTCTGAGGATCTGGCCCCTACATTTTTAAACAGAGTGTTTTAAGTTGAAGTTGGAAAGTGAAAGCAAACGGAATATGAAGAGTAAAAGGAGTAGAAAAGCGCTAAAGGGAGAGATTAAAAAAAAAAAAAAAAAAAAAAAGGAGGAAAACAGAATGGGTGGTATTGCTTAGTGTGAAGCAGAGCTCATATTTAGCAAACTGAAGGAGAACTGGGCAAGTCTGGATTCACTTCCCAGCTACACCAGAGACTTTTAAATGACAACACCAGTCTGTTAAGGTCACTTTCAAGAGGACCACTGAACTTCTTTGACCAGCTATACTAAATATGTTCAGCTTATTCCCTGAGAACTAAACAGCTTTGCCTGCAACCACCGTCACAGAATCTAAGGTGCCTTAAAGCCCTAATTACCTACAATAGCTAAATGTCTGGAAAAAAAGACATTCCTGTCTTGAGAAGATGCACAAGACATGCATAGAATAGCTTTGGTGCAAGGCTGAGTGCATGGAACTCGGGAATGGTGCTCTGTACTGCAGCTTCTCTTCTATCATGTGATATAAAAGATCATGCTGTATCACACCATGGTAATGGAGAGCTCAGATCCCATGGTAAATCTGCATTCAATGTAGAGAGAAGAGGGAGGTAGGAAGGAATTTTAGAGTTGGGGGACCCTGAGATTTCATTTCGAAATGTGCACGTTCATCAAGCTTTACTCAGAGTTTCTCTTCACCTTGGTATCACATCTGCAAAATGGAAATACCAATTTCTCTGTAACAGCAGTGTGGTAAGGATGCATTGGGACGGAGTATGTCCAAACTCAACAGCAACATGTAAAAGGTGGGGGAATCCCTATGCATGATGGAACTTCAGCCTCGGATTTAAGTGTATCTTGACAAATAGACAAAGGACAGGTGTTTCCAGAATTATGATTCAGCATGTATCCAAAAATGCTGATAAAACTTTAAAATTATTTGCTGGAAAACATGGATGATCTTATTGGAATCTTGCACTATCCATTATACTCAAGTTATGCCACACTATGCAAAGTGCCAGAGCAGGAATGCTAGGCATGTGGACAGAGGTATAAGGTGTGCAAATATTCATTCTGAGCACCTTTAGCATACCTTGTCCTTCAGCCTTTGTCATAGGAGTTTCCAAGGAACAAGTCCTACTCTTCCAGAAAGACTGACTGGTAAGTAAGAGTGTAAAAAAGAAGGAATGGAAGGAGGGAAGAAAGAGAGCTAGAAGCAGAGCATAATTCCCATTTACAGCCCTTCAAACCTTACTGACCATGTCTAGCAGGTTTAGTAAGTATCACAGTACTGGTAGGTGGTGTGCCCTGTTTCTGCAGCATATTTGTAGAAGTTCTGTATGATACAACCACCACTACTGCTTTCATGGTGGGAAATGATGTTCAATAGCCCTGAATGTGTTCCCTACCACAAGCCAAAGTCCTTATTAGAAGTTCCCAGGGAGACAATCCTAAATTTTCCTGACTCAGAGATCCTCAAACTGCAAGTTTGAAAGGGTTGTCAAACCCCAGCCTCTTGCACCTTTCCCCAAACACTTACCTGACCTGTGGAACACTACTCCAAACTTCCTTGGTACCCAAAACCCCTTCAAGCACTAGCATTCTTCTCCTTTTTCTCTGAACCTAGGGCATCTTTTCTCCTAAATATGAACCTCCAAACTCCTTTCTGAGGTTTGGAATAGCATCAAGCTGTTCCACTTAGTACCTCAATGTTGCTGCTATTGCTTTGCTTGCCTCTCCCCTTTGTTACCACTCTCATTAGATACTACACAGGGCCAAGCCTTTGCCCAGTCCTCCCTGTAGCAAAACAAAGCAGAAAGAAGAAAAAAAGAGGGAGAGAGAAAACAAAACAAAAAACCCCAGTTCCCACTCTGGCAGAGATTTTAAAACACAGACTGCAATTATGAAATGGTTATCCAGATGGGACCCAGAGGGCGAGTGAGGGGAAGGAGAGCTGTCATCCAGAGGGGAAAAAAAAATCAGATGTGTGGTAGCCCTATTCTTATAATATGATTCCTATTCCATGTGCAAATGTACAATGCAACGACAGTTCTCTTAGCCTGCATGGGCTGGGTTAATTAGATGTAAGGATTTTTTTTTTAAATAATGCATTCATTTGATAAAAATCCAGCCTCAGTGATCACACCAAGCACAACTATTTCACTAAAAAAAGCTTGTTTCTAATTGAATGAGATTCCTTCCTACTTTTAACTCTCTACCCTACAACACTGAAAAGCCAACCCTGTTGAAGATATGGTTACAATGTAAAGCAAGTGTTTTCACAGTTTTCAAATTTTCTTTGTATTTAAACAGAGCTGGGTATTTTTTTCTGAAATAGCCCCTGAAAAATTCATTCTCAGAAAGAAACCCAACAGAAAATTATGATGTAAAGGGTGAATAACTGAAAGGCTGCAATCAACTGAGTGGAAATGGCCTTTAAAATGTCCCTGTACAAGCACAGGGTGTTGCCATAAGCTTCACCTGCACTGTGTGGCCACACATAATATGTTGTTGTTTTACTACTGCAATACTTGAAGCTGACTATGAGTGGAAAGATATTTGAAGGGTTATTATGACTGTGAAGGATGCTAAAATAATATTACTTATTAAAAACCCCCAAACTATTACTTACTCAAAAACTCAAGAGAATGACTAAACCCCTGTCCTTAACATGTATGAGCTGAAACCTAACTTACTGAAGGTGCCAAAATGAGTTGCAGTTCTCACTTCTCTGTCTGAGGCTAATCAAGTTTCTGTCACAATTTACAGCAGCCCCAGGATTACCTGAAATTCCTGTTGCTGGCACAACCCAGTATTTAAAATAGCTTGCTTCAGCTACTGCTATGTGTTACCAAGAGGTTTTTTTATGGCAAGGCAATCCCAAAATAGGGTCCAAGAGAGTCCTGACTAGCAGTTTCTTTATGTACTTTTCTACAGCTACATGGGCACAAATCAGAGCTAGAGGAAGAATCTAAACTCTACTAAAATGTTACCCATCAAATTCTGTAATTTCCAATTTTGCAGTTAGCTAGGAGAGAAAAATAGTATGATCCAATCAAAGTGTATTTAAATGCTTATACAAGGCATATCAGAAAGCAATATACAGTAACAAAATTATTGATCTCAAAAGGCTAAATTCCACTTTCTCACAGTACTCGAAAGTTAAAGGTATTGTGAAAGGGAGGTGTGTGGGGGTAGATCTAGATTTGATTGTATCAATTCTATTCCATTCTATTCCAAATTCTATTCCAAATATTTTTATTAAGAAATTTCATAAACCACTCACTCTAGGCAAGTTTTTTACTCCAGTGTATCAAAAGGGTATTCCAATGTAACGCACTTCAGTGCAGGGACGTATTTCCGTGACTTCGGATATCCCTTCCTAGATGTCCTTTACACGTGTTGGCAGATCGGACCTGAGTCACAGCCGCAGCTGGCTCTGAATTGCAGATGTCCGCAACGCGGTTGTGTTTTGTCTTGGCACCAGCCGTGCTCCGCCCTCCCTCCGCTGCTAAAAGTGCGTGCGGTAGTAGATTGCGTTGTACTACGACCCTCAGCTGGCGTGAAGCAGATATTTTTGTTCTTCTATAGCAACGTACGCAGCAAACCGTACAGTTCTAAAATTGAGAGGGACCCCAAAAAAAGCCAACCAAACAAACCCCCACAAACAAACAAACAAACAAAACAGCTAGAAGCTATTCCATATATAACTAGAACACAGCTATTTAGACAAGACAGGATAGGCAGAGAAAGTGCGGTCAGGATCCTGTATATTTGACTTGGGTGTACTAACGCTCATAACTCTTTTCCTTCCCTCGGTCCCTCTCACTCCCTCCACAAAGTCTGCATTTTATTTATTGATTGGACGTACTTTACAGATCGGAGGGCTCCTTCCCTCACTCCCACCCCATCCAACTCCCCGGCTCATGCAGGAGGAGGAGTAAGAGGGGGAGGAGGCAAAGTGGGTGCATTACGAGCCGATTGTGCTCTTGCCCCGACCTCCAACAGCCTGATCTGCCTTTGAAGTTTTCCACCCCTCGAGTTGAAGTGAGATCGATTACAGAAGAACAACAGGGACAAAGAATCTGCTGCTTTACGTGCAGCCACTTTCCCACGATCGGGGCAGCCAGCTCGACAGCAGCAAGAGATCACCGCTGTCCCTTATGCTCCTCCTTGCCACCATTCAGAAAACATGCAGCCCCCGCCCCGCTTCACTTAGGAAAGCTGGGGGGCAGATTACAAAATTAAATCACGTTGTTTAAGAACGAAGCAACTAAAGGGCGCGTAGCACAGTCTCGCTCTTTGAAAGGAAACAGAAAAAAAAATTAATGCTGAGTATTGGAAGTTGTGTGTGGGGGAGGCGCATTTAAAGCGTTGATAAATTTAAAAAATTGGATAAGTGGCAAAGTTTTGCGAGAGGCAAAGCAAGAGCCTCCTCCTCTGGTTGCTGCGGCGTTGGGGGCTCGGCGCAGGCAGGCGGGCACCGGGTACCGAGCCCGGCGGGGTCACACCGCCCGGCAGCGTGTCCTCGGCGCTGGGGACAGGGCTGCAGCCAGAGCTGCCCAAGAGAGCGCGGCAAATCTTTACCTTTGTGTCTGGTAAACGTATGTGTGTGTGTGTGTGTGTGTGAGAGAGAGAGAGAGAGAGCGAGAGCGAGAGCGAGAGAGAGAGAGAGAGCGAGAGCGCGACTACGGCTAGGACAGTCTATAAACTGCGAGGGAATGAGGGCGGGGGGCGCCGGGACAATTATAAAGGGCAAAGCAAAGATGTTAAATGCCTTACCGAGGCGAGCGGAGCCGGCTCCGTCCAGCCCAGGGCCGGAGGTTCTAGACCTTGCCTTGCCACAGCCCTTGGAGATGCCCCTCCCCGGGCGCCTTGTAGGAGCCCCCAGCCTCGAAGCTCCTCCAGCTGGGCCCCGGGCCCTTGTGGTGGTTTTCCCCTCTGCCCGCCACCCGCCGGGCCTGGAGCCTCCAGGCCAGCGAGACCCACCGCCTCGCCCACCCCGGCCAGCCTCAGGGGAGCGCTCACCGCCCCCTCTGCCCCTGTCTCAGGACCTGCCAGCCCTGCCCGGCCCGCGGGGGGGAACGGGGACCGGGGGCACGGACTTCTCTTCCCTCCCTGGCCCGCCAGGAGTAGAGAGAACTGTTACGTAAACTCGGTTTGAACCCATGGCACGCCGGCTGGCTTTTTCCAAGAAGAAAAAACGCGGTTAATATGTCACCGGGCATCCAGTCCATTCATAAAAAAAAGGAGAAAGGGAAGCGGAGGCAGGGCGCAGGGACCCCCAAAGAAGGCGGCTGCGGCGGGGGATTTCCTCCCCCTCCCGCCCGGCCGGGCCCCTCCTCCCCAGACTGCGCGGCGTCGGGGCGGCGGGCGCACGGGACGCGGACAATCAATAGCCACGGTCACAAATTACCGCAGGAAGTGTTAGCTGCGCACCAGCTCCTAAACAAGATCGATGGCCTCCCGCTGCTGCACAGCCACGAAGGGCTCACCCACCCTCCCTCCACCCCTCTCTTCACCCCCGGCCGGCGAATTCCGCCTGCTCGGGTGACGGGACGGGGGTGAGGGGGCTGGCGGGGCCGAGCGGTCGCGGTGTCACACACAAACCCACCCAGGGGGAGAACCGGGCCTAAGCCCAGGTGACATGGGGAGGTCCCCCCGTTACCCGCGGTCCCTGGCTGGGGCGCGGAACTGGCTCGGGAGCCGCCCCCGGCCCGCGGACGGTGACTAAGGCCCCTGGTCCCACATGGGCGGCCGCCGCGCCCTCTCCCCCGGCCGCGCCCGGCTGACACCGGGAGCGCTGACTCAGCGCCCCCCTCCCGCAGGCTGCCGGGGAAGAGGTGGGTGCTGCCCGGGGAAGAGGTGGGTGCTGCCCGGGGAAGCGGTGGGGGCTGCCCGAGCCCTGCGGATCGCTACCGCCCCGGTCCCCCTCCGGACCACCCGGCGCTGAGCGCGTCTGACCGAAGGAGGGGCCGGCACCAGGAGCCCTGCAGCGCCTGAGGTGTTCCGCGAGCGGTAGCGGGATGGGGTGTCGGGGAAATAAATAAATCCCTACGAAGCCGTGGTAGTGCGGGAGGCTGGTGGGTAGCGGTTTCTGGGAACGCTCCCGTCCTGCAAAAGCTTCGGTCGCTGCTTCCAGGTGCTTCCCTGGGCAACCTAGAGCTGCACCGCGGGACATTTCTGTCAGGAAGCGGGGTCCCTCCGCTCTCCCCTGCGCTGCCACCCAAGCCCTTGGAGCGCTTGGTGTTGCTTTGAGGAAAAAGCTGCCATTTAAAAAGAAACTATTTCTGTTCCTTTCTGTTGCAAAAGTCCTGTCCTTACGTGGTGAAGAATTACCTGTTCCCTTTTGAGTTTGTTTTTTGGTTGACTGTTTCAACATACGGAATGTTAAGCAGGTTTAATTTGATAATGTCTCTAAGTGTTACAAAACCAGTATTCTTATGCTATAGGTAAACAACAGTCCCACTTTGAATGTGTGCATTTATATAAGCATAACTATACCTCCTGGTATGTGTACACTGGTACATCTGTGTGTATGTCACAACAGGTAACCAAGTCACACAAAATCTGTTAAGTTGGTTTGTGTGAAGATGCATAATGGTTGTTTTAACTTTCAGTAGAACATAATATACAATGTATATAATATATATATTATATACATTATATACAATGTATATAATATAAAATATATATCATATGTAATGTATATTAAATACATACATTAATGAAGATAGAAATACCACAAGTTAATCAAGTTGGAAAATACAAGCATACAGTTTGGAAAATACCTAAGTCAAGGGTGCCAGCTTAATCAAAATTCATCTTCCATCTTGGTGGTGGTCTTTTAATTAAACACTAACATACATTTTTTTCCTCCTGCAGTTTCTTTCAAAACATAAGATGTTTTTTGTTAAACTCTTCAGTAGTTTTTCTATCCTTCTCAAGCCTGGGGCTTCCTGTATTGATAACTACATGCTATTTAAACATCACATTGAATACAGAATATGCTCATGAAATTTTTCTATTAATATTTTATCATAATATCTTAGAGAACTATTAGTAAAATTACCCATCGTCCTTGTGGAATAAGATTTTTGATCAATACTGAGCCATCCCAAGACCCAGAGTGCAACAACTTCACCTCAGTGCTCAAGTTTGAGATCCTTTGCCCTTAATGGGGTTCCTCATTCTCTACAAAAGAAGATTCAAAATTTGCCCTTTGTACCTTTGGCTGCAGAGATTCGAGGTCCATGTCACAGTAGTTTGGGGACTGGTACTAAATCCCCAGCTCAGGTGTTGCTAGTAGTATATAGCACAGCAGGACCTTGCTCAGCACAGATCAACCCCCCAAGGTAAGCTCAGCAAGGCTGATGCAAGTTTTAGAGCCCATGCTGAGCAGCTTGCTGCTGAGTGTCTCCTGACAGGAGTCACACTAACTCACTTAAGGTAAAACATATTTTATCTTCATTCTCAAGTCCTTTAACATATTATTCCTCTTCTGTGAGGCCAATGCAGCTATTTCAGTTGAGCAATTTGCTTCCTCTTCACCAATTCTGCAGCTATGTTTTTCAAAGTCACACAAAGATAACAAAATCATATTTTCTCATTTAATGGCAATGGAGTCATTTTAAATCTGTGAGGAAAGTTTGGACCAAAAAAATACAAACACATCTATTACCTATTATGCATCATTAGGTTGGTATCTTTGATCTGTTGTTAGTTTCCACACAGAGATATAAATATACACGTGGAAATAAATTCAGTAGTCAGAAAAAAAAAAGCTGATAAAACCTACTTTAATAAAAGAAATAATATTAAAGACATTCAGCATACAGAACATTACCAAAAGACTTGAACATGCTGTCACCACAACACCATTAGTCTACATCCTTAATGTATGTCCCTTAACATACATCTGTACTCAATGTACCTTGTAATTACCTCATTATGGTTAACTACTTCTGACCCCTGTGTGGAACATGTTAACATATAGAGCAACTGTGAAATAGCTAGGGAAAAGCAAGGGGAGACTTTTCAGAACAAACTTATAATTCCATTGGCGTGGTCTGGCCACAGAGTTAGCATCATAGGCTTTGCTTCCATATTTAAGTCATTTCCATTCCACAAATATTTCTTTAATCATCAAAACAAAGAAACAGCTGTTACATGATAGATGAAGCAAGTCAGAAAAATTAACAGCATGTAACAAAAGGATCAGGTAGTGATCAGATCTGGTATCTACAACTCAAAATTAATTTCCTGAAATAATGTCAGAATTGTGTTTACTTAAATGAAATTCTTCATAGCACTGTTATAAGAAATAATTACCAAACTGGGCTTTACCACTTGCCCCAAATTCCAGAGCAATGCTGTTGTACACAACCTTGGAGAAAGAATAATGAATTTCTACTTCAGTTTCTATATCCTACAGCCACAGTTCCAACTCCCCACTTTACCCATGGCAGTGACAGAGCAAGCTGAAAACTTAGACACTATTATGATGGATTCCAATTATTTCAACTACATCTCCAGGAATGCTTCCATCCTCTACAATCAAAACAAAATTTTAGACTCCCTTGTATAAATAGAGGTTCATTTTCATGAGCAAAATTCCTCCACCTCTGCAGCCTCCAAAATTAATTGTCTACCTCTCCTTCCTCCAAACATAATTTATCCTAGCTGCATTCATTACTGAGCAGCTATGTTATCTGCTGCTGTTTCTTTAACTCTTGTTAACTTATGCCTCTTACTGTTTAACTCCTCTCTTGTGAAGTAGTGAGTGGTGAGCAGGAGCATAGGACAGCTGGAAAGCAAAGCCCTGCGTACCTGGTCCATTAAAGAGATGAAGCTGGGACACCTCTGGCAGGTGGGAGAAAAAGAATGATCAGTCATGGAACTGGTTCTGAAAATCTGTCTTTTCTTTTTAAAACCCTTAAAAGCGTCTGAAATCATTCAACCTATTTGGAAAACCATTAGAACAGGCAACTCTGCTAATGGTTATCAATTGCTTGTCTTTCATTCTCTTGCCTTTTGTAATGGGTTTCCCCTTGCCGGGAAGACTTCTGAGCCAGACAATGCCTGAATTTCTAATGCTAAAAGAAAAATCTAATTTTGGGGGTTCTTTAAGCATCATAAAGAAGAACTGAAGACCACACACCACTCAGGAAAGCTGCAGCATTAGCAGCTGGTGAGTCAAGGCAAATTGGGCTCTAATTAGCTCAAATGTCCTACCCCACTGCACCACTGCCACTGCTCAGGGAAGGAGAGAAACCAAGAAACCAGCAGGGCAAGGGAGGTGATTCTCCTCCTCTGCCTCCTTCTTGCAAGACCCACCTGGAGTACTGCATCCAGCTCTGGGGCCTCCAACCTAATCAGGACATAGACTTTGGAGCAAGGAGGGCCATGGAGATGCTCAGAGGCTGGAGTACCTCTCCTATGAAGACACACTGAGGCATTGTTTAGCCTGGAGAAGAGAAGACTCCAAGTGTTGTAGGTTGGGTTGCTTTAGTCAGGGATTTTATTAATGTTAGTTAGGTTGGTTCCTTGTACCCCTATTTTCCCTCACAATAGTTTGCTCCAAGTTGTTTACCACTGGAGCTCTTGTCACTCAGACATGTCAATCTTCTCACCGCTCTCAGTTTTCTCCTTACATGGTTCTGTCAGTCAGGGGTGCTCACTCCTTGTTGGGGTGTCAGTCTTGTAGCCACTCCCTGATTCTTCATGACAGTTCTGCATCAATCACCCCACTTTTGCAATGCTATTTGTCCCAGAACACTGTACCCACCTCTGTTATGTTCCCATAGGTTGTTATAATCCATGCCACTCCCCTGTTGTCTGTCCCTATTGGACGAGGCAGGTTTCCACCCCTGTCTGCCCGCCCCCTACTTAATCTAGTGCTTTCTTTTGTCCCGTCACCATTTTGCCTTGCATTGCGCTGAGGGCGATTCGCTCCGTCCATGCATGGGGGAATAAACGTTCTCAGGCCAGCAAGCAAAGTGTCCTTCTCTCGTCCCTTCGCTTCCTCTCAGCATGAAGTTACCAAAGCTGCGTTACCCATGCCGCAGCGCTCAGCACTATCAGGGAGGCAAACACCATAACCCTAGAGCACCTGTTCATGTGGCAGCTATGGTCTCACAAAGGCAGCGCTAGCTGGGGCTTTTCGACTGCTTGAGGTTGTAGCAGGTTACTGCCGCATCCAAGAAGACCTTACAACAGCCTTCCAGTACCTAAAGGGGACTATAAGAGTGCTGGAGAGGAGCTTTTCACATGTCCCTGTAGTGTCAGGACAAGGGGAAGTGGGTAGGTTTAGGTTAAATATTAGGAGGAAATTCTTTACTATGTGGGTTGTGAGGCACTGGAACAGCTTGTTCAGAGAAGCTGTGGGTGTCCCATCCCTGGAAGTGTTCAAGGCCAGGTTGGATGGTGCTTTGAGCAACATGGTGTAGTGAAATATGTCTCTGTCCATGGCAGATGGCTTGCAATTATATGATCTCTTAAGTCCCTTCCAACCCAAACCATTGTATCATTCTAAACAGCACAGCCCTTTCTCCTTTCTTTCAGTGACAGATTCTCCTTCTGCAAAAAACAGTTCTCAGTCTGGCTTACTTTCTATTTACGTCCACTAAATGGTACCAGCCCAGTTTTGATCCCAGTACTGTTCAAGAAAATGGGAGACAAATGTCTCTACAGGTATAACACACAGCTGGCTGTTTGAAAAGATGTAGGAAGTAAGCTCACCTCAAATTTAGGATCTGGGAGTGAGGGTACCGCTTTCTGACCCCTACACTCTCTCCCCAGCATTTTCTGGGAGCAGGGGACTGGACACAGCTTCCACGTGAAGGGAACTGCTGCGGACTCAGCTGAAGAAAGAGGAAGATGTGGACTGGGCCAGACTGGCATCAGTCACAAGGAACGTATAGGCGAGTTCTCAACAGTATGAGATAGCACACGATGCCTGTGTTGCACTTGTATTTTACAACAGCTTTTCCAGAGGAGGTCACCATTACTTTGCTCACTATGAATGAGCAGGCTAGGGCTGTCATTATCATGCATGCATCCTGCAGAAGGGTGGAAGGTGTTAAAACAGAAAGGTGGGCCCAAAAAAAAGGCTCTAAATGACCACACTTAATATTTTCCATCTCAGAAGTTTATTGGAGTCTGACTCTTGATGTTTTTGTTTGCTGGGGAGACAGAACAGAGCAGCTCTGTGCACAGTGTTTGAAATAAATCAGTTTCTCCAAATTCAAACTCAAATTCAGTATCTCCAGCAGCAGGTCAGAAACTAAAGGTTATGAGCAGAAGTGGGATCACAGAAGTTTAAAGTGAGGTTACAAGCTTGACAGAAATGAAATTATTTATGCAGCATCTGGGGATGCAAGCCCATCAGAAGTGAAACTCATGTTTAGTATTTTCCATTACTTGTGCATTTTTTCTGAAGCTCCAGCTCCAGAAGTTTAATGATCTTCTACTTACATGTAGAGATACTGGAGCAAGGAAAAAAGCATGAAAAAGCAAGAGAAATGCATCCTAATGGCTTTAAAGAAATCACATGGGGTGGAAAGGTTGTGCTGAGGTTGATTTTTTCTTAATTCTTAATGAATTTATTTTTCTTAAGTAATTCAGTACTGATTAACAGTACTAAGTGGAAAGGTGTTTCCTTCCCTCCCAGGTCAGATACTGCCTTAACACTTTGCAACCTGTGCAACTTTGTCACATTACTCTTTGTCACACATGACTCTGTCCACCATATCCACCTCTGTCCAACTGAAAGAGTAAAGTTCAAATGTTCCAGGATGGCAATATACCTATTTTTGTTATGGCAAATCAATCACTGCAAAGACAAAAGCCTTGAGTACAGCTGTCTCAAAGGCAATATAGTACATATTTATTGCAGTGCCTTTCTAAATCACAGCAAAAATCAAATTAATTTGTCTTTATTTTTTGCTGCTGCAATGGCAAAGAAACTCATACCTGTACCTAAAGAAATAGGTGATGTTTGAAAGAAAGAGAAGTACTGATGCTGAGACTTGTATCATTTTATGCTATTAGTTTCGTCACAAAGTTGGAAGTTCACTCTTTGGCCTTTGGTTTCCTCATGTGTCAAATGGAATAATTTATACTTTACCTGACAGCAGCTGTGAAATGATTAACATTTGTAAATGGTTTCAAAATCTCATTGGGAGGTGGAATACCAAAAGAATGCAATGTATTTGTGGTCTCTGAAAGTATAGATCACAGAATCAAAAATTGGAAGAGACCTTCAAGATCATGTAGTTCAACCATCAACGAGCACTACCATAATCACCCCTAAACCATAACCCCCCCCAACATGAGTGCCACATCCAGATGCCTCTTGAACACTTCCAGAGACTGTGACTCCACCACTCCCTGGGCAACTTATTCCAATGCCTGATCACTCTTTCAGTGAAATTTTGTTTTCTAATATCTAATCTGAACCTCCCCAGTTGCAACTTAAGGCCATTACCTCTCATTCTTTCACTTGAGACATGGCAGAAGAGACCAATTCCCACCTTGCTACAACCTCTTGTCAGGTAGTTATAGAGGGCAAGGCGATCTCCCCTGAGCCTCCTTTTCTCCAGGCTTCCAGCAGCTCCCTCAGCCACTCCTCCTATGACTCACTTTCTAGACCCTTCACCAGCTCTGGACATGCTCCTGCACATCAGTGTTCTTGTTGTGAGGTGACCAAAACTGAACAGAGCACTCAAGGTGCAGACTCACCCATGCTGAGTACAGGGGGACAATAACTGGCCTAGTCCTGCTGAGTTCACGCTATTCTTGATACAGGCCAAGATGCTGTGTACCACGTGGACACACTGCTGGCTCTTATCCAGCCAGCTGTTAACCAGCACCCCCAAGTTCCTTTCAGATGAACAGCTCTCAAACCACTCTTTCCTAAGTCTGTAGCATGGGACTGTTGTGACCCAAATGCAGGACCCGATGCAGAAAAAAATGGTGTTCTTTTACTACCAGCCACTTTTTGTTAGAATTTTTGCTGATAATTTTTGCTAATAAAATACCATCTTTGCATCAAATTACTTGGTTTGAGTATTAGGCTTTTTCAACTTTTCCCATTTTTTAAGGTATGTTCTATGTCTGGTTTTACCCCAAAGTAAATGTGTATGCATGAATAATGAAATCCTTGGAACTTTTTAATGGAAATTATGAGACAGCATGAGCTATCATAGCATCTCCATATATGTAATGTTTTGTGATGTGTGTGTATGTATTTCCTTAGTGTTCAGAATGACTAGCTGTTATGCCCAAAATAGCCTTTGTACTTTACTCATGTGATTTTTTTCTTGACAGTCACGCTGAGTCTTTGCAGTAAAAATTTCCTAGCCAGTCATGCAATCAAGTACAGATCAGCTGTGTTCACACTGCCAAAGACAGCCTGTACCTCAAAGTCTCTTCAGCTTAGCTACTTCTCACAAGTTCCTGAGAACAGCTTCATAAACGAGGCTTTACGTAGACGTTTAGCCTATTACCAAGACCACACTTTCCAGTAATCTGCCTTTCCCTGAAAAGCCAGCCAGGGAGGGGTTACCCATTTGCCTTTGGAGTTGAAGGGGGAGATGTCCAGAAGCTCAGATTTCTTATCACCCACCATTACTTTCCCAGGGGGGAGCGGGAGAGGTGTGCACAAACCTCTCTCTCTCTCTCCCCAAAACAAGCAACCTACCAAACACCAAAGTGACAATTTCTGCTTCTCCATGATGTTCTGGCCAATAGTGATGCTTTGCTCTTGACCATTTTCAGCTCCTGGGGCTTGCCTCCTTCATCTGCAAGTCTGGGAATGTTGAGAGTGAGGCTTTAGCAGAGACACAGGCCATGACTCCAGCCTCTGGAAAGCTATTGATTTTCTTTGGGAAGCCAGGGACAACACTGCTGTGAGATCTGCGAGCACCTGATGAGTAGGTGGGAGCCAGGCAAGCAGCATTGTGCTCACCTGCATTGCTGAAGGTGCCTCTGGGCAGAGCAAAGGGGGACCTGAGCCACTGGCAAAACCAACTTCTGTTTCTCTGTGCCTTACATTTGATGGTAGTAGATGTAGGAATATGTCTGTAGGAACAGAGCAGAAGGCCAGTACTGCCTGGCTCCAGCAGGGCATGTTTATGCCTCAATCAACACAGTCCCCTAAACAAGAAAAGAGTGGTTTGGTCATAATGAGACTTTCCAAAAATATGATTCGTTTGTCTTGAAACAAACCACATTCCTTTTAAAATCCAAACTGGCTTAGATCTTTTTGTAAAGAAACTTATAATAATTACCCCCCAAATGTGTATTATTCCCGTTTGTAAGTAAGTGGCTCTAATAATCACCTTTCAAACAAAGGAAACATTGACTTGTTATACAGAATTTACTGGAAAAAGTTACTGATTGTCCAGGCAGCCATTCAGGGGTGTGGGTGAGGGGAATGTTTAAATATAGAAATAGTCATAACTACCATGACTTCTAAAATCAAAAAGAAAAAAGAGCACAAACAAAAATTTACAGTGTCAGTGAAATTATTCACTGGAAAGTGAGGCTAATCCATGCTCATAAAAAGCAGAAAATAACTTCATGCGGTTGACAGTTTTATTATAGGAACATAGGAAAATGGTGACAGAAAATGATATTTTGATGCTGATTGTTTTATTTGTGCCTCCTTCTCCATGTTTTCTTTTCACACATCTCAGCATTTAATACACCCTGACTGTCAAGTAATAAGCAAATGGAATCGTGTGAATTAATTATCTCTTTCATTTAAATGTACATCTTAATTAAGTTTATTCATAGGAGAATTGACATCCTGAAGAATTTTTTACATTTAAGGATGTTAAAATAACAAAATTGCTGAAGTTTAAAGACTATCAAGTAGGAAAGGCATTTGTTTTCCTTAACTGACTGGGAGACATTAAAAAGTGCATGCCACTGGCTTTTAAAAGACCTAAAAAATAAAATCAAATAATTTAAAAACTCCACTAATTTAAACTATTATTTTTTAAAGTACTGAATCTGTAATTAAAAACAAAACCCAAAGTGGTAGCTATTATTAAAAGTTTATTCCACAGGGACAATTAGAGATTTCTATTTAAAGAAGAGTTAATGGAAGGCATGGCTTATTATTTTTGAGGATGGAAGGAAACTTGGTCAAATTTTATTTTATTTTTATTTAGTTTTAAATAGAACCCTCTAAATATTTTTCACACAGATAAACTGGTAATATGGAAGTATTTGCTGGCTTTATGAAAGATCAAAAAGGTTGACTTTTCCTCTGGCATAGCTTAATCACTAGTAAAACCGAAACAAAACACACACTAAAAAAGCTGTTATTTCACCAGCTTGGGTTTGGTAAGTGCCTGTTGAGTAGCACAGCAGAGAAAGGGAAAAGGTCAAAGTTTATAGTGAGCTGGATGCTTTGTGGGGTCTTTGAATTATGCGCCAAGGCTTGAGCTGTCCTTTCCTAGCACGTCCCTTGCCCCCACTGCCTTGCTTCCTGCTCCTGCTTGCTTTAGCTTTGTGAGGAGAGGAGGGGAGAGGAGCAAAGGGGAGAGGGGAAGGGAGCTGGTTTTGACTTAGGATAAGCATCCCTCCTTGCCACAGTGCGTATTTGTCATAGGTGCTAGGGGATGGGGTGGAGGAAGGCAGTTTAGAAGGGAAACAAAACAGGAGGCAAATTAAAAGTTTGTAAATTGTAAATTAAAAGTTGAGTGTCTTAAGATATAATAAATAAAATATACCTTTTCCAGATATAGAGAAATAGCACACCAGTGCAGTGGATAGCAGAGAAGCTATGGAAATATGGATTAAACCTTTAAAAGGAGAAAGAAAATGAGTAATTAAAAAAAGTTTCAAAGATTCTTTCTTTTCCAAAGGTGAGCAAAAGGCAGTGTCAGACACAGCTAAGCATCTTCCTTCCATGTGCCTTTTTTTCATTTCCCAGAATCTGTGTTTCCTGAGTTCCTCATTTTGAATCATTGGGGGCCAAAGAGGGAATAGGGGAAGGGGACACAGCTGGGCCACTGCTCCAGGCTGCTTGACCTGAGCTTGGTCCCATCTGTGGGACTGTCCCTCCACGCTGACCTCTGTGGAGGCATACAGGGTCCCAGCCACACAGTGGACAGGTAAATGTAACCAGCTGCTTCTCAGGAGGGCTCTGCCCAGCTGGCACACATGTACCACATGCCTTTTGGAGACCTGGTCTCCAAAACCAAAACAGCAGAGGAAGGGGTAGGTATAACAGGTATAAACGTCTCATGAGCTCATTACTGCAACAGCTGGTCCCATTTAGTAACCAGGGTTCTGCCCACCCCACAGCGAGGAAGCCAAAGTCTCCCTGGTGGCTCTTGATCCTGACTAAGCTGGAAGCTGGATGGCAGGAGATGGTCATAAATCCTGACACAGTAAGGAAGGGATTAAACCTAAGTGTCCCAGCCTTAGGTAAATGATCTAACCTCTACTGTGTTAACCGTAACATATTGGTGCCCTGGCTTAGTAACCAATCTCCAGGTTAAGGGAAGACCTCCTTTTGTTTCTGGAGTCAGCGCGAGGACAGAGCAGCCTCCCCAGGGTTTCAGGATGCTCTGCTGACCTCTGGCATCTCCCCACTGAGCTGACAGGCTGTGTGGGGTCCCTAGGGAAGCAATTGCTTCCTCGGAGCAGAAGCAGCAGCAAACATCATAATTGAGAGGTGATTTGGATTGCACTCTCGAGTCAGGGACTTAAAAAGAAAACAAGAAAACACTACAACATACAACTCTTGGGTGCCTTTTTTTTTTTCCTCTCTGGACTCATGTATGCAGTTTTGAAAAGGCTTTTGAAGTTGGCTTGCTCCTGTTTTAACCAGCATATTTTTAAACAAACCTTTGTACTTTGTATCCATGGTGACAATTATTAACATCACCACGAGTTAGCTGTGGCTATGCAAGGGACTGACCATGATTACTGAACAAGACCTAAGGCTGCTAGAAGTTGCCTCTCTAACTAAAACTTTAACTACTTTTTTAATCAGTTTTTGTTTATTTTGTTGATAATGATGTCTTGGTATCAGCAGAAAGAGTGCAACTCTTGTTTCTATTTTTGTAAGACAAATACTTGCTTCAGCTGAACAACAGGACAGCAAAATATCTGGATTGTAACCTACTTGATGGCACATACTGTGTCTTCTGTGCCCAGCATCCTTTAAGCACAGCATCAAACTAGTTAATTTGGTAAATAGGGTGTATTGAAGGCTTTCAGTAATTTATACTTGTGGTGTGGTGCATTTGGAGACTCAGTAGCTTCGATGTAGGATGGAGTTGAGCAGAGATGAAGGCACTGGTTCTTCCCTCCTCCTCCTCCTCCTCTTGAGCTTTGCATATCTTGAACTGCTGCCTAACTAGGCTTGGGAATTCAGGACTGTTTTCTTGTCCCAGAAAACAATTCCACCACTGTAAGCATCTTTAGATCACACTGCAAGAGCTATTGTATGAATATACATTAATTCAATTAGGTTGCTTGTCATATAGCTATTGTGTATAGATAAGCAGTGGGCTTATACCTTTAATCTTTAATATTGTCATGTGTTATGATCTGGATTTTTAGTGGTTCAAATGTCTCCTTTTTTAGTAAAAGCATTGGTGGCTGTAATGTTTTTACTTGAGTGGAGTCTCCAAAAAAATTTTGTTGCAGGTTATCTAGTGCACATGAACAGTTATGAAGTGATGGAGGTCACTCACATCACCTTAGTCTGTAACATGAGTGTAGCTCATGAAATTCCGTCCAGTCCCCAGCTTCTGGCACTCATGGCTGCACTGAAGCATATTTGCCACTCAGATTTGCCAGGTCAATATTCCCAATATTCTGTCTTTAAGAGCATCTTTTAATTTTTAACTCTTTCGTAGTCTTCTTGCATGACATATGGAAAATCATTTTACCTTTTCCTGCTCCATTTTACTAAACTACCCAGTGAGAATAGCACTCAACTTCTGAGGACTGTAGGAGACTAAATTCATTAGCAATGATAAGGTGCTCTGAGATGGGTGGTCAGTAAATCCAAACCATATTTAAAATTGAAGAAATGTGTGATTCCATCTCCAGCTCTTTGCTGTAGATTCTCTGACTCCTAAAAAAAAGTTGCCAAAGAGACTGCTGCCTATGGCCCTTGCTTTTATCATCGCTGTACTTTTTTCATGTCATGGTTCACAGTTATACCTTTTCCTTAATTAGAGTTCCTCTGGTAAAACACAGCTTTTTCTTCAACTTCTTTACTTGTGAAGAGTGCCTTTCATTTGCTTGCATATAAACTTTCTGCATTTTTTTTTTAATATGACAGTTTTAAGTCTAATAGCTGGCTTTTATTAAGCCACATTTTGTATTTTACCACAATTCTGAAATGATTACAAAAGATATTTCAAATACAACAAAAACCCAGAAGGATTCAAGTTTCATTCACCCTCCTAAAAAATTATGATGTTTGTCATTAATGTCTTTTTCCCTCCAGTATTTACTAGTTAAAAAAAAAAATCCTCTTAAGAAGAAAAAAATCACATTTGTAGTGCATGAGCTTTCCTTTTATTTTTGCAAATGCACTTTCCAACAGAGCTCAATCTATTTGTAATTATTCAACACTAAGAATCTCTCATTGGGCAGAAGATTAGATAATAAAGTGTCTATGACAAGCATCAGTCTTTAGAAGGGCCAGAGAAACAGCACCTAAGATATCAGTAAGAGCAAAAATTCTACTTGAAAGAATACACTGGTGTTTCTAGTTACTAACTTATCAGCTTTGCTTAAATTAACTATGGCTGAAGTATGCTCTACCCTTTTCCGCAATTAACTTTTCATTCATTCACAAATTCGTTGGGCCTCACCCTGGAATGAGACCCTTCATTCTTCAAAGAGCCAGGGTGACCTGCTACAGTTCCAACTAATCAGAGAAACAAAAAAAAAGCTGAGATTAAACCCCAAGGAAGCCAGGCTATCTTGGAATTCACTTGCAAGTATAAACATTGTCACTTAGAACAAGCAGATCTGCAGATATTTAACAAACCCCAGGGTGCTTTATACAATGAAGATTTCCACATTTGATTGCCATCTTCTCTGCCATTGGTTTGTTTTTTTGTTGTTGTTGTTTTTGTTGGTTTTTTTTTTTTTTTTTAAAGTTAGCTGATGTGTTAGACAAAAGAAACTTTCAGCACACTTACAAAGATTTAGCCAACCTTCTATCTCCCTGTCCATTGCAGTCAGCTCTGGTATTGTGAATCACAAAAATCACATTAAAATCATAGTTCAAAAAAAATTGGAGACATAATCTATGTGCTCAATAGGTCAATTTATGTATGACCTTTATTTTTTTTTGTAAGAAGAAAAGAAACCCACTTAGAATTTATTGTGGTTAATGCTACCATTTCTGAACAAGCCTTGTAATAGCTTACCATTAATTTATCCTTTTACAGAAAATGTTTTTTCAGATGTCTTTTCACTTACAAAAGTGGGAATTGTGCACTGACAGAATATTCAGGGTTAAACTGATATCTATAATCAGTATTACAGATATCCTGAAAAAAAAAATATGGCTCTGGAGTCAGAAAATTGGTAAGATTTAAGAAAAAATGCATCTGACCTGTTGGGCTGATGGAATCTCCTTCTGCTGGTTTTCATTTTATGCAGCAGAATGTTCCGTTTAGTCAGAGCTACCTGGAAGATGCCCATCAAAAAGTGTCTGTCCAAGAAAGTTCTAAAAGGAGTAAAATTATCAGCCAACATCGGTATGGGTGATGAATGTTTTTTCATAACTACCATGTTTATACAAGGAAGGGGATAAAACAAGGGAGCAAGAAATGTGAAGTAGAATGTGCTAACCATGCATTACATGTGTCAACAAGAATGAAAACAGGACAAAAGGGGTGGCCAGATCAATGGGTTTCATGCCAGAATCATCACAACACACATAAACACATCTCCAGTAATTATTTTGACTCCCTGTAACAGTAAGACATTTCTTCCTATTGCCTTTGCTGTATTCTGGAGAAACAATGGAACATAAATCATTCAGTAAATTGAAAGACAGAGGTGGAGAAAATGGACAATCTTGCTTGTACAGAAAAATCTGTGTGACTCAACCTCGTCTGGGATGTTTAGATGCAGATCAAGAGAAAAGTTGACAGTGTGAGGAAATGGGATTGCTTGTGTAAGTGTGCGGTAGCTTTTGTTTTATGGCTGTATCTTTAAAGAACAACAAAAAAGTATGTATGTATGTATATATTTGTGTATATATGCATGTATCCATTTATCTATTTATCTTTCTGCTTACCTGCCCACTCACCTACCTACCTATGTATAACATTACTGTAGCCATAAATAAGAAGATAAGCAATGCTCTATAGGGTGAAGTGGGGTGTTTGTTTTTGTTTTTTATAAGACCAACCAAGGTAGCTAGGCAAAAGAGAACAGCAGTGGGATTCAAAGAGTCTCCTTCAAGTCAGATGAATGGTGGAAATGGATTGGGCCTTCCCAGCAGCTGTTGTCTGCAGTGGGTTGCCAAAACTCTCCTGCAAGTCCTTCCCCTGGTAGAACTGGGGAGTGCTAAACAGATGGGGGGAAGTGTGAAGCAGGCAGAGATGGTGGATTCTTTGGTCAGCACAGTTATATCTGAAAGCAGATGTCTGCCAACCACCTTCACTGCACTGAGAAAATGAAAACTGCAGAAATTCTGTGACTGAGGCAGATGACTTACCTTCCATTTTAGCACATCTTGGGTAGTCACAATAAAATTTTAAATGGCAGTTTGACACTGGGTTTTGTTTCTTAAAACACAACACAAATGGTCTATGAACCTGTGGTCTGTGAACCTCCAGAACAGTAGCATAGGTCCTGGTCTCATGTACAAATCTTAACTCTGCTCCCACTAATCTAATAATCCATAGACTTTAGTGGTAGCAGTAAAAAGCCCCAAGGGAATAAATAATGACTACTGTGCAGAACAAGAGTTTGCATTGCCTGTGCACTTTTTGCAGTATATGTTGACATTTGGGATGAAAATGAACAGGATAGTTGTCTCCATGCAAGTAGCAAACATGTCTCAGACATTTTCACAACTGACTTGCAAACTGGTTTCAAGATGGCAGTAGCAGAGACACATTACAACCACTATTGTTTGAGCCCTTTATCCTTTCTTGTTTAAAATTTTATGAAAGACTTAAAATTGCCTTCCCTTGAATTCAGTTAACCTAGTTACTCTGTATTTCTCCATATAGGTTAAGGAAAGCAGGACTTCATGAGTAATTCAAACTGTGCATGAAGAGTCTGTTAACAAATACACAGTGCCAAATTATTGGGTACATAGGACCACTGCAGTAAAAAAAAAAAAAAAGGTATGTATGGCTGGGAAGAGGAATAGATTTTGCGAGGAATATGTATTCCCAGAGGAAGTGGTAACTTCCATAAACTCTTGAAAACCCATTTTCCATACCTGCCACTCTCACCACCTTCTTCATTCAAACTGGCTGTTCAGTAAGACGTGTAGTTTTCTGGCCCACTGTGCCATGCTATTATGGCTGAACAAGTTGGGTGAAAAACAGCCATGTGAAATTTTCACAGCACAGCACACACCAATACAAAGCCTTGCCTTGGTTTCAAATTTCTTTACCAATCCAAAACCCAGACAAGCTTTATTGAAAGGCTTGTTAAGGTTCACAAACCACAGGATGAGTTTGCGGGTGCACCAAAGAAAAGAAAGGTCTGAAAGAGCAAGCAGAAACCGGGAGCAGATCTACTTTGGGCTTTGCCATGGGCTGTCTGTGGGTCTTGGTCAGCTTATCCTCCTTCTCCTCTGTGTCTCAAATTGCGCTGCATGAGTAATGCTGCTGAACTCCCTGTGTCTCCAGAGCATCAGGAGGATGAATGGCTGGGAAGCCCTTTAGATTAGTGGAGTGTTAAACTAGGACTAGAGTTGGCTATAGAGACTTCCCAGTAGAGCCATAACAGCAAAACTCCAACAGAGACTCAGCTGGAGAACCCTTTTTCTGGTTTGCAGAAGTCATCATAAGGAAAATACATAATATTTTTCTGAAGATAATTTTTTGACTTCTAGTGTACACTTTTTCATGGATTTTGCCTGGATACCTGTGGCTGCTAGTCCACTTCCTCTAAGGCAAAGGAAATAATTGTATAATTGTAAAATGCATTTTACTGATCCAATTCTCGTCCCCATTCCACCAGAGTGGAGGGGGGAAGAGAGGGAGGTTGAGCAAGCAGCTGTGCAGTGTTTTATCTCCAGTCAAGCTTAAGACCACAACAACTGAGCAGGACATTGGAAGGACAGAGATTTGGGCTCACCAGTAAGAAGCAGGCAGAGCAGGCAGCTTTGCTCCCAGGTTCACAGGCAGACTGGGTTTTTCATTTAGCTGTGATGTCACATGGGCTCTAATCTTTCTTGGGCAGAAGAAATTCATTGGCCTGGGCCATGTCTAGTGCCCAAGAAAATCAGTCCTGTCATGTACACCTTCTGGCTTCTGCTCACACATTTTTGAATTAATTCTCTTCCTCAGAAATGCTGAGAATCATATGAATGTATCAAAAAGCTGGAGGTACCCCTCATTTGGAAAAATACTGAACCGTACAGTAGTTTGGGTTGGAAAGGACCTTCAAAGTCCAACCCTCTGGAATGAGCAGGGACAGTTTCAACTAGATCAGGTTGCTGAGAGCCCCATCCAGCCTGACCTTGAATATTTCCAGGGATGTGGCATCCACTACTTCTGTGGCCAAACTGTGCCAGTTTTTCACCACCCACACTGTAGAAAACATCCTTCTTATATCTAGTCTGAATCTACTCTTTTAGTTTAGAACAACCAGCCTTTGTCCTGTCGCAACAGGCCTTACTTAAAAAATTTTTCCCGATCTGTCTTGTAAGCCCCCTTTAGATATAAAAGCTGGAAAGCTGCTCTAAAGTCTCCCTGGAGCCTTCTCTTCCTCAGTCTGAGCAATCTTAACTCTCTCAGCCTGTGTTCATAGGAGAGGTGTTCCAGCCCTCTGATCATTTTTGGGATCATATGTGTAGCTGATAGTTTTGAATTTGGCACCCTCTTTTATTTTTTTTTAATGATATGTAGCTCTATATCAGAATGATATCTACTGTAATTCAGAATTCTTAACCTGCAGCAGACTCACTTCATCCAATATGAAGTAAAGATAACAGAGACCTCCCTGTTTCCTACTGCTTGGCTGCAGATATTGTATCCATTATTTCTCTACCCTCTCTAGACTGTATGTCTAGACATACACAGCAGAAAATCCCTTTTTGAATGTATTGGACAGCATTTGGTATGGCTTCTGCAAAATGAAATTTGGCCAAAATTGTTCAGTGTAATCAATATCTTGACACTTTGCTGGGATTGTCACAAAGCCTCTGATTTCATCACCCCACAATGAATGTGGTTGCAGCAAGTTTTCTTAATACCCAATAAAATTCTTTTACAGACATGAAAAAGCTCTCTTCCCTCTGGCCGATACCAGGAATTTGTGGGTAGGGCTTTGCAGACTTGCAATATAAAAATGAAGCTTATAGACAAAACAACAAGATATGTTAAAAACTTCTAATAACATGGTAAAAAACCACATAGCTCCACTAAAATGCAATCGTGGAAAGTGCTTGTGCAAGCAAGGTGCTTGATTAAATGTGGAGTCATAGGGAGATACCTTATTTTGTATAATTACTTGTAGCACACTTGAATACTTTTAGCACAATCTCACATTTTGAAATAGTTGCATTTCTCCAAATAGCAGCATAGATTAGCAAACAGATTAGTGTGTTTATTCAGCTTTACAGCAAAGTGTTCTCTAAAGTCAGTGGACTTGCTTTCCATGCCATCCTGTTTTTCATGAAATTATAGGTATGTGATCCAGAGCAGCATAGTTTTACCTGAATGAAAACATCAGTATATAGACTCTTTTTTTAAAACTGTGTTTTTCGTGTTTGCCCTTTTGTTTTTCTTTCTTTCTTTGTCAACATCTTTTCTTACCTCCTTCCTTGGTAAAGCAGTTGCTAAAATCCTAAATGACCCTAATAAAACTGAACCCAGGTTCACATCTTTCCTGACAGACTAATTCCAGTTAGTGACTTCATGGTAATTTGTAAGGAGCTGTAGCACAACAGATAGAACCTTCCTCCATGCACGCTCATTAGAAGCTTCAAGAATCATTTCAGTGTTACTGGCTCACACACATGTGCACATGTGTGCACCTGCACACAGACCTTCAAACACATCCCCATTTATCCTGCAGAAAAAAACCCCAAACCATTTAGATACTTTTACCTGTAATTTTCAAGTCTGAATACCTGGACACAAATAATCATTAGGGTTATAATGTATATGCAGGATAGCTTCCAAAATGTAAAGGTTGCTGTGAGCAGATCCAGTGGCCACTTTATAGCTCCACTCCAAAACTTTACTGTTTCTTTGTTTTTATCACCAGTAAATACCTTGTAAAGCCAATTAATCTAATTGTATTATTACTACCAGTATCTGTATGATACCACTTAGGAAAAAGTCACTGTTTATGCAACTTTATGTTTATTCTCTTTATGCTGGTTTTACATTTCAGGATAACTGATACCCACTGATTAAATATGACACATGTAAAACTTGTCAGCTTTAATTAGGTGACATACATCAAGTACATTGTTTTATAGAAGATTTTTAAAAATACATTACATCATACTTCTTTGCCACTTTTTGAAAATAAAAATGCATTTTCCACATTCATACATTTTGTCTCCACATAAATCTGTTTGGGAGATAAGTCTTGTAGACTTATCCTGTGTGTATCAATAAGGGAACTGAGACACAGGTGTAGGTCTTTGCTGTTGTAATTCTTCACTTGAAATCTAATAAAGTTCTAAGGCTACCATGAAAAATATGTACATGGAAGAATTTTACTAAGCAAGTTACATATAAATATTATGCCCTTTACTTATAAACTTTATACTGATTAATCAACTGAGTGTGATTTCTTAAGAGCTGCAGAAATTTTCTGCAACTGTGACATAGCTGTGACACTTTGAAGCCATAAAACCCAATCCTCTGCCTTATGTCATGGGTTCTCCGGGTGTGATAACCACATGTTAAACACACACTTAACCTCCCAGCAGTGTGTGTCACAAGGCCACTAACATGTACATGTCCCCCAATGGAGCTCCGAGGAAGACAAGAGGAGGGAGGCAGGATTACAGTGCTGCCCCTGCTAATGATTCATTTCCAAATAGGTCTGTGGTCATTGACTGGGCAAGGCTGGAAAACTTCTTGTGTAGTTGTTTAGACTTCTTGACGGGCAGATATATAGGAACTTTTTTGTACAGTGTTGTCACTGTCTTCATACTGATGTGGAATAGGACCCAATAACAATACTTTTCTTGGGGAGGGGGTAGCTAGTGTTTTATTTTAGCTGGGAGAAGCACTGTCTTTCAATCTGACCGACTGGTAACCGGGACTTGCTGTCGGGGCTGGGGACGGGGTGCCGGGGAGTTCGGCTCAAAGCCGGGGGCCGTGGCGCGGGCGGGGGGTCAGCGCGCCCTTCCTCGGGCTCTTGATTATGTCTCGGGAGCCTCCACAGGACCCCGCGCCGCAACCCCGGGCTGGGTGCCGAGTTCCCGGAGCGGCGGCCGGGGTCACTTGGATAACAAGGTGCGGGTGCGGCGCTGGCGGCCCCGCGGGGGCTGCGGACGGGCGGCTCGGGACCGCGGCGCTGAGGGCCCTGCCCGGCACGGCGCCCGCCCGGCAGGGCCGGCCGCTTCCCCGCGCGGCCCGAGGCCCCCTGGCGGCCAATGCTGCCCGACACACGCGGGCCTGTACGAGCCGCGTTCCGAATTCACCCGCCGCCACAGGCTGGAGCCTGCGGGTCCTGCCCACTTCGTTCCAGGTTTTAAGACAGATGACAGTGAGGCGGGAGTGCCTTGATAGGAGACGTCTGCTCGGGAGAGTGGGAATGTACGCATGTTCGTGCCCACATTGCATTCCACGTGTTAGTGTGGGCACAGACAGGGCATGGTTGTGACAGACAAACTCCGAGTCATGGGGTGCTTTGGGTTGGTAGGGGCCTTAAAGATCATCTAGTTCCAATCCCACTGCCATGGGCAGGGACACCCTCCGCCAGACCAGGTTGCTCAGAGCTCCATTCAGTCCAGCTTTGAACACTTCCAGAGACATCCATAGCTGCTCTGGGCAACAGAAGGATTGTGTCTGTATAGAAGGAAACAGAATAAATGCACACAAACACACACAAAAGGGTCTATGGAGAGAACCAGCTCTGCTGAGCTACTTGTCTTGTAACTACATTACCAGTATTAAAAAGCAGCCGAACCCATCTCTTTGCTATAACAAACACAACAAGTTTAAACAAATACACAAACTCATAAGCCTATAAAATACAAAATCAAATTTTGGGGGAAAAGCATTTGTGACAGTTGTCATCAGCAACACAAATTCCCCATGCCCATCCCTCCCACACTGGAGGTTTTGCTAAGTCTTGAATTTAATAAGGTTTCCCCATGTCTTAATTTGCTGCTTGTTATCCTTGTCAGAAAAATGCTGTCTTAATGCTGTTCTCCAAAGACATAAATAATGATAACTCTTTATTTTTTTAACATTTTTACTTGTAGATACCAAATATGATTTTGGGAGAAGCCCACTGTGATTTGCAAACAAGCAAATATAGAAGCATCAAACAGATGTATACGTATATAAAATAAAATAAAATAAAATTATATATACATACATACATACATATATATATATATGTATGTATGTTCTAGTAGAAAGAATACTTCCCTTTCCATCAAATCTGTGCCAGAGGAGATGAGTTCACTGTATCAAGAGATTTGTAGAATTTGTAACATTCTGGATTAATCTTATCTGCAGAATACACACAGTCACCCCCTTCTTTCTTTGTACTCACAACTGTTTTCTCAGCTTCTTTGCCTCACAGCTGCAGTGCTAATAATTTATCGTCCCAGTTGCCTCCCTCACACTACTTGATCTGAGTCTTCTTCAAAGCCAAAGGAGTGAGCTGTTGGACGGAGTGTGATACAGGCAGCATGCGAACAAGGGGGGTGAGAGTGAGCTTCAGCTTCTCTTTGGTCATGAGTTCATGAGCCTAGTAAAGCTGATGGGCAGGGTAACCAGAGAAAGCAAAGATTATAAAAAATGATCTTTGAGATGAGGCCAGATCATCTTTGATGTAAGGTGAATTTGTATGGCTCTGTTTCTCTAAGCTTGCAGTAAAACAAACCTAGCTGGCAGCAGGAGACTAAATAGAGGAGTTCCCTGAGTGGTGTCGGGAGGCAGAGTGATGTTTCTTGATCCATCTCAGTGCAAATGTCGTGATAAGGGTGAGTCTGAAAGCAGTTTGGTGCCTCCATGATCCTGGTGCATTAGTAGCCCCTTGGATATACCAAGGGTTGGCACAAATGACAGCAGCCTCTCAACTGGTCCGGTGTGTGCCAGAAGACTGTTCAGCAATGCGTAGATCAGCAGCTGGGTGACAGAAAGGTGTGCTTGGGTTGTACTCCAGGTTTCGGCGTGAGAGCGGAGAGCAGGGCCAAATCATGTTATTAGACAAATATAAAAACTGGATTCACTCACATGTGGAAGTATCAGGCAGCCAAATACATTCAGTATCAAACATTTGGAATGGGATAGTTTCCTCTGAGTCTTCATGACCCAGGCTACTAGTGATAAAAGGGAATTCACTCTATGTGAGCTAAAAGTTATTTCAGTGCCAAATTCCACCTCCTGCACCTCATTATCTCTCCCCTTCTGCACTCCTGGCTGGCTTCATGTGAAGGCTTTCAGTGCTGAGCCAAACTTCCTTGTTTCCATTTTTTTCTTTGCTGTTCACCTTAGTGTTTTCCTTTCTCTTTGCATCTCTCCCAAGGCTGAACAATGCCATGCACGCACAATCACTCAATCTCCCAGCCACTGCTGAGCAGGACTCAATACCTTTTTGCCTTGCTCCCAAGCCAGGCAAGACTCCAGGATAGGGGACTAAGTGGCTGTGGCCATAAACATGGTGTCCAGTGCCCTCTTACACCCACCATGGTACCCATGCATCACCACAGGGCTGGCAGCTGTGACAGAAGGCTTAAAGTTGACCTGTCTCTTTCCAGAATCACAGCTTGAGACTAGAGCAGACATCTTCCATACCTAAGCATGCACCAGATGCTGTAGGTAGGCAAGCTCACAGCTTGTCTGTTTACCCCTTTGTTGGTGTAAACTGAAGTAACTCATTGCCTTCACAGAAGACTTGTGCCTTGATAAGTTTTGTTCTTTTTCAGAAATTATATCCTGAATTTAGACAACCTCAGTGCCAAATCAGAGTCCACCACACATTTTCAATTGAAACTGACCAACTATGTAAGGTTTCATTACAATCACAATTCCAATTAGAAAATGGCCATTCTTGAGAACATTTTCACATTTTCCAGCAGAAATTGAGTAATATCCCCAATATTAAAAAAAAAAAAAATGAGACTATCTCAAACCCTGGACTTCTCTTTGAAGGGAAATTTTAAACTACAATGATATGCATTGCTTTGAAGAGATCCCTTTTCTTTTTTGATCTTTCCAAATAAAAACATTGATTGAAATTCACCCTGTGTGTGAAAAATGACCCCTATAAATTCACTCTGTGTGTAAAAATGTCCCATATTACTACATTTTGGTTTTCTCCTAAGAGGGAAAAAAATTATACAGAAGCGTGCCCACTCAAACCCATCATGGTTTCCTGGTGATGTGCAAGCTGCTTTGGAGCGAGGTCTACAGACACCTTCCAGCAGTGTAGGTTGATACAATTTTTGTAATATTTATGTAATATGTAATATTCTGACATGAGGGCATTCACACTCTGATTGTTGTGCATCCAGAAGCAGATCAGGAATACCTTATTGCCTTAGTGGCTGCTGTAAAAGCCCCGCCAGTGCCAGCACCTGAATCTCCTCATAGAACATAAAAGCAATAAGGGCAGGGCAATAAGAGAAGAGAGTGCAAAGTGGGAGGTGATGGAAAGATGCAGACTAAGATGCAGTCTGAGAGAGTGAACAGCAGGAGTACCCCTAGGTGTTCCCATGGCTTCTAGGGAGGACAATGGAGGATGTGACGGCCTGGGTAAGTTTTTGGTCGTGTTTTGATAAGGTGGGAAAGAACAGTTTTGCATCCTAGACTGAGTCTAAGTGACAGCGTAGAGAAAAAGTCATGCCTCCTTGAGCCTGCATGGACAAGCTGCCAGAGGACCAAGAGCTGCTACTCTGCTATTATGAAGGCCCTGTAGCTGCTGGTTTGTGGACAAAATACTTTTGGAAACATGAGTTTGATAATCTGTAAGTCTTCTAAATTCATTGTCTTAAGAGAAGAGAAACAAACTATTCATCTCAATGACCTAAAGAAATTACTTGTTTATCTGCTTTTACCTACCAAATAGGATGAGTTGGTAAAGTCTGCATATTTATGCCATGATTATGATTTCCTTAATAAAGAATTTCTTCCAGAGGACCCAAATATCTTTATAAACCTTGTCCCTGTATTAATGTGGGCAAACGGAGATGCCAAAGAGCTGAGACATGAGGTTTTCTAAATGACAAAGGAGTCAGGCACCCAGCTCTTCTTGGTTTTCCCTGGGAGCAGTGCATCTCAGCCCCCTTGTAAATTCCAGCCTAAGCGATTTGCCCCAGGGTCATGAAGTGAGTCAGTATGTAAAGTGGGAACAGAGCCAGGCTATCCTGACTCTCTGTTTCCTACCCTAACCACTGCACTACTCACAGGATATTTGGTCATGCAAATCTCATTGCACAATATCTTGTCAGCAATGTTTTGCCATGAAAAAAATGTCACCCCTAACAGCACATGGAAACAGATAGAAATAGTAAACCCAAGCAGTTCTATATATTCAGTGCTGCAGATGACACATCCCACAGTCAGATCTTATTACAATCAAATATTTGTGGTGAGAGGACTGAGATGAAATGATGCAGTCCTGATAAAATGGCCATTAAAGACCAGATGTATGCACCTGGAAAATGAGACACACTGCATTAAGTATCAGGCCACAAGCACTCCATTTCCTATTTGGGGTCAGTTCTAAAGTCAAACGAGATCACTTCTCATGCTGAGAAGACTCTTTTTAGTCTTAAAAAATCACGTAAAAAATGAAATAATGAAATAATGCAAGTCAGGTATTCATATATGTTCACTTAACCCAAAGAAAAATATGCAACATTTTATATACATATTTATATATATATAAACTCGGTTAGCCAGTGACATAAATATCGATTTATCAGTGCAGCTGGAAGGAGAATTTGTCTCTATAGATGAAACTGTCCTTAGTATACTGAAATTAATGAGTTATAGTCAGTTATTTTTTTGGTTATATATATATATATATATATATATATATAGTATTCTTTTAGCACTTGCCCACCCAAGTATTGCACTGACATGACAAACTGATATGGGTATCCTCAAACTGCAGGTTCATCTTTATAAATTATTTTAAATTTAAAGTCAACTTTAAAACTTTAAATGAAATGTACCATTTGCATTCTGTGGGAAAGAAAATGAGAATCCAGAGGACTAGTTAATAATACAATTCTTTTCTTGATCCAGCAGTAAACAAATACAACAGTAAATAAATGCAACTGTTAGAAAACATTTCCCTTGGTATTCTATACAAAGATTGAACTTGCTGTGAGCTTTGCAGGGGGTGTCCAGTAACTGAGTATATAATCTATCACCTTTCCATTACACTGTCTTTAGTTGGAACACAAGACCAAGAAAAACACCATTTTGCCTTTAAAATAGCCACAGTCTCCCTGAGAAGCAGATTACGCTGAGTTACATCAGACTCTGTGGATGGGGAAAATGTTTCTCATTTCTGTGTGCCCATAGCCTGTTAGCATTATTTACACTGTGGGATTTCCCAGATACCCAGAGGAGTGGAGCTCATTCTGCTAAATGTTGTGGGAAAATGTCATAAGAAAATAGTACCTGCCTGCAGATATAAGCTTTGTGTTTCCACTGTGCTCCTCTGCACTGCTTAGACAATGCAAATCTCTTTCAGCTGCCGTTTTCCAATACATTGCAATGCCATAATTTGCCAAACTAAAATGTGCCTTTTAATCATCATGTCCCACCAAAGATGGGAAAGTGGAGCAGCCAGCCAGGCTTGGTTTTGCATCCAAGTTGATAGAGGACACTACTAGATGCATGCCTTTGCATGCCTTTGTTCCTGCCAGAGTATTCATCACCTGCATTACCAGAGAAACCATGTATTTATTCAGCAAATTCTGTTCACGATGAGAAGTAATGCCCCACAGTGTAGCTGGAGTGCCATGATAGAAAAGGTCTAGGAACCATTAAACATTCTGAAAACATGAGCAGAGAGCTCCAGTGAAAGAATTTTAAGGCAAGCACTGACATCTCTAGTGCTGATTCCTTTGTTACTAAGATTAAAACTCAAGAAATGAGCGTATTTGGAAACTGAAGCTAATGAAAACTGAACTTCCTTCTCATTCCTATTGTGCTGGGGTTTGAATTCTCAAAATAATTTTAAAACATCTCTAGCAGGTCAATAATCTAGCTCCTGCTAAGGAAGGCTGCCAGGGATGGAGGCCAAACTGGCAATGCAATTGCATCTTAGACATCTAAGGTCACTGCTCAGCACAGACTAGAGAGTCTGCTGAGGCTTCTGCAGTGGCAAGAACTGATCATCAACCATCAGCCACTGAGGCTCTGAAGGGTATTATCACTTGTCCTGCCACAAGCACCTTGAACACAGTTACGTGAACTTTGTTTGCACTTCCCTATCTCATAGCTTTGATAAATGTGAAAGTCAGAAGTCTGCACAGAGTCTGCCAACTGCTGTCCAGAGTAAATGCTGTCCTAGACCTATGACAGGGGAGACTCATTTGGGAGGCATCAGTTCCCCTTAAAAGGGACCCATGAAGAAGACCAAACCTTGGTGAGCAGAGTGAGACTGAGCACTTGAATGTTTGTGTCCATCCTGTCCAGGCTGGGTTATTGCAGTTACTGCCTGTGTTTGGATCCAGAAGCAAATTAACCTGTTCTTCTCAGTGGAGCAGGTTACCATAAGCCCTCTATTTTTCTGCTCTCTACCCCTTCACTGATTTGTTGTGAAGTTTGTTTGCTGTTTCCAGCTTTTACTTCTGATTTTCAGAGGACTCTAAGGTTGACTTAGGACCCATTTGAGTCATCTCAGTTCCACATTGCCACACTGACTCACTCAGTTCAGCTGTGTTCCACGAAGATAATATAGCGTACAAAACCTCGGGTGAATCAAGTATACAGAAAACACTTTATGAAAATCAAATGAGATTTTAAAGATAGATTTAATGGTGTATGACTAGTGCTTGGGCATGTGACATCTTCCTCTTTACAAAGTGCTTTTTTCTTAGAAATAGCATGATTAGAGTATAGGTGATTAAAATGTTTCCCACAGCTCAGACTAGACAAAAAATCTCTCCCTAGTAGTTCCCATGACATATATAGATCTCATTTACCTCAGTAGCATTTTAGCGTCCCATAAAGAAATTATATAAAACTCCTAAGAAATCCTTTGCCTACAGTGGGAAATCGAGCAATTTGATTTAAACTCAGACAGTGCTGCCTCTGGGTTTGCTGAAGGTGTGGACAAACCCAAACACATTAAACATTATATGCATGACTAAAACACAGTTGAAGGAAGTAGGTCAAGAAGAAGTTGGCTTGCTTTCTTCTGACAGGTTGGAGCAAGTCTCACCAGTGTATGCGCATTTGGCTTGTAATCCAGCCTTTAGTTTGGATCCTTCATTTGAGAATGACCTATTTTGTCTTGATTTTATCCCCTCCCTCCAACAGCAGGGGTTTTGTGTAACAGCTACACAGAACAGCTGCTTGGACTATGCATAGGCCAGTTTACATTAGCTTGTTTTTTCTTGAGAGAGTCATGGTTTAAACAAATGGTTATGTCTATTTTAATAATTTTTGTCTTCTTTTGAAGTGTTTTTTCAAACATTAGCTTTTTTTTTACTTCAAAATCAAGTTTAGCTTTACAAATTAGTCTGCTCTGTCATGTCCCCTTTAAACACAGCTGTTACTACAATGTAAACAGGGTTTTAAAAATTTAGATAAACAGTTACAAGAAAGAGGTCTTCAAGTGTTTTTAACACATGGTCAGTTCTTGCTTACTTGATTTTCCTTGGTTTAAAAATAGAATTCAAAATACATGCTGTAGTTCACAGATGTCAGCCCCCAATAACACTCACATAGTGTGTTACATTTGCAGTGATGAACACAGACACCAACTAATCCCCTAAATGCCTCTGTGAAAGGGTGAGCATTATTTTATAGGAGTCAAAACAGAGTTTTTTTGGTTAGAGTAGGAAACATTTGCAATGATTTCCTACCCTTGCAAACAGCTCCAGTCTTGTCAGTGATAAGAGCTGTTGGAGCCCCGCTAGTGCTGCAATTACTGGATGTAATGTGTGTACATTACTACATGCAATATCTTTATGTATCAGCAGCCTGTTGGAGCACAAGGCAGGGACCAGGGCTTATTCAGTGGAACTAAACACTTGATGTCTGTGAAAAAAAAGCATGGAAAATCAAAATTAGTGGTGAAAATACCATTAATGTCATTATATTGGTAGACCCCTTGTTACCAAAAGAAACTGGTCAAAATAGCCAACAACATTTTAGGAATGAAATGACAGGGCCAAGGTCATGACCAAGGGACACAGGTGAGTTCAGAATGGGATTTAAAAGATTCTCTGGTGACTCTGGGCACTCATCTTTTCTTGGCAGCATCACCTCTCTTTAACAGAGTTATCCTCATGCCCTGTCTGAAAATTTTGCCATTATGTTCAGCAGCTGGCCTTGCCAGGACATTACCACCCTGTTAAAAGAATGTCAGTCATGTAACGACAGGGTGCACATGATTTTAATGTGAATACTTCTGTGAATGAGAGAAAGGGCACAGGGATCATAAATCTGAAAGAGAATGTTTTCCTTTTAATGAATTGAGAATTATTTCAAACTTCGGAAGTACTAAAATAAAGTGAAATTATGAATGAGCTCTCCTTCATGGTTATGTCTAACAGCTAAATGTGAAGTGTATGGTATTTGCATTGCATTTATATCAGGCAACTGCTAATGCATACAGAGCCATTAAAAGTCTAGTATAAAATATCATACAGTTTGTTTTTTCTATGAGACTCCATGCTGGTTCTCCCAGATGAAGTTACATGTATGCTTTCATCCTCAAAGCTCATTTTCAGATATTTAGAACTATGTTAAAACATCACCTTTTTGGAATGCATATTTCCAGTGTTGGATTGAACTACTTCAAGCAAATTGGATAAGGCTTTTAAGAAAATTTAGAGTGAAATAGTATGTTTCAGACACTATAAAAACTAGTTGGTTTGATTTTTTAAAATTGAGAACAGTTGCCTCTTAGGGAACAGAACTTCTAATTTGCCCTGAGTAGTAGGACTCAGATGTCATCCTCTGTGGGAGTCAGGTACCCAGAACCCTTTTGAGGCTGTGGTTCTCAGGTTGTAGTTTAAGTCCTCTGAGAAGATCAATTTTGAGCTGTCACAGTTCAGTCCAATGACTTTGAGGGTGCACAGTATATGTTGTCACATAATGGACTATTGATACTGGAAGAAGGGGATTTTATAGTTTAGGCATTGAAACTGAGAAAGACTCAGAGGATTAAGACTCATTTCACTTTAGCCATCAAAAAAACTAGGTACCCAAGTTCAGACCATCTATGATCAAAGGCAAGAGACAGGGCACTGCTAAAGGAAGGCCCATCAGAAAGCAGTATTACTAAGGTAGAGGAGATAAATCACTCCTTAGAGGTACCCTTGATGAAACAGAGAGCTGAAGAGGCTAGCTTTTAGTCAGATAAAACTGCTGAGATAAAAGCTGCCTTAATACCAAAAGCTTATTAGCAGAATAAAAATAAACCTAATTTCTTCACACACCCTTCAGTCCCTGCAACACATCCTTTGTTATGGACATCTGCAGTATGTAATATGGAAGGAAGGAAAACAAGGTCACTCTTTTACATGTTATGGACATCTGCAGTATGTAATATGGAAGGAGGGAAAACAAGGTCACTCTTTTACACAATACAGTATATAAATAATATCAGTTTTCTGATATTTCATGCCAGCATGTGAACTGAAGGGAAATTTCAATCCTGTAGTTGCTCTGCTGTTAGTTTATTTACAGTCAACTGCCAGAGTAAGCAGAAGAAAATGGACTCTCAGTTTTAATTAGTGGGTGCTTTAAAATGACCCTGTACTTTCCCTGCTTCCCTCCTTCTGTATAGTATGCAAAGAAAATGGCTTGGTGAAAGGTAGTATCAAAGGAGAGAGCACTAAAAGGAGGCCTTCTGCCTGGTACTTGTTTCCAGACATTTTTTAGGGGAGCTTTGCCATACTGAGCATGAAAATTTTGTGGACTGGAGCACTGAAAACTGTTATCTGGAAAATAAAGGAATCCGTTGCTCAATTAATCTTCTAATGTGCACCTAAGAAAAACCATATCACACACTCCCAGAAAAGAAAAAAAATAAAAATAGGAAAAAAAACCAAGAGGGAAAAGAAGGATGAGAAGAAGGAAGGGAAGGGAAAAGAATAAAGAAAATAAAATGAACACCTGGATATTGAGTCACCTGCCTATCAGGAAACAACAAAAGCAAGGTGCCCATCCATCCATCCATCCATCCATCCATCCATCCATCATCCATCCATCCACCCATCCATCCATCCTTCCATCCATCCATCCATCCATCCATCCATCCATCCATCCATCCATCCATCCATCCATCCATATCTTTACCCTACCACAACAAAGCTTTTTATTGCAAGGCCATGTGTTTTCCAATCCTCAACAAACATTTTCTTTCCATATGATTTTCATCATTCATGGTTGGGGATGAACAAGATTGAGGTTTTTATGGTGTTTTCCCTTTTTTTTTTTTAGGGAACTGAGTGTAAGATGGACAGAGAGAAAAATTTTGTGAATAAAAGATGAGGAATAAAAAGCCAGTTAGTTCCTTAATATCCTGGTTTCAAGGCTAAATTTTGGTAGCTCTTTCAGAGAAGGGTCCTGTTTAAAGAAGAGAACTAGGGGTGCTTGACATCTTTGCTGGTGAGGCCACAGAGCCAACCCTGAAGTGACCTTTGCTGCTTTGGACTAATGGACACACATCATACAGATGTGTGTTTCCCTAGTTTCCAACCCTACTGTGGACATGATCTGACAAGGGGCCATTCTTTCTATTTGTAGTAGAAACATCTTCATCACTGTCATGAAAGCAGCCTCTCCATGCACTGGGCTACATAGGCTCTTTGGAAAAGAGGCAAGAAATTTCATGTGTTAAGTTATACACCAGAGGGAGTTCCATGAATGCAGTACAATCATCCTGATACTACCTAAGAAAAATCCATTTAAAAATGACAGGACATGAGAAGTGCAATACGTAGTTCACACTGTAGCTCCTCTTGTTTGCAAAACTTACATCCCTCCAGGTTCATTTGCCCTGCACTTCCTACAAGCAGCCAAACTTAGAGGCTGTTGAAAGCAAAATTACTCCTTGAATATTCTTTTCCCTAGATGGATCCTTGTCTATTTCTCATTGAGAAAACCATGTTAAACTGATTTCCTGTAGGTAATATTAGAAAGTGGGATCCATTTAGGATCGCATGAAACAAACACAGTTCTCACATTTGGAACTGCTTTAAGACAATATCAAAGAATTTGCAGCCATTTGGCCCTATATGATATATATAAAGATGGACAGCCCTCCTCCTCTCCCTGTCCACTCCCTACATGAACATGCAGTTTTAATATCAGTCTGCTTGCTGAAAGGATGCTATGATTAATAACTCATCTTCTGTTTTCCTTCGTTATAATTCTTTTTCTCCTGCCCCTCTTGAAATGATACAAATTCCTTTAAAGAGCAGCCAGTGTCTGACTTTTCCCCTGTACTTGAGTTAGTAATGTTGAGCTTCTCCCTACAAAAATGGCATCCAGAAACCTGCCATATACCTTCCCAATGACTTCAGGAGTTTACTTAATTCTAGGATTTGAATTACAGAGGAGACACAAGGAACTAAACACAATTCCGGATGTCCTGTCAGGTCTTCTTTCCTACTTTCTTATTGTTTTGTGTTGTGATGTCTTTTGCATTTAATCAGATTATTTTTATACTGTGTCCCACCCTGCAGCTGATTTTTTTCCTTTGAGAAAATTCCTTTCCTAATGCGAGAAAAGGTAGAACCCTCATTGAAAGCAACTCTGTAAGTTAGAGGAAAGGCTTGTATTCTGTGAACATTTGAAAACTCTGTGGGCTGAGTTGCTACTGCTCTTTGTCTGAGAAACTCAGAATCCATTAGGCTGATAGCCACTGTTCTTCTGAGGAAACGACAGCCCTTGTGGCCCTTCCTGTTTCCTTTCAAAATTCTTAATGTGATAGTGGAAGAGGATATCCTAAGGTCAGACATTAAAATGTGAAGTTGTGAGGTGATGATTAAATGGGAACACAGTGAAAACTTCACTCTTCATTATTTTAATATAGTCCAGCCTCTGCTGATATAATCATTTCCAGCAGATATTTAAGGTAGTTATAGAAACAATTAAAAGAAAGGCCTTTCATTTATTATCTTAATTATATTTTCTGTGTTGCCTTTTTTTTCTTTCTTTCTTTTCCCAGAGACCAACATTAAGTGTTCATGTTTAAGACTTACAAGGCCATTTTACAAGACAGTAATATATTTTCAGCTCTGTTTTGCTCTTTGATCTTTCAAAGTATAATGCCTTACAAAGTGTTATAGCAGTGGTCTCTTCAGTTGAAATTCATAAACATTTTCCATCATAGCTCCATTGTTTCACAGTCTTACACACTTCTGAAAAATCAATTTTGGGCTGAAACTATCCATTCTCAGTCACTGCAATCAATTTTAAAATAGGGGAATTGTCTGTTTAGGTTTTTTTTTACATATGGGAACAGTGGAGAAAAAGAAGCACCACTTTCCCACAATAAGTGATTTTCTGAGCACTGCTATAGCAAAACCAGCTGAAATACTAATTTTTAACTTCTTTCTGTGAGCTGACTTCAATTTATTTCTTTATAAAACATTTTTCTATATCAAAGCATACAATTAGAAAAAGTGACAGCATCCAGGTGCATGGTGCTGGTAAATGTGATCTCTCACTTGCAAGAAGGTTATGATTCAGCAACAGTCCTGCAGGACTGTTCATGGGCTTGAAGAGAGACACAGTCTTCAAAAATAGGGTGTAATTAAAGGGCAAACTCATAGTAACCAAGTCAAGGTCCCATGTGAAAACAACAGAGTAAAATGCAGTGCCATGCTCGACACGGTGAGCAGGCAGTGGGGCTCTGACAGTCTTCACTTCCCAGCTGCAAGGGAGGGGAAGTGTGGACATCACTGGCAGAACTCATGCACCCACGATGGCTTTGCACTATCAAGGACAATATTAGGTCAGCCACACAGGGACAGGTTTCCATTCCCACTTCCATTATTTAAATGCCAGAAGTATTATTAATTTACATTTGGGTTCAATCCAGACTCCAAAATACAGAGGATGTGCAGCTAAATTACACTTTGCTGTTAGAACCTCACTTTGGCATTTCCCAACATTTTGTGATTTTAACCATTCATCTGTAGCAAAGTATCAGCCCAGGCTTTTTCCCTCCATTTAATTTTAGACTGAGTATGGAGTGAGTACAATAACCTCGGTAAATTAAAGTGTCATGTGATTTCCTTTCTGTGAGCCGAGCGGATGTGTCTGCAGAGCTGTAATGAAGGAGAGTAAGCACAAGAACTGAGAGCTTGCGCTCCAAGCACATCAAAGCCCTTCAGTGCTTGTAGAGTTCACGAGCAAAAAATGCAAATTCTGTGTGAAATTCCAATCTGAATGATGTTTTTGGATGAGTTGCTGTCCTCTCCTATCTGCTATAAGGTCTTCATCTGGGAAGAACGTATGACAGAAGGGGATGGAAAAAGCTTCAACAGTAAAGATGTGGTAAGATTAGACACATCAGTAAAAGCCTTATGACTGGTCTCTAAATTGTTACACCTGACTGAGATTACAGTCTTTTGCCAATTCATGTCCAGCACTTACTTGGAGCATAAGTTAACTGCAGGCTTGTGCAAGTGATCATGAATTCATTCAGTTTTAACTTCAGGTCTGGTATTTTCACTTTTCCTTTAGAATCATTAGGGCTGTCATTACATCCCTTCAAGGAAAGGGAACAGACTCATAATGTTTTGAAGACATGTAAGGGGCAGTTGTGGGCCAACGCTAACCTCTTTCAGGTCCCATTAGATGGAGTCAAAAGCTTGCAACACTTCCAGGAAACATTCAGAATGAATGAGCTCAGGGTGGGATCTCAGGATCTAGGTTACCTAATGAATTCTAGGAGAGTGGAATCACATTATGAATTGAAAACACCTAATAGCAGATACTTCAAGCTGGCTGCCTGTAATTTCTGAAGTACAGTTGACTTTAGTCCCAGCCCTGTTGCAGAATTTCGTGGGGATGACAGAAGGATTTGGATGATCAAATGTGCAGTTCTACTCCAAACACTGGCTTCAAAATGGCATTATGTATTAATGATTCCCAGAACAAATTTGCTCAGTTCACAAGCAAAAAGCTGAGGGGTTTTATGTCTGCCAGCTCTGCAAATTCCCCCTGGGCTGTGAAGGTCAAGTTTGTGCTATTTCCTTCTCACACATCATCATCATCGTCATCATCAGTAATAAAGATTATGAGGGCCAAGCTGTGCCTCAGTTACACTTATGAAAATTCCAGTGTTTCATGTTACACAAATGTAAGGAATTGTCCCTGTGGCTTCAGAGCCATGCTGCAAGGCCAGCACTGTACAGGGAGCTGCACATGGGATGAGCTCCAGCCCCCTCTCCTCTGCCCCACAGCATGGGGGGCAGTGCTTGCATGTGACAGATCTGACCCTGCAGTGTTACCCCCTGGTCACCTGAGCTGCTACACCAGGTGAACCCTGCAGGGATTTGTGGATGGATTTAGGCACCATGCAGGCAGCCTTGCTCAAACAAAAGCTGAATGTCCGCTTGTAAATGCAATGGCTGCAGCTAGGCCCGGGTGCATGTGCTTAGGAATAATACTTCACTGTGCACGTGGTGAGGCACAGGAACAGGAACAGGTTGCCCAGAGAACTTGTGGATACTCCATCCCTGGAAGTGTTCAGGGCCAGGTTGGATGGGGCTTTGAGCAACCTGGTCTAGTGGGTGGCATTGCTGCTCATGGCAGGGTGGTTGGAACTCGATGATCTTTAAGGTTCCTTTCAAGCCAAGCCATTCTATGATTTTCCAACTAGCAGCTTTGGAAAGGCCTTAGACCTTATGTTTGCTCTCCCAATGCCTGGGGTTTTCTTCTGGGTTACAGGGCTCAGACTTTGGGCTTTCTTTGTACCTGGACTCATGCCTGTGTTGCAGAGCAGCTCCTATGCCTTCAAACAGCTGAATATGTAAAGAACCCAAATGATTTCCCACAACTTTCTGAGAAGGCAATATTGCAATGAGATTTAGCCCAACTCCTAAAGTAGTGCCTAATAGGGAGCAGACTTCCTGGGGAAAGAAGTGTTATTTTTCCTGAGGAGTATTATTTTTGTCACTTCTCAGACAAAGGCTGTACTAAAAACCCATCTCAGTGTGACAGGGGTAACTGAAACAAAAAGCTGTCCCTAGGCACACTGTCCCCCAGAGCACATACCAACATTTTGTATAAGAGGCTCCCAGATGACAGCTCTGCATGCAGCACCTGACAGGGCTGAGCAGCTGAGCTTCCTGTATAGATTTCAGGATCAGACTCTACATGAGTTGAAAGTCTTCCTGTAACATGTGCACAACAATGCAAGTGAGAAAGCAGGTGGCTTTCTGTGCCTGCAGAGTAAGTTCAAGGGTGTTTTCAACTATGTAATGGCTTTGTCTTTTATGTTGTTTTGTATTTGATGTCTACCTGATGCAGGCTGTGCTTGGAAGTAACTCCAAGAGCCTCACTGCAGCCACACAGGAAGCATTAAAAGAGGAGAACTAGACCATACATTTGTTAAATCTTGGGCTTTTGGGGGATATTGAAAATTTATTGCTTCCTTAGATTATTTTTTGAATATTGCGGGTGCTTGGATAGTAAGACCCATCATCTAAGCAGCACAATGCACAGCTGACAAAAGCTTTTTTGACCTACTTTTTCTGTACCCTTTCACTGCTGGACTATTTTGGGGATGGTAGAGCTAATCTGGCATAATTTCTATGGCACCAGGTGTGTTCCCAACAAGTAGTAGCAGCTTTCTCAATAGATTTAAGGTATTTAGAGGCTGCTGAAATCCTTGCAGCTGTGTCTGCCTTCTCTTTACAGCCCTCCATCACCTTCTCTGTCTCTAATGAGTCCTTGGTACTGATGCTTTCACAGGGGTGTTGCTGTGTTTCATGACCCAGATGAATCTTTGCCAAAACCATGATCTCCCCTTTGCTTTAAGTGCAACCTTTTGTACTAAGGGGTTGGAGTGGAACTGAATACTTCATTTTTGCACTAAGAAATAATCTCATCCTTAACTTTTTTTTAATGTGTCAAAGTTCTACCTGCGTGAACTACACAAATGCTTGTGAACAGACACCCTGCTAAGCTACAGTGGATGAAATTACTTTGTATCATGAAATGCCAAGATCACTCAGAATTGTAAATGTAGTGGGAGCACAGAGCCACTGCTGGCAAAAACTTGTGTTCTACCAACAAGTCAAAGGCTATGGGAGAAAATAGGCACAAAAATGTGAAGGAACTTGATAAGGACTCAAGTCCTTATCTTATCCCCAAATAGAAGAATCAAGCAGTGTATCGGAATCTGTAAATTTGTCTTGATTCCCAACCATTTAAAAACCTTGGGATAATATTCCCACTTCGCAAAAAAAAAAAAAAAAAAAAAAAAGAGGTTGAAAAAATTGTGGTCATATTCTTCATATTTTCATCTTGTTCTGAATAATGGCTTCACAGGACAAGTTCTTGTTGGCAAGATATTATATTATACTTAGCATTTTTATTAGAATCTTCCTGCTTTCTCCCTTCTTCTGAAAGTTCTGAAACTAAGTATGTCGCCACCATTCCTTGTGGTCTTTTAAAGCATATCAACGGCTCTGTGATGACATGGGGAAACATGGTGCCATTCAGATTTGTCTCAAGTCTTTTTCCAATTAGTGAATCCAAACTATGTGAAAGCTTCCTCTGTGTGCTTCATCAAAAGCAGTTTGCAAAACGGTAGCAACAAAGTACATTGCCCCCATTAGCACCAGAAAAATAGGTCCACTGAAAATCACAAAACTGGGATAAGTATAAAGGCAGGCTTGTTTTTCTGAAGTCATGCACAGGGAGAGTCCTAAGTCACAGTTGATGAGGTGTTTAATAGTGTCAGGCAATTAGCATTTGGTTCTTGTTGCAGACGACACCGGAGACATGTCAATCCTACAACCAGCTAAATTTGATCCACTTGTTGTTGAATGTCTGGTCTCCTTCTTTTTAATCAGACATGGTTCAAGTGATTCCATTTCTGTGCTTTTAAAAGCTATAGTTTAGGATTTTTCCTTTCAGTCAGTCAGTGATCACTTGGTAAGAATGGCACAGGATTAAAGAATCAGACCCACACAATACTAAAACATGTAGCTGGCCCCTGGCTTTTGTGCAGCCACTTGTTCTGTCTAAAAGGGTCTGCAATGCAGCAGATGGGAGAAAGGAAACAGCCTTCACCTGATCTGTTCATTGCCCAGAAAACAATTGCTTTTATACTTTGCTTATATAACCCCTGCTTTCCTGCCTCAGCCAAGGATCCTGACAAGGACGAGACAAATAAGATGCCAGTTGGCGGCCCCAGCAACTGACCCCCAGGGCTAATTGCACTGGGGTCAGAAACTCCAGGTTCTCTGGCCTCTACCCTCCTTTTGCACAAGGAGCTCATGGAAAACCCACAGGACAGGGAGAGGAACAGAACCACAGACTAACTCAAGAAGTCATCCCAAAGTATTGGCATCTGGGACCTGCACGCAACCCAGGTGCTCAGCAAAGTCTGGTTGCTCCTCTGCCACATGCAGGAACTTATCCACAAGACATGGAGCAGCCTGAGCTCCCTGAAACAGCAGCCCCCTTTGGCCAGCAATGCCAAGACCATACCCTGGAGGAGCCATGGCTCTCTGGTCTGCCTAATGTCAGCTGCACAATGTGCTTGGAAGGGAATAGAGGTCTGTAGACATGGAGCTGGCAAGATCAGGCTGGAACTGTACTCGTCCATCTCTGCTCATCCTCCCTATAGGAGCTCAAAGCATGTCTCCACTCCCATACTCACAAACACAGAAAGAAGGGACAAGAAGTCCTTGAGCGTCAGGCAAGAAAGGTGGCTGGTGTCTTGAAAGTAAAGTATTGAGGAGCAGCCAGCCAGGCTGTTGGAGAAGCAGCAGGACCTTAGCCTCACACTAGCACATGGAGCTTGCTTTCACAGTAAGGGAGTTTCTGCTTTTGGAGGCATTTTTTCCCTAGGGAATAAAGGAGTCAATACCCGTTGTATGAAGAGATGCTGAATGCAACTGACTAACAAAAACTAGGTAGCAACCAGACAGGCAGAGCCATTGGAAGGGTATGTTAATGTATCCACTGAGGAGAAAGAACAGTGAACTATCAGAAAACCATTCCTGTCGTAATACTCAGTATAAAAAGTCACGCCTTGTTATGTATAGCCGTATATATGTATATGTACATATATATGAAAGAAAAAAGGGGGTGCATGTGTATGTGTTGGTTAATTCCAGTTTCTTACTCAAAATCAACAAACAAAAAGAAAGCTGAGTAGTAAAGGGTATTTCCAGGAAGTTTCTAGGAAAGTGACCTGTTGTTGGGGTAAATAAAAACCTAACTTACCCAATGAAGGGCAGGTATATTTAGGTTTGCGGTACATATGCTTATGAAGGTTTTGCTGGAAGATAGCGTATAGACTGGCAGAGATAATTATATCTGCAGTCAGAGTCATCTGCAGAACTGAATATTGACTGTGATTATGGATCACACTACGCTTTTTTTGTTTGGCAACCTGAAAACATTATAAAGAACCACAACCCATGAATACATGCTGTCATGGGCGAGCTGTGACCTTGCCGACCATAAAGTATGCAATGCAATGTAATGAAACTAGAGGTCAATGAGGGTTGATATGGCAACCCAGATGGGAAAATCCAAAGAAACTGACACTGATAGAATTTAGAAAGTCTTAGTTATTGAGTAGAAAATGCATGGATCATATGTTATGGTCACAGAAATTCTGTTGCGTGGAAAATTTTATTTCAGTCCATGTATCAGATCAGACACAAGTTATTCTAGAAACAAATCCTTGAGAAAGTTGGGAGTGAAATAATTGAACTTTAAAGGTGAATGAAGTTTCCAGGAAGATATCAAAGGTGAAAGAGGAGCCCAAACATGCGCATTGAGAAAAGAGAATTTATGGCCTCATCAACTCAGAAATAACAAATCATAATCAATATACACCCAAGATATGATCATAAAGCTTATGTCATTATGTGAAATGCTCAAGTTCCCAAAATAAATGGTAAAAGAAATGTGTTCAATGAGACACACCCCTTATTTCCATAAAATGAATTGATATTTTTGCTTCCCTTCTTGCAAAATGGCTAGAAATTTTCCAGAAGACAAATAGGGATATTACAGATAGAGTTCAAAGCTTGTGGTCTTGAGATACTAAATTCTAACCAAAAGAAGCTGGATGAAATAAAGATAAGAAGCTAAAGCTTAATTCATAGATTATGTTGTTATATATATATATATATATATATATATATATATATATATATTCTACATTTAGCCATAATGCATACTGTCTCCTTTCTGAATTGGTATAGTTGATAAAAATTATTTTAGTGGGATTCATGTCGCAAAATAATATTCTTGTGCTCAGCATGAAAGGAAAAGATGGTTTCAGTTTTGAGTAGGACAGTCATGACTCAACTACTGCAAAATTTTTGAAGTCTACCTTGATAAAACCGGTGACCTACAGCTTACAGCTTCTGTAGAAGAATTGTTTTCAAGAAATGATGACATCAATCATATACAAGATTTTTTTTCATTTATAATTCATGGGAATTTATATACTGAAAAGGGTAGTGTTTCAAATGGTTGTTTTTTAATATGAGTAAATGTCCAGTTTCAACAAAGTTAAGTAATATAGTTCTGTCCCATACTCCATCTTTCCTTTATAAGTAAAATCACCTAAATGTTGAGTATGACACTAAATCTATTTTCCCAGTCTCAGTATCCTGTGTCCTGTGATTGTGTATGGAAATGCAACATGAAATGAAAAAAAAGGAAAAACTTCCTCAACTGTATCAGACCTTCTCAGTCAAGATTTTTGGGAGATGTTGTGGAATGTGCATTTCATGAGAAACAATGTTTTAAAGTTTTGAAATCAACTGTTTCTTGGGGATAAAGATAAATTTAAAAAAAAAATTTGGAAGCAAATGGGGATGGTCTTCTCGGCCCCAAGGACTAGGACCTCTCAAAGGCTATTTGTAAAAAGTCAGATTTTGATTTTGATTTTCACTTTCCAGAATATAAGAAGAAGTATGAAGGAAAAAAAAAATAAATCAGAAAGACAGTCACATTAGATAATGACATGTACACTGGAGTTGTAGAGCACTTTTTACCAGGATGCTATCTGTCATGTAAGCAAAGAATTGTGAGTACAAAATTTATTTTTATGTGCAATTGATTTGTACCATTTCTTCAGATTGCACAATGGTTCTACATGAAAGAAAATACATCCCACTCCAGTCAGGCAGTAATGACAGCCAGCACCTCTCTGATTCCAATCGCATACCTTTTTTAGGCAATATATTACATACAAAGAAACCATTGTACTTCCACTCCTGCCAAATGTGATACAGCTTAGAGGAGACAAAAGAGCTGAGTGGTTCCTTTTAATAGATCCTGAACCTTCAAGTCAACGTAGAGAGGTTGCTCAAGCGCTAACCTCTGAAAACTGAATCCTGCAGCTTTGATTGTAGTCGCTCAAACAAACCAAACTCCGCAGGGCATGCCCAGTGGTAATTGCAATAAACAACATACAAGAGCTCCCAAATATTGCTCAACTGAGCATAGTGTTGGTGACCTGCCAGGCATCTGATGGCCACTTCTGATCTGCATACAACATAGCTCACAGCCACCCGCCGCCGGTGGGGAGGATGGCAGCAGCCCACAAGGGACCAGGATGGCTTTCCTCAGCCAGCTCCATGGGTCGACAGTGGAGCAGAGGGGAGGCACTGGGGAGATCCTGGACATCTGTGGATCACATTTGGCCTCTGCATCTCCCCTGGTGCTTACACGTAATGAGTCAAGGAATAATACATACACAAGTTGTGGAGAGCAGTAGTACAACAGAGCACAACCATTGTGGCCAAAATAAACAAGACTAACAACACTTTCTATTCGGAGTGGTGCTACTTGTAGCAACTGGGAGCATTTTATTATGTTTAAAGCAAAATAGCATATGGGAAATATGTCACTTGGAGAAGAAAATCACTTGTGTAGAGAAAGACCTGCTCCCATTCATGCTGAAATCACCAACAAAACTCTGACTGCTCCTTCCCAGTAGGCTGGTTTGGCCTGATGTCAGCAGTGTTTTTGCAGGTTGTAAGCCTGTGCATTATCATGGCAGAGCCCTAGTGAAGCACTGGGTGATAAAGAGGGTAGTTTTCAGCAGAGGAATCAATATTCAACTTCCTAAGTACCTGGGAGCAATTCCCCTGCTGCCACCACTCCATGCTGTGCTCCACTGCCTTCTCCATTAAATGTGTTTGAACACATAAAGTTGACCTCTGTATGCAGAGAAGGGTTCCAAGGAAAAACAAAACCCAAGTTTTCTTTCAGGATTGCCAATATGGGCAATATTACTTATTTGTAGTTATTACACTGGTTGACAGGAGGCTAGGGGGAAATAATACCCGCAGAAACACTGTACCCGATGAGGGAACCCCAGCTAGAGAGCAGTAACAAAGAGACCAGGCAGTGACAGTATATAAATTAATCATGAGTGCATGACAGGATGCTTTGTGCAAAAAAGCAAATTGCTATGTTTGGACATGTTCCAAGGGACCTGAGTAAATCAGTGACATAAAGCATTCCCCTTTTCACAACTCAGAACTCAAGCATGAGATCCTGGCTCATGTTGGTGAGCACTTAGTCATACCAGCAATCCCACTGACTCCAAGTCCATAACTTATGGAGTCTATTTTGTTCTGGACTCCTTGATTCAGAAGAGCTAGTGATAAACCAGGGCTACCTAAAATCCAGAAACACAGTTGATAAAAAGGTCAGAGGTCATGATCTATCTGGGAATAGCAGGTAGACTTTGCTCAGGCTGGTGAAGAGGTAACAGTGGCAATATGCTTTTTATTCAGGAGATGATGCAGGTGTCACTGAATGATTTGGAAAAAAAAAAAAAAAAAACACCAAACCAAAAGCACTATAGGAAAAAGTTCCATTCCAAGAGAGAAAGTGCAATAAATACCATTATAGTAAATCTCACAAGTGCAACTGTATGAAAAGGTCTTTAAAGATGTGTTCAGTCAGGCAAGAACAAGTATACCCTGAGAAATCACCCTGAGAAATATAGGGCTCCCCCTCTCAGCCCTGCCATAGGTGCAAGACAAAGCCAGACATAATACTTAGGAGTGAATGTTAAACAAATACGGAATTAAAGTAACAGTATTAAAAAGCACTGCAAACTTAGCCTCTCCAAAACCCAGAAAGGCACTCAGTAATGGTTCCCACACCAATTTTGTTGCAATTAAGGGACACTCCAATCCCTGCCCTCCCTCCCCACAAAAGAAGCTAAAGCCGAAGTATAAATAAAAGCAATAAAAATAAATTATTGAACAGCAATAGTGATTGTAACAATTTCATCACTGGAAAAGAAAAAGACTCTCACATGTTAAGCCTTTCTTGATGTGAGCAGGAAAAAAACCAAGCTAGATTTCAGAAAGAGGAAATCACACAGTTTTGGTCTCTTGGAATATTACAGATCTGCCAAAGGGCTTGTGGCTGAAAAACCTACCAATGAGACAAATTGATTCATATGCCTGAATATAACCAGGCCACTTTTAGGCTGTAAAGTCACACAGTGTGAAGGTTCACATAAGTTTCACTGTGTCTTAAAAGGCACCCAATACATATTTTAAAAAGACACAATTAGAGTGAGTATTGTTACAGGCCAGAAGGCCATGAATACTGTTAGCAAGCTGTAAGCCTGGGGTCACTATCATGAGATAAATGGGGGACTTACTTATGCAAATCATATAGCTGGAAATCATGTTTTGACTCTATAGCCAACTCAAGGCTTTCCAAGTGCATGGAGATATTTAAAATGATGCCAGTATTATTAAGCTGATTCACACTCTCCAGATAAGCCCCTTCTAGCTAAGACAGTATATCCAGCATCAGTATTTTTGTCTTTCCAAAGCTGAGGGCAAGACATCCCTAATCCAGCCAAAATGAAGTAACATTCAGACATTACTCCATATCTTAGACTGAATTTGCAGTGTCCCCATGAAATACAAATATACTCTACCTTATATTGTGTAATGTTCTCCCCATCTGGCTATACTCTAAAGAACATAGACAGCAAAGATGACTCATATTTAAGAGTCCTCAGTGAGGAGACCAAAGTAGCCATCACCAGGAGCATATTCCAGTACTCTGAAAGGAACCACCAGAGAGCTGCTTCAATTAAAACAGAAATATCCCTGGCTGATGAAGCAGCTATCCATGATCAGAAACATCACCAGCAGCCAAGAAGTCCAACACAAGCAAGGTAGCTTGAAGATTTTAATCTTACATTATCAGAAAACAATTTACAGCTTCTCATGAAAATATTGACTCCAAAGAAAGACTAGACTAGTAACAGGATCTGAATCACTATTGCTTGAAGTGGAAGAATCACTGTATTTCCTAAGCTGGAGATTTATTAGAAGGGTTGCAGCTGTCAAGCACTCCCCCCAGAAAAAGTAAGCAATGCTACAGCCACTTTTATATCCCAGCTTCAGTCATGTCCCCTGCTTCACAGCCCAGATACCTGTGAAGTCCAACTTTATCAAATTCCATTTCCTCTGCAGAATGTAATGCAAATGTTCTGTATCTCCCTTAAACATCAATGGTTTCCCAGAAACTGAGAGGCTATGGGATATGGTATAGCATTGATAAATCAAATATGTCTCTTATGAATGGATCAGTTTATGATAAGCCCTTTCCTGGATAGATGAGTAAGTTACATCCATCCATTTGTCAGTAGAGTCAAGCACTGAAAGAGACTGCCCAGAGAAGCCTCAAAGTCTCTGTAGCTGGAAGTTTTCAAAACCTAACAGGACAAAACTCTGAACATCCAGGTCTCAACTCTCTGTTGACCCAGGTTTGAGCAGAGGCTGGAATAGGTGACCCTAGGCCAAAGCTTGATGGGCAGTCCAGCACATGCTATCTAATAAGATGAGTACAGAGACTGCATGAAATATAGTTTAAATGGTTAAATTGTCACTTTGGGTCTATCCTCCATCACAAAAAAAAAAAAAAAAAAAAAAAAAAAAAAAAAAAAAAAAAGCCAAACACTGCTTGCCTTGAAGGCTGCCAAACCCTCTAATGCCAAGAGTCCACTTGCCTCTCCCATTCTCCATGGAGAGAAACTGCAAAATCACTAGTGGGGACAATGGGGAATTGCTACGATGTTGAGAAGTAGGAGATGAGTCATATGCAAATCCAAAAATATGCAGGTAACTACAGTGTTATTTATGTGGTACCATTAAGACTGGTTTTTATTTCAGCAAGCCTAAATACTTTATGAGACAATTTGAAAAGTCAATTTAAACAACAAGAAAATATTTAATTGATTTCAAGATTCCTTGCCAAAAGTTTAAGAAAGAACCCAGAACATTTCTCCGTTTCTTAAACAGTTTTTTCCTTAATTTTTTTTGGCTTATAGACAAAATTCTAATTTCAAAATATTTTACCATAAGCATGAAAAGCAGAAACATTTTTAAACAAATGCACTTTCTATTAAAAATAATATGAAACAAGTGAAAACCCTGAGAAAAAAAATATTTTGACAAAATACACTTTTTCATACCAACATCTCAACACTTCCTTAGTGAAAACTCTTTGTGTCTGGAAGTTATTTCTGATATACATGGTGTAGGAGAGGGAAGAATGAAGCTCTGGTGTGTATAGCACTGTCAGACGTATTGGAATAACCTCAAAGGCCTATGAATGAAAATCCCAGTCAGGCTGTCTCTACAGGAAATAGTCCATTCAAGGTCTGGATCCCTTTCAGAGAATTTGCTAGCAATATATATTAGCATTTATCAGTAAGCATTAAACAAGTCTTACAGGTATGTTACCGGCTGTTTGTTAATGACCAGTACGAGATTTTTCCAGGGTCACTGCCTCCTTATTTGCCTTTCATGAATGCAGAGTCAGTCAATCTCCAGGGCATGATAATGCTTCACCTCATGCAAAAGATACAGATTTATCACTCAGCTCTTCAAGGGAGTTGCAGCATGCTTGGGTTGCGACGGCTACTTTCTGACATCTAGAATTTAATGTGTGATAAGTTACTGTTTGCATGTATGATCAGAGGAGATTTTTTTGGTTTTCTTACATAAATTAATCTTTGATTTATCACCCAAAGGTTGGTTTATTTTCCAGGTCCATTTGGAAATATGTGGAGTCCAAAAATATTAAAAAATTCCTTAGTCTGGATTCATTCCCCTAGGAATGTGCACTTCTAAAAGAATGGAAGCAAACAGGAGACTGGAAAGCCATCCTGTCCTGCATGCAGGATTAGACATCAGTACAAATGAGTGCAGACCCTCACAGACATGCAGAAGAGTAAGTGGGTAGAGACCAACAGGCTGTTTTTCTTGGTCTTTAGGGTGAACAGGTAGTATCTGGTAGTATCTTTACACTTATCTGTTTTCATCTTCTCTTCAGTCTCCCTAAATACACAAAGTTCAGGTTTTTTTGGGGTTTTTTTTGGTATAATGCTAATGACAGCAACTTTCTTCAGTACATCCTTCTCTCAGTGTCACAGCCAAGACCTGTGATTAATCAGGGAAAACTCTGCAGCAATGTCCAAAAATTCACACTGTCTACTGGATATTGTTTGGGTATCTATGTGGAAGAAAATCTAGCATTTTCCATTATTTGAAATTAATTCTTTATTGAATTATGAAGATTTTAGTGTCTGACTGGTATCAGTTTTGACACTGCTGCTATAAACTAAAGTCAGAATTTTAAGCCATGACAATTCCTCCACATCTGCCCGGAATTTGTTGCTTAAGACTAAGAGAACTGCTGCAGTGCATTGCACTGCTGATTAGCTCACCTGGAAAAGGCCAGCAAAGGATTCTTCATGGCATCATAAGAAATTAAATTTCTGCAATTCCAGGCAGTGTTTGAGGAACATCTTTCTCTGCAGGTTTCATAGAAACAAAGAATATTTTGGATTGGAAAGGACCTTTACAGGTCATCTAGTCCAACCGCCCTGCTATGAGCAGTGGCACGTTCAACCGGATCAGGTTGCACAGGACCCCATTCAACCTGACCTTGAATATCCATCTGGACAGTCATCATGGAGTAGCCATCAACAGACTTCCATGGATTTGTTTGAGCCTTGGTTTGAACCTACGTATCCATTAAGTCACCATAACATCCTTGTGTCTGCACACCGTGCAATTGGGTGGAGAGATCTGTTTGGTTAAAGTCTTGTTTTGTCCAGACAGTTCATTGAGGTCCTCTTGTTTTTTGATTGTGGCAAGAAGAAAATAATTTCCCACTCTCCTGGTTTTAGGATTTTCCTTTTTACCACCAATTAAAACACACACAGTGAGAAACTTTGAGTCTCTCACAGAGGAAGGCAAGCACATAGAACACACTTTACTGAACACATCAGAGTTAATTTGCAAGATTTTTCTTTATGGTTTCTGTGACATTAACAAAATCATCCAAAGGAGCAGATTTGAACAAATCTGGCAGCCAAACGGCATTGGATTCTATTTACCACAGTGTGGGCAAAGCATGTTTGCTGTGAAGCTTCAGAGAAATTGTGTTGCATGTGGTCACCTCTGGACTAAACCTGGCCTCTGTGGTGCTTGCTACTATATCTCATTCATCTTTTGTCTTTGGGAATTCTGTTAAGCCTTGAAGCACCACAGAAAATACAAAAGGCTTTCATTACAGATTGGTGAGTGTTTTCCCTTAAGAAGGTTCTTGGCATCCTGTGGAGGTAAGTGAATCACTGGCTACTCTGGCTGCTGCATAACTACTTATTGTTTTATTGAACAAGCGAGTAAAAAGTCACATAAAACCTTACATATTATAAATGACCAGGGTATAATTCAGACCTGCCTATGTGTGCATTAATTTACACATTGGTCTTTTTGGAAAAAATGTCAACTGAATAAATATAGCTTAGGTTGAGCACTTGAACCACGAATAATTTTTATTATTTTTTGGTTAAATTCCACCCATCTTTTTTTCTTGCGTTCCTGGCATGTGAGTTTTTCAAGTGCAGAATGAAACCTTTCGCTAACAAGAGGAAAAAGAACTAGTACTACAGAAAAAGCACATACCTTTTCCAAAGTCATTAAGAGCAACTTTTGGCACTTTCCATATATGGGACATAAAGCTTTATGAACCCAGTCCTTAATCTCTAGGTTCTCTGACTGATTTATATGTTTTCTTATGGTATTGTGTATTTTCTTCTTCTGAAGAGCACAGTCAAGTCTCTTAAAATTTGTACACAGGAGACCTTTTTTATGTCAACAGAATAGTGTGAATTTCAAGAAAGTACTACAAACTCCTTAGTACTTCAATGTCCCTTGAGTCTTGGTTGGTTATGTATTTTTTGGAAAAGCCCAATTTTAGTTTCTCTAACAGAAGCACATGTGTCCTACAGTTTCTCATGGACTTTGCTGGAGCCTCTCTGAGGGCCTGATCCCCAGCAAACCAGCTGTGAGGTGCTAAGTGCCCACAGTGCCCATGGATATCCATGAGTCACCACTGAGAAGTGTTGAGTACCTGCAACTCCCTCTGAAGTTAATGGACATAGCAGGTGCTCAGCATTTCTTCAAGGGGTGATCAAGAGAGATGGGGAGTACCCTAACCCTGAAAAAAAACTGCAAGCAGAGGAAGGCCCTAAAGGAAAGAAAATTTGCTGAGGCCCCCTACATACCATTCTTCACAAATCCTGCTCCTGTGGAAGGAACAGGGAGCCCTTGTGCTCTGGAAGGCTGCACACCTGAAACACCTCTTGCACTACCCTCAGGATTGCCATTTAAAGGAATAGAGGTTAAAAAGTCAGAGAGGTGCCTGCCAGGAGTCACCTCAGCAGAGAGGAGCATTGCCTGCACTTCATCCCTACACACAGTGTGTCGGCAGCTGTCAAGATCCTTCTGCAGGGCTCACAGCACTCTGGGGTATTGGCCAATCCTCCCAGCTCTGTGTTGTCCATGAACTTGCTGCTGAGGAGGCCTCTGCTCCTTCATCCAAGTCATTGATGAATAAGTTAAACAGCACTGGGCCCGGTGTTGAACCTTGGGGAACACCATTTGTGACTGGCCACTCATCCAGTCCACATTTCCTGAGTTTGCCTATAAGGATATTTTGAGAGAAGCTGTCAAAAGCCTTGGTGAAGTCGAGGTAGACAACACTCACTGCTCTCCCCTCATCCATTCAGGAGTTGTTTCACTGTAGGAGGTCACCAGGCTGGTCAAACATGGTTTACCTTGAGTGAATCCATGCTTACTGCTCCTGATCAACTTAAGGAACAACTTTTCTTTAGCATGAGCAAAGTGTAGGCTCATGAAGAAAGAGCTTCCTTTAAATATGCAGCAAGATGCAGTAAGAAGCAGGCAATAATTGTGGGCCAGGATTCTGGTGGGTAGTGGGGTGATGGCATACTCCATACTTGTATATATAATGTAGGCAATATATAATGGCATGAACAGCCTATATAGCTTACCAGCTGCACAGCCACCTGTGCATTATGCTCTTCCCCCTGTATGCCATAGATAGTTCTGCAACAGTGTTAAATTGGAGATGGAAATGTATGGAGAATGGATGCGAGTACTTGACATAAAATGAGCCAATCATCCCAAAATTTACATAGGACCTGTAAATAAACTCTCCTTCCACTGCTTGTAGCACTAGCTAGCATCACTGATATTTCTGCACACAAATGTTTAATTGAGAAACCCTTTTTTTTGTTTTCAGGTCCTTTGAACTCACCAGATAACTAAACCTCACACATGGGCAATAGTGCAAGTTGCCTGTGAATATCTGAGTTTTAGGTAAACCACTACATGTGCAAGATGTATTATTCATCTTTGTACAGGTACACATTGCTATTATTCCCTTTTGCATTGCTGGGATCAGGATGTTCAGGCTGATGGCACGTTAATCTGTATGAAGCAAAGGGGAAAAGGTGATGTGAAGTTCTTGAGAAACTCCTGTTTACTTCATGACTCTAAACCAAAATGTTGCAGGCACATTAGCCTTTCAGAGGTTATTATCAGGTTTTGCTTTTCAGAAAAAACTACAGGAGAGGTTCTTGGAAATTAAATTTATATAGGGAGGCTGGTTTCCTGGTTTGCAGCTATATCAGTGTTTCAAGCTGGATCTAGATACTACTTCTGAAGTGAATCTCTTAATTGCCACAGTTTTACACACTTTGTATTGCCCTCTCAGAGTGTGCACACTGAATTCCTTTTGGATGAAACTAAGCCAGGAAATGATCTCCAGAGGACCATCAAATGTGCTCCAACTGCTGATGGGCATTCAGTCCAGAGGAGTAGACTAGAGTTAGTTCAAAATAAAAGATGGGGATGTCAGGCCCTTGGCACACATGGCTTTGCATTACAGAACTGTTCCTAGTGCTCCATGTGATGTCTGATCACATAGAGACATAGAATCATAGAATAATCAAGTTGGAAGGGACCCATCAGTGTCATCGAGTCCAACTCCTGGCCCTGTGCAGGAAACCCCAAGAATCACACCATGTCCCCAAAAGCATTGTCCAAACACTTCTTGAACTCTGTCAGGCTTGGGGCTGTGACCACTTCCCTGGGGAGCTTGTTCCAGTCCCCAGCCACCCTCTAGGTGAAGAACCTTTTCCTCATATCCAGCCTAAACCTCCCCTGATTCAGCTTCATACTGTTTCCTTGAATTCTGTTCCTGGTCACAAGAGTGAAGAGATGATACCTGCTCCTCTGCTTTTCCTCATGAGGTCTCCCCTCAGTATCCTCTTCTCCAGAATGAACACACCAAGTGATCTCAGTGGCTCCTCATATAGCTTCTCCTCCAGGCATTAGACCCTTCACCATCTTCATGGGCCTCCTTTGGACACTCTCCGATATCTGAATGCCTTTTTTGTTTTGTGGCTCCCAAAACTGCACACAGCATTCAACATGAGGCCACACCAATGCAGAACATAGCAGGACAATCCCCCCCCTCCCCAGCTGGCAATGGTGTGCCTGATGCACTCCAGGACACGGGTGGCCCTCCTGGCTGCCAAGGCACTGCTGACTCATGTTCAACTTGCCATCGACCAGGACCCCCAAGGACCCTTTCCACGGTGCTGCTTTCCAGCATCTCCCTACCACTTGGCAGTTATCAGGCAGGATGAACAAAGTGCATCAATGATGTCTCCTCCTTCCAGTTGTGGTGCTGATGCCTAGAGAGGCTACCTGGAACAGAGGCTAGACAGTGTTAAAGGAATAAAGTAGGTATATATTAAAAAGCCTGTAAAGGATACAGCCTGGGCAGTACAAGAGCCTGGCCGTGGCTCTACCCAAGATGGACCCTGGATGGATGCTTGATGGACGACCGATCACGAGTCTTTTCAATTTTATAAGTTTTGGTCCATTTACATATTGGGGTCAATTGTCCAATTACACCTTCAGGTTTTGAAGTCCCATCCTCCCAGACTGCTCTCCTCAATTCATTGTTGTTTATACTTTTTGGGTCTGAAGCTGCAACGGTGTCCTTGGTTCTCAGGCTGGAAAAGGATTGTTTTGTCTAACTAAACTGTGAATAGACCTTGCTAACACTGTGTATGAAGTTCAGAGTCACACACTAAGGCAGTACAGAATCTGAGAAGTATGAAAGCTAAAACTTAAGGCATCAGTGCCAAAGGGAATCTCCATGAAGCTGTTAAAAGAGGTACTAATATAAGTGCATAGGTTTTCCCCCTTTCCATTGCAGAACTTAAGCTAATTAAGATGATGATTTACAGTATCTTTCCTTCAGAGTTCTTTGACAAATACGTTACTTAGTGTGTGAAATGTAAGTGCATGGTATCAACTACAATCTAAACAGAAGAAGGGAGATGTGACCATGTATGTACTACATTGTGATGCAGGTCATCTTCTACAGATGCAGCAGAGACAGAAAATGGTTTCTGCACCATCCTCGCTGTCCATGGATTATCTGAACCACAGTGGTGGCATGTCTCCTGTACTTTCAACCATTTTCAGATGTTGCAGATGATAGTATGATTATTTGATTCTACTAAAATAAATTTTCCAATGGAGGACAATGGAGGATTTGCCTTTCCTCATAAAGGTTTGTATCAGCTTTTTATTTTGAATTTTTCTGTAATCTCTCCCTCTCTCTCTCTCTCTCTCTCTCTCTCTCTGTTTACTTCTGAGGTATTTTATCTCCTTAAGAAATACATATCCCATTTTTCTGGAGTAACAGCTGAAATGCTACTGTTTCCAAGATGATACTGCAGCATCATTACAGGACAGCCTTCCCTATGGGCATTTGAATATGTCTCTCTGTATATCACTGGAATAACAAATTAGTCTGAATTTTCCCATGTTTACTTATACAAATGTTGGCTCCATCTGATCTAACCTTCTCCTTGCCTCCCTCAAGTGTCAGCCAGATTTGTGAACAAATTAGTGCTCTCCTGGGTATCTTGGGTGCTATAGTCACACAGCACTGAAGCTACCAGCTCAGCTTGGCTTTTGACAGCTATGAGTACAAAGGAAAAAGGAAGGAAAGATTCTGTTCAATTCTGTGCAACAGTTGGTTAAAGCAGGAATGTGCAGCGGATGCAACTGGGAGAGCTGCTGGAGAGGTTCCTTATTTTTGTTAAGGAGTGGAAACATGTACAGGTTAAGCCAAGAGAGATGCCTCTGAGGGTAGAACATGATTGGAAGGAGTGACTATAGTTTTTATTGATAATACATGTTTTAGTTTCCCTTCCCTTAGAATAGAAAGAATGCCTCATCTGCAGGAATAATCCACCCCTTTTGCTGAGATGAATGACTCAGTCTTCTTCCTCATGGTTCATTCCATCGTAAATACAATTAATGACTCAGACTCAAAATGTTTCATTTCCTGCAAATCCAATTATTGCCTTATAAAACAGAGTATCTCCTCCCATTATCCCTTTAGTGACAGAATAATAATCACTGCAAGTACAGAATACTCATCTTAGTCCAGCTGAGTTCAGTTGAACAACTGGTTTAGATCTGTTCCTACTATTAAGGGAGGAATGTCTTTATTTGTATTACACATGATGATTACTTCCGATTATCGCTGCAGAGCTTTAAATAAACAGGGACTTTAGTGTCTGATTAAAGAAATAATGAGTTCTGAGTTATTTACTCCATGTAAATGGAATTTAGGGAGATTCCTGATATGAACCAAGCCCCAAGAAGGCAAGGGTACCCCCCTTTAGAAGGCATGTATGCGGTTTCTCCAGCATCTACCTTGTCTTTCTCAGATGGTGTAAACCAACACTGCTTTTGTTGGAGCGGGGACAGTTTTCACCAAATGAGCCTCTGGCTCTATTTTTTCTGCCTTCCTATAAGAATTCTGTTTGCAAATGGATGCTGTCTTCAATGTGCTTCCCAAAAAAGACACAGCAGTGCACCGACATACATTTTTGCTTCTACCCTGTGAAGTATTTTACCATCCTGAAGAAAAATCTCGATGTTGAAGCTTCACTTCTGTGATACTGAAAAGCTGTTTTCACACCATTCGTACTTTTACTGTCAGATGGTTTTCCTTGCAGTAAACATGAGACACGTATACACAGGCACTCAAGGCCAAGCTTCAGCCCCATAAAGAATCAACAGCAGTATTTTATGGAAACTTCCAAACTCTTTGTATGAGCAGCAGCAGTTAGAGATTCCCTCTACTGCTGACAGTCTATAACAGAAAGGAAGTTTTGGGGAAGTTTTGAAAGATGCTAGCACAGCAAAGGAGTAACAGCACTATGCTTGCAATCTAGATGGATTTAACAGTAAGACTCAGGTTGTGGTGTTGACTGCCAGAGAGACTAAACAACAGCACAAGGAACTGAAAAAGTATCAAAGGTATTTCCCCAGAGATTAGCTACCTATGTTGCCATTGTAAGGGAGGGAAGGAAACTTCAGTCTCTCTGACAAAACCTGAAATAGGTCACCAGAAGTAAGCAAACCTCGGAAAGCTTGACCTGACTGAGACTCCAAGAATTTCCGTGTGCAAGAGAATAATGCATTAAGGGAATTCACCAATATTACTTCAATTTTCCTCGGAAATTCCTCAGGAAAATGGAGCCTCAGTACATAACTAAAAGGAGATAGTAAATCTTACATGAAATATCCACTAGGGAGAAATGTGGAAGGAAGCTAGCACATTAGCACATGGCCAAGAGCTAGGGGAGGGAGACAAAATCCAGCCCCTTAGTTTGTCTGTGCTGAGGGGGTCCGGGTCAGCATACCATTCTCTCATTGAAAGAGTATCTTTGTCCTGTTCTGGAGGTTCCCCAGAATTGTAAAGGAGCTGAGAAAGAAGAAACTCTCCAGAGTCTTCTTTCCTGAGCTGTATCTTACAGCTGCTCTACAGGTGATTGCAATTTGCCCAGCACAGCCAGTAGATGAAATTCACCAGAGCTGCTTTAGTTACTGTGGAGAGGGTCTGGCTCAATGTGCCATCGCGGAGGCATGAGGTAGATGAGGTTTGCGTAAGAACAGCTGAACTTCAAGGCTCAGTCTCAAGAATGTTCAAATGTCTCACTGGAAATCAGAGGAACTCAGCTGCCAAGTCACTTTGAAAAATCAGAGTTCACCTTTTTCCTCTTGTAGAAACCTTCCAAATGTTTATTCACATCTCAATCTTTAAAGTGCATACAAATATCACATTTGCTAGGCCTTTTGTATAACAGAGAAATTATAGTAACAGTTGGGGATTTTAACATCTATTTTTGTCATTTTGGTGGGATGTGTGTTTCTGAGAAGATGTAGCTGGTAAAATTCTTCTATTCCAGCAGGTGAGAAAGCTCTTCTTGCAGGACCTGAAGTAAAAAACCATCACATCAGCAGTGATGGAAAATCACCCCATGTTGTGCAGGGGATTGTCCCCATATGCTCCTGCCTTTAGTGTAGAAAAAGCTCTGTGACTTCCTCCTACATTTAATTTGCAAAATTAAAATTCACAGACCTGGTAGCCTTTTAGGGGAGAAGCAAATTTTTCCACCCTTCATGCAATGGTCCCTTTTCCCAAATCATGCTCGGTATAAGAAATTTGCAGGCAAAGATTACAGACCTCAACACAACCTTTACCCTGTGTTAATGAAAGACAACAGCAATCCGTTAGTTCTGCCTGTTAAATGATGGAATGACTGAATGCACTTTGTACAGCAGCATAAATATGCCTCTTCTGAGATACATTGTGGCTATACACTGAAAACTTACACACTGCTCACACAAGCTGGAGCCTAGAACTCTAAGCTCATCTAAGAGGTCTGGACAGGGGCATAGTCCTTTTTTCTCATTTTCCCATTGAGCACAATGGCATTCCATTGGCATTCACAATTGGACTTTGAAAGATGAATAAAAAGCCACAGTTGAGCTTTTAGCTTTCTCTTACCTTCCTAGGAGTAGATATTTGCTGCAGAGTTGACACCACTGTTCTGAGTAGTGACAGGGGAGGACAGCATCAGATGACCCCTCCATTCCCTCCCTAACCTGTAGCCAAAGTTTGGCAGTCCTACTGTCTACAGGTTTGGAGAAAACCTGTGGTTTGTGGGTGGAAGGATCCACACAACTTTTGTACACTGGCTGACTGAGGAATGTGTGAGGACAGGAGCCAGGACATCTTCTTCCCCATGCCTCCCTACTTCACTGAGAAGGAAGCATGAGGCAGGATAGAGCTGAGAGGCTGAAGTGAGGACAGGAAGATGAGAAGGGGGAAAGAAGGGGGGAAAGGGGCTAACAGAAGAAGTGGGGTGAAGAGCAGACAGAAACCAGAAAAAGGAAGTTTTTTCATGTCTCCCTTTGACACAGCACAATTCATGGGAAAGTCAAGCTTTTGATAAGAAAAATATTTTAGTCTCCTTGTTGGCTTAAATAGTTGCAGAGCCCTGAGATCAGATAAACACTTTGGGTGCCATTATACATGCAGACAGTCATCACATTAAAGGCAGGAATAAAACCAGCAATATTACACCAGTATTATTTTAGTCATGAACGAATCTGAACGCTGCAGTGAGGGCTGGAGGGTTACAGATGGGATCAAGAGGTGGCTCATAAAACAATCTTGACCTTAGGAGCAGTTTCACACCTTGAGAGAGCTTGTGTGCATCTGTGGGAAAGCAGCCCCTGCAGACCTTGCCACTATACCTCCACCAGATGTGAGGGCCCATGGACAGCATCTGGTGCTGCACAACTCCAGAACTGAGTGCACCAATGTTGTATGAAAATCCACATCACACACTGCACACAATAAGGGTAGACGCAACATCAAAAAGTAGGCTGCCAAAATGCAACATCAAAAAGTTGGCTGCCAAGAAGTGTAATCTTCCTCCAGGAAATTTATTACTTGGAGGACCCTGTGCTATTCCCACAGGAAGATATTGGCTGCTGGTGGAGCCCTGGGCCTGCCCCAGCTGCTCCTGCATGCAGCATGCAGGTCGGGGTGCCAGGGCACCCCACAAGTGAGCAGGGGCAAAGCTATGCTTCTTCTCTATGGATCACAAGTGATTGCACACCTGCACATGCAGACACCCCACTGACACTCTGCCACTACTTCCACCACCCTGATAGTAATTTTCTTGCTTTGGCTTATTTTTAAGGACTCGGTGTGTACATTTCCATGCTGGGCCACCCCTGTGAAGTGGTACATGAGCTTGTGCTTTGTGCCCGTGGAGAGAAGAGGGTGCAACTGGAGGACTGACAGGAACAAGCCCTCTGTCCCTGATCCAATCCCACTAAACAAAGAGTGCTTGTCCAAGGAAAAGGAAACTGAGCCCCCCCCACCCAGCTGGGGACCAGCTCCAGGTGGCTCAGAAGTGCAAAAAGCATATACCCTTGCTTCTTTCTTTCTCATTTCTGTTTTTACTGATCTTACATACACACACACACACATACACACACACACATATGCTATTTTTGACCTCCAAAAATAAGTTAGTAGGAATTTTTTTCCTATTGGCTACACGCTATGGTGAAATGACTTCATATATTGACTAGATTTTGTCTCCAAACATGTTGAAATATTTGTGTGTGGGTTGTGTATTGGGACCCATCAGAGTGCTGTACAGGTTGATGCAAGTGATGCACTGCTTGCCACAATACTGGGAATGCTGGGATCCATCGGCTGGCCCAAGCACAGCTCAATGCACAAAGCACTTCTTACAGCCAGCCCCGAGCAGCCCAACCTCACGCTAACAAAAGGTGGGAGTTTATTTAGCTCATTGCAATCTGCAGATTCATTCACAAATATTTTCCAGCAGATGTGCAAGCCGCTTTAGAAATGGCGCATGTGTAGATGGCTGTATCGCATATGAACATGCTTTGCTTAATCACTTTTAATGTACTTCTTAGAAACCCTTGGCTCGTAGGCTTAAAAAACACAGATTTCAGTTGCATGTAGAATTTCAGCTTATAAATGACCCCTCTTTGCCTCAATGGCCATGCTCCTTCTGGGGAAATGTGGCTTAAACTCAGACAGAAGAGACTTTCCTTGTTTCTCTTTCAATTTCACTTGACAGGGGATATGACCACTGTGCCACAGGGCCTGCTGTGGAGGTTGTAAGCCTTTATTACACCCAGATGGTTGGTACTGACAGAGCCAGACTTTGGGTGTGAGAGATGGCTGGCAGGCACTGTGGGGTTGGCCTGTGAGGCTAGACCATCGGTCCCTAGTAGCCATAGGGTGATACTCTGTGACAGTCTCATTCTTTGGAGGCTGTGACATGTACCTGGTGTTACAAGGCAGGGAAACATCAGGAAGTAGCTTTGGGAAGGTGGCTGCCTCCAGAGCCACCCCCTTTGTATGGTGATGGAGAGGATTGGTTTCAGACAGATAGACCTTGACACCACATCTGTGTCAATCATCTCAGCCAAACCACTGAGGCTGCTGGCTTCAGGGTAGTCTGTGTGTCTGTGCTCACAATGACATAGAGGCTGCTGGCAGGACCAGTCTTCTTGTAGGAGTGTGGGTCCAAGGCTGGGAGTAACCATGAATGATCCTTTTGTCCCCTTACCCCCCTCCCCTTCCTCACACCAGCACATATATATCCTCAGGTGGCCAAGGACCAGGGTATAAATTTGACTTCTCCTTAGTCAAAACTTCCACTAATTTGATCATGGTTTTGCCAAGGAAGGAATAAATATGGAGCAGGGACTTTGGGGATTTGTGCTATAAAAGTGAGAGCTGGAGAAACTGAGACTGAAGCAAATATTTGAAGCAAGCGGTCACATCCAGGCATCCTGACTCCCTTCTACATGTAATTCTGGCCAAGCCTCTACTCCCAGCCTCAACACCTGCCCCCATGTAGGGCACAGATTATCAATTTATGTATTGATAATTGACAACAACATCCCGAGTTTCATGAGGGTCAAGTCAGCTCAAGGTCAGGCCAAGCCACAAAGGTTGAGAGCCAACTTCCTACTTCTGACCCTGTACACTGGTGCTGGGCACAGCTCTTTGTCCCAAACCTCTGCAACACATTTATCAAGCATACTCATATGAGCTGGAAATTTCATGCTTATGAATGCAAAATAGATCACTCCATACAATCTTCCAATTTGTGCAGATGTATTTCACCTTGATGCCAGCATACACATATTTCCAGGTATAGCACGTATCCCTATCTTGTGAAAATTCAGACACTTCTTGTCTGCTGCTTGAAAATTTGAGATTTGTCTTTTCCTTAAAGACTCTAATGTCCAGTCTAGGAGCAGTTTAAATACTCAAAGGTCTAGGGTTAAAACCAGTGGAATGAACCCCAATGCCGTCTTAAAAATGAATTTCCTGTTCCCTCAGGTGTGGAGAAGTCCTTTACTTGCAGCTGGGCCAATGAATTGGGCACCTTATTTCTTTTTCCCATTAGCCAGTGTGTAATAAAGCACCACAGACATCAAGCATGATTTAAATCTCTACTTCTACTTCTGCTCAATATGCATGTCTGTTTAAGGTATAGGATTTTTTTCCCTTGGTCTCTTTTCTGTTTCAATTTATCTCCCTCACTCAGGAGTTTGCTGGTGAATACAATGGCTTCAGACTGGAGGGAGCTGCAGCTAATTTTCTTATTCTGTTTGAATAAATGGCTGTTGACTGTTACAGAAGTAGTTTAGTCTTGTCATGTGGTTCTAATATCCTTAAGTCCCAGCCACAGAGCTCCTAATGCCAGCTGTATAAAAAATACACCTTTCATACATGGCTTTATTTGTCCTTGTTTAGTGCTTTTTCTGTACATCCAGCTCTAAAAAATGATGACCTTGGAAAGGTCCCATTGTAAATGTATTTTTCTGAATACTCTAGTTCTCCTTGCTCAGGTAGCTTTTACTGCTTGTCCTACCATGAAAGAGGAAGAGAAGCTTCCACACCATGGGAAAACTATAAATCTCTTGCTGTAGGATGCAAGGTCCTTGTGAGCATAAATGCACCTTGACACATGCCCTTCATTGGCCAAGGAAGCCACTGCACAGTGAGATCCCAGTTTGATGCTGTCCTCCTCTGGAGCTCAGATGTCATCTCCCACAGCCTCACTCTTCCTGCTGTCCTTTGGTTTCTTAGGATAGCACTCAAGGAGTGCTGCTGTAATCTCCCCAGTATCCCCAAGGATACAAGGGAAGCCAAAAGCATAGAGGTCCAACAAAACTGGCAGCCTGTCATGGTGTCTTTCACCACAGCAAACTATGCACTGTGATTATTCACAATAAATCAGGTGGCACCCAAATAACGTTTGCCTTCTGTCATGGTCAGTCTCTATAAAGGCCCATTTCATATATTTCCATAAGGTGGAGTGGCCTCTGTCTGGATACAGTTACTAGAAAAAAAAGGTGTTGAGGTCTAAGGACAGAGGTTCACAGTCTTCTTAAACCACCACAAGGTGATGACTTGCCCCTTAGGGAACACCCAGGCAAGCTCAATATCCACAGGATATATCCACGAGTGCTGAAAGAGCTGGTGAACACCACAGTGAGGCCACTCACAACATCTTTGGAATGTCATGGAGATCAGGAGAGGTGCCTGAGGATTGGAAGAAAGCAAATGTCACCCTGGTCTTCAGAAGGGGCAAGAAGGAAGACTCAGGGAACTGCCAGCCAATCAGCCTCACCTGAATCCCTGGAAAGGTTATGGAAAGGTTATAGAATGCCTCTGGAATTCTGGAAACTATCTCTACCCCCAGGAATGACAAGAAAGTGATCAGGAGCAGTAAGCACGGATTCACTCAAGGTAAACCATGTTTGACCAGCCTGGTGACCTCCTACAATGAAACAGTTCCTGAATGGATGAGGGAAGAGCAGTGAGTGTTGTCTACCTCGACTTCACCAAGGCTTTTGACAGCTTCTCTCAAAATATCCTTATAGGCAAACTCAGGAAATGTGGACTGGATGAGTGGACAGTGAGGCGGATTGAGAACTGGCTGAACAGCAGATCCCAGATGGTTGCAATCAATGGCACAGGGTCTGGTTGGAGGCCAGTCACAAATGGTGTTCCCCAAGGTTCAACACCGGGCCCAGTGCTATTTAACTTATTCATCAATGACTTGGATGAAAGAGCAGAGGCCTCCTCAGCAGCAAGTTCATGGACAACACAGGGCTGGGAGGACTGGCCAATACCCCAGAGTGCTGTGAGCCCTGCAGAAGGATCTTGACAGGCTGAAGAGATGGGCAGATAAGAGCCATCTGAAATTCATCAAAGTCAAATGCAGATCCTACACCTGGGAAAGAATAAACCCCTGTATCAACACAGGCTGGGGTCTGACTTGATGGGAAGCAGCTTTGTGGAGAAGGACCTTTGATTATGTGTATTGGAGGCATCCTCTGAGAATGGCAGGAGAGACATGAAGGGCAATTTCAGTGATCACAGATCCCGACATCTTTATGTTTAGGTGAGAGCTGGGAAATAAGCTTTGGAAAGCATGTTTTGATATTTAACTGCCTAGCAGAGTTAGGGCAAAAAAATCGTATTCAAGTGTTTTTGTGGATCCAACATGTAAAGCTTTGAAAGTATAAATGCAGCACACTTGACAACCATGCTTGGCAATTAGTTATGCTCTTGAGAACCAGTTACATGCAGTAAAAAGTTCTATCATATTCTACGGATTATAGGGATTTTATGTATCACTTATGTATCTTTGGGATAAGGTTTTAGCATATGGAATAAAAACCTATGAGCATGAGGAAAACCAGTGGCTATCCATTGCATCCTTTTCACAATACCATTCTGTCAAGCATAAATTGGTCAGACATTTCAATTTATTTACTGCCATTTCTCAGCTATAAACATTCTGAATGGTTTAAAACACTCAAACCTTGCCATAGCATCCACAAGTATTTTGCAAGCTGAACAGCATTTGGATTGTCCAACAGCTAAAAGATACGTAGCAGAAATTAAAACTTGGTGAAGTAACCTTTGAAAGACAACATCCTCCTTCTTTTAATATTTGTTGTTAACTCAGAGGCTTTAGGTTAATTAATTTGCTTCCAGCATATGAATAAAAAATTTGACGTTGCTAGATGCACAGTTCTGTACCTCTGAATCCTAAAAGCATATTGTTTACACAACATAATCAGCAAATGAAAATTATCTTGTTCACAGAGGATCTGGTTCCCACAAAATATCCACACCCTTCCTTGCTCATGAATTATGGATGTCTGGAGCCTTCACCAGAAACTTGGCTGGGCTGTGTAAAATAATTTTCTGGAGTGTGTGTTTTATTTTGAATGAAGCAAGCAGGCAAGAAGCCAGTAGGATTAAAATGGATTCTTTATTTAAAACAACTCACAAAATACAGCAGCTCCTACCATTTTGTTAGTGTCACCTATTTCTTTCCAGATCCCTTTTCCAGGTTTTGACTGGTGCTCTCAAGTACACTCTGCATCTCTCAGGGCACATCAGAGGGTGCCCAGGGCCAGTCACCACCAGAGAGCCAGTTGACACGAGAACAAGGAGACTCTTATTGGAGCCCCAGCTGCCAAGTCACTGGGTCCATTATCCCAGCCCTAGCATGAGGAAGCGACATCCATCTTTCTGCTCACTCAGTTTAAGCTAAATAATTCCTCCAGGTATAATTTAGAAATACTGTGAAGCTTTAATTCTCTGAAATCATAACAAAGAGCTCTCAGATTCCCTGATGAAAAAGGGAATGCTCTGTATCTATCTAATATTACATTACACTCAAAGCTCTCTGAATTTATTTGGACAGGATTAACAGAAGTTTATTGCATACGGGCAAAATAATAAATGGACCACATCCACAAGAGCTGGGATAACATGAGGTACTCTGGCAGTGACAAGAACTGTCCTCCTTGACCAAGCACAATGCAGTCACCTTCTCCACTCCAAGCAAAATCTACCTGCATAAGTCACTGCAACGTTTTTCTCCTTGTTGAATTTGAAACAAAACCGAGAAACCATACAAACCTGAAACAAGAGATATGGACTTCTTTTGCTGAAGAAGAAGTACCCTGACAACGACAAACAAAACTACCTCTAGTGTCACAAAAGATACCAGAGTACTGTAAAAAATACTTCTTGGTGCAATTAAACTAAAAGCTGCCAAATTATTTAGCAATGACTTCTGACAGGAGAAATCAAATCTGTGTCTTAGACTCCCACCACAATTACTGTTTCAATGTCAGTTGTCTGTCTTCTGTCAGACCTGGAAAACCCTGATTCCTGCCCTCTGCCTGTGTCAGCAGAGCTGAAGTGTTTCTGAGTTCAAGAAACAGCCACGCCTAAAGGCCCATGAAAGTACTTGCTCTTATCCACTGCCCTTGGGTCTTCATCATACAGGAATCTCTTCCAAGGCCACTGCCCTGAAAGAATAGATCATCCTTTTGCTATCTGACCTCCAGAGAGCCAAGAAATGGCCTCTCCCACAATGAAAAAAATCTTTCCTGACTGATGATACCCTCATTACAAAAGTGGCCTTGCTACCTCTTTAATCACTACTCCTTCTTTCTTGTTTTGTCTTTCCATGTTCACTGCTTATTAGTTTGCTCAGCTCAAGAACTTTGACTTTTACAGGTTGTCAACACCATGGGCACTAATTCTTGCAGAGCACCCTGAGCTGAGGGAACAACTGCTCGCCCCTGCCAGCCCCTGTCCCAAAATTGCCTCTTCCCTGTCCCGCATCTCACAGCTGAGGCTGGGATGGACAGAGGTGAGCACTTCTAGCCTAGAAAATGATACTGAAAATGAGGGAGAAAAAAGGGGAAAAAAAGTGCAAGAACCCTGTAGGTGCAGTTGGCAGCTGTGTAGTTAGGAGGACTTAGAGGGCTCCAGAAAGAAAGCATTTCTCTATGCACTTTCCAAGATTTGTTTTGAAAAGATGCCAGGCAGAGCTCTTCAGAGCTAATTGCAAGAAGTAAGCATGATGGTGACATCTTTAAAACTGGCCAGCTACCAATGGGCTTTTACAGGGCCAGAGCAATAAGGCTGGTAGAAGATTATTTTCTTTGTTGTAGTAAAACCACATAGTCCTAGTTCTTATAGCTGTGTACATGTTTATCCAAGAACATATGCTAAAGGAATACCTATGTCACTGAGACAAGAGCAACCACCATAATTTATATGAAAAGGCTGACATTCCAACATTAAATAAAAAAATATTCTTGACATTTGCCATTTTTAAATCACCTCTGGGCAGGATATCCAGTCAGACATTGCCACAGTCCAATTAACAAGATAAGAGGAGGGACAAAAGTTAATGTTCAAAAATGCACAATTCTCCCCCCCTCCCTTGCCTGAAAATAAAAAATAATTAGAGTAGGATTATACATTTGTTATCATGTCTATTAATAATCAGCCCAAGGGCATGGAGAAGAGACCTTTTGACAAAGCAGAAATTAGAAAGAAATAGCTTAGGGAGATCTGCTTAGAGGAGATTAGAATTGTTGTTGTAAAGGTTTCTCCCTCCCCAGAAGATGCTTGGAGTTGCAGTATCCTATTAGGGGAAAGTACTACAAAGGCTGCCAAAAAAGCATCAGAAGAAAATTAATGTAAGAGGAAAGACTGAGGCAAGATGGTGTTTCAGTGATTACAGGCTTAATGTTGAGAATTTCTCTAGGTCAGCTTTTGTACTATCAGCAAAAGGTCAGAGTTAAAATAAAATATGTGTATTCTATTTCTACTTTCTGATACTACTGAATTAGTTGTAGCAATTTATTTCCTACATGTGGTACTTTCTTTGGCCTATAAGGGAACCAACACTGAGAGAGCCACTGTATTGCCAAAAAAAAAAAAAAAAAGTTGTATTTTGGTGTCAAAAAGGATCATGCCTCTGACTTCTGCTATTTCTCATCTGAGTGACAATGAAAACTGTTTTCATGTGCAGGACAGAAGGGTCATCTTGGAGCTTGTGGAAGTTAACTATGCTTCAAATCAGAGGGAAGAATGAAAGACTATTTCTGAAAATGAGTAAACACGAAAAATACAAAGGTACTAAAAGTTATCATGCAGCCACTAGAGTGGCAGGAGTCAGAAGTGTTCAGTGCTTCAAACAAGTGAGAATTGGAGCCAGGGAGGGAGAGGAAGAGCAGGGAAATACTTCTTTTGGTGACAAATTCCATCCTACACATATATAAATATCCCCAGACAGATGCAGACAAGAGGAAGAAGATCTGCCCAAGTAGACAAACAGTAAGACATGCTGATGAATTTATGTATTTTCCTGGTGTAGTACCACTGCTGCATATCCTGCTTCCTTCTGGTCAGATAAGTATGTAAAAAACCAAACCAAACAAAGCAAAATCCACTAGTGCCTTTTGTACTTTGAAGTGGAAAGAGAAGAAACAGAGGAAAACAATGCTGCTTCCAAGGACACACACTAAATCAATTTCTGTAGAAAAATGGAGGCTTGTAAGATTCTATTAATGAAATAAATTCTCTGTGTATGACAAAAACTTCCTAACTTAAAGCTTTCACAGATAGAAGAAGGTACATTCTCCCATGTACATTAAAGCCATCAGAAGCTGTTTTGTAATCACAACACTTCAGCTATTGCTTCCTGTACAAGCACAGTGTAATCAGGATACAGAAGTGCTCCTGCTCATAATAACTTAGAAGCCCTTAGCAGTAGTTAGCAGCAGTTGTTTTTTTCCCAGATGAAAGACTCAAAAACAGAATAATTTTTCCTATGCTATTTAATGAGATAAGATTTAATGAACCTGGAGTCTTTGCCTTACAAGAAGACCCTAAAAAATAATACTTGCATGCAGTTGCATATGGTAAGATGACTCTTCGTAACACAAAACTTAAGTGCCTGAGAGCAATCATTAATATGAAGAAGGGAAAGTTGGGTCATCTTTAGTATCTGCGGTGTGAAATTCTGTGTCTTTTTCTGTGTCTGTGGAATTTAACAAATATTACTACTCAAGATTTGTGAGATTTGTTTTAGCAGAGCAGTCAGAAAAGTCTTCCTCTTTCTACCTGCTCTCCAAGATACTGTGGTAAAACAAACCATTTCTTTCTCAATCTGTCTGCATGGTTCCTCATTATAAATTGTATTTCCCAAGTGCATGAGTGTCTTCATTAACCTTAGGAAGTCTTGTTTTCAAACTCCAAATGTGGTTTCTTCTCTGATCCTACTTACATCCCCCTCCTTAAAATGAAAGGCTCCCATTCATAGTTACCCTTTCTTTCCTTCTCTTTTGCCAGTTTTCAGTCCAATATGCTCATTGTCCTTCTATTCCATGACTTCAGACCTTAGACATTTTAACCAACAGTGGAGAATGTTGTCAAATACTTTCTGAAAAACGGAGTCTATAATATCCTTTCCCCTTCCTTACCAGGGCAGTAATTTCCTCAAAGAATTCCAACAAATTAGTTAGGCATGATCTCCTTTCCCTGAATTGATGTTAGCTGTCTTTAATCAAGCTCTGCTTTTCCAAGTGTTCCCTATTTGATTCCTTAAAAGAGTTTCAGAGTCTTTTCCCTTTAGTGAAGTTAAACTGACAAGTATGATTTTTCCCAGTGTTTGGGGAAGCTGTGTCCTTTTATCCCTTAAGAAACAAATGATGAGAAATACATTTCAAGTAATTTCAATAGCCTCTCATCTAGAGACACTTATTCCCTGGATTCTTAAGCACAACTTTTGCTGTCAAGAAAGGGGATACATAGTAAGAATACAAGGATGAGAATGAAGAAACAGAACATTACAGATAACAACTTTGTGTAATCAGATAGTATATTTTGAAAACTGGAAACCAAATAATAACAAGTATTTCTGATGAAGTCTAAGATTTGTGTGGATCAAAATCAGGTCCAGTTCCTCCACAGGGAAACAACAACTGGGACTCATACAACCCTACAGCGCTTCCTCATGGACCTCGCTGTGGAACCTCAGTTGCAATGTGACATGGTTTGTGTTAAACCATGTTGTGTTAAACCATGTCTTTGGTGTATGCATTTAAGGGGTGTTTCAGACTGCCCCTGAAGTCATCCTTCACTTCAAGCATGAGTAAATTGGGAAGGGGGATGTGAGAGATTAGTCTATCAGTCTGCGTGTCTTCCTGTGCACACGAATGATGTAGTGCATGACCTGGCTTCACGACGGCACGAACCTCTCTGCACACACTGCTGAGTGCAACTGCATTTGTGTCCAAGTCAATTACTTGCCATGCAGTGCCACAGCTCTTGCTCTTGGAGGATATTTGCTGGCCATACCCAGTAACCTCCCACTGCACTTGGGACAAGCCATGAGGGGCAGGCAGATCACCAGGGTGAGGGTGGAGGCTGTAGCCCAGCCCCATCTGCAGTGCCTCAGGACTGCAGGGCAGCCTGGGAGCCTGGCACAGGGCACTTACCATGCCCTGCTGCTCTCATACCTGGGTTTGGCCTTTTTTGTGGGTGGGCTTCACCATAATCTTTCCATAAATCACCCCTTTCTTCATTCCCACTGTGCTCTAGGGACAGGGACAGACAAGAGGAGAGCTGCCTTGGGAAGGGAACAGAGGTATGATCATGCAGGATGGCCTTGCACCTGGCCATTGCACCTGGTCTCATGAAGTAGCAAAATACCCTACACATAATTGTATGTGAAAAGAAAGAAGAGAGAGAGAAAAAAGAAGTTTTCACTGTCATTGACAGCAAGAATGAAATAACGTCAAAGAAAATAAGGAGGCTCTGCCTCTTTGAAATGTACAAGATCCACTCAAAGTTACAGCAATAAGTACATCCCACAAAACTTTACATTTTGATATGAAGTTGGATTGTATGCACTATGCATTTCTTGGATTCCCATCTCTGTAAGTGATACTGAATTGATCTTATTAGAAATAATTGAACTTATTAGAAATAAGACATGCCTGTGTCAGTAGGTTTCTGTCCAGAGTGAAGGTGACTGCTGGATCCTCCTCATTTTCAAACACAGATTGTTAACACAGACTATTCTGGGAACATATAATTTACTGCTCAAAAGGAAAGGAGGTTCTAGAGGCTAAAGAATCTCTCACAGGGAAAGAATACACATTTTAAAATATACCAGAATCAGTCATTAACATCAATTGTGCTTGAAACACTAGATATCCTTCAAAGCTGTTTCTTCATATTTAAGAGGACAATACCCACTTCCTATTTCTGACTGTCCTCTTGTTTTCTTCTTGCCACTAAGCAGCATTCTTAGAGCATCAGACTTCTGGAAAGGGAGTTTCATAAACTCTCTCTTAAACTCTTCTCCCTCTTTAAAAAAAACAACTCCACCATAAAAAAAAAATCCAAAAACCCCCAAAAAAAACCAAACCAAAACAAAAACAAACAAACAAAACCAAAAAAAAACCCAAAAAAAACCCCAAAAAGCCCAAAAAAAACCCCAAAAACTAAGAGAGACAGAGGTTGATTACTTCTGTTACTCCTACACTGAAAGTATTCAGAACCTCATCTCTCTGCTGTTCTGATTTTCTTTCTTCCTATTTCCAGATTTCATGACCCATCCATTTCTCGTTGCGCTAAAATTTCCCTTTGACTTAAATATATCCTGTTGTTTTCTGAAAGGTCTCCTCTCTTTTTGCCATTCTCCTCCCTTTCTCATTCCTAGTGTCTCAATACAAAGTCTTATCTCATTCATGACAGCTTGTCTAAAAAAAAATTGTTGGTGGATCAGGCACCAAATTTGTTCCACTAACCTGAAAGTCTTTTAGAGTTTTGATTTCAGGAGGAAAGTGACTCAGACAAATCTGCTGAACTGCAGGTAACTGACCTTAGCTTGTGGCACATGTCAGGTAAATCATGTCACTTCAAAACACAGCAGAAGGAATTGAAATTAATATTTGAGACAGGAGCATAAGCATGATCATTCAGTTTTGTTGCTTAGACTTTTTCTGGAACAAAATATAGCAGACATCCCAGCTTCTGTAAATCTTATTCCATTTTCTGGGTTTGTTTTTTGCAGAACTGATGAGAATTAATAGTCCATAAAAGGCAGCAAACATTCCTACTTTATTAAGCAGCTCCTGGGGCTAGTATAGGATCTGGCAAAATGGTGAGGGTGTCAGCCCAACACTGAAAAGTTGCTCTCACAGTCAGAGAAGAGGGAAAGCAGGGGAGTGAGTTCCTCAGCTGCCAGCCCACGGGTTAAAGCATGGTACCCTTCCCAGTCCTGGCTGGAGAGCTGAGCACACAAGAATGAGCCAGAGGAAGTGGCCAGCAGAAAGTGAGTTTCACAGCATTCCTCAGAAAGCCAAATCATATTAATCTTATTATTAATTCCTGCAATGCTAATGAAGGATAGCCTTGCAAGATTGGTGAAAGGGCAAAACTGGACACTTTTTAAAAAATATATTTATAAACTAATTGGAAAGTATATTTTACATGGGTTTATGCAGCAGTCAGATGATGTCCTTTTATAACCAGCAGCTTTTCATTGCACTGGATGTACTGTCTCCAGGGATGTCCAATGCAGTGTGGGGAACCCAACAGAAGAGCAGAAGGAGCAGACACACTTGATCCTTGACATTTCAGTCCCATGACAGCCCAAGCATGCAGCAGTAACTCCATTTTTAAATCTCAGCCCAACCCAGAGAGTGTTTCCAGATCTTCTCCAAAACCAATAAAACACTATTTTTAAAAAGCCACAAATGCTGCTGTTTTGATGGACCATTAAAACACACATTGTACTGCTACAATTTTATCATTTACCTATGTTACTAGGACCTACAGCAGTTTCTTCCTATTATTAGGTTTGATATTTTTTTATAGATTTCTGATTGACCTGACATCACTTCCCCGAAATTGTATTCTTGCTACGTATTTGGTGTCTTATTAATTTCCACATAAAAATACTGTGATTCAGCTGATTTAAAGGAGTTTGAGTTTGCCTTGAAAACAGGCCTTCAATTAAAGATGTACCTCCTTTTCCAGTTCCTATTCACAGCTTGCTTGTTTTGGCTAGCTTTTGTATGCTGACTGCTAGGCTAGCTCTCAGCAGACCACCCCACACCACTCACCCTCAGACCTTACCAGGCCTCCACAAGTGCAGATGTTAGGATAGCGACCTGCTTAAGTCTTTTTGATTCCTGCTGTGCCCCTTGTCCTGACTCAGCATCCTGGTGAGAGCAACGTGATTACTGCTACCATTGTCACTCACCCAGCTGGTGAGGTTCCTCGCCATGGTTATTTGCCTGTGGTAGCTTCAAAGGCCATCAGCATCACCTCCCTGGGGTTTACCAGATGCAGGTTAGCAGTTGCCTGCTTTATGCTACATGCCCATTGCAAAAGGACTTATGGAAGAAAACCACAAAGAAATTAACTGTAAGTGCATCCCATCACCCTCCCATGGTGGGCCCAGAAGTCACAGTGCTGTGAGCCTGCCTCAGTGAGAAGTGATTTCTTAGCTGACATTTGGGCATGTGGAAGGCTAATAAGTGCTTGTGCTGCTTTTCAGCCAGCTAATCAAATTCAGTTGTGGTTTATTTCTAGCCTTCACCTTCATATGCACTGAGGAAAAAAGTCACTGGTACCATCCACTGAAGCCGTCTGCATTTTTTCCATGTCCAGTCAACTCTTGAAGTTACTCTCAATAGACTAATACAGAACATATGTAAATTGGGCTGTAAGAACATATTTAGTATATTTACCTTTGAAAAATGAAGTTATGATGAGGAATGAACATCAAGGGGAAGAGGGTGGGGAGATGGCTGGGAATATTTCATCAGGGCACAGCTAATCTCCAATCTGGATGCGCTGTTCCCAGGTGATCAAGAGCTGACTGAGTTTCAATCACAAATGTGGTTCCTTTCTTTTCTGCTTTAAACCAAAGTGAGCTTGAATTCTCTAGGCTAATCTACATCTTTTTCTCATTGCAAGACTTGGCACTATTCAGTACAAATTGCATGCTTTGCTCAAGGAACTGCAAGAGTAATGAAGGCGAAGGCTTTCTGAATCGTGCCTGAGATGCATTAGCAAAGCTGTGGGGCACTTCCCGCAGCACCTGCCTGGGCTGTTCCTGGCAGCACTGGGAGCTGATGGGTTTTCCCTTTCCAGATCTCCAGATGAAAATGACTTTTAAAGAGGCAGCTCCAATTGCATGCTTGATTTTGGCAAGTAAAGGCTGATGCTTACATGGGAAGAGAAATCATCCATTCCTTTTCATCGTGACCTCTTTACCTAAGCTTCACAGCACATCTGGTCCTCTTACCCGATGCCGCTGCCTCTGATGCACCCTTTCTTCTTTCTGTTTTTCTCCCTTTGTAACTTACCCCCTCTTATGTTACCACCTTTCAAAATCATAACAGCTTAACATGATGTTTCCTGCTATCATTCCTTCCTCACCTCCTCACCTGTGGTCCTGGTTGCAGCCGTAAGCTCTTTGGGAAATGGACTTCCTCCGCCTCCTTTCTGCATCTGCTGGATGGGGGCCCCAGGCCTGGTTGCTCTGCAGGCTCATAAACGTGAATAAAAGTAGTGATAACAAGTAGCAACTCTGCTCCTCAACTAATCAGTTCCTACATATGTTGAGTACTTTGCTCCTTTAGAAATTGCATATCCAATAGCAGAAAATGGGAATCTGTGATGTTATGTGTTGTCAGTTCAAAGGACAGTAATCGCCTCACCTGTGTTATGCTGGTGATCTGATACAAAATTAATTTGGAAATCAAGTCATGGGAATACATTTTTCATTAACCATTTGAAGATGGAACTCCTGAAGAAATTATTGAAAATTTTTGCACAAGAATCAATAACAAGAAAGTCCTGACCTGCTCCTTAAGAGTTCACTTTTATTCAAAAAAGTACGGAACTTCATCCAATAAATAATACATTGTGAATCGTTCACACATCTGTGCTCTACTTGCAAGGGAAGTTCAGAGGGTCTAATAATCCCTCTTCATGCAGAATATTTTGTTACATGTAGAAAATAGTAATTCAGAGGATTCTCAATTTTTCTCCTGTAATAAATTAAGAAACTGTTTGATTTTGGCATTTGCAAGGAAAACACTGGCTTTTTTTCACTGCTGGGAACTATCTCAGAATAGTTTTCTTTAAAAGGAAATTACTAGCATGGCTGCCATTTAAAAAATCAGCATTGGTCCAGTAATTACCACACAGGCCCAAATGATGTAGTATAGGAAAATATATTTATCCCAGAGATAGTGTATGGTAACTTATGGTAAAAGTTGCTTCTTTAGGAGCAGCCACCACAACTCCATCTGTTTTAGCTAAAATAACTGTCCAAGTGACCCCAATTTCAACTTTATGAGGCTCATACTAATAGGGAATCTGAAGAAAATGAGACAAAGTTTAGCTTAGTGTCACTACTCACATTTTCAAGCTCTTTATCAAGTATCTCTTAAAAGTGTCCTGTATGCTAGAGCTCCAAACGTCTGTCTGCAAGTGATGGACTCATCTTTAAAGAAACAGATCCACTTAATGTGTCGAGCTACAAACATGAGCCTATTGGTGCATATGAACTAACATGTCACCTAGTGATTGATGTTTCCCTATAACTCTGCCAAAATACATTAAGTTAAGCTCCTTTTCATCTCCACAAATAGTAGGAACTACAGATGGCCCTCATTTGTAATCCTCAGGAGCTAGCAGAACCAAGCAATGCGAGAGGGTGTTGGTACCCATTGCCCGCCTGAAACAGATTAGGGAGATTTCAGTATGGAGCAGCGTTACAGGAATAAAATATCATAGCAATAAATAATGGAAGGGAAGGGGTGCTGATAGTGGCTGTGGGCATTAGCAAACTGTGCAAATGACAATACTCTCTGAGCAGACAATCACAGAATCACCTTGTCACAGAATCACACAATGGGTAAATTTGGAAGGGACCTGGTCCAACCTCCCTGCTCAAGCAGAGTCATCCTAGAGCACATTGCACAGGCCTGCATCCAGACAGTTCCTGAATATCTCCAGTGAGGGAGACTCCACAGCTTCCCTGGACAACCTGTTCCAGTGCTTGATCGCCAGCCAGGTAAAGAAGTCCTTCCTCATGTTCAGGTGGAACTTCCTGTGAATCAGTTTCTGCCCGTTGCCTCTTGCCCTATTGCTTGGAACCACTGAGAAGAGCCCAGCTCCATTCCACTGACACCCTCCCTTCAGATACTGATAGACATTGGTGAGGTCCCTTCTCAGTTGTCTCTTCTCAAGGATTAACAGGCCCAGTTCCTTCAGCCTGTCCTCATATGAGAGATGCTGCAGTTCCTTAATCATCTTTGTTTCCCTCTGCTGGACCTGCTCCACAGCTCCATGTCTCTTGTACTGAGGAGCCCAGAACTGGACACAGCACTCCAGATGTGGCCTCACCAGGGCTGAGTAGAGGGGCAGGATCACTTCCCTGGACCTGCTGGGAATGCCCTTCCTAATGCACTCCAGGATACCATTATCCTTCTTGATGAGAAGGGCATTCTGCTGGCTCATGGACAACTTGTCCGCCACAGCGTCCAGGTCTTTCTCCACAGATCTGCTTTCTCAGATCTGGTCACCCCCAGCCTGTGCATGAGGTTATGCAGATTCAATAATATTTTAGCAGCATGCATGACTCAAATATGCATATTCTTTAGTGGCATTCTGGTCCCACTGAATTTCATGGCTCACCTACTGGCTTCAAGTTTGGTCAGGATTTCATCATGGCATGAAGATTCTTGAGGTCCTGGAGGAGAGGCAGAAAAAAGTGGGGTTTGTTTCTTGGCACTGTTTGTCTAGTGAGCTTGTGTGACTGGGAGGTGGCTGGGCATCTGCTTTTTAAAATCGTGCAAAGCAATTCCCCTGTGGCCTCAGACTGTTTGCTGGAGGTTCCCACTTTAGGTGTCCTGGCTGCAGCTGGTCATAGAATCATGGAATGGTTGGAGTCAGCAGGGACTTTAGAGATTGTCTAATTCTAATCCCCTTTCCATGCAGAGGTATACCTTTCACCAGGCTGCTCAAAGCCACAACAAACCTGGCCTCAAACACTGCCAGGGATGGGGCATACACAGGCTTCTCTGAGCAACCTGTTCCAATGCCTCACCACCTTCACAAGTAGAGAATTTATTCCTTTTATCTAATCTAAACCTGCCCACTTACAGTTGGAAACCATTACCTCTTATCCTGTCACTACAGGCCCTTGTGGAAAATCCCTCTCCAACTCTCTTGTAGCCCTCTTTATGTTTTGGAAGGTCTCTCCAGAGCCTTCTCCTCTCCAGGCTGAGCAACCCCAGCTCTCTCAGCTTGTCTTCATAGAAGAGATGGTCCAGCTCTCTGATCATCTTCAAGGTCCCCCTTTGGGCTCACTCCAGAAGGTCCACAGGTTAAGGGAGCTGTGGTCCAGCAGATCTGGGAAGAGGAGTCTGACTGCCCAAGACATGTTTGGTGTAAAGCCATGCTGTGTCAGCAGAGATCACCTTCACCAGGATCAGGGCCAGAGGCAGACAGGGCTCTAGCTGCCAGACTCTTCTCAGGGTTGCACAGACCCTCCCAGTTGAAGGCATTTTTAGACACAGCATATGTGTGTCTGCTCACCGGTAAACATGTCCTCTCATTGTCCTCAGAGCTCAAGTTCACAGGGTCCACCTCAGCCAGCCCTTGGCTCTGGAGCCTGCCCACCCTTCTGTGACGAGAGGGATGGAAGGTGGATGCAGGTTTCCCTCTCCCATGGGTTTCATTTAACCTGACACTATTCCCAACTCTCATGTGAAGGGAGCACATTGTAACACAGATAGTCTTCACCTGACACATATTATGAGAGTGAATTTATGTCACCTCACTTTTTAGAAGAAGAGAAAAAAACAAAGAAAGCAAACCATAATTTTGAGAGAGGGATTCGTGAAGCAGAGGATGGCAGATGTGGCTGTGAGCAGACAGTGCCAAGTACAGTTCAGAGGCCAGGCAGGAAGAGAGGCCCAGCCTCCAGACAGCACAAGAGATAATGAAGGTCTTTCCAGACACCATTATCTGCTTCAGCAAAGCACTGGGACTGGCCGATGGACCTTCTCCAGGGAAAGATGTATGCAACTCCTCGGAGGTTGACAGCCGGGGGAATGAGGCTGAGGTCTGGGTCTAGACTCAGAAACTGCAGAGACAGGGATGTCTGCATCTTCTGCAGGGTTGCTGCTTGCAGCCAACCAGAAGTTTGGCTGGATCCTAGACATGTGACAGAGGAGCAGACAGCATTCCACATTTTCATGTGGTGTAGTTACTCCTGACTGACTGAGGGTAATAGCAGAAAGGCCCTTCTGGAGCTGGCACCAACCTCTGGCACTGCTGTGTTTTCCCTTCTGTGCCATTCCCTGCTTGCTTCATCAGTCCAGTGTAGTGTTGTAGTAGCTGGCTCCTAACCCCCAACATTCCTGCCAGGAAACTCACTGTCTGATAAGAACTCCAAGTCTGGCTGCTCATCCTGGGTAGTGCCATAGTATCATCCTTCCATCATCCTTCCTTCCATCATGTTGACAGTCATCAACTTGTGTTTTCCTCACTCCTTTCTTGACTCTCTGTACAGAAAGAGATTGTACCAGTGCATGGGATAACCAAGGAATATCCCAGCCTTCTCACCCTGAGCAGGCCCACACAGCCTCTCTGTGTGTCCCCAAGGACTTGGGGGCAGCTTCACAGTATCTTGTATAAGTGCATTTCTCCTCATTCTGCACCTTCCCTGGGATGCCTAAGGCCCTCAGCGTCACGGTCATGGTTGACAGGTTCCCACTACCCTTCACCACCCATGTTTCTCCCTCTCCTTCTTCCATCACAGAAAGCCTCAAGATGAACTTTCAGGAGAGATGGGGGAGTTTGGAAGCTCCTTCTGGCCCCAGCTAGAGAAACAGTGGAGAAAGAGGGGAAAGTGGGCAAGGGAGGGGGAGGAGTTGACGGGGTGAGAGAATCTGGAGGCTGGAAGCATAATCTAGGCAGAATGTGACTCTGAGGTAAAGGGCTCTTCCCATTCCTGCTAAATTGTGAATAGCTTTTCCTTTACATTAAATAGCCAATTTCATAAAATTGTATACATTTTCTTGTCCGAGGTCCAGTCTTAGACGTTGGAATCAATTTACTGACATATCTTTATCTTAATGCTGTTGAATTTATACAGGACTGTTCTCATTATCTCTGCAGAACCAAGTGTCTCAAACCTGAGACAACTGTGTTTTCCTCTGGAGTTTAATATAATAAAGATTTTAACAATCATATTCATAGGATTCAAATTAGGATGAGGTTGAAAATAATGATACAGTGCAAAGATAAATGCACTTTGGGTGGTAACTAAGTACTGAATATCCAACATCAAATACACCAGTGATGACACAGGCATTAAATGTGCATGTAAAGTATCCATATGCAAATTACTGACTGTATGTTATATTTCTATGCATAAGAACATGCTTTCTTCTCTTATCTGAAAAGAATATAGGCTGAATTTCTGCATCTGCTTTTCAAAACAAAAAGGACTCCTGAAATGGAATTCATTAGTGCAGGCTGGTCTACATTCCCGGGACAGCTGAAAAGGTAGTAAACCCAGAATTATTCACTTCTCTTAGGTTTTGCAAATACTTGGATGTTTCATATCTACAGAAAGAATGTCCCCTTTTGGATACAAATAGCTTGATCCTGCAACCATGCCAGAATCATATGGAGTGAAATTGAAAACAAAAGCCATTTTCCTATCTGCTGTCAGTCTTCATTTTAAAGGTGGGGATGAACCTTCCTGCTCACTTTCTCATGATCATTTCTGTGAATAAGAGTTTGTTAGCAGTAGGGTCAAACAATTATGGGCTTTCATGTGGGGCACTGTTGGTACTGATGTGGCCATGTTCAGTCTATGGGTTTTGAGGGCTTATGAGAGGTGTTTTAAGCTCCCCATCAGCAGAAAGTAGGTACATTACTGAAGAGAAGGACAAGTATTGGAGAGGAATAAGACAATATAACCCAAATAAGAAGACAAATCCCATGGTCTGTGTTGATATTAATGTGCTGTACTGAAGGAACTTGAAGGAACCACACAGGATAACTGTTATGAATATTTAAAAATCTTGTTAACTCATTTCTCATGTCTTCTAGAAGAAAAATAGAGTAACTTTCTACCAGTAGTTCTTCGTGTTACACAGGAGATGCAATCCTGATTATTTCAACAGAAGAATTATCCCAAAAAAGGATCTGCTCTCTAGTAAGTCTCCTCAGAGGGGTTAGCTGCTGTGGTGCAGCACAGCTGTTCACTGCCAGGACATGCAAGGGCATCCTGCACAGTGGCTGTGTCAATGAGTGCAAGCATGGTTAATTCTAGAAACTGTGGGACACAAAGTCTTGCAAAGCACCAGGGCTAATGTTGTTGGACTGGTATGTGGTTTGCCATAAACCAGTTCAAACTTTCCTCATTGCAGTTTTTGTTATGTGAAAGCAAGCTTCAAAAAAAGAGTAAAAACATATTTTTTCCAATGGCACATACCATCTATGTTATATCAGTCAGTAGGTAACCTCTGCAATATTATATGTCCACTGCCTGTCACTGTAGGGAAAAAAAAAACTTACCTTTGCAAATAGTGGGTTTTTTTTAAAGTGGACTTCATTACAATGTTACTGTATTAAAAAGTTCAACTTTCCTGCTTATTCTTTCTTTCTCCAGAAATATGTTCTAGCTCAATGCATTTAAGTGGAGTTTGAATTTTTCTCTCACAAGTGTCTGTTTAACATCTCAAATGCCAACATAACCCCACAGTTTCTTCTCTTACCAAAAGTCCCCTTTCTGTAGGACACGGAGAGGAATCTTTACAGGGGCTAGCACAGAATTTCACACAAAAACCAGCCAGCCTTCTGCATCTCAGTTTCTTATTTAATTTCTGGATCATCTGCTCAGTGGCAGCATTTCAGGTGTTTGTGGAGTTTTCCAGCATCCCACAACCTCCATTGGGTGTGCTGAGGCTTTTATTTCATTGTTGGTTTCCCTGCTATGCTGCCAATGACTGACAGCACACATATGCCCCCTGAGAGCACGATGGACTGTGTATAGTTCACCAGGGACATCCTGGCGGCTTGTGAACTGATGCAGGAAATATTGTCAACTATGTGTTACTGATATATCCCAGCTCTTCTCATGACTCATATCTTTAAAGGTTTGTTGTGGGTTTTTTTTCCTACTCCAGCAATTGATGGTGCCTGGAGCAACCCAAACCTGGTCATTAACCAATAAATACTTTGTTTAAAATATCCTAGGTTAACTAATTTGCTTTAAGATAACTGACTGAGAAATCATTTATTTAGTACTTATGATCATATCCTAACTGGGTGCCCAATTTACAGCTGATTCGTAAATGTGCATCTTTAAAAAGCTGGCTCTTGTGAGTCCAGCTGCACAATGTGAGATGAAAATGAGCTGTGAGGAGCCGTGGGGTGTGGAAGAGAGGGCAAGAATGGCAGCGCTGCCTCTGGAAAATGCTTCTCCTGCACCAAGGGGCAGCATGGCCTCCCCACACCCCCAGTCACAGTCCTGACCTGGGCTGTGGCCACCTGCCCCACTGCAACCCTCCTCTTTGCACTGCATTCACATCCTTTTGCAGACAAATGCATCACTCCTGCTTATGGTGTGCATGCCTCTCACTCACACCCACATTATGCTTACTCATATCCCGCATATGCACCCCACAAGTTCACAAACACACCTTGCACATCTGCTCCCAGTCTTCTTCTTGGTGTGGTACTAGGCCTTTCTTCAACACCTCCAAGAGAAAAAGCGAAAATAAAATGTCTCCTGCTAGTCTCTTTGGCATATCAGCAGACAGAACATGAGACAAAGAAAATTAGTTTTTTTCTAATCATTCAACATCTGCTAAGGCATGACCCTAAGATAAAATTTATTTAATCACAGATAATTTTTCTGTTGCTTTACCAGTCACAACAAAACAAATCAGGAAACTAGGTGTGATTGTTGGGCAGTTTCCCCATCACAAGTGGGTGGGGAAACTGAAGCAGGAGTCCTTGGTCCAATCCAGGGCAGCATCACCTTCACCAACAGATGAAGCAGGGCAGGGCACTACCTGGTACCATTTCTATGAAATGCCATGCTTTTTGATCCTGAATGTCTATGTGCAGCAGGGAAGAGAGGCTGCCTACACAGCCAAGCATCTCTAGGCAGAGGAACAAAGCTGCTTCCCTATTGTCCAGGGAAGTCCTTGAGTCACCATCTCTGGAGGTATTAAAATATCGGTAGATGTGTCATTTAGGGACATGGTTTAGTGAGGATATAGCAGTGCTAGGCTCAATGATCTTAGTGATCTTTTCCAATCAAAATGATTCTGTGATTCTACTTATGAAGGAGTCCACATCCTCAAGTCCAGATTTCTGACGATGTTTTGGTTGTGTTTTAACGGACAGTGGCTTCAGAGCAGTTAAACAGGCAACTATCTGGATTAATTTGATTCATGCCATCCTGACTACAAGCTATTCTCACACTTTTTCAGCAGTTCATGCTAGGTTTGCAGTACTGTGGGGCAGAGTCACTTCTGCCTGTGTGGGTAGCACAGGTCCTCAGGTTCTTTTCTACAGCCCAGAGGAAAGAGGATGTACCACTGTTACAAACACGCTGCTTTCAAAACAGCTAACTGCTCAATGACACCTACAGGCAGCCACCAGCTCTTCAGTGTCAATTTCACATATTTCTGATGATTTAATTCAAATTATTAGTAAGTCAGAATGAACATGAAAAGATATCACCCACCTACTTACACCTAGTGCTGTGCTAAGGAGAGAAAGCTCTAACATTTCAGTGACTGACCACCTTCTAACTCTCTTTCTGGCTTCTGGTCGAGTTCTGCTACCTGGACAAAAAGGAGTCAGTTTGAGCTTTTGACTGATGTTAATACCCTATTTAGTGAGCAAAAACAGTCATTTACTAGGATACCATAAATCTGGTACAACTTGTTTGCTGGAATTCAAACTGACAGGTACAGTAGCTAGCTGTAACTTCTCAGCTAGGTATATCCTAGATCAGAGGAAAATCCACAGAGTGTGGAAAAGTGGTTAAAGTTATGATAATTGTTACAGTCCTGTATCTTCTACCAACAATGAAATCAGCTTATAACTCCTGAATGGAAAGAATTATTCCATACTGCCATACCGCTCTTCATTGTTCTGCATCGCTACCAGGAAACAGGGCTATTACATAAGATGAGGTTTACCCTAGATGAGAAGAGATACATTTTGTTTTTAAAAGATATTAAAGAAAGACAAAAGTAAATCCTTTCTGACCTGGCAAATTTCTATTTTGCACATGCATCACAAAAGACTTGTTAAAAAACACCACAGGCATAGAATGAACAAAGTGAAATCTAAGTTAAGGCAGCTGCTATGTGCTCAGCTAAACCAGGATAGCACATTAAATCTTTTCAAGAACACCAGAGGTGAACAGCCCTGCTCAGGAGCAGCCACATCCATCAAGGGCTGATAGTGAATAACGGCGAGGACAACCCCAGCCATGGCTACCCTGCACTGTGGGTATCTTCACACTACACTGCCTGTTCCAGCTTTGGTGGTGGTGCTCAGCCTGCAGCAGTTTTGTGTCAGGTCAGCACCTGCACCAAAACACCTCAATAACTTAGGAGCCAAAATTCCCTTCTGCAGGACACACCTGCAGCGATTCCCTTCCATTAAAGCAGACAAAACCAAGTGAAAACTAACACAGGTGCTTTCACACCTAATGTCTATCAGTACCTGAAGGGAACTGGGCCTATTAAGTTTCTGATCTGCCTACTGATTCTAGTTTTCAGCAGTGACCTGAAGGCTTGACACTCAGCTCCTGCAGAATAGCACTCTGCTTTCCTTGTTCAAGTGCTGCAGCATAACTATTCTGATGCTGGAGCTGGGGTCTGGACCAGTCAGCACTGGACCACTGAAATGTGCCACTCTGATACACGAGAATTTAGGGAGTTTGATTAATCTTTAGGCTTTTAGATAAGTTATACCAGTAAATACACACTATAGAATTTGCTGTGGTATGCAGTCATTTTAATACAGTCTTTAATGTATTATAAAAAATCAGTCAAGGTGTCAGTCATTACATATGCTTTGTTAATAATATGCTTACATATGTCATTACATATGCTTTGTTAATAATGTGCTTAAATATGCTTACATATGTCATTACATATGCTTTGTTAATGATGTGTTTGTGATAAACACATCAGTCAAGGTGTCAGTCATTACATATGCTTTGTTCTATAGAAGTGAAAGGATAACACAAAAAATAGGTAACGTTTAGCATCATTACCTCCCCATGTAACATACTTGTTGGGGCAGGGACACACATGGAGCTATTTCTAGGCTGTTCTATGTAATGCTTTTTTGATCTGCTCCAGTCACTGTTTTCAGGTGTTTTATCTGTTGTTGTTTACTTGAAGGGAAGCAGATTTTCCTTCTCCTGCACCAAAGCCATAAAAAGGAAAGATTGAAAGATGAGCAGAAAAAAGCTTCCAGCCTCTCTTCCCTAAATGGCAGGTTGCTACTCTGCCTTGAGCCTTTCTGGCTTCTGCCAAACCTTTTTGGATTGAATGGAGAGAAACCAGGTAGCAAGAAGGAGAGGTTATTCCCACCATATGATGAGACATATACTTCTCTTTCATGGTCTAGGCCCAAACCAGTCCCCAGCCAGGGCAGGACTGGGAAGCCAAGTCATAACACAGACAAACCTGCCTATGCTTGTGTGGGGGCACAAAGAGGCCTGGCAGGTTCAGGGATTGCCCACCCTGCCTGCATGCGAGTGCTGCAGATGGACATTGGAGATGATGTCCTTTGGAGACGAATTGCCCTTTCCCGGTATTGCAATAGGATTTTTAAAATTGTGAGGTGACTCTGCCTAAATTAAAATGTAAACCACATGCTGACGTCAATAGCATGGATTTTATTTAAAAGTAAATGAGTGGTAGAGAGAGGCAAGGGAAAGACAGAGAGAAAGAGGGTGACAGAGAAGCAGATTAGGTAGAAAAAAGGTATCACCACTCCATAGATTCTGATGGCATCCCATTGGTCTTCTGGTCTTCTCAGTGGCTGCAGACTGTACACATTAAGTGGCAGGGGAAAAGAATTTACAAAAATCTCCTTTAATGGAGATTTAATGGAGCTTATATTATTCAGGGACTAGGTGGAAACGCCCCTGGTACCTCCCCTGGATGATGTCATACTGGATCAGGAACATTTAATGAGTCTTTGACACCTTCTAAGATGCTGCAGCTGTCTCTCACACTAGTTGAATCAATCACAGCCCATTATGGTCCATCATGCCAGATGAACTCAGGCTATGTGTGAACGTCCTTGGCGCGCCCCGGAGGGCTTCCATAGCTGAGTCCTTATGTAAGGGAGGATGCTGGAATGGTAAGGACTATCCCACTGAGCAGGATCTGCCTCTTATCAGCCTCTTCCCATCTTGAAACCCAGTTTGTAGCCTCAGGTGTGCCTGCCCTTCTGTACCTGGGACACCACTCTGAGCCATGAACACCAATCTCTCAGGGCACCTGGGCGGTCACTGCAGGTGGTCAAATGTTAGCAATTCAATCTCTTACACTTCTGGATACATTCTCCTTTGACCTGGATAGCTGGACAATACTACCACCTTATCTTATCTCAAGGTCCTTTTGCAATCCAAATCAGTAGGCATATTCAGGGAGAGGTGAGTTTCAGTAGATGAGGAGCTGTTTCTTCAGAGTTTGCTACAGTGGACAAAAGTCTTTTGGTGATCTTAGCAATGTTTAAGCGATTAAGCATTTCAGTCCCTGGCACCTGAGAGCCCTGCTGCTCTCCAGCCAGGCACACTGGCTCTCCTGTGTGTGGCTAGGCCCCAGGGCACATAGCAGGAATAGAGGGTTAGTCTGGTCAGTAGGAGCACCCCTCTCTCTGGCTGCAGAACCCAAAGAGTGAGTCCCATACCCGGCAAGAGAGCACATGCAGCCAAATTTGCACATGTGCACCCAGCAAAGATGCTGTTCTAACACCTCATTTCCTCCCCTCCCGTGTCACCCCCATTGCCTGTGACTTTCTGTAATTACTTGGATGCTGAAATAGAAACACTTAAATATACTCTTTGATCCTCCACTGGAAATGGTAGCCCAACACATTTGGCTGTTAGCAGATTGTGGGGACTGTATGCACAGGCCTGTAGAGCAAAATATCTTTGGTTTTGTATAGAAACCCAGCTGTGCTCACACACGTGCCATGGCACATGCTGCATTGAAGTGTGATGACAATCACAACTGAAAACACAAGATGCTTTCAAGGCCCTGTAATTGAAGCAAAAGAAAAACAGGCTAGGCTTAGAGCCTGTAGTGATCAGTACCAGGCCATGCTCTCGGCAGAACACTGCCTTGTAACTGGCAGCATTTGACAGACTTTGTAGTTGCCTTCCAGGCCTGGTGGCTGTTGCTTGTGCAGAACTGGAAATCAGAGCCATGTGGGACCAACCAAGTGGCTGAAGTCTGTGCTGTCCAAGTTTGCCTGCAGGCAACAGAGTGGCAGCAGAGGTGATCCCTGAGGGAAGTGAGGCAGGGAAAAGAGGGCTGGGAACAGCCAGCCACCATCTGCAGCTCTTTGAGAAGGTGCCCCGTTATATCAGTGCCCTTCATCTCAGCCAAGGGAAGGGTGGTTTTTGCTGGAGCGATGACTTCATTATATGTCAGTGCTTTTGAGGTGAGTGACTTTAATGGAAGTCTGAAGGCTGGTCCCTCTGCTGAAGTTGCCTTCAAGCCCCTGGGAGCCTTGGGCTGGGATGCAATTGCTGTGCCATCAGCCGTTATGAGCCCGAGTAACTGGGCTTTTGTACTTCCTATCTTGCCTTATTTGGCTTTCCACAGATGTGTTTACTCTTGCCCTCTCCCTCCTTCTCTTTCTAAATACATGCCTGTACATACCTTACACACATACGTAGAACAAAACATACTCATTTATGTACTGCACTTGTGATATTGTTGGCTTATTTCCCTGGATTAAAGGATTATGTGCTAAAGATGTCCATATATGCTTGACTATTCATGAAACTCTTTAGTAATTATTTACTGTCAGTCTGACCAGTTTGGGCTGTGTTTGATTTTCTGCTGGGAAAATTCAGTGTCACCAGTTTAAACTTGCTGTCCAGAGATCCAAGAACTAAATTCCCCATGTCAAGCAGCAAGAAGGACTAACCTCTCTACTTACCAGACTTTACCAGGGCTTAAAGAAATGAGCTTTACTAGAAGAACTGAAACAAAGAAGGGAAAAACAATAAAGTATCAGCTTGGAAAATCTGGTGAATCTTCCCAGACTCAGAGAAAACTAGGGAGAAAGTTGCTGTCCTGCATCTGAAATGCATGTGGATTCAGGGAAGATTACAGCATATTCTAAGAAAAGTAATCACTTTTATGGCTTGGCAGAAAGACGTAAGACATCTATGCTGCTCTTTTTATTAGATTCAGCCCAACACTATCTTGCCAGATACTTGCTGCTGTCAGTCTTCTTTGTTTTCACCACTTCTTCTCTACCACCACCTCACTGCCCAGAACATCCCCAAAGTATTCCAGCTTTTTAAAATAAGGACAAAAAACATGACAGTGTCTCTTAGAGACATATCTGGTTGGTCAGATATTCCTTCCCAGAAACTCTCCTCCTTTCCTCATGCTCTCTTACTCAAATCTTAGCCCAAATCTTGCTCTTCTTTCTATGTCTGCTGGCCCCTGGTTCTTGTGGTACACAAGAACTCATTTTTTCTCAACTTTTAAATGCAATTTTTTTGTAATAAATAAATTTCTCTTACTTAATTATAACTGGCAAAGAAATCTCGGTGCAGTCAGCTTCTTGTGCTCCTCTGCTGATGGCAGGGGTCTGTCTCAAGCTCTCACAGCTCAGCTATTCTCCTCCCTGTCCTGTCAACAAAAACAAGTGTTGAGGTTTTGCCCTTTTAAATCTCCCAGTTCCCATTTTAAGGGTATGCATGTAGATATATATATATACACACACATATATGTGTGCAGGGAACCCATTCAAGAAAGGAAGGCAAGAGAATCCTCCCACTGCCTTCTACTTTGTGGGTACAGTGAATTCAGGGAAGAAGTTCAGCATGTGAAGGACCCTAATAACAATTTTAAACAACTAAATGAGGAACCGTGCAGAGAGCCTGTGTGATGGTTTAATGTTTCAATTGCATTAGAAACTACATGCTTCCATGTCTTGGAATGTCTTTCGGCAATCTCCACATTGGGATGAGACTCACTTTGAAGGTGTGGCCAAGCAGTGCTGTCTTTGAGATTCAAGACATGTCCAGAGAAATTTTGTCTGGCTCCAGGTTTGAAAACAACTCTGGCACCTGGAGATCATCTAAGCTGTGTCCTTGTTACTTGGCCTGTAGCAGAAACCACAAAGCTAAGAAAATCCTGATTCTTTGGAATAACAGAGGACCAATTTATTCCTTATATGTTTTCAGAATAGTTTGAGGTTATGTTCCCAGTTTCATTTTTTCCCTTAGTTCTATAAAACAATATCAGTCTTAACTTGTCTGCATGTTCATAGAGGTTTTGTTTTTTTTTTTTTTTTAATAATTAACAAGAACACTAAATCGAGACAGCACTTGTTTAACATTTCAACACATTTTTGTCTGAAGTGATTCACTCAGATTGTTTTCCTGGAAAAGGTATTTTCTGGGCCTGTAATCCCCTAGGTATGTGTTTCACCTTCCAATACTGAACTGGTATGGACATACAGAAAGAAAATCTTATCTCCTTGAATAATACCTAATACCATTCCCAGAAAAAAATAATAATGATCTGGCAAATCTCCAGCTATTAATGTTTTATGAGTAACTCACCCCTCCATATGCTGTTTTCATCCTTCTTCAGTACAGGAACAAAACATCCCAGGCACTCCAATGCATTTGCCAAGTTTCTCAAGCACTGCATCATCGTGGCTCCCATAGACACTCATTGTCTTAACAAAAATCATGGTGTACTGTTTGATATTTATGTGGATATTTAATATACTTTTACAAGCTTTCTTGCTCTTTCCCTCCCTTTTGGATTTTTACTTCAATGACAGGTATGAACTCTATGCATAATACAGGGAATGTATTTAATACACAACAGTTGTTCTCTCACATGCAAGTGGTTTCTATAAAGAAACCATCCATCATTGCTATATAATAAGCCACATCTTTTCCTGAATGGTCTGTCCTTCTGAACCGACATATGTGGGGATAAATAATATCTATTATAAAATAGGGAATGTGCAAATACTGGAGTTACTCTTGGAAGAGTTATTAATTTGAGATAAAACTATTAAAACGGCCCAGATAACTTATGAGTCCAAAACCCATTTTCAAAAGGGGGTGAGATCTAAACCAGTGAAAAGATGTAGATGACTAACCAACATAAATAACCCAGACCCTATTGTGGTTGCTCTGGACTGTTTCAGCTCTTCAGTCCTTCTCCTGTTGCACATGAGTTGCACACTCATACTTCCATCAGTGACATTCCTTGGGCTGGTACATATCCATAGGTCATCTCAGGATTTTTGAAGCTAAGTCTTACTTCCTGCACAGGTTAATCTCTTTGATATAACCCAGTTCTCCCACTGGTGACTGCATAAGAGCCACTAAGATTGTCCAAGACCCATAATGTGTTTCACTACCCACCAAACCTACATGGTTCCTAACTAGTCAGGAACTGGTGATTGATTCATGGCCATATGTCAAAGCCAAAATGTTTCATGAAAATATTTTTCATTCTGGAAACTTTTGCCATACCCAGGCTGGAGTTTTCTTGTCAGTCTCACAGGCTGTGTTCTCTAGCAGCAGGTGATGCCCAGCTCCAGTTCAGGGGTTGCAGATCCCAGGCCCTGCAGCACAGCAGGGCTGATGGCCAGTCTGGAGGCCCAAGAAAGAATGGGACCGAGGAGTTTCTACGCTCCACATGTCGTAGAAACATCCAAGAAATGCTGTGGAGTCACGTCTGATACCACTGCACTTCAGACACAGCAGCTACCTGAGAAGACCTCTCCTCCCCACAAGCACGTCTGCTGCCTTTGATTTTTGAAAAGGAGAAAAACAATGTTTTGAGCTTCCTAGAACAAAATATTTTCAGAATTTAATTTCCACAGGAAAGGTAAAACTTTTTTAGGCTTTGTTCCAATCCAGAACGGAACAAGAAACTGTCTGGAAATGTCAGCATTTCCACAGAAACAGCATGCCAAGTTTTGACCTACACTTTCTTTTAAAATCTCTTTTTAATCGGAGTCCCAGAACATGAATTGCTAAATATTCTGTGGAAACTGTGGTTTCAAAGCCCTTGTTTCTTATGAGGATATTTCAAATTTCTGTATCCACATCCTTCACCTGGAAGTCACCTCATCCATATGTCTCCCCTCCATGATTGTGTATTACACTACCATGTTGTGGGGGATTTGTGTCCAAATGTGGTACTGTGACAAAAAATGTAATGCCAGACTATCTGTTTAAACTGGAATTAAATTAAATTATGTGATTAAAAGTGAGCAATGTGTGATAAAAACATAAAAATGTGCAAAGAGAAAGGATCTGTGTTTCTCTGAACATGACAGGGAATTGGCTACACTTTTCCTGATAATGTTGAATGATGATGGATGGTCATGTCCTCTTATATGCATGTGTTTCTTAATTTCTCCTAGCATGAAGTGTAGCTCCCTAGGTATTGTTGTTACCTGAGTCTCTCCTGCTTTTTCAGGGACTCTCACTTGCTCCTAATGATGCCACTTGGGCTGCATGGGGACATTTTATATCCACTTGCTACCTCCATGCACAAATGAACCTGTTGGCCTACTCAGAGAAGGGTGATGATGGTGTCATGGTTGGACACTGGCGCAATGCCAGCGTCCCCATGAAAATGCACCTTCCCTAAATAAATGCTGTGAGATGTTATCAGGAACAGAGCAGAGCAGGCCCAAGCTTAACAACAAAGGAAAAAAAACTTTATTAAACTACTACTAATACAAAAAACACATAAACTAAATCCAGGATGAAGACCTTTTAAACACCCCTCCTCCTCCCAATTTCCAAAAACACTCAGCCATGAAACATCACCCGGGATTCCTGATCAAATTACCACCCTTCAGGTAATCCATACTCAAACTATCAAGGGAGAGAGAAGTCTCTCTTGCACCACAGACCCCCCAGGAAACACAGTTGCCACCCTGTGTTTCCCTGTCACACATGGCAACCGCCCGGGGGAAAAAAAAAAAAAATCAGCCAGTGTGACACTCTCCTTTCCATGTCACAGTGCTCTCACCACCGTGCATGGACAGACTGCCCATAGGGCTCCTTTAAGGATGCTTTGCCACGGACCCAAAGATACAACAGTTCAGTTTCTCATCCTGGGACTACAGTCCCCCCAATTTTCCCCTGGGGCCGAGGGGTCCAAAAACAGGACTCATCTTCTTCCCGAAGACAGAGGGTATCACCATTCCCTCTTCAGCTTTCTTCGTTTCTCGCCATTCTTGTGCTGTTCGAAGCTGAAACAGGTCTCCCTGGGTCACCACTGCATCCCCCTAAAATGCAGTCTCTATTGCAGGAGATTTTGGTTCAGTCCATGGCTAATAAGAAAAGTCCAGCCAAAAGCTACTTCATCATCTCCTCCCACCTAAATATTTCTTCTTCTAACATCTCAGGTCCCGGACTATCTCTCTTCTACTACAAATCAAGGAGGAGTAATACTTTTAAAAAGCCCTCATTTCCTGGAAAGGTTTAAACGTTCAGACTCCCTGGACGGCTGATATCTCGGTCCGGCGTTCCGCCTCCCACGCTGGACATTCCCCCCCCCCCTTCTCCTTCTCCTCTGCCGGCAAATTTCCAGGTGCCGCCAGGCTCTCTGTCTCTTTCCCTCTTGGGGGGGGGGGGGGGGGGGGGCAAAGGCATCTCCGCTTCTCTCCACCCTTCCGTCCGCAGGAGCTGGCTGGGTTCCAGACCCTCAGCCCCCTCGGCCTACCTGGACAAGGCCGCGTGGCTTCCCCTCCCCCACCCAGCCCATGGCTGGGCAGGGGAGAGTCTGCACTCTCTGACGACCGGAACCAAAAGAGAGAATTCTCCTGGGAGTTCTTGCTTTTAACCCCCTGTGTTCTCAGAGGCGTGTCCATACTTTCAGTGGTCACTCTAGGTGCCAATATCCAAACCTGACCACTGATTGGTTTGACCCAACTTCCTGGAAAAAATTCACTTCCATGTCAAACCATGACAGATGGGAAGTGAGAGTGACAGAAATCTGGAATAATTAATTTCTAATGCTCTGAAAAAACACCAGTTTTCAAAAGCATAGAAGGCTAGAAATAAACTAAACATTACATCAAGCAACATCCTTCCCATTTCAGATATTTTGCCTTCAATTTTGCATATTGTCCCTTAGGGTGGCAAAAAGCTCTGGCCTCTCTAGCCTTCACTCCCTATCACAGGAATAATATCCTGCCCAGCCTTGCAGAGACTCCCCGGAGTAGTTACAGTAAGTTGCCTTTCCTTCTGGCTAGTGTGGACTCTAAACATCCCTTTTCCACCTCAGCTGTTTTCTTCACACTCCTTGTTCTAAATTCTTGTGTTGTGGCCTGCAAGACAGGAATCTGGAGATATAAATGTAGAATAATTTTATCCCACCTGAAGCTACAAAATTTTTCTTCCTCCTTAATTTAGGAAACAGAATATTCCAGTGGAGGATGAGTCTTGCCTATTTATCATTGTTGTCTGGACAGTAAAGACAGTAAAGTCTTCAGTAAAGACACAGATTCTTTTGTAGACCTTCTTAACAGACCTTAACTCACAGCTTCCTGATACCTGCAAGTGAACAATCCTGCTAGCAATAAAAAATAATCTCCCAGGAGGACCTCTGATCCTAAAGCAAATGCTGTTTAATTCACCACTCATTAGGAGTGTATCTGGATTGATTTATTGAGCACTTCTGACCCCAAATCTTTTGAACAGCATTCCTTCACGATTAAATAGGGAATGGATTTGGGCAACACTTCTGGCAGGCAGAATGGAAGAACGCAAGTGATTCCTGAAAACATTAATATCATGTAACTTAATGAAAATATACTATATGTTGGCATGCCCAGACCAGGAGGGATATGTTTTTGTTTTCCACCCAAGGCCCTGGTAACTTCTGTAATAAATACGGCTAGAACAATTCATTAATTATACATTTGTGGTTGTTCCACCTTTGTGTATTTTAGAAATATGCAGTCACATTCAATCCATTAAAAAAAAAAAAAGTAAAAAAAGGCAGTATCTTTGGGTCCAAAGAAAATCAATATATTTGGTAAGTACACAACAGTCTGCAGCAGCAGAGAGTATTATATCCTCTAGGGAATCAGCTTCTACTTTTTGCTTAATATTCAAAGAACAGAGGAATGGATACAACTGTACCAGAAGTCTTTTATATGTGACTGACTACAGACAATTGCTTTCTAGTTGAGAAAAACAAACTTTCTTGCCAGTTGTACCCAAGTAATTACAAACATGAAGAGAATCAGCCTCTGTTCTCTGAGCATAGGAACAAAACACTTCCAACCTTGTAATAAGAATCAAGAGAGCAAAATACAGCCTCCTACTGTATGCATTGCCATTGCCATTTAGCTACAAAAGCAGGATAAAGCATGGAATAGGCTGTTGGCTGTATGACTTGTTTGGCCAACAAAGGTATATGCAGCAAATCTGGTATGTGTACTCCCCTCTCTCCTGGCTTCTAGTTAACAAGAGAATGCAGAATCTGGCTTGTCTCCCCACAGAGATTCCAGAAAATTTACCAGAATATTTGCATCTACATAAATCACTAAGAACAACTGTTGCTTTAGGTGCCACTTAATTGGTAAGCAATGTCATCAGCTCTCATGAATTCATCAGAAGGTTCCTAAGAAAGTGAGCTATTATCTTCAATCAGATCTCCTGTTCACAGGAGACTAAATGGCTGGGAAAAAGCCTAATAAGAAATTTTTGAAATGGTTTATCTCAACTGACTTTTGGCACCTAACTCTCCAAATTAGATGTCTATTTCTGGTGGGTTTTCTCTGTTCTTAGCAGAGTGCAAGTGCTTTTGCAAAGAGTGAACTAGATGACAGAAGAGCTAACAGGGAGTGATTAAGGCCCTGAAGTTAGGTGCTTGTTGCATAAAATTAGTAAGAATTGTGCAGAAAAGACCTGTGATGTTGAACATTGTCAAACACAATTTGTCATCAGCAAGGATCTGACAAAAGGGTTTTCTGTGTGGTGCAGACAGGTTCCTGTGAGTCTGCTCCATCTGAGATGCACAGAATCACAGTTTTCCCCAAAAGGGGCACTGCTGAGTTAGCTCCTTCAGCTGCTGCATAGGGTATCAGAAGGGTTGGAGAGCAGAAGTCCTAACTTCATGAGCACCCACAGGACTGGCAAGGGTGAGTTGGTGGGACAGGTGTGCATATCTCACCAGGCTTCCCTACACAGAGGCTCCTGAAATGGGACTGTGCTGTCCTCATAAAAACATTGATCCCAGAAGAGCTGACCTCTCTGCAGGTGGCTTTCCAGAGCAACCCTACTATGGTGAAATTTGGCATAGTCCCAGCTGTTTGCTGAGTGCCATGAGGGTGCCATGAGGGCAGCCTCATCTGGTATGGTCGGTAGGCTCCCTCCTGAGATATGAGCAGGAGCCTCAGCAGAGAGGAATGGAATCTACCCATCTCCAGGCAGTGTCTAACCAGGGAACAGGACTTTGCAGTGTAAGTGGGGGAGGGATCCTTCCCTCAGCAGCATCAACACATCCGAAAGCAACACAAAGCCATTAATTACCTTGCACTGCTAACAACAAGTGACAGAAAAAGCTTTGTATCTTGTACTTGCTGCTGAAAATGCATGGAAAGTTTGTTCACTCTTCCGAGACCTTTCCAAGGGGCCACACAAGTGGCGAGCCGAATAAAGCCAGACACAGCCAGATCTGCCTTTTGCTTGGGCCTTCTGGATAAAAAAGTTTGTGGTACATGAAAGAGCTCTTTGAAGTGACTGATGTTGATGCCTGCAATGCATTTGGGTGAGCGCAGAGAATACCAGGGCTGATGGTGTCAGGAGTCGGGAGGCTCTTCCTCTTTGTGCACAGAGAAGCTGAGGATATCTGAGAGCTCTTTCTCATAAATACCGACACTGTGTGTCTATATTTAAAGAACTGCATAAACTTAGATTCTGCTGAAAAACGATAAGGGTTTGTGACACAGGGTTGAGGGTAGAACAGCATTTGCTGTTTTTCTGCGTCCTGCCCTGCAGCGCGGTTGCGTCGCCAAGCCCACCTTTCCCTGGGTGGCTGCTGCAAATTACTCTGATGGCAGGGTATGTTTCTAACTTCAGAACACGCTCCCCACAGATGGAAGTGAGTAGATTCATTTTTAATGAAAACAAAATTTGTAATCTAGGGTCTCCAGAATAAAACATACAAGAACCTACCAAGTAGGTGGGCTTTTTACAACAGTTCAAAGAGCTGCCAAATGACCTTGCTTGTCTTGGTGGTGAAACAAATCAGTATGTTTGATACAGAGTTTTCCAAGTAGAATCATTGAAAGGTAATTAGAAAGAGAGGGGAAAATAGCAAAATGAAAAACCAATAAAGAGAAAAAAAAAAAATCAGCTTTGTGTCATGTCCAGAGCAAAATACACATCACAGGCTGACAGTTTGAGAGTTGTTGGAACTTTCCTTGTGTTGCTGTATATTTAAGCATTAATTAGAAAACAAATGTTGAATGTCTTGGGGCAAAGGTGTAACAAAGAACAAAATCCAGTCTGCCTGCTCCCATTAGACCAAGAGGCATCCACATTGCAACCCTGCCCCAGCTTAACGCCTCTGGATGCTGCTCTGCTCCCTCTGGGACAAGCAGGTAGAGAAGACCAGTGGCACTTTCTTCTGGGAGAGCAAATGGTGCAGAGGATTTGAGCTGGGATGACCTGGCCAGGAAGTAGAATGGTAGTTTTGTAGGAAGATGGAGCAAAAAAAGCCAAAGAGTGAAGGAGTTACATGAGGTTATCTTATCAGCCCCTTACCCCTGTCATCTTCCTATTTTAAAAACAGAAAACTCTAGGGCATAAAGCAACCCAAAGACAAATTCAATCTGTTCAGCTGGAAGCTCCTTCCTCTTCATAAAGTCATGAATAGTTCTCAAATATTCCAGTGTGATTAAAAAGAGGAAATTCAAATACTTTATAATCTTTGGGTTATAGGATTAGGCCTGTAATAGTTTTACTTGGCTTTATAAGCCTGATTCTGTCCCAGTGAACATGATGGGAGGTCAGTTATCAAGCCACAGGGGGCAAGATAAAGCTCTATATGAGTTGCTATTTTTTACTCTTAAAGTTAGTCTTATTGGGCCCAGCCCAACTTCAGCTGAAGTTAATGAAAAGACTCCTGCTGACTTTAATGGGAGTTGGATTGGCCCTATTGTCCTTTGTTGAGTAAAGTAATTTTAAAAGGTCAGGAGGTGAATTTAAAGAAAAGGAAACAACTACATCGATAAGCTTTATTTGATATGCTTATCTTATAGAGAAGAAGGGTTGTCTTAGCTGGTGAGAGTAGTTCAACTAGTCCTTGTAGACTCTGCAAGGATAACAAAGTATGGTTTTACTCAAAAAAAAAAGTGGAAATGAAAATTTCTGAGTTCTGATTTAATGATCACCCAGTGGCTTCTATCTGCTCAATTTACAAATAAAACAGACACCAAAGTTAGACCCTAATCTCAATTGAAAGCAACCTTTTGCCGGTGCAATTCCACTGACTTTAATGGATTTCTTCTTGATGCTTCAATGGATTTGTTCTTGATTGACATGGGTGGGAAAGCTAAAATAAGATGTTCTGATTCTAATTCCTATAGCCACACTTCAACTTGGTCTATGGACTCTTCTTTCAGGACAGTTGCTCCTCCACCTACACCTGAAGCAACTTGGTAGTCAAAGTGACAGGGAAGAGAAGAAGGATGAGTTAATTAATCTGCTGATTGTGTAAAAAGGAGCACAGATGCAGCTCATTCTCCAAATGTTCCCTTGGTTCTGAAAGACAAAGAAGACAAAAAGGAAAGAAAAACTTACAGTTATGCTGTGTGAACTTCTGGGTTTTGACTTGCATTCTGTGTCCTCTCCAGCTCTAAATAAAGCAGAGCACAGGTATTACCACCATAGTCATCAGATAAAACTATCAAATGAAAAGTTACTATATTTACACAATACTTTTTTCATTATAAATTATAGACCAGTCTCCCTCAGAACAACTCTCATGCACTAGTTGTCAGAAGATGCTGTTGGCAATCAGCTTCACAATTTTTTTTTCTTTTCCTGCTTACCCCTTTTACAGGATACATTTTAAGATCCAAGGGGCATAAAACATGCTACATTTCTTGGGATATGCCTGAAGGAGTTTGGTTTTGATTTCTTTGCATCGTCCTTGCTAAATATTTCATGCTGTGAAATTCAGATAGCCTTCTCTGATACAGGAAGTAGCAACAGGAAAATTAAAGTGTGTACCTCCTCCACACCCCACACCCCAATTTACTGCCATTTTTTATATACAAAAATAATCTCTACCAAGCTGAGATGAATCAGAACCATCTTTCCAGCAGATGGTTAAAACTAAAGGGAGAGAAGGATGGCTTCACTGGGCTAATCCAAGAAAGGGAAAAGCCCTCTAAGCAGTTCCCTTTCCAGGCAGGTTAACAGTCCTGCTCTCAGCAGGTTCTGACCATCAATGAACTAACCCTTTCCTCCAACTTGCCTCCCACTGGGCAGGAATTCAGTGCATGAGCAGAGGTCAGTGTTAATGCCATCCTGCTAAAGGCATCCCGCTTTCATTCACAAAACAAACCACTTTACTGGCTTCAGAGAGAAAAGGAAGTAACCCAGGAGAAAAAATGCACAAAGATTTTCTATTAAGCAAGAAGCAGTTTACGATATAATACGAGTTGCAAAAGGATTGAATCAAACATTGATATATCTTTAAAGCAGCTTCTTAAATGAGAATCAATGAAAGATTATTTTGCCCATGTCTAAGCTTAATGGCACACTTACACAAATAAGATGAGAAAGTACAGCTGCAGTGAACACTTGTGCTGCCTGCTGCAGTTTATAGAACAAACATTTGGGATCTATCTGGCTAATCATGATATATTTTTCATGTGATCATCTGTTTATGCTTCTTTGGTTTATATGTCTTGGGGCTGGGCTGCGTGCCAAGGGGCTGGGGGTGGCAGTCAGCAAACAGCCCCAGGTCCCACGGGACTCTTGCGGGACCCTCAGTTACAGCTGCTCCAGCCTCACAAGGGAACAGGTCCCCCCCACTCCTCCTGCCTGTGTCTGAGGATGTCGTGTGTGTGGAGCTGCATGGCTTAACCCCTCCTGTTCTTCCCACAGCCCTTCTTGCACCAGAGCCACAGACTGGGCATCTATATGTAAGGACAATGGCATATTCTGTTTAGTGCACCATTTTAACCAAAAAGCTGTATAGTGCCCTGGGGTAGCTCCATTGGGCCAGTGGTGGAGACACTTATTTCTGTACTTGCTTCCAAAAAAATTTTTTTTTCTTATGTGGCTGGTGTCACTTGGCCAGTGGCAACACGAAGAACTCGCCATGGCTGCCTACTGATCTTGGCGCCCTGGCTTGGCCGCTGTCCCTGTGTCCCCAAAGGCTCTATACTGTTGTTCCTGCACCAGACCATCCCCCCTTTCCCTATGTGATTCCCACGGCTCTTTCACCAGGCATCTTCATCTTTCAGCCATGTGCATCCACAGAGGCTGTGCTTTCCACTGCAGCTCTTTGCCTTGTGCCTCCCCAGCAACAGCCCCACAGACAACTTGCACCCCAGGGTACAGGGCCGATTTCTGCCCTCCCAGACCACAGCCAGCTGGACCAGGTTGCACCAGACAGGGGTCAGCCCATGTCAAGTCACTGGTGGTGCTACCTGTGCCCATTGCAGCCCCCATGGCCTCCCTACACCAGACTCAGCAGGTGCTCCTCTCCAAAGCACAGGTGCAGCAGCAACATACTGATACTTGACAGTCAGATCATCAAAGCTGAAGGAAAAAAATCAGGGTGAATCTGGGCTGAGCAGCTGTTAAGATTCTGGGAAGAGGCCATCTGCTTGCGAGATTTCCCACTTCTCTCCTATGGATGAAGCACAGCTAGTTCAGAAAACACTGAAGCAGACACACTTCTGTGGCCATTGCAAAATACAGAGGTTAAAGGAACCATAAAATAAGTCAGTGATGGCCTATGCCTCCAGCTCAAGGCTATGATAAATTTTAGAAGTGCTGATGCTGCTAGTGGGGCCTCCAGCTGTGAAGAAGTACAAATAGGGCTTTCTCAACATCACAGCACTAGCCAGGCACTGGCAGCAGGCAGGAGGGTTCAGAGCAGCACTTGAAGATCGTTCTAGTTTTAGCAAAGGAGCAAGTCACTTTGAGCCCCCACCCACAGTGGCTGCACAATAATGAGAAGGAAATGCAGAATGAACCTGGGTAAAGCCATGCAGCTCAATAACACTGATCCATGCTGTACCTGGCTATTCTGCTGATGGTTGCTGAAGTTACCCACTTCCCTGGTTAATAGGCAAATAAATGATATCATTGTTCTCCATCAGTTGCCATGCATCTGCTCTGCAGAGGACCACAGACTCTCCAGACAAGCAGTGTGAGGGCTTTGTGGGGTTGTGCCATGTGTTCCTCAGCCAGGCTGGGGGCTCATGGGGTTGCTGGCTCTCCCAAAGGAAACCTCAGCTTGACCTTGCCCTTCATCACAACAGAGGCTAGAGACTCCGTGGGTCCTTCTGCACACACAGACAATGTGATTTTGGGAGTCTGGCAAATAACAACGAGGTCTGTTATGCCCTGCCTGCTCTCACAGCACCTCAGGATTTTGTGGGATGGACATCACCTCTGTTGTAAGCCAAAGTAGTCTTATTTACTGGTGGGATCTGAGCCATGACATGTAGAAAACTGCTCTTCCAAAAAATCCCACCACTGGGGAGAAGACAGCTGAAGCCCAGTACTAGCAGCCTTCTCATCTGGAGAGGAAAGTGCCTGTATTTTTCAAATGCCTCACAGCTGAAAGCAAGTCCCACATGCCCTGGCATGATAAAGGACAAGTGTGTGGGACCCTGACTCATGGGGCTCTGCAACCCCCGTGGCTGCTGGCACAGCCTGGAAGGGCAACCCTGCACACAGGACTGTCATGCAAAGCTGAAGCGTGTTAAATCCCTGGCTGAAAAGGGTGAGTGTTTCTCTGTGCAGTCTTTACCTCCCTGAAGATGTTTACTTTGCTCCTTGTGCTTCCCTTCTGTTTCCTTCCTCTCTACTTCACACCACTAATACATTAAGCACAGAGTAGCAATGAAACAGAAGAAATGAAAATGCAGTCTCAGCAGCAATAGCTCTCAAGCTGTGCTGGAAGGAAAAAATTAAAGTAAGATGGGTGGCTGAGGGAAGGGAGCAATGTACTTGTCTGGCTCGTGGGTCCCCACAGGGAAGTCCAAGTGTAATGGTCTCTTCCTTATCTACATCCCCATGACACAGCACTTCAGTCTGTAGGAATACCATGAAGATAGAGGATTCCCATGCAATAGACCCTTCACAATCAGGTGCCAGCAAAATTACTGGAATGTGTCCTTGCTACTGAGCAATGTGGCCAAGGAATAAGAAAAGGAGGTACAGAGAGTGGCAAAGGAAGGAAATGGGGAAGGAGATCCTCCTCTCAGTCTGGGATGCCCCAGTTCATGCACTTTTGAAAAGAAATGATTTTTCATCATGCCTAAAGTGGGTTACATAGTGTAAAGCCTCCTCCTCATTGTTCATTAGCATCACTGAGTCTTTCAGACAGAGCCTGGAGGCCTTTTGCCCGTGTTGAACATGTTATGTCCCGTGAAGGTTGTGGGGATGGCTGAATGAGAATAGTTGGCTGCCAGAAAGGCTGGTGGTTGCTGCACTGGCAATTTTTCTTTCCATCAGTCATTTTAGGAAAGCCAGGATGTTCCTTTCTCACAAATCTTGATCTACAAGTACAGGCCCCACATTGCTTAATATTCTGGGTGCTGAGGGAATTTCAAATTCCTGCACTGGGACATATGTCTATAGAAACTCTTTGTAGTATTTGAGACCCTCTGTAATACTTGAGTGGGTTCAAGTTTTTTCCTATTTTTACAATAGCAATATGAGAAAGCACAAATCTCACATATCTGATGATTGCACAAGTGGGATTTTTTGGTGGGGAGGGCAATAATTTCAGTCTGATCTTTTTCCATTATTTTTATTCAACTCTACATTCCTCAGTTCAGCTCTACTTAAACACAAAGCAGAAACAATGAAGTGGCCCTTGTGTGAGGAGCAGCACTTGGAAGAGACAGTCCCTGGGAGACCACAGGTGCTGGTGGCCTCGTTTTATAGGACGGTGACTAATATCCACCAGTGTCTGGAAACACCAAGCCTATTCACATGAAAAATAAATCTCATGTGAAATATGGGCTTCCATGGATCATCTAGTAAAGGTGAACGTTTTTTATATCATATTGCACACTAGGAAATAAAACCCAAACTGCACTGACAGGATGCATTGACAGTGCCCTTTCTACAGCAGATTTTTATGTGTTTTCCAGAGTCTTTAATTCTTTTACTTCAGAGTCCCTCTCATTGTGGATTTATGACATGTTTCCTGCCTCCCTTCTCCTCATCTGTTCTCCCACATCTCATACTTGAACTACTTTAAAGTGACACGCTGACACATGTGATGAAAGCAAGCACGTCGCTCCGGACCTGACAGAGCATGTTTCTCTGCAGTGTGGTGACCCTGGACCAGCTAACACCCCCAGCCAATGTCTGAGTGCAAATGCAGTGGACAGGCAGAGGGACATATGCCTGGCAGGAAAAAGGCCAAAAAACAGGGAGGTAGAAAGTCTTGGCCTCCGTGGAGTAGTCAAGATATTGCTCTATTACAGCACTTTGGATGCCTCCCTGGGGCTACTGGGTGTGGCTTACTGCTACTAAGTCACAGGCCATGATGGCAGCACTTTGGAGGTCCCCTCTGGAATAGTTACTGATAGAAATGGGCCAGGAGACCAGCTCCCTTAAAAAGGCCTTTATTAAGTGATCAGCTCTGGGTGGGGGCCCGGGGGGTCGTGCACACCGCCGCTGCTCCCTTCGGCGACGCAGAGGAGGAGGTGATCAGTTTTGCTTTGCAGCAGAACTGGGACTCCTGTCCTCACAGGCGTGCCTAGGAAGACGTCTCCTGGCTCATCGACTAGGGTCCTCATTTCAGTCCGGTTGCCTTAGGTGGTGGTGATTTCCAAAACCTGGTTGATAGCATAGGGGGACTCTTCCCCAACAAGTTTAGTCACTTGATTTTCCAAATTTCCAGGTTGGCTCATTGTTTCCAGGGTCTTTTGTTGGATTTCCTTCTGCCTTGCTTAATTTGCATATTACCGGAGCTGTTTCTGGCCGCCATTTTGGGAGCAGCAGAGGCAACAGCCGAGGGACTCAATTAGGGTACAGGTAAAAGGATTTAACAGTGGGGAAAGTAACAGTGGGGGTAATACAACAAGGGTACAACCGGGGTGAATATGGGGTATTAACACAAGGGGGGGGTACAACGAGGGTATCTAATAACAATTGTAAGTATTTCAACAACTTTAACTTTACTGAACTTGTTCATAACAGTTACCCTCTGGTAACTTCTGATACCTGACATAGATGTATTTACCCTCAAAACCCAAAGCCACCCCACCACCTACCATCACTTTCAGCTGTGACACGCACCCTCCACCTGCAATCTTCTTCCTCTTTCTTCCTCTAAGCCCAGGTAGCATCTGCTTGCTCAGCTTCGAGTAGCAGGGGAGCAAGGATAGCATCCAGAGCAATGAACGGAGGGTCTCCTGTGTGGCCATGTTTGTCTGGGGACTAAACCAAGGATGGTGAGTTAAAAGTTCCCCTCTCTCTGACTGCCCTCAGCCCACTCATAACTGCTTTTGTGCCTTAGTTTCCTCCTACATAAATTAAACAAGTCAGTGTGTTCCTTGATGTTTTTTTTTTCCTCCTATGTTCTTCCCCCATTCTTACAGATTCAGTTCAATGCCCAAGAGCATCTGTATTTGCTAATGTTTTGAACAAAATTATTTAAAACATGTTTTGAAGAAGTCCTGCTTCTCAATGCATTGTATCTTATGGAAGTGTGAAATCCTAGCATGAGGTTCATACCCACAACTTAAGTATACCAAACGCTGTAAGAGATCACTGTCCTCTCCCCACTGATGGTCATCCTTGTTCTCTGTCTAGACCAAGGAAATCTCCTTCCTTTGGTCCTTACAAAGAAATGCTTATCTGTAGGACAGCCTCCAAGCTCTCTGCAAGAAGTGAAATGCTGAACACATTTGTAAAAATATTGATCCTCAGCACCCCTTCCTGGAACATCTGTTCCACGGCAGCCTTTCCAATGGATGCCTTGAGCAGCAGGGATTACTCATCCTGCAGAAACAGCAGCACATGGCAGCTTGCTTCTCTTGCCTTCTGCTGGGCAGAAGCTTTTGGAGAATGTGCACTTTTAAGGGACACATTAATTCACCTTTCATATGATCTGGCTGCTTTCTGCAGCTTTAGAGGCTGCACATGGTCTGGCTGCATCACATAGGGAAATTGCTTGTTCCTGGTCAGTACAACCATAAGTTAAATCTCAGCTGTTCTCTGTGTAAATGTGGACATCAATGCTATGTAATGTTACAGCTATTAAGACCCTTTTCACTATCACTAGAGTAAAAAAGGAGTATTTTCACCATAACACTAGTAAAGTAATTATGCAAAAATATATAGATCTGCCTTTTGATCTGCTTGCAAAAGCCCCTACAAGGAGGTGTCATTAAGGATATTGAAATTTTTCCAAGGTTGGCATGAATCTTAGAGCTTGCTAAGTATTGAGATTAGCAAGGGGGCAGTTTTTAAAGAGGGCTATGGAAAATCATTACAAAAATTCAAACCTGTGAGGTCATGCTCTTCCATAACTTTGCAAAACACCATGCATTTGTATTAGTTCAGACATCTATCACCTGTAATAAAAATATGAATTGAAAAAAGCCAGTTCAAAGCAAGGCTTGCACAGAGCTTACCAGCATCCCATAGCATTCTGCGGTACTGAACCCAGCAGAGTAACTCAGTATTGTACAGGAAAGTTCTGTCTCTTGCTTCCTCTAAAACCTCCTGCTTGGAAATTTCATTGGATCCCTCTAGCTCTTCTGTCACAAGAAACAGAGTTCTCTATCCATCTTCTCAACATAATCTTACAGTATTCTGGTCATCTGCCAGGATACTTTGGACACAGACAGAGAAGCAAGGTTTGAGACGGAAATAGTTAAAATCTCCCTCTGACAGCTGCATAAATGGCAAGCAGCCTGTTCATTTGAAAGTGTGAGAATGAAGGCTGCTGTATACAGAGAAGTGGGCATTTGCGTGACTTCTTAGTTTAGACATGGTCCCTCCTGAGGTCACTGTTTGCCACCATTCCAACACGTCTAAGTGGCTTTGGAGTAGCTTTTTGGGAAGATTTTGTAACTCAAGTTAACCCTGACCTAGGAACCACTAGTCTGTTTCAATACTATAGCTTTGCCCTCAGCTCAGATCTACATGAATCATGTTGGGAGTTCAGCATATTAAAAAACATAGAAATGAGAGTGGGCTGACCTCTAATTCCAGGGAAGTGTCACAGGAGTCTTGTCACCATTTAAAGTCACCTGCCTTGCAGCCCTCACCTTTGAGTTCAAAGGTGTGCTGGCCATAGCCCCTCTCCTCTTCCAACACAGGCCATTTTTTAAAGTTTTTTTTGAGTTTTGAGTATTCTGCAGCTGAGCTTCAGTCTTTGTTGTCTCTCATCTTTTTCTATAGCATACTTAATGCTACCAAAAGACTAATGATAAACCTACTTTCAAAGGGACCTTAAAATCTAAGAGACTGACAGTCTGCATGAAATCTCTTAAGTGCATCAAGGCGGTTATCACCAAGGCCTCTTTGGACAAAGCCTTTTCCATGCTTCCTGGCCAATTAAAGCTGGATACACACCCGTTAGATCCCTTAGACACCTAAGGGACACACTTGTGAAGAGTTTGCTGAAGTTGATAGCAGAATTTGTCCCAGGACAGCAGGGAGGGCAAAGCACAGGGTCTCACGGAGCACAAAGCACTATGAAGGGGTTTGCAGAATATGACCCTCAGGCACGAGAAGTGATCTTTTTGCCACATGCAGCTGAGGAGTCTCAAACAAATGTGCTCTGCAATATTGCTCATACAAATGGCATGGGGCTGCGGAAGCATGGAGGAACCATTTCTGCAAAACGCTGTCAGCTGGCGAGAAATTCTGCAGGAAAGAAAGCGCACAGCAGCTCCCAGCTGCCTTAGGCTACAGGCATCAAACCTACAGGCAGCCTTGCTGACACTACATAATTGTCCACAGGTAGGGTAGGCTGAATGGCACCCTTTGAATCACAGAGTTTCATGTCTCTGGCAAATGGAAAAGCAGACATCAATAGATGATGAATATAGTGAGAATTGTATTCTAATTGGAAATAAGATGTATATTACCTTGTACTGGATCAAATAACACGAAGGATTAAAATGGCTGTGCTGAATAATTGAGATCCCAGTTGTATAATTTTTCCTATCATTTTAAAGTTATGCCACGGAACCAGAAATATTCCACTAATAAAAAAGGTTGCTCATAAAAAGGAAAAATATCAAAGAGCCATCAGTGAATAGGAACATTAGAGAGAGAAGAAGAATTTTCCCACTCCTCACTCCTTCTGTATATTCAAGTGCTACTTTATAAGCTTTGATTCTTTATAAAATTATAAACACAGAGAAATTCCTGAGAAGCAGCTAATGTACTCACATTAGACATACGGTGATGCTGAAAATTTCTCTTAATTTTCCACCCATGCATTTGAGGTGCTGTGTAATTAGAAAGAATTGGCAACACTTGATTGCAGTAACAGCTGCATCCAGTTGTAAACTAGCAATTCAAAGCAGGAATATTCACAAAGTTTAAGACAACTCCATCTGAAGAATCACTTTCTAAATCTAGGTGTGACTAAAAAGATTCCTTTCTACTGGGACTGTTTGTCCCCAGTGCCACACAAAACAAGGAGCTGTAACCACAGGCACATTTGAAGCCTCTGTGTCATATTACTGGTAGCTTGAAATTCAGACTACAGCCTCTTTGAAAAGATAGTATTTTTCCAGAAATGTTTATTTTACATTTAGAGCTGTTATTGTTATTTCTTCTCAGTGGTGTAGAAGTCCAGTTGGAAGAGTTTTCTTTCCTCTGCATTGAAGCTGAAAATTCCTGGAAAGCCATGACAATATTCAGCATTCATGATTACACAGACAGACATATTTCATAAAAATTGCATAGGCTTTTAATACAGGATTATGAATAAGCTCTAATGTTGAAATTATATTAGATTGGATTTCAGAACGTATTTAACATATTTCCATACAGCAACCTTGAGATGTCTTTTCAATAACAGTGATTATTACAGGCAGGCTGTTTTTTAAGAAAACATTAGTTCAAGGTAGACAGGGCTTCCTGAAAAATGTTCTACATCTTTATGGCTGATGTTTTAGTTGTTTTGAATTAACTTTTTTCACAGCCAGAATGAAACGTTTCACCATATAATTCTTCATGCATGTCTTCAAACAAACCTGGAGCCTTTGCTGTGAATTTTTGAAACTGTAATACAATCTCAGGCATTAAAACTCTTTGTGAGCTGAAGGTGAGCATTTTGCCCCGAGTTATCTGGTTTCTCTCAAAATATAAATATTCTTAGGTAACGTCTGTCTTTTTAAAAATAGTGATTGCCCAAGGTGATTTGAAGGCATCTCTAAGTACCAACCCGTGAACAATCCCAGGCTTACTCTTTGATAGGTCTCCAACAGCTGACTGCCCAGCCCACAGACTTTGATAAGGACAAGCTGCTTGATCGAGTGGAATGGAGTTCAGATTTGTCTCTATAGAATGACAAACACATTGAAATTGTGCATTGCCCAGGAGGCATTTGGAAAGCAGAACTCCTTGGGATCTGTCTGTATGAGCAATTTCTCAACCTGTCCTCATTGCACTGGTTCCCTGGACCAGTGGCTCAGCTTTGCCATTTTGCCCATTTTTCCTTCCTTACAGAATTCAAACTCCTTCTTCTGTATGGAACACCAGTGGTTTTAAATGCAGTTCATTTGAATATATCTGCTAGATTAGGCTCAAGGTAACTGGGTATGCCTTTGGTGGTTCATGTAGTTGCCTCCTGGGGTTGCAGCACTTGCCTCTCCATATTTAACACACTGCCACAAAGAGCACATGGACTATTGTGATATACTGATGCTGCCTGCTATTTGTCTCTCTTCCACACTGGTGTCAATCTGATGTAAAGCTACAGAAAACACTTAGATTTTACCAGTGTGAGGCACTGAAAGACTTTCCTTCAGTCATTAGCAAGTTTGATAGCTCTCATTAGTCTACTTTAGTCATTGGAGAAAAGAGATGTGTGTTTCCTACACTGGTGGCATAAACATTCCCCTCACTTTTATACTGCTGGAAGAAATGTGTATTTTCAGGGCTAAAACAGTAATCCATTCACAGTGCATTTCTGAAACCAACCCTATTCTATTCATCTCACTTAAATGGTCAAAACTGTGAAACTGGATGCCCCAGGTTCTACTCCTAACACCTAATAGAGATTCTTTGAAGGGATGTTTTGAAGACATTTGAAATAGGAAGCCCTGTGCCCTATTCTCACTGCTGTTGTGAAACTCTAGGTGAGTCCACACAGATGTGGATTTTTATTGCAGTTAAACATTTCTAAATACCATGCTGGTTAAGAATAGGCTGAATCCTCTAAAATTTCCTTTTATTTTTTGCCCTCTAACTTGACCAATGGACTGTATCTACTAATTAAATATCAACAGGAAACAAATGTCTTCACAGACGTAAAGTAGTTATCTATGGCAATTGTGGTTTGTGGTGTAAAAGCTGGAATGTGGAAAAAAATCCACATTCAGAAAGACGCATACATTTTTAAACAGTATATATGAACTCGTGCATGGCCACCCAGCGAGGGATGGAAGTGGCTGGAGACAGATGCTTTCTCCAGAGCGGAGGATTTGATAAGGTATAGGAGACCGAGCCTTTGCAGCCAAGCTGTCCAGAGATATGACAATTCCTGTACCCTTAGACAGAGCAGGCCAGTTAGCAAGGAGAGGCAAAACTGTGCATCCTGCTCAGTCAGCCTCAGCTCTGCAATGCCATTCACAAGGGAATGGCATTGGCAAAACTGTATCTAAAAGTGCCTCAATTTGTACTAATAGTAGCAACCTATCACAATTTTTTTTTCTTGCCACCCAATATCAGCTTATCAAAGAATAATTTATTCTCTTTTTCTACTGGTGACTGAGAAGAAAATCTGACTTTTAGAAATCTCCATAGCCTGAATAGTTTAAGTAACTGAAAGATGAAATAAAATACCCAAAGGAAAGTGGAAAACCTACCATGTCATTTTGCATCTGGGTGTAGGAAAAATGCTGCTCCACTATGACCAAAATGCTTTTAGATAAAACTCACTACTGGGCATTGTCTTAGCCTTTCAATAAATCACTTTCCACTGTAAACACTGACTCCAGTCAACACAAAATATTTATTCCTCTCATCTGAGGTTCTTCCACATGCTTTGAGGTACTTGAGTTCACAAGTGAGAATACTAAATATCATTCCTGTTGCATGTGCTCAGCATCCAATCCTCAGCTCTTGGACGCTCTCCCTTGATGTCATGGTGTCAGTAAGGATGAGTGAAGCTGCCCTTTGCCCAGGCTTCTGTTTGGTTTAAAACACCAGATTTGGTTGTTGCTAAAAGCACCTCCCACCATGGATGTCCTTGTTTTCCAAAGTAAACAGTCTCTGGCGTCTTGTGACCTGAACAGCCCCAAGTGTCTGACCTTGAAAAACAAAAAAATATTTTATTTCAAAAGAAAAATCTGCAGCCTAAATTATTTGAGGCAGTGCTTTCCATCCTCAGCAGGATACTGGAATGTCCAGGCTGTGGTAGGAGCTGCTTATACACCACAGACATACACAGGAACATATTTGCCCTCTAATGATATATTAGGCAACGGTTTTGAGTTGGCAGGCTACTAAAAGCCCTAGCCAAACAAAGATAAAATTGTAATTTATCAACAGAGAGTGCTGAATTCATGGTCACTGGTAACTGCTGGGACTGGTGGTAGCCCACAGAGCTGAAGTTGACAACATAAAGACAACAAACTCCAGATACTGTTTGGACCTTTCTCAGCTTTGGGGGAAAAACAAGCTATTTGGATTCCTTCCCAAAGAAATTGTTCAAACTAGGAAGAAGATAAAATGATCACCTTTCTCCAAATACAGTACAACATGGGTCAAGCAGCAAAAGTGTATGAAAATAATGTGATTGCAACTACCTTCTGCAGCATGTAAAGGAAGGCATGAAAACAGAGCAGTGGGGGTGCAGGCAGAGAGGCAGCTGGGGCACTAGCTCACTGAGGAGTCAGCAGTGTGGGCTTTCGTGGTACAGATCTCTCTTTTGAGAATATGGTCCATGGCTTCTAGGACTTACATTCTCTGAACTAGTTATTTCAGGGAGTAGGATTTTTCCGAAGGCCTCGTCTTCCTGTCAAAGATTTTAAGGATTCTTGAAAATATTTTATCTCAGGTATGTTGAGACACTTTTCCCAGTAGTTCTTCCCATCACTTCAGATTTATAGGAGCTTTGTTTCACTAAAGTGATGTTAGACACATACCAGAATGAGGTTAAGAATTAGGACCTATTTTTACAGGGTTTCACAAGTCTGTGTTATTTTGCCCTGAATTAAATGTGATCTTAACAGTGCTATGATGGACATCCATGCAATTTAAGGCGAATCAGAGGTACAAACAGCATGGGGCACAATGCAAGTTCCTCTTTCCCTTTTCCCACCCTCCATGTACCCTTCCATCTCCTGACTGAAATCTATATGGAAACCAACTGTTCTTACAGCAAATAATTCAATCTCTTCACCACTGATCCCAGCACCAACTAATTTCACCAAAAAAAAAAAAAAAAAAAAAAAAAAAAAAAAAAATCAGTGAACAGCTAAGAAATCACCAGAGATGCTGGCTGTTACAGACCTAGGGCAAATGTGAAGTGGAGTTCTGGAGGTGAAAGGATCTCTACACCATTATTGACCTTTGAAATTTCCCAGTCCCGGAGGTGTATTTTCATGGGAAGAAAAAGCTGTTTCAGATCACACCAGATATTTTCTGCACTGCCCAGCAGTTATACCTGAGGATGTTCTCCAGATGTTTGTGTTTCTATGAAACATACAAAAATAAAGCTGTATACTGGACAAGACAATACTAGAAATGTAAGAACAAGGGCTTTAGGGCAGACGGGGAAAACATGAACATTAACCAGTCCACACACAAAATCAACTTGTCCTCTTTTAGAGGCCAACAAAGATGTATTTTATTTGCCTTTCCAAAGAACTGCTTCTTTTCCCAGCAGGTGGGCACATACAACTTGTCATGGCTCTTATACTGCCAACAGGCAATTGTTTGTATTTTGGGGAACAGATACTCCTTTCACTTGGGCACAGAAGAAGTGAGAAGTAAAAGGTCTAAGCCAAGATGAAGCAACAGTTTAGACAGTTTTTATTCCACAGTGAAAAGAAAATAATAATGTTCCATTGTCTGGAAAACTACAAAGAGCAAAAACTGAGAGTGCACTGGCTAAGACATCTGAAGAGTGAAATGTCTTACCTGTTTGCAAGCTGTCTAACAAGAATAAAAAGGACTTTGAAAATGGAAGCCTGTTTTTTCTTTTCTGGAACTGTTTCTCTTTTCTGCTGGCTATATCGGCTAAGCAAAATGTCCGAGTAGACTGGCTACAAGTCCTAGGAGGTCTTTGGAAGGCTTCTTTATTTTTCCTGCTTAATTTGGGCTGCTCAAGTGGGTCCTGATCCCAAAAATATGTGGACATAATGAAAACCTTTTTGTTTAGTGCACTTCATACTACACTGGTAGCCTGTGGATAGGGATTTCAGAGTGTCACCTGCCTACATTGCTTGGGGTTTGGCTGTTACAGTGATTTCACTGAGGCATGTTTGCAGGTATTACCTTATCTTTGTGGTTTTTTAAGTGACTGTAAAAGGAAGACAGTCGTTGGCTTCTGTCATGGCTTTGATCTGAAAATCCTAGTCAGGCCCTGTGGTGCATGACTTCCCTTTACAACGAAGTGGGAGCAAGCCAGACTGGAATGCAGGTCTTCATACATACAGGATTAGACATTTTTGCAGGTTTATTGTGGGACCTGTAGGTGGCCTCATTTTAATAGTCAATAAAACAAGAAGTATTAGTCCAGTTTCCCTATGTGCTAAGCAACATTTTGTCATACTGAACTTGGAAGCTGACAAATTTGCTTCTGGTGCCATTGAATACTCTGCCATTCATTCTATTAAAAAGTGGATATATATATATAATCATCAATTGTAATGCAGAAAGTGCAAACATCTGTTTTGTTTTCATCTTTATTTCCCATTCCCTCCCAGACCATGGGAAAAGGACAACAGGACTGCTGGCTATGCAGTGACATTAGCATAGACATTTTGTAACAGAATGAACAGTAAGAAAAAATGAATGTGTATCACAAATTCTGTTAGAGAAGGTCTGACACAAATTTGATTGGGTAAATGGACTACAAAACAAGGTTAACTGAAATAAGACTGAGACCATTCAGTACAATTGAGTGTCAACATTCACATCCACACTTGGCCTCATGTTTGTGACTATGCATTCCTTGCTGCCACCCCAACAGGAACTCTGACTTGTGACGCTTATTTTTGTGCTGTAGTCACTCTGGTAAGGCCTCAGTTTTGAGTACTTCATATAGACACACTGTTTTAGTTTTGTTTTAGTGTATGAGACCTGATAGAGCTTGTGAAAAAGGCTTACGATTCAAGTGCCTTTTATATATGGAAGGCATAAAGCTACAGCAACAAGAGAATCTCAAAGTAGATAGTTAACTGGCCTTGTGTGGCTGATTCTGCCACCACTGCTTCTCCCACCCTGTGGCTGGGGCACCCTGGAGAACACCAGGAGCAGTTGGGAGAGTGTCTCTTACTAGAAATTTCTCTGGTTTTAAAGTGGTGGGGTACACATGTGTGTTAAGAAAAACTGCATGCCATGCACTGCAAGACAAAGCCTGCCTTGAGCCATCCCCTGTGTCTGCTGCCAGAGCAGCACCAGCAAAAGGATGAATGCCTCTGAAGATCTGCCTCAGCACAGCACCTCTGGGTGCTGACAGACTGGCCAGGTTGTGCTGGGAGCACAGGGTGAAGCCAGCATGGGGCATCCAGCCCTGCATCTCCTTTTAGTGAGTACAAGTTAGTACCTCATTTAAGACATATCAAACTACTACACTTTTGAGAGGAAAGTACAGTGGATGGGTGGGACACAGAGTCCCAAAAGATTAATTTCTGGACTAAGAGGGATTATACTAAACTTGTGAACAGGTGTGCAGTGTGTCATCTAGACACTTGGCAATGTTTGAGAACAATTAGCAAGGGATTTAATTTCAGTGTAACTCTGGTTCCCACAAACATAAACATGGAAGCCAGCTTAAGCATAGCCTACAACTCCTACACCTCCCTTACACCTATCTTTTAAAACTTGCTGCAGGGCTGATTTACCAAGTGGCAATAACCTGCTGCCTGTGCAGTTGTACTCCAAACCTGCATCCTTGGAGATGAAACTTTGGCAGAAACCAGCTTGCCAGCTACATTTCTCCACTGCAGATGGAGCCTGGGCATTGCAGGGCTCCTATGACATGCTTGCCTGCAACTTACCACATCCCACACTGAATCTTTCGGAAGAGGCCAAAACTTCTGCTAAGTTAAGGTTCAGCCTTTCTCTGTAAATTTCCTTGCTCTGCTGAGGCCTGGGTGTTTGTGATAGTCTCTTGAAAGCTGGTAGGTGCAAGGATACCTGGTACCCTGCAGTGCTTTGTCCCTGCCAGAAACCTGCTGGAGATAAGACACTGTGTGTATAATATTCACAGTAAGTTAGGGGAAAGCAAAGTAAAAGCAGTTCCCTAAGACACCCTGCAGCGAAGGGTGCAGAAATGTGACGTAAAACTAGATAAATAAGGAAGCAGAACAGAATTATTTATAAAGAAATTTATTTTATATTTGTGTACAGCAAATATATGAAAACAAATTTGATTTGAAAAATGTATATTTGATTTTTTAAAAGTATTGAACCCTCTTATGGAACGGTTTTAGTTATTATAAAGGTACAGAAGGCTAAAATTATACTCAAATAATATGTGTGTGTACGTATATATATATAAAAATGTGCAATTTTATATATATATAGTATATATAAATAACGTGTCACTTACATGATTTTTAAGGTATCTTATTTAAACATCTGAGTAAAATAGAGATATTAGAAAATATAGTTTGCTATTTCTACACAGTTTGCATTCAGTTTTTATAAGCATCTAGACAGTGCAAAATTTAAACATACAGAAATATTCTATTATTCTATACATTGTGCTCAGCCCCCACATTTTCTCTGTCATGATCATCACCAGACTGAACCAAATTTGGAGGATTCAATACTAGCCCTTACTAGCATCTTTGAAGAGCAATAAAAGGAAATCTGTCTTACCTTGCACTGTGCTGTGGTATAGCCTGTGCACAAGAACAGTGCATTTCCTATTCTAAATGATCTAACTCCCAGAGATCACATACACCTCACCATATTGATTCATTTCATTGCATTCCATATCCTGCAAAAATAAATCTTCTGTAGGACAGCATACATTACTGTGTTCTGAAGCTTAAGTAATATATTTCTTTAAAATAAGGCAGGAATATACTGAAATTTGATAATACTTAAATCAAACAGCAATCTGGAATTAAACCCCATTTATGTACCACATTTTTATAGATTCTGCCTTTTTAATGTTTTTTCATGTCTTTCTAATGTTGCTAAAAACAAGGCAATTATGACCATTCCATATTCTTTCACAGTAGCTATATTTTAACTGAAGGGTGTTTGAACTTTAGATAATACGTTTATCACCACTGACATAAAAACCTGAATCCTGCTTCCATAAAAATCAGTGGTTGCTTTGTTCCTACTAAAAAAAAAAAAAAAACCAAAAAAAAAACAACAAAAACTGGATCCAAACATGTTAGTCACAAAGTTTGCTAGCAGAAGTAAATACCATATCCATTAGTCTCTCAGTGTTTAAAGGCAAAGTGGTAGCAAACACTGTGTAGTTTAGCTTAAAGAACAGTATTATGCACAATTCTAAGTGTTATTCAAAAAAATCGAAAAGCAGCTGTGAAAAACATCTCACGGGACAGTGAATTTTGCTACATGAAAATTTCTGGAACTGTGACAGGCTTTTTTCAAATTAATTTCTTACACCACCACTGTCACTCATGTCACTACATGGCTATTGCACAAATTAAAGACTGGATCTTGTATGCGGTATGCATCCAGACCAGCTAATCTTTAAAACTGGATATGTCAGGAGGGTTTCCCTCTCTCTACTGCATTAATTCCTAAACTTCTCTCTAGCAGAAACTGTCATGTTTCTGAATCCTTGTAGCAACCGACAAGATAAAGAGCCTAGTGTCATCCTTCATCTGTTTCACTTTGCAAGTTTATCTCTGCACTTGCCCATATAATTACCCCCTGCAGATTTCAACTTTAATTCAGATTTGCGTTACAGTTGTTGAATAGGCCTCACAAACAGACAAAGCTTCATTAGCAGCCTGCAAAAGTGAGCCTTACTAGTTAAAACCTTGATTTAAATACCAAACAAAGGGGAAACACAGATGCTGAGACAATGTTTACATCATCTCAACCACACCCTTGAAATTTTGGCAGTAAATTAGCCAAAGGATAGTTTTAACATCTCATCCATCTCTTTCAGTTGGGAAGGAAAAGCCATAACTACAAGTTTTTGCAAGGTGCGGCTGATGCTGGGAGATGGTTGGATACATATGACTGAAGGCTGCATGCCTCACAAGTCAGAACAAAGCAGAGATGTGCTAGGAATTCAGGATTTTCTTATGCCCAGAAGTTTCCTATGGACAGGACATAAACACAAGTCCCATTTCCCACGCAAAAATGAAGTGTGTAAACTTAGAATAACACAGTATTAAGCAGAAACTAATAACTAATGATGTCAAAGCCTCTCGATTTAAAGATTTAAAGCAATCTCAAAGAAAAGAAGAAAAAAGAAAACCTGTGGACTCAGTCAATACATTTTTCAATCCAATTATGCAGTAAATGCACTGGCAGGAAAGGCCTCAGTTCTGAAAAGGTGAGGAAGAAGAAGGATGATGCAAAATGCTTTCATACATTTGAACATTCTTAGGATATAAGAGAGCAGGCAACTTGAAAACTAGAAAACATTCCTTGTAAGCTGTGTGGGATCAACGCAGTTTTCTGCAGGCTTTGCTTCATCCTACAGCTCAGCTTTACCTGTTTGGGCAGGACTGGCATTAACGCTGCCTTCTCCAGCGTTGTTCTTGTCTGCTGGCTTGAAAGATAATGAAGCAGAGTTTGTGCAGTACCGTTTGCCAGTTGGGCGAGGTCCATCATCAAAAATGTGCCCCAGGTGAGCACCACACTGAAACAAAACACAATAGAGCATCACTGTGTCTGTGTGCCGCTCCTCGGTGGCATCACTGTAGTGTTAAGCAATGACTAGCAGCTGCTTCCAAGGAAGCGCATTGGTGCCTACCTTGCCCTTCCAAGTGGGATTTACAATCTACATTTATTTGCAGGAGTGATCCAGGAAGGTGATCTTCTGAGATACCACAGGCACCTAAGACTCCAAGCCCAAATTTCCTGGGTGTTTCCTGTCACACCACTGTGTATGCTTGGTTGGACCACCATCTCTGAGGAGCTGCCTGTTTCTGTAATGCACTCATGGCAGGAGCACAGCTAAAAGCATGGTGGTGAGGACAGCACTGCCCATGTTTCACTTACTGCTGTAAGGATATCTGTGTAAGAAAGGGACAGCCTCAGCTCTGGGCTCTCCTCAGCCTACAACCATCTGCTACAACACTTGGCAAAAAAACTTAAACTCTTTGGTGATCCTGGCAAGGACCTAAAGCACTAAAGATATTCTTTGGAGTGTGTTCTCACACTTCTTTCTTTTTTCCCCTTCTATAGCCTGGCACTCTTCTGAGCATCAAAGTCCTTCTGGATGCACTTCTTGCCTCCGGAGGGGGTGGAGCTCAACCTACTCATCTCATTAATAATAATTTCTATAGTACATACAAGATAGGGACAGGTTACTGAAAAAGACCTGTAGTGCAGATATGTAAAATATTTCTTAATTAATAATCTTTGTCTGGGACTAATTATAAATGATGTTGAATTTTGCTTTTTATTAGGAATTTGAAAGTACAAATGGTCTGCTGCCGCTTTTTCTCTGTATGAATCAGACCCAAATACTTGCAGTGCTATTCAGGGTGACTGATCCTGTCTATAAGAAAGGTAACAGCTCTTTGCTTTACAAGGACTGCTTTACATATATAATATTTTGAAGAAGCTAACCCTACTGATCCTTATTCAAAAATTAAGATTACTATCACTGCACATTATGGCTGACAATTTATCTGGATAAGAAAGTCTTTGTAATTAGTCACTTGAATTCCACAAGTCCATTTTTACAGCCTGCCACGAGAAACAAAGAAATAAAACCTTGCACTGGAGAAATATTTATCTTGAACAGGAAAGTCATGCTGCTTTACCAAAGAGCCTTGGCCTTTCAAGTCAACAGCAGATCTCAGTGAGAGGTGGAATGATGTAATTGAAATCACAGACCTGCTCATGGGCTCACAGTCAGACAGCAAAAATTAAAGACTGCAAACTATTCTTAACATTTAATTAATTCATAGTATTCCAAATACATAGAGGCAATAGTGATTATTCCAAACTCTGAATGAATTAGTGATGGCAAATCTCTACCCTGCAGTTAATGTGTTGCTAATGTTCTCCCGATGTTATGGCCTTTAATTCAAAAAAGCAGTAGGAAAGGTGTCTGTAGAAGCACGTAAAGTTTTGCCTCCAGGTTAAACTTTCTAAATAGACTGAAAGGCTAGGGGAGGCTCTCACACCACCTAGGTGGGATGGAAACTCTGCTCATTTAATGACAGCTGAAACAATAATCTTCACTGCCTTCAGAAGCAGGGCAGGTAGACATGTGAAGCTTCAGTGCTCCCACCTGTTGGTTGTACCCATGCAGACACATCCCATATCCCACAGAAAGCTCACTGCTCCTGAAGAAGTGTCACTGAGACAGCCATGGCAGTCCAGCAAGGATCTCAATAACAACCAAGGGCTTCTAGCCCATGGTATCAGCAGAATGAACTCCCACAGGCAATGGAAAATGACATGCATGCCTTGGTTAAGCAGCAGTTGCTCAGCTTTGTAAGGAAGGAAGATAAAACAAGGGAAATAAATAAAAGGAAGTTGAATGGGACCTAGAGAAAACTAAGTTTCAAGTCGTCTTCCTGAAAGACTGTTGTCTTGCCATCCTTTCCTCCATTATCCACTGCTTATTATTTTTATAATTTTCCTTTATATTGAAGGCCTTTTTTACGTTAGTGTGTGCAAAAAACCTGAGCTGTTTATGAAAGTAGGGTATCTAACAATGAAGCATTTCACCTGATTATAACCATACCTTTGGGGTGGGGGGGGAAAGTAAGTGTCCCAGAGAGAGTATTTTTCTAAATGCTCAGCATCCTAATTAAAACATCTCATCTCAACTAAGAGTGCTTCAAAACCTCTTGGCTGGAAGTGTTAAACAGATCTTTTCCAGACTAATACTTAACAAAAGATAAATCATTCCCTCTCTACTGGACAGAAACAGAACAAGAGAAACTGCAGAGAGAAATGGTCTATAGAAGTAATATACTCACACAGACTACAAAGACAATCTATCAAAAAGGTTTTCCTCACAAAACTTAAGAAGTCATATGAGAATCCAAGGTAGTCTCATTACACCTTTTTGTGATGGCAGAATCACTCCAGGATTGAATTACTGCAAAATTTGTTACCTTTTGAGATTACTCCTCACCAAAAATTTATGTGGCAATTCTCTGTATAGAGGACCCTATAACTCATCTGCCCTAAACAGAAATTTATTTCAGTCCTTTGTATCACAGTATAAGAAACCTGGCACTCAGCTGAGAGTACAAAGGATGAATTGACTTTACTGTCCTCCCCACACATAATAGGTGCTGACCATTTTTCTAGGACATATACACATGCCTGCAGAGCCTCTGAAAAAGAAACAATTATCTATTGCAGCTTTGTACATAAATATATTGGGCAGAATGAACTGGGACAGTGAAATGGTTAAAGCATTCCAAGTATGTGCTTGGGAGCAGGAAAGGTGGGGGGTGGGGGGGGTCACTGCTAACTGTCAGTATGCTTGGATCTCCCAAACCTCCTGGTTCTAATATACTGCTGGCATGGAAAACAGCTTGCACTCAGCTGCTGCAGTTGAGAGTTCAAGCTATTGGTGTGCAAACACTACTCCTGTGACTACGGAATTTTATTGATTTGTACAGGAAAAATAGTAGGTAGGGAGACCACAGGGAAAGGGATGCTTGAAGAGGACGGAGGAAAAAAAGAGATCCAACAAGTTTTACAGTATTCCTCAACTTCATTTGTATTCTACCTGTCACTAATCACTGACCTTTTAAATACACCCAGGGTGTGTTCCAAAAAGTTATTTCTAGGATAATCCCATGGATGTATTTGATTAATATTACAGTGATTTTTCCTCCACGTTGCTTTTTATAATGAAGAACATTAAAAAATATTTCTTTTATTGTCTCAGGCAGATGGGAAGGACTTTCAAAGAAAAATCAACTACTTTTTCATCTGCAAAGGATTAATAAGGTTTTGGGTGTGGAAGATGGTATTTCCCTTTGGTTCTACCAAGGTCTGTCATATCAATCACACTGCTTTGCAGGTTGCAGTAAAACGACTTTTTTTTTTGCAGCTGCATGTGTGATTCACACTCCAGGGGCAGATACACAATGGAGCAATATTAGCTGTGCTGAGCACTCCCTGCAAAGATGCTCACCACCTCTCAAGCTATTTTCCTGTGTGACTTGATCATCTGTGGAATTATTGCCCCAGGAAACTGGAATAGTTGGTAGGAAGTTGCTATTGGATTATACAGCAAATATGACCTTGGTCATATTTTTTCCTTCAAATTCAGATTTTAGTTTTGCTTTGATTTTATGGTGTCTGCATGTGACTGCTGTTAATATTACTGGTTTCAGGTCTTTTAACACTATTTTGTTTGGTAACAGTAAATGACATTCCCAGATTTCTTGGCTGACCACAGGTTTCCTTGGGCTTCTCCAGGAGCTCTGGCCATCTCCTGAAGTGTGTCAGCAGATACAGGCTCAGCAAGTTGGCAATAAGCAGATTTTAGCACTGTTCAGGCCTACTAAGCAGTGCTAAAGAGACAACTGCATTTTTGATTATGTCAGTAACCACTGCTGAAGCATGAGCTTCCCAATCTGCAGTCTCATTGTTACCTTGCTACTGAATTTAGGGAAGTGGATATTCCCACAAAGTGTTGAATTGCTCTTCTACAGCATATCATCCATGTAAAAAATTCAGAATTATGTAGTATACATGACAAACTAGCAGACATGCTAATTTGGTCATTAACATATTGGGCCAAATGCTCTATGCAGACTGAAGTTAAGGGATATTCTTGAGAAGTTTCTCCACTCACTCTGAGCCTTATATAATGAGGTCTGACTGACTAGTAAGGATGCATATTGTCAGGGATAAAATTAGTTACCTCCCAACAACGCTGGAAGAACAGCAAATTATCACTGCCCAAATGGAGCTGCTGCTTCTCTCTGGAGGAGTTGGAGAATGTGGAGCTAGAGGATTGCAAGCTGCTGGCTACAGCTGCTGAACACCAATGCAGCAGCTTCTCCCTTTGCTAGGTAATGGTTATGCCATTCCCTTCACAGAAAGGAGGGCGGCACAAAGGATGAGAGAAAGTAGAACAAGACAGATTAACGGAAAATTTGGGCGTGTTTTGAATGACTACTGACTTCATTATTATGGCAGATGGGATTATTTGAGGCAGCCATTAGGACTGTGCTGAGAATGAGTGTTGGGAACAAGTTAGCATGGATGCACAGTAATGTAGAGTGATTGAATCAGCACACAGACAGTTGCTCCACTGCTTTCGACTTCTCTCAACTGTTCACATGTGGAGTCAGTCGGACAGGCTCAGGCTCAGGAGCTCCTTTGAAGGGACCCTCTTCAGGAACACTATTTTTGTACACTCAGCACCGAGTCCAACCATTTACATCTGCTCTGTTAAATCTCACATGAGACAATAACGTGCATTCCAACGATCCCTTTGTGCCTTCAGCTCGTTCCACCCAGCTTTTATACCTACGACCCATTGTAATGTCTCACAATTATTACTATTTAATAGAACCGAAAGGTTTGCAAATCTCAAGGTAAGTACAGCACACTGTAATGGTTTTTGCAGCCTTTGCCATTGGAATGGTCTGTGTGTGCTATAAACTAACCTGACTGCAGGATATCTCAATCCGATGCATCCCATAGGAGAAATCATCATTGAAAGCAATTGCATCAGGACTGATCACATCATAAAAGGAAGGCCAACCTGGAAAAGAGGAACAAGATAGGTAAAAAAAGAGGATGTCTTTGTGGCAGATAGCATTGCAAAAAGCAGGACAGAATCATACTTTGAAAAATGTTTATCTGACTCCAGAGCATGGAAATAATGAAATGGAGACCTTTTTATCCCAAATCACTTAGGTACTTTGGAAAACTGCCCCCCCGCCAAGTACAGTTGTTTATAGGAAAGGACCAAGCTGCCCCTAGCTGCCCAACCTCCAGCTCCACAGGGATGCCTGCATTCCACCACAAGCAATGTTTAGCCTGGGGACAAGGTAAGTCAATTCAGCTTTAACCACAAGTTAAAAAAACTCCCACAAATTCCACCCTGAATATAAACAGCAAGACTTTATGGAACACAAATGCTTTTGCTTTTGCAATATAAAGATACTTTAAAAAATTAATTGGGAAATTGCAGTTTAGAGCCCCAAAACTTCTCTTAACCTTTGCATTCACCAAGGCAAACCCAAAAGGATGTGTTCAGACACGGAACCATCACACATTAGAGGCAGTGAGATGATTATTATCGTGTCTCGTGTCATAACAGTAACGAGTGCTTGAGATCAGACATGGACAGGTGGAACCATAAGTATGCCTGTGTTAGACACTAAGATGATCTGCATGTGGGCTGCATCCAGGATAAAACAAGTGCACTCACTAATGCATGTATTCAAAGCAGCTGATTGCTGAGCACTGAGCTGCATGACCTGACACCAGATGATGATATGTGTACCTGACCTACCAGTAATGGCCACTTACCTAAATAATGACCTTCCACTCTTTAACTATTTCACACAAAGTCTCCCCCTCTCCACAACACAGATAAACAATAAGGCAGTGGTGACCCAGAAGATGCACATTACATAGTAACTCCTCAGCCACTCCTCAAAAGCCATCATAATGCCCCATTTCCTGAAGCAGGGTTCCCACATAAGCAACTGACAGGCTTTAAGGTCATGTCAGCATCTACCAGTGCCCATCTGAAATCTCACTAGCTATCTGTCCTTCTCATTCTCTTGCCAAATATAACACGCACAGGCAGCCCTTGCTCTCTCCCTGTATTACCCATATGCTCAAGAATAAAGCATTTCCTACTTTCTTTTCCTAATATTTGTTGAGCATTTGCTACTGATGATTGCATAAAACGACTTGCAATAAACTATTAAGAAATACAGCAGTAGCTGTGAATCACTGCATGCAGATGAATGAAGAGTGCATACAGCCTTCCGTAAGAGAAGTGAGTAAAATTTTCTATACAGTAAAAGGAGATGTGGAAATTATCAACTTTTCTGAATGCGGGTAGAGAAAATGTGTAAACTGGAAAAAGACCCATGTGTCTTCAGTTGTATCCTAGATTATTAAATACGGAAGAAGATTTATTAGGATGTAAGCATAACAAGCATGTTTTTTAAACAAATGCTCAGAAGTATGTTTCTCTTCCTTTTTGGAACACACATATAGTAGCATTTCTAAGCTACCTGAAGGCATTGCAAACCTTCAGGTCCTGTGCTCACATAAGTCCTATGTTCACAAGGTGCCCCCTACCACCAAAATTGTTTCCACCCCAGAACTTCCTGCAGAAACAAGACGGGTCATTGCCCTCTCTCCAATTATTACAAATGGAAGAGTTACAGGCAGCAGACAGACTGAGGAGCAAGCACCCCAAACAGGGAAAATATCCCATGAAACAGGAACTCAAAACAATGCAGCAATGCCAACTGTAAAAAAACCATTTATAAATCCTTCCCCTCATGCAAAATGTTGCTGTCAAACAACTACCTTCACAAACAGAAGTAAACATATGACAAGTTTTGTAAAAGGGGTTATCCTGTTGACAGAATAATTGATGTTTCCTAATTGATGGCTCCTTTCCAACACCATTTGTCATCTTCTTAGCTGGGCCTCTGTCTAATGAAAATTGAGGCCTAGAGCTAGTCAGAATATTTTTAATGAAGCCTTTTTTGTTTGTCTGTTTGTTTTTTTAATTTAGTAATTTTGCAAAGCAGACATACCAGTTTGCCCTTGTGTGATGGCAGAAGAGTTTCAAAGAGAGAGTGCATTGGAACAACCATCTGATCATGAGAAAGCCTTTAGAGAAGGCAAACTTCAGGGCTGCAGAAATTCTCAAAGAAAACCATGCCTCCTTCATTATAGCAATGAGGGGGAAGCTTCAAAGACTGCAACACAGAGATTGAAGCAATCTGTGTCTTGCTGAGAAAATTATCTTGTGAGAAGACTTTGGAGGAGATGTGTTTATGTCAGATTTGACATTAAGAAAGACCATCCATCCTTCTTTCTCTGGACTTCTCCTTTTGGTCTTCCCATTCACCAGAGAAAAATTATTTGCTTTGGATGTACTCCATGCACTTCTAAAAATGAAGTAATCTGAAACCTATGTAAACAGGCAAGCTTCTCCTAAAGTAGTCTTTGTACCCAACTGGAGTGACTTCAGATTAGACTGTCAGTTCATGCTACATGTTACACATGTTCCAAAGGCTCCACCACTGCCACATATGGTCCCCAAGAGAGGAACTAGGAAACAGATCTCCACAGTGTGTATTTTTAACTCCCTGCCAAGCTATCTCTTCTCGAGTTACATGGCAGGCCAGGCACCAGCATTCCCAGGACAAACCACTAACTCTGTGAGGGTTAACTGAAAACTGAGCAAACCTTGGAACAGAAAATGTCCTGAAGGGCACAGTGACACACACTCTCATTCTGTTGACCCTGAAAGGAAGATGAGTGAACTGCTCATTGAGTTGATGAGCCAGACTGACCAGAAAATCAATCCCCTTTTGCAGTCTCATTTCCTCTCCAGAGGTGGAGTGGAAAACCCATCTGATAGTTTGCTAAGCCTTCTTGCACCATTTTGTCTACTTCAAAAGCTGCCAGGAGCAAGCTGTAGCAGCAGTAGTCTGCTTGCCTGCAGTGGTGTAGAAAGCCAGCCTTAAAGCTGCTGTCTCTATAAGTGGTAAATGACCTAGCAGTGGCCTCCACTTTGCAGGCCCCGGCCACTTCACCTGTCTCCCTGGCTGCAGCCCCTCCACTCCTGCCCTCCTGCCTCCTTCCTGCTGTAAGGCTGCAGAATGGTTGGCTACCTTTACATTTTAGGCTGGTCTAAGCTGTCCATTAAATCTTCAGCTCACCTTTGAAGGCTATCTGGCTACTTGTTAAGGGCATGCTTCTGTAGGGGTAGGGGTGAAGATGGATCTCTTGGGCTTCTGCTAAGCTGAGAGAAACAGTAACCCTTAGCACTGCAGGGGCTGAATGCTGGTGGAGATCCTTTGCAAACCCTGGTTCCAAGACTCAGCCTTCCTTGGGTGATGGCCTTCTGTCAAGTCTAGCCCATATCTGATGGGCAGCAGGAGCCACGCCATCTTTTGAAAGATGGTTAAACATACCAGCTAGGAAGAAATAGCCTCTGGAGGAAAGGGGCAAAGGGTAATTGCAAGAGAGAAGATGAGGGTGGGAGAAGTTTCCCAGATGAATGAACAATTTCAAATGACATTCACACTTTTGTGTGTGTGAACAGCAACTAAGATTTGTGAATACATTTCTCCTTGAATGTAAAGTTTAGTTTGAGGGGCAGTATGACACAGTAATCATCAGCAATTTTTATTGCATTATAGACATTTTAAATGGGTTCATTCCTGGATTCACAGCCATGTTGCACCACACTGGCAAAATAAACTGGATTTAAAACAGGAGTCTGTCGTGTTTGTGTTCACTCCAAAAACCCTTTGCATGGGAGTCACTATGTCCTAAGGGCCAGCTTCTGGTAAGTTAATAGCAAGCCACTACAGATGAGTAGTTTTTCAAATATACAGAAATTATTATTTCTTAGATCTAAAATACACTAAATAAAGCAATGAAACTTTCTTCTGTCAAGTATTTAAGTGAAAAGCATTTGTAAACTGAACACTAGTGATAGATCTTTCCCACTTCATCCTGCATGAGTAATAGAGAGGATCTTATGCTGCTGGGAGTCACACATAGAGTCATGTCCTATTCTTTCTCTTTCTAGGACATCCCCCAAATATTTTGTAAAAGCTGTGCAGCATTTCTAAAATTCACTCTACATGCCCTCACCAAAACTGAATCTTTTGTTTTTTATAATGGTCCCTGTTCTGGAAAAGAGGAGACAGTAGTTTATGCCTCTTCATCAAAGAATGCTTTCTTGCCTGGTACTGACCTGGGCAGCAACACAGAAGGACAGAGAGGAACAGAAATGTTGAGTCTGGTAACCAGTGCTGGATGCTGCTTTTGCCACTCTGGGCAGAGGGCTTAAAATCATTCACCTTCTTTCTCACTTCCAGACCTCCTGTTCCAGGTACCTGATTGAGTCTGTATTTCTAATAAGCTACCCACGGTGGGCACCTATACAGTCAGCTGGCACAAGGTGGGTACAAGGACAACACAGCTGCAAGCAGTCCCAGACAGCTGACAAACTGAACAGTCAAACTGAGATGCCAAAGTAGTTATAATGCCAGAGGAAGGCAGCAAGCACAAACAGTGTGCCCATAGTCCAGCCCCTGTTTTGCATTCCTGATACAAAAATGAAACCCCAGCAGGAGTAGATTGTTTCTTTCACATCAATCCAGGAAACTCCAAAGACCCTTACTTGTGGGCTCAGGCAATTCTGACCTCACGCAAAAAAAAAAAGAATGACATTTTGTTCTCATAATATTTTGGAAAGTAGTCCAGCTGCTGACTGATTGATCAATTTTAGAAGCATCTCAAACCTCCTTCCAGTTTTGCAAGTTTGCACACATTTTATTGTAGTTAGATCTCCAACTTCCTAGTAGATGGATGCAAGCACTTAGACATCTAACCGTTAGAATGTGCCCCTATAATTATTTGCAGAAGCAAAATGGCAGGTTGCTTTTGAAAATCAGCCCTGCTAGGCTATTTTCCCCCCTATCCTTAACTAATACGCCTTTTGACATTTTTTTGAACAGCACAACTGCAATCCCAAAGCATGTAATATTCTGACATAATTCCCATTTCATACACCTGCTGACTGGAGAGTTCCAGTTTCTCAATAACTGTGATGTCCATAGTTGTTTTTCATTTTAGATCCCTAGGAGATTAAACCCAACCTGCATTTTATCATTCTTTGCTGTAATTATTCCAAGCATTTACTTCAGTGAGTTATTTACAGATGGAGAAGTAGGGGGAGATGGAAGATGTTAGAACTACCAAATGGCACCAGATGTAAAAGAGGACCTTGACCTGAAAAATACCTTGTTTCTCTGATGTGCTGTATTTTTAGAATTCTGATTCCCTTTTAACCTAATGTGGATTAATGAAAACCCAAAGGCTTTTTAAGGTAGAGTCTCATCATTTATCTTCACTGAGAAACCATGTCTGTGTAAAAACATAAAGTGTATTAGGATTTAAAAAAAGGTAATAAAGCTTCTGCTTTGAAACTGCTGTAAAGCTGAAGGGCTTTCACTTTTTTCTTTCTCAAAGGTTTATTGAAACAGAATCTGAAAGACATAGGCATCCACAGCTGTAACTTCTCACATAAAAGTTTAATGTAGAACTACAAAGTGACATGTTGCTATTATGCAGGGTGCCTGTACAGATACAGGTTTTTTTGTTTGGTTTTTTTTTTGGTTTTTTTTGTTGTTGTTTGTTTTTTTTTGGCTAGCACAGAACATCCTGGGTTATTTTTCTTAATATCTCCATGAGGATGAATGAATATTCTTACTTACAATTATTTTACTGTGAGGTAACACTTCTTTCTGTGGAGGTCCATGTAATTTATCCAAATGTAGCTAGAAACAGAATCAGGTACTGAAGCATTCTTGTTTACCAGCAAACAGCTTTACATTAGATATGTATTTCAATGGAAAAAAAAATGGCCATTCCTTTCCAGCACAAGAAGGACAACACAGTACTGCTTTTCAACAGACCACACCAAAAAAGCATCAGAGTGGTAGCTAGGCAGGGGTTGAAGGGAACAACACAAAGACAAAATGAAACTTCATTTTGGAAGAAAGAGGGAGCTTGTCTCTGATACTACCTGTCTCTAACAGCAAAGTTGGGCTATTGCAACGGCAAATACCATGCTGCCCGAATAGTGTGGGAAGGGAATTTTTCAAAACAACTGAACTTCTAATAGCAGCTTTTATGAGACAATCACCATCTGTTTTTTCCTTTATGTTTCTCACTTGGGAAATAAAAAAAAAAAAGTGAAAGCCATGAATAAAGGTGGTATTTGTTTTCTTCCTTTACAGCACTCTGAGCATCCAAACAACTTACCATGAAACAGCATATGCAATCCAGATTTATTTCCTTGTTAGTGGGAGGAGGTTATATTTGTTTAAAATGATTGTTAAGGGACATCTGAAACTTAGCGTCTACAATTTCATTTGACATCTGAATTTTTCAGAAAAAGAATGCTCCTGATGTCTCTTGAGCAATAAAAGCATGGGGCCTACTCTCTTTAGCAATTAATAACTCTATCACAATACTGCTCTTGCCCTAGCTGCTTCCTTTTTGCTTTCACTGTGGTCTAAAATACTGATAAATACAAGCTGGTTCTTTCAGAGTTTTCCTCTGTAATATTCAACATCTTGAATGTACAAGCCACTGCCTACAGGTAAGCAGGAGCTAGGATCTTCCTCATATCTTTTTACAGAGATTGAGTTACTAATGGTTTCTTTCTTGGTTCAGGTTCAAGAAAATTACTGAACCTAACTCACTTCCTCCCAAAGGACAGGTTTCTCCCCTCATCTGAATAGTGTCTCTTGTTACTTTAAATCATGGCTAATGTTTTAAAAAATATATCTTTCACATAAGTCAGCTGTAGATCTTCAGCATCAAAGGAGCCAAACAGTACTGTGTGAAGCAGTGTAACCTTAAGCTATAATTTTAAAATGCCATCATGAAATCTCTCAAATAGTTTTTAAAATTTACTGTTGACCTAATAACCTCAGTCCATAGCATTCAACTTCAAATAGTTGTTTTTGTTTTCCCTCCAAAAGCGGTATTGGTAAAGCAAATGTATATATTGCAAAATAGCTTAAAATTTGTATATCAATGAGTTATCTGTGCAACTCACTAATATAGCTAAAGATTTCGTATAGGATTAATAAATCAGGATAGTAGTAGAGCTGGCAGGCCTTAGATGGAAGTGATTTGATAAAATTGGAATTCTAATGCAATATGTTCACAGAGAAAGTTAAAAAAACCCAGCAAAGGCAACCTTGTAATAATCAACATCTGGCACTGAAATGAACAGCAGTCACAGATGAAATACATATTTGAAAAATTTGTCATGGTGTCTTTCAAGTAATGAGCATCCACAAATTGTTTGTTGAAATATTTTCCTTTTAGTATTGTTATGCATGTCTGGGAAATAAAGTTTGTAAAGAACAGCCAGAACACAGCTGCACGCTTAAAACTGAAACTACAGAGGTTACTGAATTAATTTTCATTCAAAAAAAAACCCAAAGCCTGTACTGTCTTCCTTTTGCAGCTATATTCCTTCTATGAACCTCCTTCGCTAGTGTCTCCAGTACTGAATGCTCTAGCAGACAAGCACCCTCCGCATTTCAGCTGAACAAATAGGTTCTCATCTCTCTTTACAGTTGTAATTTAATATAATTTTCCCTTGAAACAAAGGGAAGTGTTACTACATTGATTAAAACAACCAACCCCCCTCCCCAAAATAACAATAAAAAAGACAAAGACTCCCTTTCTTCCATTTACTTTATTAAAGGAGATGTCTAGGTGAGGGAACTTGGTCACAAACTAAAAATGGACATAATTTTCTCGGCCATGAAAGAAAGCTTTTGTCAGGACTGGGGCAAAAATCTGGGGCAGTTAGCTGATGGCAATGTCTGATACCAAAGGTTGACAGAATAGAGCATTGAAAGCAGAGTGAAGACAGAGCTTCAAACCACCAGGTCTCCAAGGGCCATTTGGCCACAGGACAAGACTCTGCAGGAGGAGGATATGGAGATGTGGAGCATGGCTCCTTCCCGTGCCACTGTGGACAGCAAAACCCTCCTCTTTGCCTAGTATTACAGTTTATCCACAAGGTTCATGCTTAAGATTGATACATTTCTAGACCAGGATTTTTATCACACTGCAGGAATATCTCACCATGAACTACACGCTCATAAAGCCCTGCAAGGAACCTAGCCTTGAAGCCCTGCTTCTCATGGGGAGTGCAAGATCTACTCACTGCAGTTTTCTGCAGACTTCTGAGGTAGTTCTGCCACTCTAGGCCTCAGGGTAGCTTTACATTACCCTTTACTTAAGACTTTGTCTCTGCAACACACAGTTGAACACTATGCTGCATGCATAAAAGAATGCAAAATCCACAGGCACTACATAAAATCCTAAAAGACAAAAAAAAAAAATATTTACAGGGTTAGATTGTTTGGAGTTGCTGTTGGTTTAGAGAGAGGTTTAAATCTTTTTAACAACCTCTTATGCAAACAAAAAGCGGTAGGTAATAACATGTACTAGAAAATAAAGACCTTTCTTCACAGAAAACCCTGGCAAAAACAATATACATGTGCACATACACTCACACATGCTCGTTTTAAGTTTTCTGAAGAAAACTTTGAAAAGAAAACCCTGTAAGTATTGAAATGGAAAAGTTAATATTTCTGATTGTAATGTTCACCTTTTGTTTTCTGTTACAGTTTCTAGAGCAAAAGCATGCCCTTTTCCTAAACACTACATTTTCTTTCAAGGTTCTAAAAGGAAACCATTTCACAGCCATACAATGTCATCAATAACACAATCCATGGAAAGAAAGCTGCTGTACAGGTCAGCTCAGTACAGGTTTCTTATTCTCCTCTTGCCTGTCCTATTCCTTTCATGACTATGTCTTTTATGTCTTCTTTTCCTTCTCCATTAGCATTCTATTACATTTTTTACTCAAATAAATAATTTAAACAAAACATAAGTACTAAATGTTCAAGACATGAAAGCAACTTCCAAGGTAAACTATGAACATTTGCAATTAAGCACAGTGCAAATGTTCACAGTGCAAGTCAATTATACTCACTACATGTTTTCACAGTCAAATAATACTGGCTTATAAACATACAACTCAATTCAGGGTCTTGTTTTCTTTTACGATATTCTAGGTAAAGAAATACATACAAAGGAGTAATTTGCTTGGAAAATAAACCTGTTGCAATAAACAAGAGGAGAAATAAAAGATATAGAGAGTAGCAGCAAAAGGAAATGGGCCCCTATACAGAAGAAAACTGGAGAGGCAAGATGCTAAGGAGTGGACATGCAGCATAGTGCCTCTCATTGAGGCATTCAAGTAACTCAAAGAAACCTGTACTCATGCGGATTTGCCTCTATTACATGGTGCTTCCCACAACGTCAGGCTAAATGTAGCAGCTTGCCATTCACAACATCAACTATGGATGGTCTTTGGATAGTCTTTTCTCTAACGCTGATTAGTATTTGTGTTTCCCTGGGTTCCCTGCACTGGGCCATCCTGATGTGCCAGTGCCCCAGCGGTGCCGGCGCCCCAACGCCACTGCTGCGCACGGGCCCTTGCCCAGGCCGTGTAGCCCTCCCCGCCGGTGCCCGTGCCCGCTGCCCCTTCCCGCTGCCGCCGGCAGGGCACCGGGGCTGGGACCGGCACGGCGGGGGCACAAGCTCCCGGCCCGGGGCGGCGGGAAGCGGCCGCCCCCGGCCCGGCCGGCCGCTCCTCAGCGCCGGCTGCCGCCTCCAGGCACCGGGAGCCCGGGAGACTCAGCACAGCGCATGGCCTTGTTCTTGTCTCCACCTGCCGATCCCATAAGCGAATGTACACGGGGGAAAGCAACCTCACGGCTAGACAGACAGACAGACAGACACGGGTCGCTGGTCATACTGCCGTATTTCAGGGCTGTTCCTGCGCAGTCACCGTGACCCGGGAGAGGAGACAGGACACCGACACCGCAAGGGGTGACCAGGTTTCTTTCCACTTTCCCTCTCAGACTTTGGAAGACAGGCAGGGTGCCATTCCGCCGTCTGTTCCCTCCTCGTCAAAGCCATTCTTAGGTACCACCGAGCCCCGCTGCCCTAGGGCACGGAAGGGCCGGCGTTCCGCGCCGAGAGGGCAGCGAAGGCAGGCGAAGCTCCGGTGCAGGCAGGCGAGCTGTCACTGCAATCACTCGGTACATTTCTGGAGCTCATATGTCAAAAAGCATCACCTTCAGTTCGCTGAACCCTTCAAAAGAAGCACACACCGGGGCTCCAGCCTAACCTAGCTCCCACCCTCCTCAGACAGGAGTTAAAAAAAGACAGGGAAGGGATATACAAAAGCATTTCTCAACTGCTAAATGGCCCGATATACCCGTAACCTCAGCTTCTCTGCTTTATAGCAAGGGAGTGGTGAAAACCCGATGGGACAGCATGCAGGCTGCACTTTGAGCCACCGGGGTGCATTTTTGGAATTGGACAAATATTCTGAAGTGGACACCTGGGAAGGGCATGGGCAGCAAAGGGAAATACTGTCAGGAAAGGAAGAGTTTAAAAATACTAAGAGAATTTCTGAATACAATTTTAAGAGGTGAAGTGCTGGCACGGATCAGTTTTCCTGAAAAGCAGGAACCGAGCTCAGAGCTGGCTCCTGATCTGCTTTTTGAAGACCTCAAAAGCAGAGCAATTTAGACAGCAACTTCTTCAAGGAGTCCGGCTCAAACTACAAGGACATAAAATTCCAGTCAGACACAGGAAATTCTTGGGGCAATTCAAGAATTTTATGAGTCAGAAGATAAAAATCCCTCTGAATACGTAACTAAACTAATCTAATGAAGTAGTCACCAGGAGAGGAGTGTGGTGAATCTGCATGTCAGGAAGGACAAATTTAAACAAACAGGAAATTGAATAACCTGAAGCTGTTTTCATTTTTACTCCCAGTGCCTCGCTTCTGGGTTTTTTGCTTTAAGGTGCAAACCAAATTGATGGCTGCAGAAGCTGAGGGGACTTTTTCACTTTAGGGGAAGTCTCAATTTGAAAGAAATTAATTACCTGGCTTCCTTTTGAAAAGGTGGTAAGTTGTTTATTTGTGATTCATTATTTACACCATTGTAGACCCTTCAGGGCCAAATGCAATTGGCCACTGACTGTTGCAAAGGAATGAAGGGAAAATCATTGATGTAAAGTTCATAACTGAACATTTATCTTTTTTCCTGGCAAGCAGAAGTGAAGTTAAATGCTTCCTATCAGATATTTTACCTATGCTAGTAACTAGAGGGTTCAGTTCCAAAATGATAGCTACATCAGGTCCAGGTTCGTATTGAGGTGCATACTTAGATTTTGACATAGAAAAGTTGACAGAGAGGTTTCCAGAGAGATCCTCATGCCTACAAAGGTCTAAACTTTAGGTAAATGGAATTCTAAGACCATCTGAGTGAAGTGGTACTATACAGAATGTTACTTCCCCTGTGCTATGGAGCTATACATTGTCTAGACTCAAAAAAGAAGGAGTTTACAATTGAATAGTATTGCATCCCAAATGCCTTTTATCAGGAGTGAGGAGCTTTTTCTGTTTATAATATTTTCATTTAAAATTCCCTCATTTAGGAAATGAAATAAATTTTAGCAAATTGCACTTTGCAACGATCATGTTAGAATTCCTAAAATTACAAAGATTGACACTATTCTCATCATGTTGCTTGTATAATAAAGTTGAGCTTGCATTAAAGCCCTTTTGTTATCTCAGGTTTTCCTCAGCTTCAAGGAAGTAAACATGCAGAGAAGCTGGATTTTTTTGCTCTATTTAATGAGGTCTGTGATTTCAAACCTCTTCTCTTCCAGAAGAGACAAAAAGGAAAATTCTCTGTAAACAAGCTTTCCTCTGAATTGGCTCTTGGGTTGACTAAAATGTTTAATTTTACAAGGAGTTCATGATATGAAAACAAAAATACTATATTTTAATTTTGATTTTCCCCTTTCATTTTATATTTCATACTAAAAGGTGCAGATTAAAAGTTGTGCTGAAATAATTTTGAGATGAAAAATGAAACCTTCTTCCTCAAAAGACAAGCCACTGGTCTCTCAGCTTCTACAGTCTGATGTGCTGCAGTAGACAATGTGTTAGGCATAGGTTGAAATGACTGCAAACTGCTTTTATATAAATTTAGAACACTTCTTCGTTTTCTCTCTGAACTGCCTGTCTGGATCCTCCTATTTGGGGTTGATTCTGGACTCCACTTAAAATACTAATTGTTTATATTAAACAGACAAGAGAATGTGTGATGTATTTTAACTGTCAAAAGTGTTGTGAACAGCAGCAGCTGGAATAGGAATGTTTAATTCATTCTGTTACCCTCAAGCCTTTTAGAATCCTATATCAGCACCTACATCTTAGTCTTGCAGGCAAAGAAAATGGGGTATGAAGGGGTGGTAGCACTGCAAAGCTTATTCTACAGGGGAAAAAACCCAAGGGGCATTGAAAACCCATAACATTGTCATTATTACGTCAAACTAGAGCATCACTGAATCTACCACAGTATTGATGCATCTGTGAAAGCTGTGCACGTTTTTGTGTGGAAGAGTTCACATATTATGGCTTGTTTCTTGTGCTGGTTTACTCACACTTAGCTGATGCCAGAGACACCATGCAGATAGTGATGGGAGATACCACTCGAACTATTCACTATGTGATACTCCTAAAAAGTACTCTTAAATCTTCTGGACATGGGGTCAGCAGCCTATGTGAAGCTGTGAGGAAGAATAAGTTTCCGCCCCTGAGCAATTTATTCTGACAGGGCACCTCAGACATGCCTGGGACAGTTCCTCCACCATAACTGTTGCAGCATAAGCTTTTGGTGGAACCAAACACAAGCATAAGAGTTGTTACTTAAGAGAGCTTAATAAAGGCCTTGCTAATTATCAAGATCAAGTTATTTTCAACCTTTCAAATTTTCAAAAGCAGAAAAGCATCCGACCAAATTTATACTATTTTGTGTATTTTCTTGAGAAAACCTTCTAAGCAAAACAGCAAATTAGCTGTACATGGAAAAATTATCATCCTAGTCTCTGAAAACATTAGGTAAAGAGATGCAGGAGCTGGTGCAAACTGCTATACTGCAGGTTTTCTTGGTTTTTCCGGCCTGACTTCTGCCATGTGGTTTGGGGTATTTTTTTTTTTTTTTATGTCACATTTACAGGACCAATTTGGCATGCTCAGGAAAGAAACACTGCCTTTGTTCATCCCATCAGTCTTTCACTTGTCCAATTGCCACGGCTGTATTAGTAGGAAAAATAGACCTAACGAGGTGTAAAATAATGCTCTACATTCAAAACTTGAGCGCTGTAGCTCATTTCACTTTAATATTTACTCCAAAAGTAAACTGCTGAAACCTTGCATAAATGGTGCCAAATGAGTTTGCAAGGTATTCTAAACGTACTGAAGTTAAGTCGATTAGCACCTCATACACACAGTTGTTTATTTGGTTCCCTACTACCAAAACTTCTGCCAGGAGAACTCTGCTATGAAGCAAGAGAGGAGATATATGTAGGGCAAGCTTGACTGGAAGAATTCTTAACAAAACAGCAGTTAGGCAGCAGAAACATCATCCACACCAAGCAAAAATAGGTAAAAGTTGAAAAAGTGGCTGGAGGTAGAGATTTTAATTTGATTTAATGCTTTTTATACCCTATGTACACCATTTCTTATTGTCAACCCTTCCACTTTGTTTCTTCTATTAATTAGATTTTTCTTACACTACTTCTTTCTTTCCTTTTTCACTCAAAAAGGCAGCAAACTGGGTGTTTGAGCTTCCTCTCAGGCAGTGTGTGCTTGGGAATGAGAAGTCAAGGAGCTGTTGCTTTGATTTGCCCTTGGAAGGGGCTGTACAGAGACTTCGTTCAGATTTGAGAGATGAGTTTGTAGTTCCTTCTTAAAGGAAAGTTCTGCAAACACTCTCACCAGAGAAGGCAAAATACGAAATCTTGACAAGGGCTCAGTAGGAAATCTTCCATTTAAAAATGCTGATTTTTAAACAAAAGGAACATGAAATGCTTACTTGCTGGCAGCAAGCTTTTTCATAGGGATGTCTTTCACCAAAGACACTCTCAACAAAGGACAGTCAGTAAGTAACCTGCTACTCAGGAAGGCCCATGGAGATGCATGGGAGATTCTGTAGCCAAATATTCTGTATCCAAAGTGGAGAAGCTTTACAGGACAGACTTAGGTGTCATAGGGTGGCTGAAACAATCTATCGGCTTCTTTCCCTTCTATTTCCCCTGTCCTTAGTTGTCTTAGTCCTGCTGCTTCCTCAGTGTTCACCCGCTCAGGTACTTATCCATTTGTGGGGGAGAAGTTTAATTCACTAAACCAGAAGAAAATTATTCAACTTTTTTTTCTGGTCTAACAAGCTCTATCCATTAAGTAAGAGGTTAAACAACCATTGGAGGCAACATGAGGTGGAAGGTGAGAAAGCAAAGCAAGGAGTGCAAGGATGACTTACTGTGATATCCCTGACTAATAAAAATTCTACTGTTAGAATAAACTAAACCTCTGAATTCAGCTATGACACTACATCTGTGCACTAGTATCACAGAAACATGATTATAAGCTGACCACACAAGCAACAGATTTGACTAGAAGGCTGCTTGAGGTCAGTGTCTTTATAATTCAAGTAAGACTGTAATCCTTCAGTTCCAAAGATCTTTTCTGTCTTAGCATTACAAAAGGCAAAGTATGTGAATTTAGAACTTAAATTACCTGGGCTGTATCTTTTCGAAGTGAGCAGGTAGAAGAGGATGCACTTTTCTGGAAAGGGACTGAAATACATTGTACTTTTTATTCCCTGAGCATGGTGTGAGCTCTTAAAAAACAGATAAGAAAAACTGAAAAGCTACAGTATGTCAGTTCCCAACCCTTTCTTAGGTATAACAAAGTCTAACCTTTGACACCAAGCTACTCCAGTACTGATCAAACCCTATTCAACAAACTCAGACTTTTTAAAAATACTTCATAACTCCCCACAAGTACACTCTCTGTTTACATAACTATTGAGTGGTCAAAGGGGATTTAGCAGCATTGCAACAATGGAAGTTGCAGGGACAGGGAAAGACTGGAATGCCAGAGGTTGCTGGCTCTTCCCTCTGTACCTTTCACATCTTCATGAGATTGCAACCAAGAAAACACGCATTCTGGCTGCAGGGCACTCTTAGCCTTGGAAAAAAATATCTGCTTTCAGTTGCCTAGAAGGGACTGTTCTAAGCCCAAACCTCCACTGAAATGTAAAGGGTGTCTAGTACCCTGATTGGTTTGCAGTCACACCAAAAATTTTTTATGCACACCGTAACTTCTTCCCAGCTCCCCAGGAAACTGCGGCATACCCATGGTTTTAAATGCTCATGCTGTAATTGTATCACTTCAGGTGTTCTCAATAGGATTCTTTCCTGTAAAGAAACTAAAGAAGTAAAATACTGTCCAAACCGCTGCAGGAAGAGAACGGACCCAACAGCGCTGTCAGTGGCTGACAAATGACTTGGCTCCCATGCCAAAAGCAACAGCCCATAGAGCAGCTCACTGAAAACCCAAACAAGCCTTGCAGCTTCTGGCTGTAGAGCAACAACTAGAGGACCTGAGGACCTCTGACCCATATTCTGAAACAGACCTTATAATCGTACTTCCCTCCCCTGCAGGCAGCTTAATGACCTGTACAAGCTGTATCTGACATCAGCTTCAGAGCCTCACCTTCACCCTCATCAAAACTTTTTTGGCGTGAAACAAGATGGTGCTTCATTTGCACAAGACACCATCCCGTTGGTGTATTTATGAGGGAAGAGGTGGAGTGAGGAGGAGGAAGAAGCCTCAGCAGCAAAATTTCCTATGTTCAACCTTTATTTTTCAGTGTTCAGCACTACTATCACTAGGTGTAATATTTGTTTCACACTGCTACTCTTAACACATTTTTTAATCTACACCCTAAGAAATGTTAAGTCTAAAATACTTGCAAAACTATGAATTGTTTTCTAGAAAGGCCTGAAACAAAGTGATCACCCTTTGGAGAGCTGTTTGTGCAATGACTGATCATCTCTATTGTTGGCATTCCCAGGGGTCACAGAGGGGTTCAATTGCATTGTACCAGGGCAGAACAGAAAAGAAAGGCTGTCACAGCTGGATGATTGTGCAATCTAGGAAACCAACCTGTGGGTGCCAGTTATTAAGCATCCAAATAAGTGGGGCCTGAGTTTTAAGTTGATGGTAGGTTTGGATTTTAGTTGCTTTTAGTTTCTTTCTACTATAATAACAGTGCCTTAAACCAGAGTCTCTGAGTGTCTCAAAAACTTTCTGAAAAATTCTTAATTTCTGTAATAATTAATTTTAAAATTTTTATTAATTTTTGTAAAAATTTGAAAAGTTAGAGAATTTGGATAAAAATCAAATAGCTCAACTGTTTTCCACTCTTCATTTTGCAAGCATATAGTGCAAGTTTTTGTTTGAAATGTTTCCATTCCAGTATCAGTGCATGTTAAAAAATCTGTGTGGTACATACCCTGCCCCAGTTCAATACATAGAAAAAAACCAAAATCTTTTCCTTCAGATTGCCAACTTAAAACAAACTTGCCTGGATACACAAGTCTTGTTTGCATATACAAGTTTAGTCCTCAAATAAAAAAAATCTAACAGTTCTAGCTCTGGCTATCCCACCCTCTGGGACTAACCTTACCATCCTCTGTTTGAACATTTTAACTATTTCTACAGTAAGAACATATAGCAAAGACTTTGCGTCTATCTGAATATGTAAACTGGGTGAGCAGGACAAGCAATAATTTAATATGCAGCTTTGTACTAGCATATCTTTCTACTCTCCCTCTGTTTAACTATCTACTTTCCTGTGCTCATTCCATGCAACTCTCTCTTATTTTTTTCTTCACTGATCTTTATCAGATCATTTAAATATTTGCATAAGCTTCAGTAAGTATCAGCTTGTTTCCTGAGAGGGTGACATTCTTCACTCTTGCTTTAAATGTTTTTAAAATACCTGCTATCACTGCTGTAACTCTAATTCCCTATCATTCATTAGTTCTAAAACAGACCTGCACAAATAAACCATGTAATTGAACTAATGAGATAAGGGTGATACGTTTCTGTAAATACAGCCTGAATGAAAGGTAGAGTGTCTGCATAACTTAGGTAATCTTATTCTTTACATTGCAGTGAAGATGACACTGCATGCCCTACATGTATTAATCTCCATTAATTCAGTGAATACTCTGCTTTATTCTTTCAGCTTCTTTAACACAGTACCTTTATGTTATTAAATTTGAAGTAACACAGTCCCATCCAAATCTTAAAGCAGAACTGTAGGCTGTAACACATTTTATTACTTAGGCATTTTAGTATTACTGTCCATCTCCATCTGTGTTAGGTTTAAACCTGGCACTGGACAAGACAGTTTATGAAAACTAAAAAACATGCAGGAACTATTGGCAGAGGAGTGAAAGAAATATACCGTTAGTGCTTGTAACAAATTATGAGAAACTCATTAAAGCTCAATCATTTTGTGGATAAGTAGAAACATTCCCAGTGGCAAAGTGGCAGGAGAAATCTCATGAGTTTGAGCTTCTGAAGTTTCCCAATACCCTTTTGCTGTGGGAAGGAGGGTAGGGGGTGCAGGGATGGACAGAGTCTCTGTACGGTTCATCCCTGTCTTGATCATCTTAAGGCCATTTGGATGAAGATCCGTGTCCTCATTGCCACCCAAATACAGTCCAGCTGCTTTGCCACTCTGGGTGCCATACCAAAGGCATCCAAGGAAGTGACGACATACGTCCCAAACTTGGACTTGTGTATAGTCTTCACAGGAGGTGGGAACGTGGTCAGGTACCCTCTCCCTCCTCCCAGAAATCGGAGCCCAGGAAGGGGCATGTCCCACTGGGTGGTCTAACTGGTGTGTTACACATCCTGGCCAGGAGCACATTCTTTGGGAAGAGACATTCCTGGTGTGAAAAAGCAGGGGGAACACGAAAACTTATGCTAATGTATCATTAAATAAATTACTTTTACAAAAACTAGAGCAAGGGAGTTAATATTACAGTTTGATATGTATATTTCTTTGCTTTTTTAGGAGTGAGTCTTATTTTTTGTATGGTCTATACTGTGATGCCTAGAACCAAAGGAGAGAAGGCAGCTGCTGGCATAGATTTCAGCATTGTGCTGAGCTTCAACAGCAAAATGCTGCCTTGTTTAATCATACTGCCACAACCATACAGATTGGTTGTCATTGAGATATGTTGTCATTGTGGGGCCAGGGAAGAGTCGCACATGCTGCTAGTAAAGAAAATAGAATGATTTAAAAACAGAGCTCCTGTAATTCTCTTCTCCACCAGTTAACAGGGTAAGTGATGACCAATGTAAATTCAGTTTGCCACAGTCTTAATACTATCATGACCTAAAGTACAGTTCTGACAGTAGTCTTTCATTCAGGTTTTTCTTGCTATACTTGAAAGCAGGGAGTGCTTTCATTCCAGTGAAACACTGCATCTTCCTTTCTTGCATTTTAAAGTTGTTTCAAGAGCTCTAATGCTCTCAACACGGTACTTTATGGAGCAGATTTTTTTATTCACAAGAACACTTTTTGCCACTTTTCAACCTAAATATATCTTAAGTGGTTTCCAGATATTCTGTCGGTGCTGAGCATTGACATTTCAAATCCCACTCCTCTTTGATTCAGTATTCCTGGAACTCCATTTAAATCCCTTCTAGTGTGTGTGACAGGGAAAAAAAATCACTGACTGAAGGGGAGATAATAGTATGGAAGTGAGTATGTGAGTACTTTCAAAATCCATAAATCTTAAGGTAAACACTTTTAAAATGAGAATATAAACACAGGAATTCTGTTCTCATGACCACCTCCTTGAAAAGTAAGAGGCAAAACCAGAATGGTTTTAAATGTTAATTTTTCAAAAGTACACCCTTCCATTTTCATATTTGCATTTATTGTGTCAGTCTTCCTTAGCTTGGTTAGAGCAGTTAACAGAATAAAAGACTTTGGCTTTCTAAAAGTTTTTCAGTAGTGACTTAAAATCAGCAAAATCTCTTCCTACTAAGCTTTTCAAAAATTTCACATGTTTTCTGAAATATGCCAAAGACCAGTTTAATATTTGGGCCCTGACTGAAGCTAGATTGAATATGATATATTTTTTACTCACTCTTATTATCCTTAGTCCATATCTCTTTGAGTTACATATTTGTCTTCCTGCCTGAGAACAGATGAACAGTGGTGAATGATCAATTTGCAAAACATATTTTATCAGCTTTTTCACATCTGACAATTCTTACTCATAATTCAAGAAAAAGTGATAAAAATGCAGCAGATCTCTGGGGTAAGCATTACTGGAGACACATAAGCAGATTTGGATTTGTTTAGGAAAGGTAAGATTAAAAAGGGGAAAATGTATCCAAAGAGATACAGAACTAAAATACAGCTAAACTTATCTTTCTCATTAATGCACTCCACAAAAGCTCTAGGTACAAGAGGTTTACTGACACCCAGCAGATGAACTTGGGAGCAGTTGTGTAGTTCTTATCTTAAATTTATGATTTTTATCCTTCTAAGCCTCCACAGCATCAGCCATAGAAGATGACTTGGGGATCCCATCCACTCATCCCCAACTCTTGGTACATCCATTCCAGTGATAATCTATTATGACTTTAACCATCAAAGTTACGTGCCTAACTCTAAAACTGATGGGCACTCAAAAGGGTGATTCAGTGTACTCTGAAACAGACTTCTCCAGCAGAAGGGATGAACTCATCTGAGGATGTTAATCTCTTCCAACTGACTTGAGATGAAGCTCAGAGGGCTATGTTAAGGTAGATGGTCACAGTTAGTTAAGATGATCCCACTCCCCTGACATGGTAGCAGCTAGCATAAAATATCCCTACAAATGAAACACAAACATTTCTCCACAGACCCACAGGGATTGTGTGAAAGCCAGACACAGACCTGAAAGGGATATTGTGCAGATAATGAAAGCACCCCCATTGCTACAGCTAGTAGAGAAAAGGTTAGTGCTAAATTAGGTGCCTCAGTTTTATTCACAATAATCAAACACTGAATATTGATTCTGTGATCTCAATAGGCACAGTGTTTGGATTGGAGTATACAGTCTAAGAGTGTTCAGACTTCTGGACCATGGTTGATTAAAAGGTTGGGACCACTTTGTAAAGAACAATTAAGTGGGCAAGACAACTATATACAAAACAATAAATGGTAATTCACCCCCCAGTGGAAAGCAAGGTTGGTAAGCCTCCTGATCCAATCACATAGAGCTACAATTCTATCCTTTCAGAAATTCTTTCAGGGCTTGTAACCAAATTCACTGCTGTCTGACATTAGACCTGATTGTGATGCCCTTACTTATATAAAACTCAATGCAAATTATGTCTAATTTAAACTGGCAGCATTAGACTTCATTGGTGTTTTGACTAAGGAATTAATTCTAAACAGATGGCTGCTCACATGTACAGTGGCAGTTGCATTGGTATGACACAAGCTTGTCTACCATTGCATCTTAAAGGCTGTGGTTGCCACTAAATTAAGTCAATAAAAGACAAGTTAATCGTCTTTGCTTCATACTCAGATCAACACTAAAGATTGTGATGGTGATCACTGAACATTCCAGTTTGATTAAAAGCAGCTTGCATTTTCCCTTTACTTTTAGTACTACAAAAACTGAAATCAGTTTTGATAAGAGACTAAAATGTGAAATAGCAAAAGCTGAGAGATCTTTCATATGGTTTCTTAAAGGTCGTAAATTTACAGCACTACATCAATTAAAGAAAAACATTAAATATTTTAATCGTTATTGAATCTTCTGTCATTAATAATTATCATGTAGCTAGTTTATACAGTCTTTTTCTTTCAAATAACAGATTTATTCTAGTTTCAAGTAATACTGTATGATATCATTCTCATAATCTTGTACAAACAAGATGTTAAGTTTTTTTTTTCCTCTAACAAATACAGAGGGAAGAAATAAAAATACCTTGCATCTCATTCAAATTCATAACCCCATAAACTGTGCAAATCAAAAGATTACCAAGATGCGCTAATCAAAAGATCAGAAAATGTGCTATTTTGGACAGCATGAATGCAGCCACAAAAGATACTGTGCTTAATGAAACATTACCTAAATCTGAAACAGGAAAATGCACTTTGTGGTAGTGAGAAAATAATGAGAACAAGAGTGAACACATTGACCATAAGGATCCTGTCCTGTCAAATTCATCAAGGAGCACAGGCAAAAAACACCTTGATAGTCCTCTGCCTGCTGCGTGGCTGCAGCCTATCCCGTGGATAAGCTGTTGAAGTCCAAAGAGCCATCTGACACATAGTGTATGGGGGTTCCAGCAGGGTACCCACTGAATGCCATGGTCTCTTTTACAGAGGCTGATGATGCTGGTGGTGTGGTGCTTGTCCCATTGGCTTCACACAGCGCTAGATTTCTTTTGAGCTCAGTTTGGTCACAGCAGTGCCAAACACCTCCAGATTGTCACAACTGAAATGATGCCAAGCTTTACAAGTGATACACGAACAGGTGATAATCAGGTATCACACATCAGCACATAGTTCCCTGGGATGTACCAGTGAGATGTCCCAGCCATCTAATACTCCAAGTCACATCAGGGCATGGGCCTCAAACATTCACCAGATGGTTCAGTTTACATCTGACTAGATGCTCATCTTGCTGCTGAACAAATATAAGAGGTCATGCTCCCCAGCCATGCATCCCCAACAGGTTGTGTGAAGAATTAATGCCAAGAACAAAATAGCACTGACATGTAGCGACAAGATAATCTGAGCTGCTGTTCCTGTTTTTGCAGTAACTGTCTCCCACCATCTCTCTGTGACAGCTCATGCACCTTCTCAAGCATCCAAGCTGGTGGTGGCCAGAGAGAAGGAAATAATTCCTCTTAGAAAGAGAACCTGAAGAGGTAATTTACCTCATCCGAAAAGCTCTGGAGCATCCCTGTTCTTCAGTATTGCAGTTTATTTTGCCACTTTTTACAGATTCTGCAAGAGGTCTTTTAATACTTTTAAATCAAATGCTCTGATTGCAGGATGACTGTTGAACTTGCCAACATAATTTTGTTAAGAACACCAAATATCACTTCTACTCCCTGTTTCTGAAACTACTTAGCCTTCCTAAGAAGAAATTAAGAGCTGCTCTAACACAACCTGGGTGGAGAAGCTGACATCAATAAAATTTAGGAACTTATTTCTTAATCTGTATTTAAATCTTTGATGAGTTAGATCAATGCATGCTTTTACTAAGTACCTTGCTGCTTTGTCAACCTAAGGTATCAGGCAAGTTACATTTCTTATATGCTTCCCTGTTAGTAACAGTCGGTGAAAGTTACTCACTTCCAAAATGCCTTTTGGTATCCATTTCTCTCTTACTTGGGCAGAGGATTCCTTATACTCTTAATAGTTGTACTGATGATTTGCATACAATGGGACTGATGACAGGCTAGGGGAAATCAGGGCTGATACAGAGAGTTTGGAAAGCCCGTTGCAGAACATCTGGAAATGTAGCCAAGAGGAATTTGTGAGAGGAAAACATCTGATCACCTCTAACCTTATAATTTTGTTCATCTCTTCTCTAGCACCTGTGGTGAATCATGTATCCTTGCAAGTTAGAACATTGTAGTGGCCACCTTAAAGGAAAGATACCAGTAAACACAAGAGGTAAGAAAGGAAAGGATGGGAATCGTGATGGGGATATAGGGGTGGCAGCATTGTGCAGTGCTGAAGACATGGGGATACGCTCATTCTGGTGGAAAATGCGATGTGCAGAGAGGAGAAATGACCTTCAGAGTCACTGGCTGACACTGTGAGTCCAGACAAGGCAGGCAAAAGAAATTCCAGGAACACTTGGGAGCTCCTTGACTTGCTTTGTATTTGACTGCTAGGGCAGCAGGAATCCAACAAAAGCTCATGTGTAGCTGTCCCTCAGGACAGCCTTTAGGTGCATGGGCAGCTATTATATATTAATTCCTAATACTAACTGGAATGTTTCCAAAGTATTGATACAAACAGTGACATAAAAGCACATACATTATTTTGCATTTCATTTGATATGTAGAAGCAGGGAGACAGAAGAACAGGTTTTGAAGATACGTCTCTTTTTTTGAGAGAAGTGTGAAGCTGGCACAGCATATGATGGACACAGCTGAAGGCACTGTGTGTCCTTGGGCACTCTTTTTCTTCAGTACACAGATATGTTCCTACAGCATGGTGCTTCCCTGACTGTCCCTCTTGCACCTTGTGCTCTCTGACTTTCTACATTCCATGGTTTGAGTGGCAGATATACAAAAAAGACTCCACTGGAGTCCTTGCATATGGTCCATTAATTTGTCCTTTCTTTTTTAAACAGAACAAAATGGAATTTTTTTTGCCCATGATTTCACTACGAACACTCTAACTTGAATATGACATCTCACCTCCACAGTGACATGCAGGATGCAGGAAATATTACAGGAGATGCCCCAAGAAAACTCTAGCCCTCCCAGTAGGCAGTAGGAAATTCACCATTACCATTCCCTGATGACTAGGGGGCATGCTGCATCAGTTGTTTGCATTTTCTTAGCTTATTTTTGGTACTTAAATCCCACTAAGGTGGGATTTAAAGTGTTCAGCAACAGCTTTTGCAACCTAGAGTTTCATCCTGTTATGGAGCAGCACCCTGAAGCACCCTAAATTAAAAAAAAGCAAAAATCTATTTATCATTCATCAAAATAATTAAATTAATTATTCCAATGTAATTCTTATATTCTTAAATTCTGAAATCTTCTAACCAAGCACATAGCACAATAAGCATTTTAAACACTAACAGAATACTGATAATAAGAACAAAATTGTTTCACCTGTGTTTCTTTTTGTGGTTTACTTTGTTCTCTAACAAATTGTGAGGAAAAAGAAATATTTTTCCTACAACCATTTTTGCTTTCAAATACTTTGTTAGAAAAACATCTATTTTCAGTACCAGTAGAATTCATCATATTATGTCAGGAAAGCAAAATTGTTTCATTTATAAGATCTTGTAACAGCATGAAGCTAACCCCATGGTCTCTGAGACAGAAATTCTGCCAGCTGTAGACTTATAAAGAGTTAGCAGAGAAAAAGAAGTTTCTCAGATGGAGCTGTTAGTCATGATATGAAGAATGTGTATCCCCTACAGATGTTATAGTTATTTGCATGATAAATCCTGATCATCACTGTAGGAATTTTGCAGCCTTCTTTTAAGTTAATGCTCAAGTTCCAATTAATCTTCTTTTGACAATATTTGTCTAATATTTCAGTGTTGAACAACATTTCCAGGGTTACATTTGCAGTGAGCCTACTGGGTACTTTAAATGCTGTATTTCTGACTTTGTACTTGCTTCAGAAAGACTTCTTTTAATTCTTCAGTGCTTCACAAATATTTCTAGGAAAGACAAGTATAATAAGCATTGATAAATTAAGGGCATATCTAGACTTGCAAGTTAACTGGAATTAACACTGGAGTTAATTTAGAGCAAGCAATAGTTCTGGAACAACTCCCTGGGAAAAAAAAATATGTATTCTATAATAAAATTACCTCATTCTCATGTTCAACACTTGAACTGTTTTGAGTAACATAAGATAAATGAGAACAAAGCATGTTTGTTCCAGTTTGTGGGATCATTATTTTACTTAGGAATGACAGTCTAGGGAATTCAAAATGAAATTAAGGATGTGAAAATACCTTAAGGTGTCTCCAAGAAACTTGAGGTTGCATAAATACAGACTCAGATGCCAGCAGCCCTTTTTAAACCTACACTACACTGACAATTTTTAAAGGCCTGTGTAATGCAGACCATGGTGCTACACATGGCATTGCACCCCCACACACAAAAGAAGGGTTTTTTAAACAAGGATGCCATCGCCAATACACCTTGAGTGAACAGGGTGCATTCACTCAGCAGGAGGTCTGGGATTATTGTCTGGTTTGGGAAAGTTATAGCAAATTCTTTTTGGTAGGGAAACAAAATCAGATGTCACCGGTATCTTCACTTCTCCTCTGCTCTTACATATTGGGAACAAAAGAAACTTCGAGTCCTTATGCCATCTGACTGTCATGAACAGCTTCTTGGTGGAAGAAAGGAGTGCTCTCCCTGTAAAGAGAAGGCAGCTGTACCTCTCACAATGATAAGGGGGTTTTCAGCCTTGGTGTTTCTTGGTTTTAACATCTACCCTTGGTTGTTAGCCAAAACCTGTGCCAAGAGACACAGCACTGATGAGAACGAGGTGTTAAACCTTAGTAATTCTCCGTTCCAAGTACAGCATTTGGGGCAAAGATTAAAATGGGACCAGGAGCCCAGGGCAGAAAGGCCTGGTGACATGTACTGAGCACGGCCACACCACAGCTGCAATAGTGCCAAACTTCTACCACTACCCTAGGAAAAGCCATGCCCCTGCCTTTGCTGCCAAGGTGGTGGTAGGCAGAACAGTGTACCTGACAGGAGAACTGCTTCAGAAAAGTCAGAAAGCTACTTGTAGCTTAAGCCACCAAGCAAATTGAAGCTCTGCAGAGAGCATTTTCCCTTCAGCAGAAAAGCAGACATGTGACATTCTGCTCCACACCCTAGTTTTGGTGACTGCACTAAAATAAAGGGGGTAATGGCAGAAAATGCGTGAAGCTATCCCTCATGCAATCCCTCTCTTTAGTCAAGATCCAAAAATCAATCTTAGCATAGAGTTTATTCAAGAAATATTTAAAGCAAGTAACCTCAAACTCACAGACTAGAATCATAATAGGACCAAGATGACGCAAGTATACAAGGTGCAGGCATTGGCTATTTAAATGCTTCCTGCTGTACATTTCACTCCCATATAGTTCTGAAGATAAAATCTAATGTAGAAAGAAAAAGCAATGTAATACCTCATATTTAAAGCCCACTGGGATAAAGGAACTGGGATGAAAGGAAACGTGCCATTCCATAAACAACCTGATTAATATCCATTGTAAAATTCATAACATTATAAGCAATTATAATCACTGCATTAAGCAAACTATATAGAACATAACATTGGCCTAAAACCAAAATTGCCACAATAATATCAGGTTTCCTGTTTAAAACAGACTTTTTCATCTTAAAAAAAATGTATTTTGAATTACCTTTTCAGGCAATGGACATTTTACCTAGCTTCAGGACAATAGCCTATTCTTAATTTATTATTGTTTCACTTTAAGAAACACCTAGGAATAGTGAACTGAATAAGTAATAGTCTGGTATTAGGATATCTGGTTTTGCCTCCAACTGGTCCCGTTTGTTGTCCTGTGGTTTTGTCTCGTTAGATACGCATTATCCTGTTAGACTAACCTTCATTTCCCTCCCAGTCCCTACAACACATTACAATTATTTAAAAAGACATCTTGGGAGAGATTGCTTTTTGGTAATCCTCCTCAACTGAGCTCTACAGACTGGTCTGGCATGCATTGTGTACCTGCATCTGTCACGAAAATTTGATGACAAATCATCTGTTTCGTGGCAGAGAGGCTGCACTGACTTCAAATTCCCATGAAATGTTTTTGTCCACCAGGAAAAAAACATTCTGCTCTATTGCAGTGATCATTTTCAAACTTCAATCCTCCATTTGCTTTAGTCTGTATTTTCATTTATTTGTATTATAATTTTTGTAGATCAATTAAAGCCTGTTGCAAGATACATCTTCTCTATCATCTTTTGGGAAAATGTAAAGAGACCGGAACTAATGAAAGGAATGAAAGCAAATGTTTCACAGTAACAATGCTGTTTTTAGAAGGTGAGAAATGAAGATCCTTTTTAGGGCTGACCTACCCCAGTTTGTTTAAAACTAAGCTGAACTTGAACTGATAAACTACTCTTTTGAGATTAACCTGAATAGTGTACATTCAGTAAAACACTGTAAATGTAAACATACCTGAATTGGAGTCAAACTTTGTTTCTGACCTGAAAAAGAAAATAAAAAGATCATAAGTTACAAGAACTGCTTTATGCCATAAAAGCCATTTGTCAGACTGATCCCCCCAGCAAATACCATCTTTACCCACACTGTCTAACTCTGTAAATTAACATCTAATGCATTCAAAGGCATTTCAACTCAAATAATAATTATTATCTTTAATATTTTACTGGTTTCTATGCTATAGTTACAAAGAAGATATTTTAAAAAACAAATCACTAAATGAAGAAAAAAAAATTGAACTAGGATTAAAATATATACTCTGAATCATAGCATACAGTTGTTTGTATGAATTAAATAGTTTTCATTCATTTTCATTTTTGAAAAGTCATTAGGAGAATTTAATTCATTCATGAATGTTTTCAATCTATTTTTGAAGCAGATACTGTTTCATTAATGTCATATGTATTGTATCCAATGATCTGTACTTAATTGTGCAACATCCTAGGAGGTTTTTGTTTGTGTGTGTCTTCAATTTACTCATTCTGCACATAGGAGTAAGTGGTTTGATTTTCTTAAAAGTGGAAAGTGGGGGGTGGAAGAGAGGGAGCCAGACCTAAATTTTAACTTGTTTTAAAGTCTTTGCAAAAAGACAATGATGTGTGCATTATGCACCATTAGCTTTGGTCGTGCACTGCAGATTTTTCTCTCCCTAACAAGTAGTGTTTTCTTCTAAGGGCTTAACACTTAGCAAATGAACCCTATAACCTGTGTATTTAATAAAAAGAATTAGAAATTAGCCCTTGTGGGAACATCATGTTTCAGATATTGGTTAATAATACTTGTAAATGTAGAAGCCTTTGAAGGTCTCAATTCAACTGTGGGAAAACTTAAGTTGGGTAATTACTCAAGATGCTGCTGATGTGCTGTCAAGCAGAATTAACCCTATGTCTAGGGCTATCTACACAATCTGCTACAAGACAGCATTGTCTATATTGAGCTCTCAAACCAATTAACAGGCATGTTCCAATCAGATTTATATCGCCCACTAACAATCAGTTGCACACATGGTCATGGCTGTCACAGCAGGACACAAGGTCTGACCAGCAGGAGACCTGTTAAAGCATGTTGGCAGCAAAATGCATTTCTCCAGAAATTCTGAGGAGGAAGTACAATGTTGGATCCTTCTACATTGTAACAGGGAAGGGATGTATTTTTGGGAAGTTACAGTCCTTTTTTCAGAAACAAATGTCTGAAGCTCAAAAACTAATTGCAGATTTATTTTCAACTTTTATTTTACAAGCTAGTACATGCTATTACATGTAGATGTCTTTTACATGCATTTTTATATAACTTGCATTGTAATTGTATACCAAATATCTATGCTACAGCAAATAAATATAAAATCAATTATAATTTTAAAAATTAACAGGCTCACACTATTAAAGGCATCAGAGAGGAAACAACTCTCTTCTCCCATCTTGCTCATTCTATACCTTCCTCCAGTGCTCACAATATTTTGTCTTAAATATAACTTTCAGGAGATGAAAAGGTGAGAGGAAAAAGGCTTATCTTCAGAATTAATATTTTTAGTACCACCAAAAGCACTGAACAAAGAAAGCATGTTGCTGACATGCTTTCACAAATATCAGCACCAGTTACTGCCCAGGGCACCAGCCCGTGCTCTGTTTGGCAGCATAATTCAATTGATATTTAGACCAGCAGGATGAAGTCCCCACCCTGTGAAATGTGGTAACCTGGGGGAAATTCCACTGAGTTAGAATTAAAGCCACTTAGTCAGTGTTTTATTTCCAATATTCTCCTCAAACTGCTGTATACCTGCCTATTACCTATACCTATACCTACTATTCTCTCTCGCTCATTACAGCATCAGCAACACCTCACTGCTAAATAGTCAGACACAATGCACGAATCTTACCCGCAGCATCTGCTCAATCAGCTTCTCATTGCCTAAATTGTAGATACTCCCTATTAGTTAGTCAAACAGAGCTCTTGCTTCTCAGCCTGAATGGCTTGTAATGGACACATGCACTGCAATTTGTGGCTTCAACAAACTGGCCCAAGGGCCAAGGTGGCAGAGCATGCATGGGGAGGAGGGTCACAAGGGTCATTGTAATGAGTACCAAAAGCTCCAAACAGTCATAAATTACTGGACAACACATCAGAAAACTGATATGGGGGTGATAAATGAATCAAACTTGGTCTGGCAACAGCAGAATAACTATGAAAGAAAACACAACATGGGAGGTAGTACTAGGAGCTATCAAGAGCAGGAGGGTCACCTATGTTATGGTTACCATTTCCCCTTAGGAAAACATTATGTTTTACGTAATGTAAAATTTAGGATACAGTATTACAGAAACTGTTAGAGATCTTAGTAAGGCACAAAAAAAGTGGAGGAAAATAATGAAGCAACTTTGGCATTGTAAATAAGCAACAAGTAGAAGATGTGAGAGAAGCACTCTGCAAGAACACAAAGTCACCTTGGCTACTTGAAGGAATGACAAAGTTTACAGCCATTTTAATGAAAGCAGCATTTTTTCCCTTCTTCCAGTATTTATATCTGCTTCTCAACACCACGTTAGACAAAATGTCAAAGACTAATTGCACATAGGTGTTAAAAATGCTCAACTTAAACATGGTCATTAAATAGGATAAAATGAAATACTGAAAGTACATTCCAAAGGGATGTTCTGCTACACACAAGAATATTCACTCTGACGCCTTTATATTTTTAAAACTTCATTAACTAGAAGGAAAAAACTCCTCAGTACATTGTTATCATAGTACATAATCTGATATCCAACATAAGCATCCTGCCAGACAAGATGCACATTACAGAGCTAGGTCCTGACTGTACAAATTGTCTTTTATCATTTATCACAGGCAGAGGGGAACACCCCAACACCATGCCCCACCCTCCCACCCCCAAATGAACAGATAATAGCTTTCTGCATATTTTCTCTACTTCTGTTTCCTATATAGGAATATTCTGAAAGCCAGGTAATCATTCATAAATATGTTTGGAAAGGAGTCTATATGCATGAAGAGGAACAAGAGGGTATTTATAAAGTGCATTTCATTTCCAGCTTCGATATGGCTCAAATACACACTACACATGGCAATAAAAATGTCAAGTAGGCTCAGCTACCAACACACCATATGTGAGGAAATAGTGAGCTACTGGAAAGATTTAGCTAAGCACAAGCTGCTGCAATACTTGCAAAGATCCCAGGAATAATTAAGTCAAACACAAACAATAGAATATATGATGGCCATTTTATCTGTACTGCAAAGAGATGCAGGGTTTCAATCTCTTTCTTCTAAAAGACGTCGTATACCAGATCTTCAGATTGCCAAGTACTAAGAAAGAGAGAGAAATGGAGTAATGATAAGCATTATGTGTTCCTATAGTCTGAATTTTAAACTATTGCCTTCCTAAGTATGACTAAACTGCAGTTGTTCAGTGCCACAAATTACAGTGTCAACAGACATACTACAGCTGAAATTAACACAGACCTGCTATGTGCCAGGGAAGCAGGCCTTTGTCAAAGAGAGAGGAAAGAGGACTTACTGCAGAACCTCTGCTGTTGTGTTAAAACTGCCTTTCCTTTTACCTTTCATGATGAAGTATTTAACAGGTTTGTATAGGTTTTGTTGAGGGAACATAGGGGACAGCCTTTGGAAGCCCCACAACTCTCTCAGAAAGTACTCTGCAGTTCTGATCCTTGCATTTTAACATGGAAGAAGTAATTTATTCATCTTGGCTTTACTAGGCCTTTGCATTAGCAGTTTATACCAGGCTGTTCCTTTGCAAGGCTGTGCTTTAAGTGTGCTAAACAGAACATTGATACGGGCAGATATTCAATATACTACTTCTCTTTGAAAAGGACTTTGATAGAGTAAAGATCTGTTACAGTCATATGCATCATTGCAGGATCATATTTACAGGAAAATGGACATGTACTAAATGAACTAGCCTATAGTTAAAAATATTCTAGTCCAGAGACTTACTGTGTTGATTGTAATAGTGGTAGTATTAATGATTGTACCATGTATACTTAAAGGAATTATGAACATGATTGAGAAAACTATAAATCATGTGAGAGTCCTTTGTCTTCTTTCCTCACATCTTCAGTATTTGATTTCCAAGGAATTTGATTCCATATTGGCATGGGCAGTTTGCTGAAGAGATGATGATCTAGCAGGCTCCTGATGCAATCCAAGCTAACCCATGTCCTGGTCCAGGTGACTGAACAGAATACAATCAATCCTCTCTCTCCTGTGTTTGCCTCCCAGTGGTACAGAATATACCTAGCTGCAGTATCAGTGCTCCTGCTACAGCAGCGCTAGGAAGCTAAAGACGGACAGGACAGTAATGCTCAGTTGTGAACATATCCCTGGACACTGCATTGGCTCTTATCATGCTGATGAGAACCCTAGACAGGAACTAGGCAAACTGCAGGGGAGGCTCAGGCTGGGGACCATTCCCCAAAAGCAGAATGAACAGGCCACTCTGTTTCAGAGTAGAGGAAATGATGTTAAAAACACAAACTATGTCTTGTCATTTGCCTTTAGATCCAGAGAAGAGACTTTCTCCATTTTATTTTTAAGTATAGACATAACCCTTCTGAAAATGTAAACCATTATCTGGAAAGCAGTCACTGGTCATACTCATGAGCTGAAGCTCCAAATAGCTTCTGGAAGCTCCTGAAAGTCAAGCTTCCAGAAAAGAAAACGCAGCAATATTCCAATGTAAAAAAAAATACCTGATGTAACTATTTAGGAATTTATAAGACCCACACCATCAGGGAATTTGAGAAGTCCCCAAGCTTTAAGAACCAAGCAGAAAGAGCAAAGCTGGGCTTGCTGCTGCGCTGTGGCCAGGGGACAGATCTTGTGGTGTCTCAGGCAGCAAAACAACTCACAGATATTTCCCAGAGCTGGACATCCCTAATGCCTGTCTCTCTTCAACCCTCATGTGGATTCTCAGTTATAATACAATAATATATATTATTTACAATAATATTATCTGCTATAATCTAGTAATATAGTTAAACTCTTATTCAGGTCTCTCCTCAAAGAGAACTTGAATATGCTCTCTCTCTCCTGATTTTCTTATTGCTTTAAGGACTTAATATCTTTGAGGTTTAATAACTATTTCCCTGAAAAATTTGGCTGAAATTGGCAAATAGATTAAATGATACAGTTTTATTATTGCAAAAGGATTGACATGGAGTCAGCATTACACTGTATAAATTCCTTAATAAGCCTGGTTAAAGAAAAAAAATTCACTACTGACAGATGATGTGATAAATTCTGTTCTCCATATTGATGAAAAGCCAAATTCAAAATGAGCATTTTAACATCAGACAATTATTTAGGTTGGACAATACCTTTAAGATCATTAAAAGTCCAACCACTAATTAAGTGCTGCCAAGTTTACCACTAAACTGTGTTTTTAAGTGCCACATCTACATCTCTTATGTACCTCCAGTGATGGTGAAGAGTATCCTCTGGGTGAGTTCAGTCCAGAGAGACAGAATGTCTTTAATGTGAGAGCTATAAACAGATAAACATATAAATATATATCTTCTGCAGTCATAATCCATAACAATCCACCCTACCTGATTTTTACGTGAGGTACATATGTGCCCATAGTAAAGCATAAAGTAGGTTAAAACCAGCTGAAAATTACTTCTTCCAAGCAGACTGACTGATGAACAGTCAATACTAAGCAGCATAAATTTCAAACAAGGAAAAATATATCAGACTTAAAAGTTTACAAAGAATACATTGTACTTTTACACTGAAAACAACAATGAAATTCATACGAGAATCAGTATCTGTGCAAGGATGGTAAAATCAGAATCTATGCAAGGATCCTCTCTTGTACTCAGCACTTGTGAGGCTGCATCTCCTGTTCAGTTTTGGGTCCCCACAAGAAGAACATTGAGGTGCTGGAGTGTATCCAGAGAAGGATAAGGATCGGGAGCACGAAATGGATGTTGAGGGAAGGCCCTATCACTGTCTACAACTACCTGAAAGAAGGGTGTAGCCATGTGGGTGTTGAGCTCTTCTCCCAAGTAACAAGCAACAGAATGAGAGGAAATTGCTTCATGTTGTACCAGAGGAGGTTTGGATTGAACGTTAGTAAAATTTGTACATGGCAAGCCTTGTCAAGCACTAGAACAGACTGCCCAGGGAAGTGTTTGGGTCACCATGACAGAAAGTATTTAAAAGATGTGTAGATGTGGCACTTGGAGACATGCTTTAATGGTGGGCTTGGTAGTGCTGGATTAACAGTTGGACCCAATGACCTTAATAGTCTTTTCCAACCTAGATAATTTGTTGATTCCTACACTGATGAGAACGAACTTACTTCAAACAAATGTCATTAATTAGAAACTGCTGGGTTTGACAGTCTTTTAAGGAAACTAAGAGACAGTGAAGACAGATGAAGTTGCTCAAGTAGTCCTCTAGCTGTACTAGAGAAACCATATCATTGATGTCATATGGGCTCTCCTAGACAGATAACCAGTGCTGATTTTTCATATGTCTTCCTCAAAGAATATAAAGATCAGTAAGAAAGCTTAAAGACCATTCATTAAGCACACAGCACTGGTGCAAGGAAATTCCTTGTAGAGATCTGGCCTGATGACTGAAATCCTTCCTTGTCTTGTGAAGGCAAGAGTGGTACTATGTTAATGGTACAATAACATTGCCCAGCCACTCTTTCATTTTCTCTTGATTGGATGTCTGAGAGATGTTGAGAAAACCTGACAGAGCTCAACAAAAACCAAATGAAAACATAACATGGATAAGGCTGTTGCTATGTCTGCTAGTACATGTTCAGAAGAGCCAGCACCATTACCAAGAATTCTGTCCAGGAAGCAATAAGGGCAGCAGTGGGTGTTTTATGAAGACTTGGTAATTTAGTCTTTGGCCCTAAAAACTAGAAACTGACAAAACAATAATATTTCATTTTTAAAAGGAAATCATTCTCCCAGGCTTCTCAGTTTCCATCTATACCACATCTTTCTCACAGTCCTGCATATGGTAAAGGACATGACTATGGTTTATTAAATATGGAATAGATTCTCTCCTATGGCAGTAGCACGAGTCATGGATTTCACTCAGGTCCATTTTAACCTCCTGTTTCCATGGCTGTGGACAGAATGGTATTTTTGAATAATGTATAAGAAAGTGCCTTGAAAAATTAAAGTAGGCACCTACAAACCTACAGTTTCCCCTTAGAAAACGCTGAGGATTTGGGTGGCATAGGTGGCACTTTGTGAACTGATAAAGAAAAACACAGCCCTGCTGTGGAGGCTGTCCAGACATGATAAACATGGCTGATAAAAAATTAACACAAGTGGCTATGGTCGATAAGTATAAGGACTTTTTCTTGGGCTTATTACTTGTCTCTCAGATGCAAGTTCTGCACTGAGATATGCTCCAGCCACACCAGGTGAGGTCCAGCAAAGAGAAAGCCATGAAAAAACACCCTAGAGAAAGGCAGGGCAGCAGGGCTCCTTCTTTTAGCATAAGCCTACAGCTAGATTGAAGTAAGTGCAACACAAAACTGCATAAGGACTGGCTTGCAGAAAAGGACGTTCTTGAGATTATTTTATTGGCTCTCTCATTTATTGCTTTTTTAGGCAGCTGTACTGGGATCTAGGAGACTGTGTGGTGTGAAAGTTCAGAGATAGAATAGTAAGATTCAATAGCATTGAATAAAATGATTATGCATTTTATGTGTGAGGCACCTTTGATTGTGGAAAAAGTTAAAGCATGTCCTCCCATAAAGCTTGGGAGGTTTCTCATAGCACTAGCACAAATAGGCACAAATAGGTAGATGAAGAGATGTGACATTCCTAATAGATTCTTTTATCTTCCATGTGATAGAGACAAAGTTCTATTTTAAAGACTTATCAAAAAACAGGTCTTTCATCTGGAGTGTAAAATTCATATGTTCCCTGACCTCGTGTGTCACATGGCAATGAAACAACGTAAATCAGAAATGTTAAAAGTTGAAGTTTGTTAATATTACTGCTGAAGCTCCAGTCTCTTTCCTAGTTAAACTGACAGGTCCATAGTCCAAGTATATATATTTACAGATTACGACATAAAGACAAAAAAATTAATGGACATCAATGAGAAACAAATGTAAATGCAAGTTTCAGATGACTATTAGGGAATTACAAAAAGAAACCACAAAAAAAAAAAATCCCATGCCACCACAAAAATTACTCGCATTTTAAATGGGGAAATAGACTTTCTTTGTATTGTACTACCATCTTACTCCTAAGGAAATACTTCAGAAATTTACATTTGTGGTGAAAATGTAAAAAGCATATATTTTGCATTCTCTTATCTATGTTTCCTTCTTACTTTTTTTTAGTTGTCTGAGCTGAATCAATGACCAAGATTCAGAAATCTATCTTTCCTGGTTGAGGAAGACATCATATACTGATATTTTGAGGTCAATAAACAAAAGAAGATGGAGTCCTACTGGCTTCTGCATTTTTTTCCCACTGTTGTCAGGCACTTCAGAAAAACTGGCTGAATTAGATGTAGGACAGAAGTAGCAAGAGCTCATAAGGCAACACAAAGACTTTGTGGGGACTGAGTTAAGGCCAATCTAATCTCAGGACACAATAGGTCAAGCATTTTCTTCAGGTGCCCGCTGGCCTGGGAATTATTAAAATTAAAAAATAACTTCCCTCTTTCTCTGTCTCATCCCATAAAATCCACAAGAGTCTCAAAGAGAATCTGAAAACAGAGATATTTCCATATAGCTCATTTTAAAAAGAGAAATCCAACTCATTAACTCAAGACTATGCCAGAGCATACTGTGCACTTGAGATAATCACAGTTAAGTCTCATATTGCAGATTTTTCCCATCATAAAACTATTTTGAAAGCAACTAGAAACTAGTTCACATTAATTTATGTATACTACTGCTGTCCAAAACTCAGCCCGCAAAGAACCCCTACTCTTTCTCCATCAGATGACAGAAAGGAAGCCAGTCTTGAAGGTAGAAGGTAGTCTTGAAATCCTGACTCCATTGTATTCATTTGCTAAATATGAATTTGCTTCAACAGAGCCAGGATCTCCCCACAAAAGATTTAGCTATAGCAAGCAGTGGAATGTCTAAGCGGCAGAGTAGAAAAACAGGCTATGGAGAGTTTGGATCCCCACTTTGCACCCTCAAGCCAAGGACCATAGTAACAAATGACATGAGACTGTTGTCTTGGCTGTGTCTGTAACCATCAGATTTTCAACCCAAAAGATTCACATTATTACCAGTTTCTGCAGGTAATCCTTCTGACAGAGGAATCAAACATTACACAGATGAGGTGCTTCTTTAATTTTACAGACAGTCTCCTGAGGACAACTATCACTACCACATCTGGTGATTCTAGAACTACATCAATTGTATTTTCCTTTAACCTATTACTGGCACAATATTCTCTGTTAGTGCTATCCTGACCTTCCTGCTTCATGCTCCTGTAAAGGTACCTCTTTAAGTGCAAGGGATTAAGTTAGAGTGAGCTGAGGGGGAAAAAAAAGAAAAAAATTAAGTTCTTCAACATAATAAATACAAGCAGCCAGAAATAAGAAAAAGCACATAAACAACAAGTGAATCTGTGAACAATGCAGTGATCAAGGGAATTCAATCAGCACTGCTTTTAGAATCAAATTAGGGCCATAATTCCCACAGTACTTCTAAAGAGTATTTTTAAACCAGGTCTCCATGTGTGCTAATTGGGATGAATGGTAATTCAGTAAGTAATGAAATTTAACTAGGTTTTGTTTTCTCAACTGCTTGAATTCTAAGAAAAAAGCATCTGCTTTTTTCTCCATCATCAGCTAAAATGATGTATGTAAAATTCGGCATCACCACCTGGTATCTCTTAAAGCTACCTGTAAGTAATTCTAACAGTCAAAACTCAGTATCTATTGACACAGGGAAAGACTGTTACAATTACTTGGCAGAGCTGCATATAGAAAAAAAAAAAATTAAAGTACTAATTTTTTTTCCTGTCATATTTCCTCCTTTACCTGAATGTCATCTTCCTATCTTATTTATCCTAATTTTTTATATTTACTATAAGACTAATTTTACTACTGCATTATTTACATTGCTTCTCTTGTATTCCTTAAAAGAATGACTTCACCATTCTGTGATTCTATTAAATGGCCTTATACAATTATGTATGAAATATATACAAGATTATACATAACCTAAGAGACAGAAATCTCAAAACTATATTTAGCATACTCACTTGAATAAAGGAGTTCCACAAACAACACATTTGTATATTCCTTGAGCTTTATGGTGTGTGTACTCCCCCTCAAAGGCACTGGGAAAACAACAACACTACATTTTAAAATTAAATAAAGGATTTTTTTTTTTTTTAATTTTTAAAGTAGCTGAGTCTGTAGAAAAATGTTATAGAAGAAGCCCACGATTTCTAAGTTGGCAGCTGTTTTTTATTAAAGGTAGCAAATAAAGTAGGCACAGGAAAAGGGGAATGTCCTCGTTAGTGTGCCTCGGATGTTACGCATCATGCAAAAGGAAGCAAATTGTCGCACAGTTCAAAGGCTGTAGCAACAACAAAACCAAAAAGGATAAAACAGAAATCTTCCCCTGGCAAGTGAAATGTCAAGTTTTTGTAAACACAGATTGTTTGGCACGTAGCTCAACCTGCCGCACCTCGCTGTGACACGTCTGTGCCGCGTGCAGGGCTCGGCAGCTGCAGTGGAGCGAGGTGTGAGGCCGCCCGGGCGCTGCAGAGCCGTGGTGCTGGGTCAGGCCAACACCGGCTGCCCAGGCAGCAGAGACATTGTAGCTGAAAATGAAATAATTGGTCCAGGATTTCAAGCTGTGCGCGCCTTATATTTTCAGTTGAAAAGCAATATTCCAGCTTTAAGGGAATATTTTTCTAAGTTAACAATCTAAAAGGCTAGGAGGTCATTCACCTAATACGAATCAGCTGCGCTAGCCCAACAAAAAGCCTATGTGCTCAGCAGCTTGTTTTTATTATCCTTTCACCCTTTTTATGAGGCCCAATTTTTTTATAAACAGGATTTTTAAGAATGACCTAATCTCCGATTGTTTGTGTGCATTAAATCACGTTGTTGGTCCTGTACACAAGAGCGTGGAGGGCTGGGGGGAAGGCAAGATGGACCTCCCAGCAAAGGCAACCATCCCCATGCCCCACCAGGGCTGCAGCAGGACAGAGAGGGCTGGGGTGGAGAGGGGGATTGTCCCCACCAGTCTCTCTGGCACGTTCAGCCACCAAATTCAGCACTGTCAGGAAGAAGTTTGCCTATTAACCAGGACCCCACGTGCAGCGGGGAGTCCTTTCAGCTCATGAATGAAAACAAGCAGTTACATCATTAGTACATTTAGAGCAGAGGTAAAGCCAGGGCCTTACGCCAAACTCAGTGGTATAAATTAGACAACAAAAAATGGCTGGGCCTTGGCAAGTTACCTTTGGCTGGAATCAGCTGAGAGAGAGAGATTTTATTCACTAAAAACAATCTTGGAAGTCTGTCCTTTTTTTTCCCCTCCAGGACTTGAGGCTGGGTTCCAGCGACTAAAGCCATGTGAGGGCAGTTATTGAAAATTTTTGACATTCCAACCACAAATGAGCCAATAAATACCTTCTCCACATGTGCTTCAAAAAGAAATTGGAGTGGGGTGGAAAAGAACTAAATTATGCTACCTTCTTTCTGCAGCCAAAACGTCTATACTTACAATGGCCACCTTCAAAACTCCAGCCTCCTGGCACAGGGCCATTTCCCTCGTGGTTCTGCTTACTGCGATGTCTTCCAAAAAAAGTGTACCTAAACCACTATTACTTCCACACATTTTGTAGTAAACTAAAAACAGACTCTAAATATGAGCCTGGTGACTTTATAAGACATGCAGTGTTCATTAAAAGAAAAGTCACACAAGACCCTTGGCCCTGGCCCCCCTGTTGTAGATGCTTGTCTTTGCAGTAGTGTTAATTTGTAGGGGTTAGTAAACAAGTGCAGAAATCCTGGAAGAAGAAGAAAACAACCGACAAAACTTGGTAGGGAAGGTGAGGAAACAGCAGTAAGAGGAGGGGTGGAAAAGAAAGATGCCTGTGTTTTTAGATCTGAGTTTCCTTCATCCCACCTTACCTTTCAGTCCCCTTCTCCTGAGTGACATGGTACTGCAGGGGTGTCAGCCGCTTCCTCAGCTCCTCCTGGGAAAAGACCACCTTACAGTCCTTTTTATCCCTACATGACCCTGCAAAAGGAGAGGATATGGGAGAAGGAGCCTTTTTAGCTTAAATCCTGAATAATTGCTTTGGCAGACAGCCACAGTATAGCTTCTGCATTCACTTGTCAATGACCAGGCTGGTCCCTAATGCACAAAGAATGGCTCAGCTGAACTGCAGCTGATTATTTATTCAAATATAAGTATAGAAAAGAATTTTTATAGAGAGCCAGGTGATTCCACTGGAGCAGTGACAATGTGCTACAGCCAAAGCCCTTTGGTGTGTTATACACTAAATTGTTGCGAACACAGTCATTCACGGGAAAGTACCAGTTTTTGACCATTAAAAAAAAGATCTGCAAAAATCCCAACTACAGCTGAAACATTCTTTACAAGAAATCTATATTGGAGACTTATGGTAATGGGCATATGATGTTTAGCCATAACATCTGGCAATTTCAGTACCCTTTAAAGTAGCTGAAAAACAACTCTAACCTTCAGAATTACAGTAAGGTTGATTTAATTTCTAGTTGCATCCTCATCCTTTATAACAGTAGCCTTTTTATTTTTTCACTGTTGAAGCACTAGAATAGGAGTCCTAAGGAGTAAGTAATTTCTTTATGCACAAAGCTGTTCAAGGTTCAACAATAAACTTGTTGCAAAGGAGGGCTGCTGTTGAAATTACCCTCCTCTGAAAATCTAATCTTAACACTTTGCTTAGTTCACACAGAAAATCCAAGGAGTACATAAGGATTACTGTAAAAAATCAACATTTGTATAGTGCAAAAATCCACATTGCGAAAGCAAAACACAACAATAAGGTACTTTTGGGAATGAAAATTCCCAAAGTAGTAACATAAATTGCAAAATATTCAGGTAACTTTGATAAGCATTGGCAAAAATTACCTGACAAAATGCAGCAGGGAAAAAGCACTGTAATTATGACAGTAATTAAAATATGGTACGATAAGAAATAAACACTCCTGACAAAAATATTTTTTGCTAGTAATGTATATACACTCATAAAAAGACCAATTGTGTTCCCAAAGTAGAGGCAACAGAGCTACCCATCTGTATGTCATTTAGTACAGGAGAGGCAATGGCAGGTTTAAATTACATGGTATTGGATTGCAATTTCCTAACATTGGATGCTTTTCTGCTTTTTTACCTTGAGTCATTACTAAGGAGCGTTCATAAAAAGTAGCTTAGAGCACAGATGCTTGCAAATCATTTAAGAAAAGATGTTTCTTTCTTCCTCCCCCTCTTCTTTTCTCAATTTTTTAAAGTGTGGGGGTGGGTGAATAGGGGAGAGAGAAAAAGAATAATGCTGTTGGTCACTACTGACTAACTCTAGGAAGTATTTTCAGGAAGAAAAAAAGTAAAATTGAAAACATCTGATTGAAGTAAATAGTGCAAACATAAAAAGCTTTACTAGTGAAAGAGAAGTATTGAAAAGCGACTTTATTTCATAGATTAGAAATTACTTTTGATCTAAACATTCTTAAAAACAGATTGTTTTCCACTCTGACCCATCTCATTAGCTGTGCTGCAGAGTCTTCGTTTTAATGGCAAGCTTTGAAAGAGCACTGCTGTATGCCTTTGTTAGTTTCAATCTTATTTGGGAGAGGGATAAAGATTTCATTCCAGGTCTCTTTGTTTGTCTTTCAAGAACCACTAAAGCAGTATTCACACAAATTTTGCAGGAATGTGCCCTGTGCCATAGCTTACAAATTATTTGGTTTTGGTGCACTTAAAGGTCACCTTCCAAATTAGCAAAATTTTCCTACATCCTGGCTTTTCAACCTTAAATGTAAATATTGTTTCCTAACTGTAAGTGAGGTTTGTTCTTTATAACATTTGGTTGCTTATTTAAGGATGTCAAACTTTGGAGGTTTTTATTCTCCAAACGTGCAGGACTCTAGGACTAATAATTCTTTCAAAGTATAGCTAACAGGGAAAGGAAGCATATGCATTATATAAATAGCTATTGTTATCTTGCATTACGCAGTTCAGAAAGAAATTGTTTGAGAGACAATCTTTTCTCTACAATTTCAGTTTTAACAAGTAGTCTAGAGAGCAACAAAGAATCTTACGAACCAACATCTCTTCACTTTTTAAAATATCTACCATAATTAAAAAAAAAAAATTCTATTTGCTACTTAACTGCTGCTGAAGCTGCAAAAAAGCAAACTAAGCATAACTTCAGTTTGAAAAAAGAGAAAATACTGAGTGTTTATAAAAATAGTCAGCATGCCCTCTTTACTTTCCTTAAATAATTTTCATCTCGTTTACAAATTTAATGTTCTCCAATCTATGGGTTCACTATAGGCATAAGAAAATTTCTAGATGCCACATGATCCACAACAATGATCAGAAGTAGGAAGCATGTTAAAAAAAGATCTTTTCTATGCCTTGTTTTAATAATTAACCATATGTTTTATAATACAAACAATTATTTATGTCTGCAGGGGAATTTTGCCAAACTGCAGTGGGGTAAAATGCAACTGACCCCAGTAAAGGATTCTTCAAGTTTGTAATTTGAGTATTGATCCACAAAAAGTTGCACTACAAATTATAAAGGAAATCTCTTGGTCCAGCCTTCAGCATTCAAGAATGGCCCTATTCAATTTATTGTACTTATTATTTAACTGCTGGCAACAAACAAATAGCTCAGTAAATGGATCACACTATTTCCCTATTACCATAGAGGCAAATAAGTAAAGCAAGACTCATCCCTGACTGCAGAGGATATAAGGGTATTTTATCTGAAATGGGGATAGCCTACAAGCTTCTATAAAAATGCAATTAATCCTGGAAACTACAAGATGAGATTCTAGGAATACATTCCTTCAGTTAGGAAAATAATTATGTTCAAGATGGACAAAAGTGCATAATTTTCAGTAAAGAGTGTTTGCTTCTGGTTTTGCAGCTGTTCCTTTATGACATGAGATGACTGTCACATTCAAGCCAACTGTTTGTATCCTGGGAGGGGACAACATAAAGCTACACAAAGACACCCAATATAAGAAAAACTTCCACTAGTAATGGAGCTGTTATCAAGCTCATTATCAAACCGGAGAATAAACAGGCAGGCTGACCACCTTCCTCAGCCTGGTTCTCCATAGATGAGATGAGGTTTGGCCTCTGGAAAGGGTCCATACAGACAACAAAGTGCTTCAGCAGCTCAGCCATAAAGGCAGGCTCAGAGTTCACTGGCAAATCATACAGTTTGAGGCAAATGAGACAAAAGGTCATCAGTTCTACAAACAGTATTATATCAGTGTGGTTACTGATTAAAGGTGAGGCTAAATTAAATGCAGTATGAGAATAAGAGAGCCTGGATTCATAGGATCTGTATTAGCACTCTTGTTCCTTGGAGATGGTGTTCTCAGCAATGACTTTTAGAAAACCCCAAGATAGTTCTGAACTCCAGTTAGATGCAGCTGTTAAGAGGTGAACTGCCTGCAAAGGCGGACAAAATCCCCTTTGATCCACTGCAGGATCGGAGGCCAGATTAAATCTCTCTAATCAGCACCCCATGGTGCCTTCTTTGGGGTTGGCACTCCTAAGAGCAGTATGCAGGAAGCTCCTTCAGCCCTCTGGCAACAGCTACAGCAGTGCTGAAGGCACTTATTATCCTGGAGCAGGATGGAAGGCTTTGTGAAGAAAAGACCAGCCTCACAAATCTTAATGAAAAAAAAAAAAAAGCTAAGGAGGGTGAAACAAATATCAACATAAACTCTTCTTGGACACTTCGCAGTATTCTTATGTTTAGGTATGGGGCTTTTTTCTGAAAAGGAAGGCAATGCATGCTGCCATTTACTATTCACCTGTAGGCTATGGGCATTTCAGAGCTCAACTCTGAAGTCTGCTGTACAAATTAAGTGAACAGAAAGTATTTTCTGGGTGTTGACCTGATAATGAAGACATTAAGCATCTCACCTCACATGTAAGTTCCAACTGACTTTTTCAAACCTGTGGTTCATAACATTCCTTCCTTATAAGCAAGAAAACCACCAACAAGATATGTTCAGACAGATGGACACAAGTTAGCAGACCATTACTCCTCAACTCAGCCCCTCATCTGTTCCAACACACCAGAGGTTGGTGATTAGTGTCTGACATGCCCTGAAATATGATGGCATTTTGCCTGATAGCTTTCCTATATCAAACACTCTTTTGAACCATTCTAACAATTCTCTCTTATGTTTTGTTGCTTCCTATCACTGAAATTAACTCAGTATTTCAACTGCATGGAAGACACAACATACATTTTCCCTCTTCTACCTATGCTTATATTCCACTAGCATTAATGGACATTATGGTCATGCACTAAGCACGTATCACTTAGACTTCCTGAACTAAATACAGCAAGATCAAATGTTCCAGCAGAGCACAGCCATATAATAAATTTGGCTTCTAGTTTTCAGTACTATTTCTTTTAATATAACCAAGCATTTTTTAGGGGCCTTACAGTACCTTTTATTTTTCATATCCCACCCCAGCCCCGGTCCTGCAATGGGACCTGTGCAGGCAGATCATTAAGAATATGCATAGCTACTTAAAGGTCTATGACTGTACATCAGATTACAGGATCTGGCTCTTAGTATACATCTCTTTGCTTCACAAAGTCTGTCCCATCATGAGCAATTGGTAGATTGATGGTAAATTACCTCAAACTGATATTAAGAGGAATTCCACAAAGTTAAAAAATATTTGCATACATTTCCTTAAATAAATATCCTTACATATGCTATTGCTAACACTTAGTATTTTTAAAAGTGGAATTTCTCATTTCTTATTACTTCAAAGTTCATTTCACAGTTTATGCCTCTTGTTGCCAGTTTTGCTTCACTGTCTGATTAAGAAAAGGCAAACTCACAACTCTCTCTCACATATTTTAATTTCTGTTTAATTTCTTCTCTGCAGCCTCTAGTCTTCAGCCTCGGAAGAATGCTGCAGTGTTCTCTCACTGCAAGCAAGCCAGGAACTGCTATCTAGTCTAAAAAAGAACAGGTCTTGAGAACAGTTACATTGCAAACAGTTCTATTGGCTTGTATTTGGAAAACACAGTTTTAGAAAACCTGTATTTGACATGATAGTTCTTTTTATAATCCCCTCACGAGCCATTTCAAATTACCTTGGCCTGCTGGTGACTAGGATAAATGTTGCAAAAGAAACTGAAACTTCAGTTTCAGAACTCCCTCGGAAATCTTTGGAAGTCAGGTTTAAGTAAAATTCAAACATTAAAAAACCCTGTAAATGTTTTACACATTGAAAAACAGATCTGTGGTTCCTTTGCTTTCTTGCTGTAGGTAGCTAACTCCCACCTGCTGTTGAAATACCATTTGCAGTTTCATGCAAGCATTAGAAGTAATGGAGCGAAGACCATTTCCACTATATTGTGCGTTGAAAATCCAAAAGCCAGGTACCAGGACAACAGTTTGAATTTTGGGTCAAATTCCAGGTTCTATCTTAAAAGAACACCACCCAAAACTGTCTTTAAAAAAAATTATTTACTTAACACCAGGAGGGTCAGCTGGTCACAAGGGAAGGGCAAGCCCCTTTTCTGCAAATTTACAAACTTCCCATACAATCAAGTAACAGAGCTGTCACATTTTTTCTCCCACCTGGTCATCAGCACAACTCTTGCTTAATAAAAAAAAAAAAAAAAAAAAAAAAAATTCCCGAACTGACAGCTAATGCATCTTTATGCACTTGTTTTCTCTCCACAGAAAGTGGTACTGGGACCCCAGCAGGCAGGCCCATATAGGCAGCATCTGTTGTTTCCACAGGTCTGCAAACCTGCTTGCAGCAAGTTACACTAAGGCAGCCATACAAGCCAAAGAGACATTCCCTGGAAAAGAAATCTGAAGCTGCCTCTCCTCCATGTGAATGTAAAAAACATTTAACAAAAGACTGAAGTGTTTTGCTTAGTGGGAAAGGGGGAAATAAAATCAGAAATCCTTTTGTCCTCTCTAGGCATGTCTACTTTACTTCCATGTCTGACATCAATGAAATAAATGTCACTACCAGACACAATCTTGGTCTCACAACCTTTCCAAATTATAACGACAGAGAGGAGTCCACCAGTACTCTGCATTAGCTGGAGGAGATGAAGGCAGTTTCCTCTGGAGCTTTTTGAGCTGTCATCTTCACTACTACTACTGCAACAACAACATGTGGCTGCTCAGCAGAGGTTGGTGAATAGAACAACCTTCAATTAAGTGGAGCAAAAGCTCATTATGTTATAAACTGCCACTTTTGTTATCGTTTCTGCTGAGATGGCCAAAGACAGAGTGCACAGGGCAGCTGACCTATTTGCCTTACTCTTGGATGCAAACCAGGCAAGACAAGATCAAGATCTATTGGTACAGCAGTGGAGAGGGGAATATTTATAATGATGGATTTCTCTTCCTCTCCCCCTAACAGATAAAGAGACTTTTGTTTTGCTGATATTATCCTAGCACCTTTCACAGGCACTACATTTGTTTAAATTAAAAACAAGGAAGACAGAGACACTGAGCACTCTTTATCTGGTCAATAGATTTCTGACAGAATCAATAAAAGGATGCCCAACATACGGAAAAGCATTTTATTAGCAGTGGGATCAAGGTGAATTTAGTGAGTGCTTTATGCTACCTTTTGCATTTAAAATATTTCAGTAAGTCATCAAAATAAGCTTATTCACACAGCTTTAATAAAGGTTTAACCCTGCAGCAGAAACAATTAAAAACTCAGCATTTTCCAGCAGTGGTGTGTAGCTTATTTTGGCATTCAGGCTTTTGCTAAATCCTCCTGCTGCTTCCTCCACAATAGTGATGTGTGGCCTGTGAAATGAGCACTGGATTTCAAGACTCAAGGTGCCGCAATCCATACTTGGGATGGGGGTGGAGGAAAGGAGAGAGCTGGGGGAAGGTTTTTCCTCTCCTCCAATTCTCTATAGCAGCCCCGATCTAACCCCCTAAAAAACTTGATCTGTCTCCAGCTGTGGAGGGTAAGGAACGCTTTTGCAGAAGCACTGCCTGCTCTGTGGCCTTTCATTCCACTTCTCCAAGCATTGAGGGGCATACCGAGCATGAAGACAGGAACTGCCGGGACACTGCTCCAGTTCATGCTCTGCTATGACCACCACAGAAAACACTGTAGCCCACTCCCCTCTCAAGGTTTGTAACTGCCAACTTCATTCCCTAATGGGCCTTCTGGAATTCTTTATGTTTAGTTAAAATTCAGCCATGCCTTATTGGTCAAGAAGATGGGATCAAGCCCTGTAAAAGGGCTTTAAGAGGGTTCGGTCAAGCCTTTCCCTGCTCTGCTCTCCTCGGGACACCCTGACCTGGACCAGAGCATTGATGGGGGAGTTCTTACCCACAATGCACAAAGCTGCCAGCACCACACCAGGGCTGCCAGCACCTCCTGTCCCACAAGAACCTCTTCTCCAGACAGAGCAAGGGGCACCTTTGTACCCTAGCCATGCATCCCTACCCAACACAGCTTCCTTTGAAGGAAATCACAAACTGAGATACATATTTAGCTTGTAACTAAGAACAATTTCCCCTTCTTAGCATTCTCTGGGACACAGCTCGTCTCTACCCATTTACCCCCAGGTCATGATCTATACTGTAGGAATCTATGGTTAACCTAGTGGCTAAGGTATGGTAATGTTCGAGCCTCTAGGGCCTGATTCCCAGTCCACATTCCAGACCCATTCAAGGTTCCATCAAATTCCAAGCTCATAAAGTCCCCAAATGATCATCTCCTCCATTGTTTCCCAAACACACTCTTACTGACTTTAGGGCTCACATTACTTCTTGCACGTTTTCTTGCTTATCCTCCCTTAGTTCAGCAATATAGAAAATCTCATTTCTTTCTGTGTGCTGCCGTCTCTCCTTTACATCACATTCTTCTCTGAAACCTTCATCACATACTCCTCAGAGAAAAGACAAAGCCAGGAGTTGCTTTTAACTGAAAGGAAAAAAGTGAAGGCAGTCCTTAAAGGACTTCTTAGTCCTCCTGTTAGACACTCCAATAACTAAAGTTATTGTTATTGACAATAGTTATTTACAAGTTTATTGACAAGTTAGTTATTGACAAGTTTAGTTATTGACACTCCAATAACTAAAGTAACCTTTCATGAGAAACTTTAAAACTCAGAAACACCCTGATGAAAATTCATCTTTTCCATACCCAACTAAGCAGAAAACACACTAAGCCTGAGCTACAGAAGGCTCAGGAATGGAACACAGGAAATTTATGAACCCTTAGAATTAAAACATTCCTGCAAGAAAGGTGGAAATGGCTTGTGGTGGATCTAACATGAGAGCAGGAAGGAAACGAAAACAACCTTAAAAGATTACACATTAAGGGACCATCTTTGTGCATGATCTGGGAGCACAAGAAATGTCTCATCATCCCAGTGCTTCTCAGTGCAAGAATCACTGAGGAGCCTCCATACAGGTGGGCCAGGGACAAGCACCATCTGTCTCCTGAGCTGATGAGGAAGAGTACAAAACTCCACCAGAACAAAGACTTAAAAAGAGCAAAAAAACCAGAGTACAAACTCTAGGGAATGTAACAGAAGGCTTCTAGTCTTCTTTGTGATCCCAAGTTTGGCAAGTATCAGGCACTTTTAAGAGTATTACACCCAAAGAGATATCTACTAATAAATTTTGTCTTAAAATGCATTAAGTAAGGCATTCTAGATGGAATACTATTGTACAAAAGGAATTTTTGTAAATATAGTACAACATCAAATATACTCCGATTAAGACAGCTATATGTAATTTTTAAAACTCATTTTAAAGCCATTCCAAAAATATGATAATGTTATGCTCTATTATGATAATGCAGTGTCCTACTATTATATGACTAAAAGGCAAACATATACACAGACATTTAGAATAATTATACATGAATGGTTTCACATGCTATTTACTGTTGTGATCACATAGTGCATATTTTCCACTCTTTTCAAGAGGCTTTCTCATAACTGCTGGGAGGAAGTAAACTAGGTATTTGTAAGACTGTGTTCTAAATTTAAAAATCTATTTTTGATCTAAATTGATATTTGCATTTTTTTAAAAATTAGCTGGACAAAAATGAATTTTAATTTTTGCCCCCCAGCCAGTTCTGAGGAACAAATACATTCATCTAAGACCTTGTACAGCATACTTAAACCCAGAGCAAATTTTTATGTTCAAGATATAAACCCCAGAAAATATGAATTTATAATGAAAACGTTGACAGGCATTTAGCCATAGCTGTATGGATGGTTTATGCTATACAATATCAGTCTTACTTTTATTTTCTTTTGGACCATGTGAACAGACATCTGGAGTCGTACATCTCTGGTGATACACATTACGGAAAACTATGGGGAAGTTATAATATACATTATATTATAGAACATAGACAATATGAAATGTTTAGTCATACTCAAGTCACACAAAGTTTGACAGCAACCTCCATACTTTGAACCCACAAGACTAAACTCTTTACTAGATTTTGGTTGTTAAAGCCATATCTATTCAGCAGTATGCATACAGATATTTCATTGACGTAAGCAGTTTGAGAGTTCAGAGGAACAAATGCATACAAATAATTAATGTATGCAAATGTTTTCAAGATCTGTTTCTAAAAGTAATTCTTTAGGTTAACAGATTACTGCTAAAAATCTAATTGTGAGACGCAGTAAATTTCTGTTCACTATTAATTTCAATTTTATGAAGAGACGTTATATTAAAACTTGGAATTAACAAAGATTTAATAAAAGAATGAGAAACCATACTACAGATATTTACTTAATAAAGACTTACACCATATGCCCAACACCATCTTCATGCAGATGCATTGTAGTTTAATCTAATGCTAGAAAGGTACGGTTTCCTACTAGTAGTTATTTTAGTAATTAAACACTACACAACAATTTAATATTACCCGAGACTTTATTATAAGGAAAAAAAAAAAAAAAACCAACCCTAAGTCTACCCTATAATTTTTTCATCATTACTTTTACTTAATTTTACAAGCACCATAATTTTCTTTGATCTACAGGAGAGGAAAATCCAATTAATCACATGCAAAAATGTGATGTAAGCAGCACAACATTCAAAGTGTTAAAGAAATAAAGGGTCTTTTTAAGAAATGAGAACCCATAATAATTAAAAGACACAGCAAAGCAATATAAGCTAACTTTTTAGGTTACAGCTTGGTGGTCTGCTTCAGAAAACATATGTACATGGAATCTGCATAATCATGACTTGTATCAGTTGCATTTTAGTATGCATAAAGCAGATGAAGTAGTTTTTATACTGAATGTTTGGTGGGGATTGTTGTAACTTTGAAGTGGGCTTTTTTTAAAGACTTAATTTCTGTGAATTAAATCCTGTCAGGTGCTGAGTGCATCCTACATTTCCAAAGAAATTCAGAGCATTCAACTCTAATAAAGTGGGCTCAAGGAGCAACACTTCTGTGTCACAGAACAGATACAGTGGAGCTGCAGTCATCACTGAAAATGAAGAAACCCTGAACCAATGTGATGGTAGTTTGAATACAGGCAAAGATTTTGCTTTTTTCACAGTATTCTTGCTTTTCTTAAAATACTTATAAATGTTCCTAAGGTCTCAGGGTGTACTTTCTGTATGAATGACTCCTAGACGGGAAGCTTTTGATATAGTCCTGGGTGTGCAGAACAGCAAATGCCTAGTGCCATCTACTGGGAGCGCCTGCTCCTGCTCAGACTTGCCATCTTGTCCACAGAAATGTTATGGGCAAACAATGCACTAGGTATGCACACATTGAAACGTTTAGTCCGAACTTCAGACAAAAAAAAAAAAATTTAAAAATACAATTTGGAAGAACAGATCCACACTTCAGGTGTTAATATACAAACAGAAAAAGAACAAGTAAAAACACTTCACTAGTACAAGTGAAACTCACAAGTGCTTACAAAATAGTAGTTCAAAGAAGGGACAGGTCATCTCTATTCTAAGATACATCCCAATAGTATTTAATTAATTTAATGGGGAGGGGGGGAGGGGGAAGATAAAAAAACCTCTTGTTTCTGATCTACAACTATATATTAAATATAAATTATATATTGCCTTGTGTTACTTTGTTCCTTACAGGAAGGATAGAGGTACAATTCCAAGCATAGAAATTGAAACAATACTTTAATTCAAGTCCTTGTCCTGCAAATATTTTAACTGCATAGTGTTTAAAACACTGTTTGCAAGCCCAGTTTACTGTTCTGACTTTGATTCCTTACTCTGAGCATGGGTTCCAGAAGGTTAAAAAGTCTCATTCCATATTGAATTTGCCACTGAATTAGAAGGTGGCCAAGCTCCACACGGTCCCAGATTTGGTGGACACAGGGCATGGTGGTATGGTTAGAGGACTGCAATTCACATAGAACTGGATGGTGGGGAAATTACTAACTCAAAGTCTTATGTTACAAAAACTCAGGAGAGCTTGGGTGTTTTCTGTATATTCAGAAGCCAAAGTCACAGGGCATTGTGGCATTTAAGCAGAAATTGACTCTACATTTCATTCCTATGTTTTATTGGATACATGCTATGCCATTTACTTGCAACCCCTTAAATACACCACACACACCAAAAAAAAAAAAAAAAAAAAAACCAAAGGCAAAGCAAGCCTATATTAATTTTTAAGCATCTGGGGAATTTAGATCACTCTTAAAATATGTGAGATATGTGATTGTATATTATTCCACTGTTAGCAGATGAACTTGGGCTTACTATATATAAATATCTCTCTATATATATCTCTATAAAGTAGTCAGTCAGTGGAACTCAATCTATTAATGGTCCCACAGTTAGGGATCTAAGGGATGGGAATAAACAGTAGTGTTAACTTTTTATTCCAAAATGTGACTACTGGATTATGACAGAAAAATGACTTGATAAAACAGCTAATGCAGTGCTTTGAAAACAGGTATGGAACATCAAAACCTCCCGTGGGCTCTGCGTGTTTCTAGTGACCAGCTTGCAGATCTCCTTTTCAGAGTGGAAACAAAATGCCCAGAAGACTGAGTGTTCCCATGTTAAGGTAGACAACAGCAATATGAGCACACATCAAAAGGAGCATAATGAGGGCTAAGGAAATTTGCTTACCCTATATTTTTAGGATTTTAAATCTGGCTCAGCAGCAACTATAACAGGAAACCAAGGTCAAGCTGACACAATGTGGGTTATTCTCTCTCTTCCTCAATATGTGTTTGCAGTTCCTATCAAGGTTAGTGCGAGTTTTGTGCACATGTGGGGGAAATGGAACATAAATGCTGCAAAAATTGGACTCAGCTTTAGTTCAAATAAAGTCTAATAAGCTTTAGGAAAATCCATCGGCTTGAAAACTGATGTCTTATCACTGAACAAAAAAAATCTTTAAAACATCACCTCCATATGCTTGCTAAGTCCAGGTCTGGGAGAAACTGCTTGTAACATTCTGCACTCTTATGAACCAGTTGTGAGTGTAGCACAAACACCCAACCTGGCCCATTTTTGAGGCTTAATACAGATCAGCCAGGAGTGTATCTTTTTTTAATTGGGCATCTAGAAAATTTCTAGTAATGTTCAAAATTAACTCAGTACAGCTTATATTTTCTCCCACATAACCCTGTACACTGACATTATTACGCTTTCATTAAAGACTGTTGCCTTTTAAGTGAAATACAAAATACTTAGGTTTGAGGTTTTCATGATGTAATCAATTCATGGAGATGGGGTCTTATGGCACCCTTCCCAGACCTAATAGACAAACCTGGGCCTTACATGGAAAGTGCAGCTGCATGTGGGCATTAAATTGCACGTTTCCACTTAGTTATGTAGAGAAGTGTCACGTAACTAAGGAATATGCTGTCGGAGGAATTAAATAATTAAGTTTTAAATTCTGCACACTTTTTAAACATGATTTTCAGTATAACATACTTAATTTATAATAAAAATGTGAAAAGAAACACATGGAGTATAACTATAGTACACTGCTAAAAATATTTTTAAGTCTTATGATTTAATGATTTAATAGCAATCAACATGAAATTCTGTTAGACATTCTGTTTTAAAATTAGGAATGACATTTAATAAAATATTTTCAGTTTAATTACACAGTTTTTGCCAAGAATGAGGAAAATTATATAAAATTTAAGAGTCTGTATTTTGGACAAGGGAGTCAGCATTTCCAGGCTTTTTAAAATCTCGAATATGAAATTGCTCACTCAACTCAGTGACTTTTACAAAAAAAAAAAAAAAGCGCAAATACACTTCTGCTTCAAAGGAAAATTTAAACAGAACAACCCATAGCACATTGTTTCCTGCAGCAGAGACACCCCTTCCTACCAGGGCCTTTATTATGCATGACACAACAAGCAGCACCCATTCAACCTGAGGGAAGCCCACAGGCTCGCAGGGCCACTGGCTGGCTCTTTGTCACCAAATGCAGCAGGTTGAATGCAGACATCACTGTGATATCCTCACCAACAAAACCAGAGGCAAAGAACAGGGGCAAGAGCTGAGTAGGGAAGAAAAAAAAAAAAAAAAAAAAAAGATGAGAACAAATTAAAACATCAAAAATGTTTTCATTCACAGAAAAAAACAATACTTAAAATTTTATAAGACCACCACATATGACCATAATTCTAAATGCACTTTTTTTAGTGTGTTTAACTCATTCTTGCTACCCCACCCCCCAACATTTTTATACATATTACATGGAATTCAGTGGAACCATTTTATATGCTACAAAGTGAGAGGGACATTTTTATAGGGGACATTCACAAGCTGCTTTAGATATCCAACTGAGAACAACTTGGGGTAGTAGCCTAGTCACAAGTGCAGGGGTACTAAGGAAAAGAAACCTTAGAACCTCAGCTAGATAGTAGGAATCCCGCTTGGAACACCCAGAAATGCTGGGCAGATCAAACATGCAGTCTTTTTCTATTTATTTTATTTAAACCAAGATCACACTCCGCAACATTTCTGAATGGTGAATGCTGGAAACCAGTCTTTGCTAAAAATTGTTCTTTTGATGACTTGTTTGAAGAATGTGACATTTCATTGTAATAAACTTGCCAGATATCTTAAAACCATGGCTTTTCAAAGGCAGGAAATAATTCATGTTGTAAACTGTCCATAAGATATATTTAAACAGTCTTTCAGCCAGTTCAAATGTAGCAAACAGAGAGATGGCAGTCATGAGATTTTATTTCAGAAGGGTTTAATGCACAAATGCTAATTGTTCCATTCACCCCACAACGGGAAAGAGGAAATGCAGCTGCCTTACAGCCCAGCCATGCACAGACACAGCTCACTTCAGAAGATTATGTGATGTGGGACTGGAGCCAATCCCCAGGCAAAGTCGGTACAGAAACGCTCTGGGACTCTCGTGGAAGCAGGATCAGGCCCCTAGTAGCTGTGGAGCAGCAGGGCAGGTCTCCCAGCCTCCTCTCAGTCTCACTCTTTCTTCTGCGGCAGCCCAGGAGCCGCGGGGGTGAGTCCTGCCATGGCCCATAGCAGTGGCTGTGCCAGCCGGGGACAAACCTGCCACGGTCTCGTCCTGAGGAACAAGATTCTCAGAGGAAGGACACTTCTAGAGCACCCCAAACAGGTGCAGACACCCCATCCCTGACAGCATTCAATGTCAGGCTGGATGGGACTCTAAGCAACCAGGTGTAGTTGAAGTTGTCCCTGCCCATTGCTAGGGGTTGGATTAGATGGGCTTTAAAGGTCTCTTTCGAGCCAAACCATTCTGTGATGATTCCATGACCATAACAAGGATCCAGTTCCCGGCCAAACCGGTCTGGAGCGCATCTAACAGAAACCTGCCCGCATCCACACGCCTCAACTCGGTCGTAGCCAAACTAAACTCGCTGCGGGACTCCCGACACTTCCGTGCTGCCCGACGCGCCATCTCACACACACACAAACACGTCCCTGTCGTAGCGGCAGCGGAGCCGCGTGAAAACCAGCGCGAACCCCTCCCCAGCAGGCTGCCAGAAGACCAGAGGGCTGTGCGCAGCCCCACCGCAACTCCGCCCTTGCCCCGCAGCCGGCACTGCCCGCAGCCGGCACTGTCCCACAGCCGGCACTGTCCCGCAGCCGGCACTGTCCCAGAGCCGGCACTGTCCCACAGCCGGCACTGTCCCAGAGCCGGCACTGTCCCACAGCCGGCACTGCCCGCAGCCGGCACTGTCCCGCAGCCGGCACTGTCCCGCAGCCGGCACTGTCCCACAGCCGGCACTGTCCCATAGCCGGCACTGTCCCGCAGCCGGCACTGCCCGCAGCCGGCACTGCCCGCAGCCGGCACTGTTCCATAGCCGGCACTGCCCCGCAGCCGGCACTGTCCCACAGCCGGCACTGTCCCGCAGCCGGCACTGTCCCACAGCCGGCACTGTCCCACAGCCGGCACTGTCCCGCAGCCGGCACTGTCCCGCAGCCGGCACTGCCCGCAGCCGGCACTGCCCGCAGCCGGCACTGTTCCATAGCCGGCACTGCCCCGCAGCCGGCACTGTCCCACAGCCGGCACTGTCCCGCAGCCGGCACTGTCCCACAGCCGGCACTGTCCCACAGCCGGCACTGTCCCGCAGCCGGCACTGTCCCGCAGCCGGCACTGCCCGCAGCCGGCACTGCCCGCAGCCCCGGGCTGAGGCCGATGCCGCGCTCCAGCAGCAGTGGTATCGAGCGCCCCTGTCGGCGGCGCCGCCTGGCGGCCGCTGCCCATCACACTCCTGCGAGGCGCTCCACTGACAGCCCAGACGGATACTGCCTCCCTGCCCTCCTCCTCCTCCTCCCTCCCTCCTTCAACTGTAAGCAGCTTAAAGGACATTATTTGAAATTACCGAGAATTATAAAATAGATCCTGGCCTTTTGAAAATGTGAAGTATGTAAGTGTTCACCAAAATGTTATTATTTACTCTCACCTATTTATAAGGACTTGGAGGATATGCAAGTCCTGAGAGCCCAATAAAATATCACTGAGCATCCATGAAAGTACTTTATTGCAGTTAACCTAATTTATTCTTTTATTGCTAATGCTTTGATTGCTATTTCTGTTCACTCTTACATTATAGCAATGCCCAGTAATTCCCGTGGGAGGAGACCTCCTGGTGCTAGGTACTGTACACGCACAAACCCTGCCGCAGGAAGCTTACAGACCCCCATAAGAACGGCTTGTGAAGAATCAGTAAAGAGAAGTGCATTGTCAAACTCATTGCAATTAATGCATTTGGTTTGGAGGTGCTTCACCCCACCTGGCAATTCCATGGGTACAGAGAACAGATTTAGGGAGAATAACAGTAACATTGCAACAGGTTCATATCTTCCCTCTGCTCTTTCTGTGGTGCATGCAAGCTTGGCCATAGCCTTTAGCAGGCTCAAGTGCCATGTTTATGTCTCTAATTTACTTAAGAGGAACAACCAGAACATGACAAGGAACATAGGAAGAAGTCCAGAGAAGGGCAACGTCATTGGTGAAGTGTCTGGATCACAAGTCTGATGAGGAGTGGCTGAGGAAGCTGGGGTTGGTTAGCCTGAAGAAGGTTGTAGCCAGGTGGGGGTCAGCCTCTTCTCCCACGCAACTAACAGTAGGATGACAGGCCACAATCTTCAGTTACATCAGGGGAGGTTTAGGTTGGGCATTAAGAAGAATTTCTTCACAGTGATTAGACATTGGAATGGGCTGCCCAATGAGGTGCCATGGTCTAGTTGACAAGGTGGTGCTTGGTCAAAGGTTGGACTCGATGATCTCAGAGGTCTTTTACACCCTAAATAATTCCGTGAAAACAATATCCTGGGAATAGAAGGCTGGTGGTTTAAACTCCCATGCTATACAAGCCTAGCCCTCTAGAGGTTAAGCAAAACCCCCATGCTGGTGCTGGAGGAACCTGCCTGAGCCCCAAGAGACCCCATCTGGCACAGCATCCCACCTTGACAGTGCTAGGGCCAGGTGACATGGGGACAGCAATGCTAATACAGCTGTCACATGCCTGAGCCACAGTGCCACAGTGAGTACTGCAGCACTGCACTTCCACCACACATACTCACCGCCTCCCATATCTTTATTGCAGTACTGCAATATGCCACTTTCCTGTAAGGACAGATGCTACATGAAGAGATCAAAGAAGAACTCACAATTCAGGGAAAGGGATGATGCTTTTACACATCGTTGTTTGGGTTTATTTTGGTGGATTGTCCTTTTTAAAAAAACACCTGCTGCTTGCTGTGCTGCCTGCAACACCCAGGACACTGTTGACTCCGCCACAGTTGCCCCTGGGTGTCAGCAGACCCCTTGGAGCCCCTTCATGATACTTCATTCTTTAACGGAGTACAACATGGATCTTCTATCTGTTTGAGACTCATAAGATGGACACCATGCTCAGCAACAGCTTGCAAATCTTGTAAGTACAGATAATACAAATACAGCAGTAACTATGTCACTAGCTGATTTTCAGAAGCAGTTTTCTAGGATATGCATTTTAACTCCAGGGAAGCCTTCCTTTTAGGAGCCTAATGTTGGCAAATATTAAGGAACTACCAGCTTTCAAGAGCTTCTATACTGTCCATTGTGGACATTCAGAAAACACAAGTTTCTCCCCAAAATTATTAGCTATAAAGTAACATAGGTGGTCTGTCAAATTTGTCCTTCGGAAATTAAGAACTTTGTATGTACTCAGGTTATGTTTTTTCAACCTCTGTCTGCAACTAGAAATGTTTCTTTGGGTGAAGGACAACTTGAGAGGTTAAATTCTGATATTACCACATCTTGTTTTTAAGAGCAGTAGGGGAAACATCAAGGGTCTTGGGAGCTCGTAACACTACTGGTTTAATTTTTTTCATATTCAGTGTTATTCCTGACAACTCAGGTCCAGAATTCCTAAAATTACATGAGAACCCTAGCTCTCACAAGAAAAAAACATGAAGTTTTAGCTCTTTACAAGTAAATTAAAAAAACATCCACAAATTCTTAAGGGAAGGATCAGGGTTTTTTTCTTGCCCCAGTAATAAGACCTTAGTAGTGTGAGGTTTCTACTTTTTTCCAATATCCCTTCCCCCAGCCCCAAGTCTCTGGCCTCATTTGGAGGGCAGGAAACAATTAAGAGATAGGCACACACTAGTCAGAGAGCCAGGCTCCCAGGCTCTTGTCAGGAATTCCTATGTCACTGGAAAAAACAAAGAGCAAAAAAATGGCCACACTGAAGAAAGCCAAACAACTAGAAGTTAGAAAGAAGTAAAGGCATGGGAGTCTACTGTATTCAAGTGTTAAACTAACAGTTTAATTTTTATCAGTATTTGTTTTGTAAAGTTTTTTTTCAGTCCAGCAATAACTTTGAACAGTTGTTTTGCAAAGGGTTTACTTATTTATTTTGACACAAAGCAAACTATAACCAAATGTTTCCCTGACAAAACTTAGTGGATTATTTTGTGTATATGTTTGTTTCAGTTTTAATATTTGGATATTTCTTTTTTTCTTTTTTTTTTTTTTTTTTATTTGGCTTTTGCTCACCTAAAGCTGCTGCCAGTCAGTCAGCAGACAGGACAGATCAATGCTCAGGAACTGCAGAAACAAAAGGTGCAGCCTAAAGAGAGAACCACATGAGCAAGTGTTTCAGTAGATCATGTCTTTCTGTGCCTAAACAATTATTTACTCCCTAGTCACTTTTCCTTAACACATTCTGTGCTAACACCAAAGACCTTGGCCTTTCCTGCTCTCTGCACTGCACTTGGTGGCTTTAAGGGACTTTCCTGTTTGCAGGTTTGACATGGTGTATGCTATGGTGTGGACAAAGGCAATGTTGAATAGCTTGTAAGAGATGTTTAATAAACCATTGTGAAGCTGCCAGCTGTGGCAGGAGACTGGAATACAGGAAAACTATTCAGCAGGGGCCTGATGACTGCTGCTCAAAAAACCACACATCCTGTGAATATGCATTTGTGCTTTATAATTATATTTTTAGACAACTGCATGTTTCAATGCACCATACTGTATTTGAAGCATTTGGCAAAAAAGTAGTAAAGGTAATTGACAAAAGCCTGGGAAAGGATAATTTAGATTAGATATTAGGAAGAAATTATTCACTATGAGAATAATGAGACACTGGAGCCGGTTGCCCAGAGAAGTGGTGAATGTCCCATCCCTGTAAGTCAAGGCCAGGTTGAATAGGGCTCTGAACAACCTGGTCTAGTGGAAGGTGTCCCTGCCCACAACAGGGGTTTTGGAATCAGATGATCTTTAAAGTCCCTTCCAACACAAACCATTCTGTGACTCTATGAAATTTACCTTTAAAGAGAGATTTTGGGCTCTGTATTTTCATGTGCTTGTACATCTATTGAAAATGCAAACTAGGTGTCTTCAAAAGTTTGTGACTTGCTATTTGCTATTAAAATGTCTTGCAAAAGCTCACTGTCTGATGAGAATAAAACACTTTAATCATTAACAGCTAGGATAACAAAAAGACAATTATAAATTTAAGCTTCTCAAAGACTTATTGAAGAGGAATAAAGCATTCTAAATGAAATTTATTGCATTAACCTTACAGGTCTACAGAAGTACTGTAGCATATAACTTGCAGTCTTGTCAGCATATATTCCCCCCCCCCTATACAGTATTAGCTTCTCAGTTACAGCCACAGAAATCTGAAGTATTAGACCTGAATTCCCACTTCACTTTTAAGACTCTCAGTTAAAGCATGTTCCCCTTAGCTGCTTGTGCTGGAATGTACAAACCAAATGGCAATTCTGTCTACTTCTAGGAAGTTTATATTGTGCCCTGATAAAAGAGGTAATTACTGCCATACCTCGTAATATTTGAATGGAACACCAGGAAATGTCAAGGTTTAAACTTGAAGTGTTTAAACCTTACTGTCATTAGAAAGGAGCCTAAACAGTGAAGTTCAAAACCTTTTTGTTTTCTTGAATTTTATGTATTCTCTTATACTGGATTTTGTTCTTAAACCCTTCCCAGAGCAACTGAAACTCCAACCTAAAAAACCTTCTTGCAAAACACACATAAGACATTTTCAAGTACCAGTTTGGCCCACATATGCTTTAGGATACTGTCAGATCCAGGTGTTTTAATGGCCCTTACTTATAGGAATCATAATTTGCAAAGCAACCAGACAAGTCACTAACTGTGGAGTCTATTCAGTGTTTCATAACATGAACTGTAGCAGTTGTCCCTGCACCTGCAGAGCCAGCAGGGCTAGAGGTGGCAGATGACTGCCTGGGCACAATAAGCATGACCCACACCATGGCTGCTCAAGCTCATGGGGTGCACAGGGCCCTCCCCAGTCCCACGGCTTCCTCAGCTTCCTCACAGGGCCCACCAGCCCATCCTCCTTCTCCTGTGAAACGGTCCAGTTTATGGATGTTCTGAGGTATCCTTTTCATATTCTAGCTGGGAAGCTTCAGCAGCTTCTCTTAATGGTGGGAGTAGGGAAGGAGGAAGAAAAGTCTAAAGGTTGAGATCAGACAAAAAACAGAGGAAAGCAGGAAAAGCGAATGAGCAAAAATGCTCATCTGCTCACACTGAGTCCCACTCTCTGATACATAATTGACAAGCATTGCCTTATGGACTAATACCCTCCATACTTTATCCTTAGGATGCATAAAGGTTCCTACTGAGGTGAATCAGAGATATTTTTAGGAGTTCAGCCTTTAGTCTGAGCTTTATTACCCAGACTTCAGTCCTCCATGTAAGAGAGATGAGATTCCCACAATGGGTTTTAGATTATCATACAGCCTAAAATTATTATCTTTCCAATAAAATAATCATGAAAAATCTGGGAAAACAAACCAGATTCTGAAATCTCCGCACACAATTCAGCCTAATCTCACTGATTCCAACTGCTGACAAAAAGATATGCTATGTGAAGAGGCACCATATATCTGTGTTTCCATTTACATTAGAATGGTTCTCCAGAATAGAAAAAATATTTATACTTATAAATGAAAAACACTACATCTGAGAAGAAAATAAAGACGTACATTTAATTTTCATCTAATTACCAAATTGAGCTAACATTCTCTCTAGCAACAACTGCCTAAAATAGAAAGCTCACTATCTCTCACAGGAATAACCCTTTCTGTATGCTGAACTGGCCACTGCATTGTTCCCCTCTCCTGCTAGCAAAGAAACAGCTTGGCAACAATGAGGCTGGTGTAACTAAAGCCTGAGGGTGTGTCCAGGGGCCAAATTTAAAAAGTCTGAGAAGTGAGAAGATAATCAAAACAAATGAGTTTTTGAAGGCTGCACCCTCCCAAAAAGCAACAAGGGGAAAGGCATATTAACGCCTCCCTGTTCGGCAACTGGCTCCCATGGACAAGAAAACTGTGGGCTTGATTTCTCCTTATTTTACTACTAACATTTACACACAGCAGAGCAGTGATACTGATCCCCTCTAAACAACCAAAGGATGTGGCCTGTGGAGATGTGGAGGACATCCATGCCACACTGAGTAGGAGCAGAGGAGGGATGCAATTGTTTCTGCTTTAAGTAATACAGAAGAAAGTCCTTGCTCAAGGGACTCTCACTTGGTCCTTAGGGAGGGTAGTAAAATGGAAGGAGATTTCATTAATGTAGAGACAAGACAGCACAAGCCTTGTGAACAACAGGTGAAATGGGAAAAGAGAAACTGCAAAGAGATACAAAAAAGCAGCAACCCCAAGGAAGGGAAGAAACAGGACAAGTAAGGAGTCCCCAAGCCTGGGATGAAAGAGAATTCTTGGCTAAGGGCAGAAACCAGTGAGTCTCTCAGTTGAGCAAGTGCTCATACATCTGTAATTTGCAAATTGTTTCCCAATAGTTATGACTGGCAATACTTCCCAAAGGAAAGTAAATATAGGTCAATTGGGATTCCCCTCCACTCCTGCTCCTCCCAGATCTGATGCACTAAAATAGTGCTGAGCTGTGCTTTCATTTTCCCTGACTCGGTAGCCTGCCAGCATACAGCACATTCCTTTTATGGCAGTGAGTTTATAACTACAACAGTCGTAAACTATTCTTAAATGGCTCTTTTCTGAGAATCACGATCCTTTCAACATCTTGAAAAATTTCTCATTTTTTTCTATTCCAGGCACTCCTCTCCAGCACATCTCCTTTTAATTGAACAATTCCTACTGGCAAGCCCAAAAGCTTTTTGTCTTGCACACCAATAAAGGATTCATTCTCAATACTAAAATATATATATATATATTAAAAATTTCTGGGTTACTGCTGTGAATAGAACTATGCAAGGGGTACCCTAGCACTCAAAGACATGAAATCCATTTTTGTTATCAGGCTGGTTTGATTAGGTATGTCTCCCTCTCCACCATTATTTGCATTGTCAGGCTTACTAATACAGCAGAGATAACAAGCTTTCTATTCTATTTTCAATTTGGGACAAATCCCATGCATCATGGTAAATACAACTTCCTTTTATAGCCATGAACAGAAGCCCTTCAACAGAAATTTCTATTCTGCTATTCTGAAACACCTTTGTACTAGCTTTTACTTTTCAATTAAAAAAAAAATACTAATTTTGAAGATTAAACAAATGCATCATTTGGAATTGGCATTCTTTTAAGTTGTGTTAAACATTATAACTCAGCAGACTTTTTCCTCACCTTACAAAGATTATTTGCCTAGGTAACAATGCGCAATAGACACATGACATGAGCGGTTTCTCTTAGGTAGAATAGCTCATAAATGAAGTAAAGAGAAAGCCTCCAGTTAACTGGTATGACTTAAGCGGACTTCAAACCAACACAACAAAACAGTACACTCTTTTGAAAAGAGCACGGTCTCTCTCGTTCCAGTGAGATGCGCGCAAACCGGCCTTGCAGGGCTTTGTTTGCTGAGTGCGCACTCCCAACCCGCAGGGCACACACTGGCTGCGGGAGGGATGAGGGAAGCTGCCACTTCTACTGCACAGAGAAGCTGAATTCTCAAACATCACACACCACGTAAATTTGGTGACTGTCTTTTATGAGGCACTGTAAGGAAATGTACAAATGATACTTACTAGTCCACTGAAGGAGACAAAGTCCCTGAACATATCAGAGAGCCGGAAGAGGTGTGATTCCAGACATGGTTTTGCCCTCCAATTTAATGAGTTCTTAGAGTAAAATCTGTACCAGGGAATAAGAACTCCCAACACTCCCTGACACAGCAGGAAAGTAAGGCATCCTCTATGGATGCCATGGAGTTATTACAGTGTATATAGGAAATTACCAACAATCACTAGGTCTATTGCCAGCAGATTTTTAAGATATTTAAAACACTTCTAATTGAAAAAGTAGTTAGTGCTAATATCTGTCTACATGTGCACATATGCACATAATGTGCCTATAGATGCCATGCACCCTGCTAGAAAAATAAAGTTTCAGTGCAAAAGACACATTTGTCTTGGTCATATAATTTCATTCATTCTGCATTCTTCAGCACAAGCCATTTGAAAGCTGAATTATCTCCCTGTATTTATATTATTTCCTACTTGAGAAAATATAATTTTTATATCAGACTCTGAACCCAGACCTGAGTATCTTGTATTTTGTTAAAATGTTTTTAAGTAAAGGGTTTGTAAAATTTAGTTATGATCTCTCTGTCAGATAGTATAGCTTCGTCTCAGAGCAATTCAGGTGGTGATTTCTTTTTTTATCATCCCAGCTGCTAGAAAAGCGCTCCGAGTTAAAGACATCGTCGCTGCCAATCTCTCCCCAGCAGTCTCTCTCTCTTAGATGGAAATTTTCCACGTGGCTTTCTCTACAAACCAATACCGCTCCTCACCACCGAGCGGTGCCAGCTCCCCTTGATACAATCACACACTGCACAGCCCCGTGAGTTGTCCTTCAAACAGCACGCACAGGTCTACGCATATGTCAACAGAGCAAAAGCATCCTTTAAAAATGTACCTTTGATCGCACAGATTATGTCACGATGGTATGCAGAGCAGCCTTATGAATATACATGAAAACCTCAGCCTTTCATCCAAAAATATTTTTTAAAAATTGGAGCATATAGAAGGTCTGACATTGCACAAACAAAAACAGAAACAAAACAAAAAAACAGACGTAAGAGAATGCCTTACATTCTGCAGTAGGAGCATTTATCATCCAAAAACCAAAGAACCTTTATGCAGCTGAGAAAAACCTCAAACGTCCAATACATAACAAAATAAGATACCATCAAGTAAAACAGAAACTCCCAAGTCTTCTCTTGTCAAGGTAGTACTTTTATTTTTATGAATAGCAGTGAGAAGACACCACAACAAGTAGGGAAAGAGTATGACTTAAGCTTTGAGTGAATACTGAATGTCAATGACTGAAAAGTGAGAGAGCAAGGAAAACTATTTCTGTCCTAACAACAATAAATTTTATTAAAATATAAAGACCACTTGATTTTAAACCACTACCCAAATTTTCTGCCATTTAATAATCAGGATTATATGTACATCTACCTGTATTTAGGTAATTACAGGGATAAAAACATTTATTCAAGACTCTCCTTCTTACAAGAGAAAGTGTCGTAGAGCCATAGAATCACAGAATACGTTGGGTTGGAAGGGACTTTAAAATCATCTGGTTCCAACTCCTCTGCCGTGGACAGTGGCACCTTCCACTAGACCAGGTTGATCAAAAGCCCATCCAGTCTGTCCTCAAACACTTCCAGGGATGGGCCATCCACAGCTTCTCTGGGCAACCTGTTCCAGTCCCTCACCGCCCTCACAGCCAAGAATTTCTCTCTAATATCTACTCTAAACCTACTCCCAGTTAAAGCCATTCCCCCTTGTCCTGTCACTCCAGGCCCCTGTAACAAGTTCCTCTCCAGCTCTCTCACAGCCCCATCAGGTACTGGAAGGGGCTCTAAAGTCTCTCCAGAGCCTTTTCTTCTCCAGGCTGAACAAACCCAGCTCTCTCAGTCTGTCTTCATAGAAGAGGAGCTCCAGCCTCTGAATAGCTTCCAAAGACAAACTTTTTCAATGGAAAATGTTATGTGGAATCTGTGAGCTGAATTGTGATTTTCATTCCAGTGCAGTTTAAAAATCCACAAACTTTTAGGCATCCTGCACCTTTAGGCATTCTAAAGCTATTTTCCAAGTCTTGAACAAAAGATGTATTAATTCTAGCAAAACTTGTTTAAATTATTTCCCTTCTCTTCAATTCTCTTCAAAGTGTCCAAAACACAAAGGTGTCTCTTCCACCTCTTTTCATGGATTGAAAATACTTATTAAACATTACATTTTTGTCAATCCACATTTCCCAGCCCTAAATGTATTCAAAAGGCAAAAAAAAAGGCAAAAAAAAAATACTCATCCTATATCCCTCCAGCTGGACTTGCAATAACCATGCAAAATATTTTCTGCAGGGCGAAAAGCACTTACCTTTGGGAAAAAAAACCCATAAATATTTTCTCCTGCTCTGTTAAAGCAGACTTACAGCAGTGCCAGGTAGCAGCCACACAGGCATGCATGGAGCCTCCCCAGGCAGTGCTGGTGCAGCTGGGGTGGCACAGGGCAACAATGCAGCCACCAACTTCATTCTCCTCTTCCCTTAACCTTCAGCTACTTTCAAGGCTTTGTAATTTAGCTTCCCTCTGGATCAATATTCTAAGATAAATGTTGACATTTTCTTTGCATAATCTGTCCCTAAAAGTGACATCTGTTCCACTTCCTTCAGCAGAGGCAGCAGCAGGCACCTGCAGGCAGCTCCCCCACCACAGCCAGCTGTCAGGAATCTCATTAAGCATTGCCCCAAAGTGCAGTTTGTTTGTCCTACTTGGAGTCGTTCTCCAAAAAAAGAAAATCCTGCACTTAAATCATCAGGGCCCCTCTTTCCCATCTTGGTCCTGATATTTCACACCAGGCTGACATTTGAAATTCCTCAGCAACTCAGCCATGCCCTCAGACCTCAGGGGCATGAAACCTCGGCAACTCAGCCTCCAACCCCAGGACAGGGCCCTTTTCCTGTAGTTCACTTCAGCACATCTCAGTGGGAGCCTTCAGCATTCCCTATCAGGGCAAAACAATGAAGAACATACCAGCTTTATGTCCACCTGAAGTATTTTTGAAATAATAATTACTGATTAGAATTCTGATACATTTGCTCAGTATGTTATTTTTATAGCCTTGGTATGTATGTACAGAAAAATTCACATTCTCTTACCATTATCTATATGTTTGAATTCTGCGTAGTTGCTCGGCAAAGCAAATAAGAAAATTAATAAACCATAACCTATTATCAGTTAAGCCCATCTGCTAATTTCACACTTTGTAACACAATACAAAGAAAATAAAACCAACACATCAGTTTATCAGGTTGGAAATAGGACTGTTTAAAAAACAGCAGAGGCAATTGCCTGAAGTAGTTGCAGTGACTACTTTGAAACTTGAAATCTGTTGTGCAGACCTTGCTCTGTGCAAAAATTGTCACTGGAGCTGCCAAAGCTACTGCTGCTTTTTTTTTCTTTTTTTTTTTTTTTTACTTTTTTTTTTTTTTTTTTAAGATAAGTTTTTATCAAAGTCTATCAAGCTTTTCCCATCTCATTCTTAGGAACTGCACCTCAGGTACTTTAGCTGCATAAATATGAGACTATCAGAAATTAGGCATATTAAAGTTGATCACTATATTCCAGGATGATGGAGCTGTCCTGTGTGCCTGAAACCTTTCCCTGAGGTTGCTCTTCTTCTTCTTCTGACAGATTAAGAAATTTATCCTAAGCATTTGGGAAACAAGGAGGGGAAATTGTTCAGAAAAGAGCATGTACCTTGGAGGATTTTTGAAGGGTTTTTGCCTTCACAAAATCTCAAGAGGAAGATGGTAATATCCTTTTTTGAAAAGGAAGAAAAGACTGACTGGTGAATTACATGGCCATAAATCTATCTTCAATACACAGAAAGCTTTTCAAACAAAATACTAAACAATCCATAAACAGGCAATGAAAATTAGAAAGCAGTAAGCCACCATGATGGGCTTGTCAAAATCTAACCCCATAACTAACATACTTTCCTTTATTCCTTGTACTCTACAGGCAGAAAGAAAACAGCAAATCAAACAGACATCAAATGTAAAATACTTTTAGACAAAGCAAACTTGAAAAGCACTTTTCTTTTGGATCAAGGTATATCACAGGTGCAGAGCTGCTTGAATAAACAAACTCATTCAGCACTTCTCCTACTGACCAGGGCCAAAACCCAGCAAGTAGTCCTACTAAAACTGCATAGACACCAACCTGCAAGGAGTGTGAAACACCCTGAAGAGCTGAGCAGAACTCAAGATGGTCTTAACAGATTGGAGAAATGGTCAAAAACCAGCAAGATAACATTCAATACAGTCAAGTACAAAGAATCACATTTGGACTTTAAAAGAAATCTTCAAATGCACAAAATGATCAAAAGTAAGAATGCCAGACTAGCAGCAATACAGCAGAAAAGGATGTCAAGGTTACAGTGACAATAAATTGATCCAACAGTGTGAAACTATAAAAAAAAAAAAAAAGAGGCAGATAACGATCTGGAGTTTATTAAAAAAGAGAAACATAATACATAACAGGAGGGACTGGGAAGGAAGTCTGGTCTGCTCAGTAGCAGTGAGGTATCAGTTGGAATATGCTTCTGGTTTGAGGTGTAGGGCAGAGACAGTTGAGGAAAGCCCAGAGGAGAAGTAAAAAAAAAAAAGAGTGGTTCAGAAAGCCAAATGCCTGTAAAAATCTTTAAGCACTTGGCTTGTTTAGCCTACAAGAGTGATTGTGGAAATAGGATAATGCTCTGAAAATCTTTCTCTCATCTTAAATAGCATTACATCACTCAGCTATTACACTGTCTTTATTACTGCCACAGTTATTACTTGACTGTCATTAGAGCAAAATGTACTGGTCTGTAATTCGTATGTAGCTGAGCAACAAAAAGGGCTTGTTTTTCCCAGACAGCTACTGTATTTCACATTTTAAGACTTCACGAGAAGAGCCTAGAGTCTTACAAAATATCTATTGTAAACCTTCCCAGCATGGTTCAACAACTGCTAGAATAAATTGGTACAAACCAGCACCTCTCTCAAGTTCAGAGGCGAGTAGCAAAGCTGCCTTGTGTTTTTGGATGAGGGATACCAGGTAGCAGTTTAGATACCAGGAGCATATGGTGGGTCCTTTCCCAAGTAAGCCACTAATTTGCTACAAGATCTTGTCCCTTTTGTGAGCTTGCCTTTAAGTAAAAGCAGGAGTACACAGTCGAGCATAGACAATTTGGTTTCTTTCATGAAAAGAGATGTCAAGAGATGTGCTGTCTGCACAGTGTATTTTTCCACCATGTACACATAAGATCTGATGCAGCACTGATTTTAATTCTGAGACACTGATGAAGCACTGATTTTAATTCTAGGTCCTAGAAGTTGTTAAAATCACCTACACTCTCTGTGCAGGCATCTGGAACAGCCTCGCCTGCAGATTTCCCTGAGAATCATGCACTGGGGAATGGAGGGGAACAAGAACAGGGCAATCCCTCAGCCAGAAGGAACATTCTGTGGTCTATTTCCTTTTGGCAACAATTGGCATGGATCACTTCCCCAGGAAACTGCTAAGGTTCCATGTGTTGAAATTTTTTTCTATTTTCATTGTGTGGTGAAAGTGAAAGTGGTGGCATTTGGCAGCTACATTCCATCAGCACTATTGTTATTCCCTGATGGTAGGGATTTGTTTTCCATCAGGTGAATCACAAAGGTGTTGTCCCCTTTTGGAAGGACACAGAGCTAAAGAGACCCGTGGGGAAATACTTCCAAATGCCATGCATGACATTACTCTTAAAATTTCTTGGATGAGGTGACACTTCCCAACAAAACAATGTGTTAGCACACTATGTACATTTTGCTAAGCTGCTGCCCACAGTTCAAAGAAATTATCAATCCTGATGTTCAGATGCTACTGAAAGGAAAAAGCAAGCTGGGGACCTCTGCAGAAGTCCTGTCCTTAGACTTTGTCTGTGCAACACTCAAAAGCTGAATCATGTTTAAATCCAAAACTTTCTGGAAATAAAGAAATACTTATGCTATTAATTATTTTACAAAACAATGCTAAACTATAATTTAAGTCTGTGAGGACAGCAAAACTGTTTTAGCACCTTATAAGTATAGTATTGTTCTTGCCTGTTTTGGGCTAGTATTGTTCAGTTCCTCAGATCTTAAAGTTCTTATTGTAAAAAGCCTCTTTATTCCCAGTTCCAGTTGCAAGATTTTGTGGTTTTCAGATAATGCTGAATTGAGGTTGCTAAATGAGAACCAGAAGGCTGGAGCTAAGCAGATAAATTATAATTTCCAATTACTTCACCATAAATGGGGTTCCCAAAGAATTCTTCTACCCTATATTCACACAAAAAATACAGATCAGCATCTTCATATACTAAAGACACAAAAATCCCTGTTAAAATACACAATGACATTCTTCAACTTCTGGTAGAAATTAATAATGCAATATGTGTTTCCTTCCTTTTCTTAAGTGGTTAGTTGAAAATTACTTTAAAAACACTGCTATTTGGTTATACATTCACAAAATGCCACAGAGAAGGACTTAAATCTTTGGTTTTGTGCTTTTATTTTAAAGCTAGTACATACTAATAGCTCACTGAGAACCAAAGATTCTTCTGAGGGAAATGAAGCCTCTGAAAAGATAACAATAAATCCTACCAAAGCAAGGTGAGTAAGGGAAGAGAAAGTTAGCCTGTAGCCACTTCTACTCTATCAGACACAAAAAAAAAAAAAAAAAAAAAAAAGCAGCTCCAAAAGCTCTCAGGCTTTTTGTTGTTCTGTTTAAAAGATCTCTGTTTTGTGTGGAGAAAATAACCTTGAAATAACTCCATGTATGGACATGATTTACTCCTGAGCAAGAAACACCCTACTTCTGTCTAGCCTTGTAGTTTGTTCCGAAATAAGCATACCAACTTCGGAGTTACTCAGGGAAAGATAAATCCACACCTGACTTTATTCAACAGTAATTCCTAACTACAATGTCATAAACACACCAGGAATTTGAGGGTCCATGTGGGGGTCTTCTGGCTAAGGAACCCTTAAACTAGAGCTAGACCCAGCTATAATTAGGCCAACATTTATCCGACTTTCCTGTCAGTTAAAGCCTCCATAGCTTAAGTTCATACATAGCCTGGGTGCTACCAAAACTGCAGCTTTTAATGAAAAAGAAAAATAATAAAAAGAGGAAAATAAGGTCATTTTCCCTACCTGTGACTAATATTATGCTGCATGTAGCTTAAGAGTTGCTCTGTAATGAGGACACACTCACTTGAATTATGCAGCTCAACAAAGCTATCTCCAAATTGGATGGCTTTACTGCATTGCTGGCTTGTAGCAATGCCAGTCAGATGCAGACAGGCAGACTTCTTAACCTTCTGTCTGAGAAGATTAAATCCTTAACAGTGTGTTTTCTTTCTCCCTACTGACTCTTATTACCCCATCTTTTAAAATAAGCAACAAAAGAACCGTTAACAATCCACCTGAAAGAGAAATTCTGTTTTCTAGCATTTCTAATGTAATAAATAGGCCGGATCTCCAATGATACAGAAACAAGTATCATCTTACAAAGCTGACAAAACATGAATAGGTAAACAAGATCCTCCCATACCTTCATAAATAACAGGGCAAAGGACCAAATACTTCCCTCATGTGCAAGCTGGCCCTTACCAAACAGTTGTAGGGAATTCTTACAGTATGTACAAACAAAAAATAAGAAATTCTTACAGTTTGCACTGACATAAACATCTGAATTAACTAACCCCTGTGAGAGCATGTGACTGCTACCACTTGGAAAAATGAGCAAGGTCATTCAGTGAAAAGACTTTATTTTTGTCTAGGATCAACTACTTTATATGGCTTTGCTACCAAATATAGAAACATTACCCCATCTACAAAGGCACTATTTTTAAAGATTGTGTTTTTGGAAGAAAAATAGAATTGTTTTTTCTCCCTAAAAGATCATTCCAAATGTGTAATATTAAGATCCAAGGTACATGAGATAAGAACTGATCAACCACATTCTGGACCAACCATATTCTATATAATGCTTAACTGCACTAATTTTACTGGTTTTAACTAAGCAATGCAGAACTTTATTTTTTAAAGAATCCTTTTTAAATCTCAGAATTCTAGGATTATTTAGTAACTCTGGTAAAGCTGCTAACCCTATTTAATTCCCTACATAAATTTTAAAAGACAGTTGAAAAATACTGTTCTAAAATAAGCCATGTCTAAAATGAGGCAGGAGATTCTTTTAGAAACTATGAGCAAACGTCTGATTAAGATGACAAGCCACATGGAAACTACTCCCAGAACCAACCAAATTTGGCAGACAAGGAACCATGACGAACTGCAAAGGCACGCAGCAACGTTACAAAAAGTTTGGAATCATCAGCAAATAAGACAGAAAGCACTTGTGTCTACTCATCAAGGGCAAGAACATAAGTAGGACGAATTCTAAGCATTAAATTCTGGATTCAGATGAGTGGCACTGTGACAAAGTGGGAGTGGAGATCGCAGCTCCATTTACAGGTGACTTGCCATAAGCAAGTCGTATCAGTAAGGCAAAGTATCTGGCTAGTGCGGATTTCTCATTCTGACTTCTATCTGTCCAGAGGGCACATCTTCAGAATGGTTTTAATAGCAACAACGGAGAAAGAGCTAAAAGCATGACATATATAAGGTAAAGCTCTATACTTTCCTAAATGCTGTGTTTAGGGTCAGAACACTTACAGAAACTACCTTACAGCATATATCACTAGCTAACAGTTGACTTTCAGCCTTATCTGTAGATAACTACTGTTAGATTTGGCATTTTTAATACACAGCTATGTTTAAGATCACTGTGCCTCCAGACAGTCTTTGAGCTAAGAGGGTAATGACTGAAAATTCAGCTCAAGCAGGAAAGACAGCATTTATAGCTAATTTGTCAAATATTACAGGAAGCTTAATTAAGTCTCATTTCTGTTTCCAGGAATATTACAATGCACAAGTACAGCTACATCAACTTGGGCAGGGGACCGTAAGATGTAAATGATACTTTATCTTTTGCATAGATTGTATCTGTCAAAAGAATAACACCAAACAAATCTAGTCAGTGAACACACTGAGCTTCCTCAGAAAAACACAAGCAAATTCTGAGCTCACTTGTGAAGTTTAAGCTCCTTTTTTGACCTAGCGATGCACTATTTACCGCGAGCTGGGGATCGCGGCTGAACTGAACTCATTACGCACTTGGTCAAGCGCTGCTTCCCCGAGCCAGCTATTCCGCTGTGCGCCCCGTTTGAGTCAGGAGCTGCCGCTACCGCGCAGGACACCCGGAGCCAGGGGCTGCGCCGCGCCAGAGTCCAGGCGCTGCGGCGGCCACGGGAACGGCACGGCCAGGATGCGGCCGGGATGCGGGGCCGACGAATGCTGTCAGGGGTTCGCTCCGTGACACGGGGACCGACCCGACCGACCCCCGGCCCCAGCCCCGCTCTCGGCCGCCAGCAGGACCCGCGGGGTCCCCCTCAGCACCGACCCGCTCCCCTCCGCTCCCGCCGCAGCCCTGGCAGGTGCGGCCCGGCCCGGCCCGGCCCCCCGCGCCGCCGGAGCCGCTCCTCCCCTCGCCCCCGCCGCAGCCCCCGGCCCGCCCTCCCCGCGGCACGGCAGCGGGGGTCGGTGTGGAGGCGGGGGGCCGGGCGCAGCTCCTACCTGCGGTGCCTACCTGCGGCTCCTGCGGCGGCCGCCAGCGCCAGGCAGAGCGCGGGGAGCAGCGGCGGCGGCGCAGCGCGCATGGGAGCGGCCCGAGGGAGCGAGCGAGCGGCCCCGGCCCCCCCGCCCCGCGGGAGCGCAGTGACGGGCCCGCCGCCCGGGGAGCATGACGGGAAATTCCTGGGCACCGGCGGCCAACGCCAAATATGAACATGGAGCCAGAGACTCCCGCCGCACGCCCGGCACGACCCGGCAGCGCGGGGAGGCGGCCGGGACCCTGCCCCATCCCGCCGCCGCGGCACGGCCGAAGTGCCCTGTCATAAAGGGTTAAAGGGTGCGCTTCGGGCAGCCCGACGAAGCGCCTCCTCGCTCCTTTAAAGAGACGTTCCTGCAGTTCCAAGAGCCCCGGCCGGAGCGCTCTGGCCGAGTGGAGCCAGCGCTGCCGTGACCCTCGGCTGCCTGCGCGGCGCCGGCCAGGAGCGGGGACAGCGCTGTCAGCTCCGCAGCGGCTCCGGCTCCTCACTTTATCACCAGCCCCGAAACTACGACAGCGCTCAATGCCCACCGTGCCTAGCTTCCAAAAAGGAGGGAACTGAACGACATCGAACTTCTTCCTCCTGCTGCTCTCCTTCCTCACGCGACACGTATATGTATGCGGGACAAATGAATGTAAATAATGGACTTACACAGCCTTCTTTGTTCCTCCTACCCCCCCAAACATTCAACCTGTCACTAGAACAATTCTCAAAAAAACTGTAAGATAATGACAGGAAAAAAAGCCAACTTCTTCTGTTACTCTATCAAAATCGCTTTGATGACTCTTTGTACCTCAAAATACCAGAAAGAGGCTGCCAGCACAAGGTTAAGGCTTTTCACCCCTGTCCTTAACAGGGGAGACAACAGAGCATGTCCACGACTTGGGAAGCAAGGTTAATGTCTCTGCACTCCCTGTGTACAAAATCAGGACAAAAGTCAAGCTGACAGTTAAATGAAACTCAGCTGTGTGTGCCAGCTCACGGCAGCACCTGTTCACATCCTAACAAATACTAAAAATTAGTTACATGGCTGTAACAAACCGATCTCTCCCTCCACCCCAGATAAGAAAAACATTTGAGTCAGAGACACTCAAATATCTAGAAGGTGAGACACATATAAAAACCCCTAATAAACCTTTAATTCGAGTTTGGTTTGGTTTTTTTTTGTTTTTTTACAGGATAGGGTGACAAGTTACAACAAACATCTGATTTTTCTCAAATGTTCAGGTATTATACATATTCCCCTGTCTTGCAGGAAGGGATATTGGTCAACTTAACAGTTTAAGGTAAAATAAGCTGCATAATAGTACATATTACAATTAAAATGTACAGTGTTTACAAGAAATATATATTAGAAGCAAGATAGATGCATTTGCATCGAGGCGACCTTTTAAAATGCCACAGCTATATTTACATTCACTCTTGCAACAGGTCACAAAATGGGGTCACTAAGGTCAGGTTAACAAATCACTATGATGCACATCAAATACAACAAAATTAGTTTATACACATATATATAATACATATACATGTATATTATACATATACATATATGTATATAATAAAACTCATCAAAAATCTACCAGACCTGGCACAATCTACTTACCCATCAAAAATATGTACTTGTCCTTGGTAAGTAGAATTCTGCATGGCTGATTATATATTATATATACTCATTCATTAGCATCTGAGACATAAAACTGAGGATTTAAAATTTTCCGGTTAACAAACTTTCCAATAATAAACATGGTGCCCACAAAAGCACAAAGGTAAGGCACAATAGGATTTCCTGTTGCAAAACAGTGTGCATCATGTTTACTTAACTGTAAGAAAAACGTGCATTATTTGTGCAAGTTCATGCTGCAGATCCATCATATCTACAAAGTAAAGTGAGTTTCCATAACATTTGTGGGACTGGTGTGCTTCCAGTCTCACCTCCCACAGGACGTTCAGCCGGATAACTAGGTAAAATGGTTGTAGGAGTGGGGATTAGTAAAGCCAGTAATCTTAGATTTGCAACTAAGCTTCTCAGCAACAATTTTGTACTTCTAGGTAAACATTAGTAAATTTACAAGCTTGGAATCACAAGATTTACTGTCAGCTGCACTAGTTTGTATGAGCCAAAATTGTTGCAAGGAAGGAATTTAAAAATTTTAACACATAAATGGATAATTAAAACATGTTATAATATACTGGGAATGTCATTTAATCCAATGGTATTTTGTCACAGCCCTGACACTTGTAATAATAAATACAGCTTTTCACAAAATATTTTTCCAGTATCTGCCAATTGCTTCTTTATTGCTCACAAATTTGAATTCATTACAATTGGTATCAGACCTTTCACACAAAATCAGTCAGGTATTTTATATAAAACCTATAAAAGATATTTAACCTGTATCCAACACTTTTAAGTATTTGGCCTCTTGTCATGGTACAGCCAAAACCATATAAAACAATAGGTTTTGAATAAAATAGGAAGCTTATTTGCTGCCTTGACGCAGACATCCTCACAGAACACAACCCTTTTTGCCACCACCAGCATTTACATTTATATACAAAACCCAGTACATCTGCAATCAGTTCATCTTCCCTCACATTAATATGCAACCACTAATGCCAAATTCATTTTCCCCATACCCCAGCTGCAGAAAAAGATTCTTATATAGCAACAAAAAACTAATATTGACTGAATTTTTTTTTTTAACTTATTCATCATCAGGAACTGTAGTCTGCTTGTTACAAAATACCCACAAGATTATTTCACAGGAAACTATGGAAATACAGGAAGTCTTCTTTTCTCCATGCTTTTGTATTATCAAAAACACTTCTTGGTGCAAAAATACGTTACCACATCTGCAAATGTATAATGAAATCGGTATTCCTCATGCAAAACTTAAATGCATCGGTTTACTATAGCCCCAGAAAACTTTTTTGGAACAACTTGTTTTCTCTTTTTTGTCAGCTCAGTATTACTGCCTCATTTGCTAAGTCCCTTTGGAAACAAGACTTCTGGAACGTTCAAACTTTTATTTAATTCTTTAAAGTATTACATACAAAAAGCACTAAAAAAGGAAGACAGCGGCCAAACAGGAACATTCCTGTTGCAAGTAACAGTCCTAGCAGTTGTAGAAAGTTTTCTCAGGAACTTCCCTGAGAATTAGTTGTGCCTGTGCGAAGACGCAGATGTGACATAGAGTTCATGTGTTTGTTTGATGGCTTCAGTGGAGTGTTACAAGTAAGAGCCTGGGGGAAACGATGATGATACCGATCTAGTCGCAGGTATTTTACTGTTACCAGCTTTCCTACAAGGCAAAGAAACAGAAAAAGAGAAACCTAGTTCAGTATTATTGCATTTTGCTTCACAATGTAAAACACAAATATGTCATTACATCAAAATTAGTTTACCTTTTTTTTTTTTTTTTTTACAGCTCAATACTTTAGATACAAAACATTTCACCATTTAAAAGAACTCCAACTGCACCCATAGGTAATTTCTACCCATGTTTTGTTATAAACTCCCATTCCTTACCATCAAACCAAGAGCCATGTAATGCCTTGAAAGCCTTTCCAGCATACTCCGGGGAGAGACACTTGACATATACACAGCCCTAAGGAAGAGAAAGAGGGATTTGGGATTTTTGCAAGTCCAGCTGAAAAGGATGAGCAAAGTATTAAGATGTTACTGGAAAGACACTCACCTCACGTGAATTTTTGTCTACGGCAATATGAACAATTCCATCATTATCACTGCACTTCTCCAAGATTGCCTCTTGAATTGCTAGATGCCAGTGATCACCTATTTCCCTAGGCAAACAATAGAAGATTGAAGGGATTATGTAATTTTTTTAAACATTCACAACATTCTCATACTTCCCTACTGAGTCTGGTTTCTCTGCAACTTTACATAATTTTCTGGTAAATGCCTGAGACAGATTATGTACTTTTCCTACTGAATACACTGTAAATTGGCTCCTATAGTCCACTTCTGAAAATTCAACCCTACAAATCAAAATGAATAACCTCTATTTGGGGGGTGGGGTGTTGTCCTAAAATGGGCTTATCCAAGTGGTGCTTAGACTGATAGTTAAAAAAACTTTTACTGCCTTGCACAGTAAATGTCTAGAACACACAAAGTCTGATACTGTGATGTGAGCATTCACAATGTACAAGTGAACAAGTTGGACAAGCTGTTCCCTTGATATGATTCCTCCCTGACTTTTGGCAGTAGAGAGATGATTATTCGCTATGCTAACATTAATAAAAACAAGTTAACCAGTATATTCCCAGATGATTCTCAAGTCAAGAAAAAAAGACCTGTTTCATGGGGCTGCTTCTAGTGTATTGCTGAAAGGAATTCAGTAATTATTTTTAGTGTACAGTTACTGTAAGAGCAGCTAAAACTAGTTTTGTTAAACATACCTTGCACCCACAGCAAACGTCAAAACAATACTTAACAATCTAATCACAGACTGGTACATCCCGTGTTTTAGGTGGATGAAAGTATTCATCCCTTTCAGGTCTGGAACAAGAACATAAGCCTCCTTCCTCTAATGACACAAGCAGATTAATAATACAGTTTGTCTTGCACTGAGGGCTTTGGACTTCTGTTTGTGTTTTCTTTAAGATAACTCCAAGGGTATGATAAAAACTATTTCCTTAAGCAACAATCCTCTGAAAGACAGCTCACAGAAGAAGAATGCACTAGGGAGCACAATATGGAATTGGATGAAGTATCCCACTATGAACGTAATCCAGCAGTCCAGTAATGGAACTAGGTCTACTTCCAAAAGAAAAGGTCTACAAAGTCAGTGTATTAGAAGCTGCAATGCTCAAAACAGCTGACTGGACATAAGCACTAAGGACAAGTGTCAAAACACAACTCCTAGTCTAAAAATGTAGAGGCTTTTTAATGCACCTGTTGGGCATGGACTGGGTCAGTATTGAAAAACACTGAAGCTTACAGCAAAGATATAGGCTAAAATGAGAGATTGTTCTGACAAAATAACATTTCAGTAATTAGTTCCATTAACAGCAGACATTTTGAACTAACATTCTGAAACAGAAAAGTAGCCAATACAACATACCAATAAATATTACAGTGAAGCTTCAGGAATGGACTTATTTCAGTACCACTCAGACTAACCAATACAGCTCACAAAAACTCCTTTGAAGGACAATAAGGATGTTGATATTACTTAAAATTCTCTGCAAATCTCATGTTTTAATCCTCCTACAGGAGGATCAATTTGCTTCAAGAAGAACCCCTGAAATTTCAGTCTTGCTCACCCTACTGCAACCTGAAAATTATTATAGAAGCCACAGAAGCTGGTGTCTTTGACCAGTCATTAAATCTTAAAGACATTGAGAAAAGGTTTTTGGAGTACTTCTCTATACTAGGGGTAACACGGTCTTCAGCTAAATGAACTAAGAGCTTTTCAGTTAATAAGGCAAGGAACTAACGTGGCTAGAAAAAAGGCTGAAGAAATACATCTAAACTTTGCAATCACTTGTGTCTGTACTCTGATATCCTCCTCTATTTCCTGTCCTAATCAATAGGTTGTATTATTGAGGTAGCATCTCACATGTACCCTGTAAGACATAGGATATGTATTTTTCCCTTGTATAATCACATTAAGGAATAAATTACTCCAGAGAAGTTATTGGAGTCCCTGTATCTCTTTACAGTGGACAAAGAGACTTCAAAGCTTAGACAGGATTATCTGGCATAACCTATGTGTTAGTTCCAAACTCCTACAATGATCTTGTCCAGAGCCAAAGGGGATATAACAAAATAGTGGAGCAGATGAAGATTTAAAAGACTACAAAAAAAAAAAAATTATTTCTCCTTAGCTCTTGGTACATGAAACAAGGCTTTTTACTTATTCATACATAGTACATACTTCCGAATTATGAGAATTACAAGAGCATTAGAAACCAGTATGCAGCACTAATTTGTTCCCACTGCAAAAATCCATTTGCTTCAAAATCAGGCAGTCACAGTGCCACAATGTAATAAGTGATTTAAATTCAACCTTTTAATTGCAAACTGTGCAAGCTTTGTAGCAGTCCAAACACTCCAGAATATTGAACAATACTTGAAAAACTTAAAATCTGTTGTCAGGCCACAAGTCTCCTCTGTCAGCTGATACAATTGAACGTTTAATTTAATTAATGGAGAAAGATCAGACATTGCTCCAAATAGTTTGACTATATGCCACATCCTTCAAGAAGTGAGCCAAAGACACAGAGCAATACAATGAAGGACAGAAGACAGACAGTTAAGATTTTTTTTGTTTTCTCATAGATGTTAAGAGAAACATTTTTTTAAGAACCTGTGTTTTTTAACATCTTCATGTCTCTTCTCTTCTTCCAAACCCCTCTCAGAGGTAAGAAATGATCTCCCATTCTTCCAAAAGAATGCAGAAATACACATAGATAACTGTTTTTACTTACATAACTGGATCAAACATATTGCGAATCTTAAGACAGGGTGTCAAGCTGTTCGGTGGCGAATTTCTTCTATCTAGATGAAATGCTAAAAAGAAAAATAAATTAAATACTAATTATTTACAGGCATAATACCATTTAAAGAAATGTAAACTTTATACATTAATACTTTTCTAGTTTTACTCAGAAGAAAGCTTATTTCATATTCAAGCAAATTAGTTTTGCACAGTCTTCTACCACACTGAAGAAAACATACTGTATTTAGCTGATTTTTTTATACTTAAAACTTCTACATTTAAGGCACTCTCTTATATCCAGGCCAAATGGAAGGAATTCAGGATATTTTTAAAAATACCATATACTTGAAAAGAAAGGACTTCCACTACGTCTCCATGAAAAGACACAACACTTGGAGTAAATTTTTGGAACTTGAAGTTAACCATACAGTTCTAACTGCCTGATGAAATTTTCATTTCTTCCACTTTAGGGGCAATTTGCTGCCCATCTGGCTAATAAATAAGGAGACCTTAAGGTGGATGTTGCATTACATTTGTAGTGCAGTAACATGTCAAGAATGCTCTACAAGGACAAAGCTTTTATAGCCCTAAATGATCACACGTGATCAGAAGCTTCTAAAAATCTGGAATGAGACATACCAGAGGATAAAACAGATATAAGAAGAAAAATGAAAATCAAAAATAACAGGGTAACTCAAAGCTGAACAGTGCCATGAAATACATTCTGAAATCCTAAAATAAATATTAACTTCTCTAAAGTTCACAAGTTCTACTTGTCAGAGTCACAAGAGAAGACTGTACCATGAGAAAAGGAATCAAGGAGCACTTCAGATTCAGATAAGGCAGCTCTTTGCCTTGAGATGGACCAACAAATCAGCAGTGGAAATGAAAGGGGATAGCCTAGTAAAACAGCTTTCACGGCTTGAAGGAAATTTTACTTTGAAGAATAAGATAAGTAGATCAAGAGTTTAAACATAAGATTAAAAATGTCAACAACAAAAAATGATGCTCCAAACTGCTGCTAATGCTTCTCCTTTGCAATTCTACTTTAGAAAAAAATTTTCTTGACATATTCAAGATGTTACATTCCAAGAGTCAGATGTGTCTGTTTTGGGCAGATGTTTGTGCTTCTTACTGCTGATCTTTTAAAATCTTGAAAGTACATCCAAAATACATGAACACTGCTTCTCTTCTGTTTGCAACCCAAACAAAAACCATGTCACACAGACAAAATTAAGTCATGTGGAAGACACTGCTTGTGAAAGACAAGAACTAACCAAGGAAAATTCACTGCCTGGAGATACTGCATAGAAAACCTACTTCTTATTCAAATTCCCAAGACAAATGAAATACAATTACCAACTAGAAATTAGAAAAGGTAGCCTCCAATTCTAATATCAAACCTACTGCAAGTTCCCCAAATAACTAGAAATGTTCTTATTAAGAATACACACACACACAGAGTGCAAGTCACCAACACCTGTAATAACTGTTTTTCTCTTGGGAACAGATTTCTAAATATGCTGGTGACACTGTATCTATCTCTAAGCTGCCTATAGTTTAAGGACAAGTCCTTTTTCAATAGCACATGGTTTTGTAAAGTTTTTTGCCCCTTATTAAAAATTATACATAGGGTATACAATAAAAACTTTACAGAACTAAGCAACATTGAAAAATACATGGACTTACCTTACTTATGGAGGTTGGCTCCAGCAGATCAAGGGTGGGGTGAAATGTCACCAGCATATTGTACACTAGGGCACCACACCATACTGGAGAAGGTGATCTGGGGTGGCCTAGTCATGGACCTGGACCTGAAAAGGTGTGGGGTTGAGGAAATTATGTGCTGATTGTTTATAATTAGGTTTATTCAGCACATGGTTTTAATCTAAGGATGGAGAACGGTGAGGTTATTTGAAGAGATCGTAGACCCAGAGGATCAACATTTCTGCAAGCTGTTTATGAACTAAAAAAAATCCGTACTGATATTTATGGAAGCAGCTAAACCATGAGCTATCCAAAGGAAACTAAATGGGGAATTCACCCTTTAGTGCAGTTACCTATATAAACCAAGGTTTGCCTGTTCCAGTTTCTAATAACTTTGATGTCCTTTTGACTGGAAGATCTCAGGTGCTAACTGATATAACATCAGCCAGAGCCTACCATCAGCACAAGACTAAACTGCTTCCAACCTAATGTAACATCCTACACTGAGAAGTGTGCCCAGAGCAGTGCAGTTTATGAAAATAAAGATGAACTCTGTCTTTTCTCAAAAAAACTTCTCAAAATCATGGTAAATTAGAAGTAATTTTTGCAACTTAGATGGAGCTTTTCATGTATAAGGGAAAAAAATTACCATGGAAATCAGCGAGGTGTGAAATTAATGCTACAACAATAATAACTCTTAATATGTTTATTAGAAATGGCACCAAAGAGAGAGCATAGAGAAGACACAGGCAAGTTAATGCTGTACCTACACAGCAAAACTGAAAATAGCATAGTTAACTGATGTCTCTTGAACTTCATTTCACATCTGTAACAGCTGATTCTCCCCCTCACCTAAAAGAAGTTGTTTCAGTGACAAAGCTGTTCGGAATACAGTACTGATTATTCAAAAAGCTACACTGGTGTGGAGCATACAAAATATTCTTGGCAAGGGCATAAGTAGACATTCTTGCAGGACAACAGTCTAAGCTACACACTTAACTAAGCTTCTCACACCTTTTTCTACATAGGTCTAAGGAGTAATGCTTACAAGATGAAGATAAAAAGGCAGAGATGAAATAGGAAAGCAGAGACACAATTTCTGCAGTAAGTCACTGGTGGGAAAAAATTCAGGACTTTCATAAATTCCCCTTGGGGATAACTGAGCACTTTCAAGAAATGGAAGCTACTTTTTATTTCATTCAAAATGCACTTTGTTTTACTACCTTAAACTGAATATCACTGTATTATTCCAGATTTGAAGAGCAGCAGCAGCTAAACACATGTGCTTTTGTCAACCCCTTTATCACTGTCTATAATGGAAGAAGTGTCTCTGGCACTGGCTTCAAAATGAACATCGAAGAGATTGTAGTACAGCTTTCCATGCCCCTTGAATTACTAATAGATTATTGCTAAAGGAATTTGCAAGTATCATCACCATGGGTTACAAGACACCCCAAAATATCTTTAGATGTGAATTTGATGAACCTGATAAGGCTGAACACTTACCTCAAATATAGGTAGCTATGTTTCTTAAAACCAATTTTTTTTCTGTCTTAAGCCATGGATCACTGCAATTTATTAAGTACTAACCCTTCTTATCAAAGGCAAAGACACAAAGAAAAAACAATTACCTGAAAATGTTAAAATTATGCCCTTTCACACATCATGAGGTTCTTTAATACACATGGAAGATACTGAAATTAATATCTTATCAAAGAGAAGAGTATGGCTAGTTTATTCAGCTATAGAAGACAAACGTAGGATGGATACGGAATTTTACAAGCAGCATGAAATCCAGTTTTCTTGCAATAGTTAAGAGTATAATTGTGGTTTGGGGTTTTTTTTATTTGTTTTTGTTCAGAGAAAGGATTATGTTCTCACAAGCCAGGGAGGAGGGGCGTCATTCACAAAAGGGAACAGGTTATCTTCCATGCTGCAGGATGAAATATCACCCTAGATGTGGTACATCAGAGAACCTCTTTATCTCATCTCTAGAGCTATCACGGAACTTCAGCTTGTACTGTTAGCTTAGCTACACTGCAGCCCTGCCTATCTAGTTTTCTTCAGAGCTCCAGTTATCAAAGGTGTGATAGGACAATTGTATCTGTTCCTTCAAAAGCAAACTGAACACACTAGAATTGGTTCTCTCCACTGATTTAATGAAATCACTTGACATGATCAAAATTGTTTCTCAATTGACTATTCTCTCAGTACACTGTTTTCAAAATATTGCATTTGCCCATCCTATAATTAGCTCACCTACTCTTTTCTTTTTAACAAATACAACTACTGTATCCAGTAGGTAATATTTCAAAGGGATGGCACCAGAATTTATTCTGATCCAGAAAAAAAATAAATACAAACTAAATTGTCAAAACACAGGCTGCATCCTGAAGGACTGGACAAAATATTACAGTGATGCTTTAACACACTGCTAACAGACTGCAGGCATTAGATCTCAGGCAAGCTACAGGTTCCACAGTTAAAATGTACACTATCATTCCTGGATATCCTTGTATATGCCGACAGTCCTTTCTGAAAAGGGTTTCTTCTTCAATTGCACATGCTCAGGTATTGTTCTCTGCTATAGAGCACTACCAGATTGAGATCTGGTTAAAAAACTGCAAACTTGAAATTTATTCATGAGATTCAAACCCAAGAATTCATTTTGATTTTCTATATGCTGAATCTGTTCAGGGCATAGCAGTCTTGAAGAGTACCTAGATTTATAAACTTCTACATTCAAACATCAGAACTGGAGTATGAACTTAAATTCCAGTTAATGTATACTTCCAAGAAAGGAAGAAAGTAACACATACGTGTAGAATTTCTAACATCAGGAAAAAAATAGCTGTGCAAAAAGCATGAGACTTATGTAATAGAACTATTTCCAACAGTCGTTTGAACACAAGGAGTGCAAAATAGAAACAGCCTTTGCATGCGAAAACTGCCTTTGCCTGCTGTCGTGAGCCATTGTCATTGCAGCCACCCCATTTCCCCCACCCTTCTGTTAGAGCCAAAGTATGCAATTTCAATTCTTCAAAGATCTTCACTAAACTTCAAACATAACAAGAAAATTAGAAAAATTGCACTTAAAAGGACTGAAACAGAATGGATTTTGATACATCCTATGCAATAGAAAACAAGAGGTCTTAGTACATACTCTAAGCAACATACAGTTAAAAGCCACAGCTGAGAGATCAAGTTATTCTGTCCATATTTGCAATATGCTGAAGTAGGTATCAGATGCTCAAACTGGGATGGTACATAACAGTAGCTACCACAGCAGTCTTTCTAGGAAATTTTGGAGACCACTGTTTTGTTTATAGTCTTGAATGCATATTACAGGTAGCAAAACACCACCTGAGCTATCACACACTGAGGCGTCTCCAGGTGAGGAGAACCCAATCCGATTTCTAACACAGAAGAGAAAGTCATGGAATGACTTATACTGCAATCAAACAGGACAAGAGAAACTGAGAGCAAATGAGCAGCAAATTTAAACTAGAGAATGATGTTTCCCAGCCTGCATTGAACAATACACTATGTAGAAGATTCAGATTTATAATACATATATAGATTGCAGAAGCTGTGTTCAATTTAAGTGTTTGAAATTCCATTGTGGCAGTACTCAGAGATGGAACAGAAACAGCTGTTGCCAAAACCCACCATTTCTGTATTGCAACTAAAGCACTTGCACATCCCTAATATCCTGGAAAGAAAAGGTTCCACAACTCCTGGAATACAGTTCATATACACATCTTACTCATGAAAACTTTGAGAAATTGAGAAATCAAGCAATACAGTTGTTACAGTAGAATGCCACATTACTACTACTGCAAACAGAACCTCAAGCCTGCAGTAGCATTCACATGGTATTTTTAAAAAAAGCAGCCCTCATTTCCAATGAATTACTTAAAATGAGAAGTGTAATGCTAAAATCAGTAATATAAGTTTGAGAAGTATATAATGATATTACTTGCTTTCACACTCGGGCAGAGATAGAAATGACCATTCTTTTTTAATTGCAAACCAGAATTCAAGTCCTATAGTTCCAATTTTTCATTGACCAAAAAAAAGAGCAAACCAAAACCTGAAGCTTAACATGAAGAAAAATAGAAAAAAAAACCAAGAAAGGTCTTTCAAACCAGGAAAATATGACCATTGCAGACATATAACTGCAAACCTACTAGATTCTTGCCACTTGGTTTCATGATAAAGCTGAAAAGTGATAGACCACTGAAAAATCCATGTATGACAAACTGCCTTCTCTATTAAAGCAAATGCTTTACACCACAGAGTCTGAAAAAAAATACAGTGTAGAAAAACATTTATGACAGAGCTAGAACATCTAACACTATTAGATGTTCCAAATGCACATTTTCCTAATTGAGGAGTCTTTTGTCCTAGCAGTTTCCCTTTTAAAGTAATTATCTCTTCCTCCTAACTTTGTCTTTAGGCACCTTAGCGACAACTTAACCGTAGGAAACTTAAGTGTGCAAGATCCAATTTATCTGCTGTCATATACAACCAATTACATTACTAACAGTAACTGTAAGGCATGTCAGAATTTCATCAACTAAAGAGTATTTTCTTTTTAATTCACAAAAAGGAAGAAGTAACTCACTTTGGCTAAATAACCACTGCATTTTTCTGCAGTAGCTATAACAAAAAAGCTCATTTTCCTTGAAAACAAGGCAGACACAATGCACCAAAAGTAAGTTCATAGAACAAGATAATAGAGAAATAGCACTGACAGTTCATATCAATCCTTAAATTCATGAGAGAAAACAAGCCTTTCATGCTTGTTTTCAAGCAACAGAGTACCACTTGTAAGTTAGATGCAGAAATTAAGACAATTATATCGGCAAAATATATCTTCAATACCTTGGCCTTGCCACACTTTCGAAGGTATTACTAAAATTTTGTCACACGCTGCAGAAGGTTGCATCCACTTCCAAACCAAGAACTCGGCACCACCTACTCTTCGTGTCTCTGTACGAACTCTAGATTCATTTGCCGCAAGAAAGTCAACTGCTCTGTTCCAGACTTTATTCATCTTCCTTCTTAAAAATTGAAGCAAGAATTACAAAGTTAGCATTACAACAACCTGCATAGTTGACATCCACCAATGCTTTTCCTCCCACCTGTGCCAACAGGAAACACCAAAATACTACACTGTGCAATCTATTAAGAAATTAAGTTATTTCTATCTGAAATTAAGTTAATTGACCAATTTTTTTTTACTGGTTTTCCCCCCTTTCAGTACTTCTAGTGAGAACGTACCTGTCCTGAGGTGGTATTAGAGAATCACGCACATGTAAAATTGGCATGTAAGACTGCAACTCTTTATTTTCTGAACATGCCTCGCTGTGGCTTCTTAGAACATCTGAGGAAACCATAAAAAGAAACCAAACTGATAACTATGCGGCTCATGTAAACATTAAGAAAAGTATCACTTCTGGCAATTAACACCTACTCTGAACACCCCTCGCAATTTCAATAGTTAGGTTTCTCTGGCATTTTGAAACATTGTTTTCTCTAAACCATTCTTCAGGCAAATTAACCAAACAGTATATCTATGTATCCCAAAAAACGTAAAAGTAAAGGAAGGTAGTTCTTACAGTTACTCTTGATCAGTACTTTTTAAGTGTTAGCAAAGATGGCCATCTTTGAAAATAAAGCGCTTTCCTTCCACCTCAACAAAACTTGATTTGCAGACAAAAAAGGCAGGCACATGATTAAAATAGAACAGTTCTGATTCCTCTGCCCTCTCTGTATTTATCGTGACTACCATAAATGAAAGTAATAGAACAACTTAAGTAAGACTACAAGGCTACAAACAGAACCTACTGCTAACACTGTGGCTTCAAGTAGAAAGAGGCAATTTAGTTACACATACTATTTTGCCAAAATAACTTCTGCTCAAAGTAATTAACTAAAAAGCTGCTTTTTCTATGAAAAATCATTAAGGATGATATTGAGAGCTACCACACTTTTTTGGAGTGGATATTTTAACTGAAGTTAGCTGAAAAAACCATACTTCAGTAAACAAACATTGCATTTATATTTATATTCAATAGTAGGACAAAAAAACTACCAAGTCAATGGCAACATTATAGCCATGTTGATGTAATTCACGAATTACAAGCTTTATGTCAAAAGCTTTGATTATGTTTAAAGGATGGGGTATTAAAAAAAAAAAAAAGAGAGAAACAAAACACATGGATCACAATGGACCAAGAACTCTAAGAGCATGACAACTAGTAAACATGAAGAAACAGAACTAAATTAACAGTTCTTTGAAAGCTTATATGACACTGATACAGATATATCAGACACAACTGAACATGCCATACCTATGATTTTCACCACCATATCATACATCTGCTTTGTTTCTTCTTCCTCTTTTGCCCAACGGTATTTCATGTAGTGTAAGACTCCCCAGACCATTGCTATACCTGCATTAACATGCACAGTACACTTTAAACAGTATTAGAGCATTGGATATTTAACAGTTTACAGGGCATACTTCAGAAGTAGACTGAACTATCTAACAAGCACTGTACATTCCAAAGATAGTGAAATACACTGTACTTGCTGTCTGTATTTTATACTCTTACACAGGAACACAAACTCTTCCACTTGAAAGAGCAGTTACTTCTATTGTTTTAAGAACAGCTCAGTATCCCAGATCATATTTTCTGCAGTTACTTTTTAAACGTCCTGAAACAACAGTGAAATATCCTCAAAATTAAGGCTATCATCTTTTTAATGAACAGTTTGCTTTTTCTGATCAGTTCAACATGAACTTTTGAAAGCCACAAGATACTGCTCTGGCAGGGAAAAAGATTTCCCGAAGAATGAATATGTTCAGCTGACTAGAGAAGCAGATGATAACAACCAGTGTGGAAATACAGTGGTGCAACAGAAATGCAAATCAAACCCCAATTTAATCAAGATACCAAGAGAAACTTTAAGTTTTATGGTTGAATAAAAACTTTCTCTAAACTTGCTTTTCCCCATGCACTTAGATAAATATGAGTTACAACAAAAAAAGATTGATTATTTTATTAACTTACCCCAAAGCAATATTGATAATCTGTGAGTTACATTAACAAACGCACGGCGAAAACGACACCTGAAAGACATCTTTGGACTAGTGGATTCCAGATACTTCACATCTGTCACATTAGTGACATCCATCTCATTAGGGTCATTGCTCAAACACCTATTTAAAAATATACAGTACTTATGAAAAAGGATACATTCTCTTAGAAGAAATTAAATTAAGAAATAAACACCACTTACTTTATGCCAACATCTTCCCCACTATTCAAGATCCATTGTAATGATGTGTTAAGTACACTTTCATATTCTGGATCTAAATTCTGTCAAAATACAATATTAATCAGTAATTTCATAAATAACCAGGGACTTATCATGCCAATAGAACTGAGACACTGCACAGATTAGTAGTCAAAACTGTATTGTTTCATTCCTGATACTTCAGATTCTGAGTATGTGTTCACTGCATAAAGTAAATCTATTTATGCTACAAGCAGTTCTCAAGACTCACCAGTATCCCTCAGACTAAGGACTATTTGAAAAGCCAAGCCATACTCACTGCTTTATTCATGACTCTAACCTAGGCTAAGAAAAAACTATTCAGCCACTAGGCGGCGATCATTGGAAATCTACTCCGAGAGTGAAACTTCAACTAGATCCAATCTCCACTGGAAATGCCTCCTATAAAAGCAGTTCCATGCTCCATATTTTTAAGAAGCTTGAGTAAATATAATTTTAACAGATATTTTGAAAAAAAATCCAGTATTTGTAGAACTGACATCACTACATAGACATTGACTTTTTAAAGAATTATTTGGTATCAATTCTAATAAGATAAGCACTGCTGTCTGAGCTAAGGCTTTCTCCATAGCTCATCCTGCATGTTCTTTTGCAGAAAAAGCGAAAATGGAAGTTACTGTTGTATTTGAAATTATAGTCCCCAAAAGTTTTATTTTCATCTTTCCTCTGAACCTCACATTGGCTTAGAATTCAAGCATAAGTACTTAAGAAAAGACAGTAATGGTTTTATTTTACCTTTGAGATTAAAGTATTGAAAATTTTATCACTGAACATACAAATTCTGCAAAGCAACTGTATGGTTAAATAAGACTTCCAACAAAGTAACAATTTTTCATATTAAACTTGAGCTTCCTAGCAGAGCTAAAACAGTTATGGCAACAGTAAACAGTTATGTCATTCTTTCAGCATAACAGATAGGCAAGACAATCAGCTCTAGGGCATCACCATAATTTTTTCCATAATGCACTGATTTTAACAGATACAGATTATTATTGCCAAACCATAAACCAAGTGTTAGCAGCTTCTTTGGGATGCTCTAAATCATTGCCCCTTTTTGTCTATTACGTACATGTTTGCCATAACATAAAATTTCTACACATTTCTACATTAAATAAATCTGTTTAACTCCTCCCCATCCAATCAAAGAAATCTTACACTCTCTGCCTCTTAAAAGCTTCAAGTAGTTTTCCACTGAAGGGTACACCGACATAGGCTAAAATAAACCCTACAGCTGTCAAGACAAGGCAAGAGTCATCTTTTATTTGGGGAGTGAGGCAGGGCAATAACAGAGAGTGGGTTTTCATAATACTGCACAGTGATCAAATTAACAAAAAGGCCTTTTTTTGACCATTTCTCTTTAAAGCATTAATGAATAACCTCTCCAAACAGCTGCTGCCTATCAGGCTGCTTGCCCAGATCTACCCATCAACCTTTCTCCATGAAGAATGGAAAACAGTATCCTTTTCTTCTAAGTCTCAAAAACCAATACAGTGATTTCTGGAGAAGCTTCTAGATATTTGAGTATTATACATTTAGTATTTTCATGTTGGTCAACTATTTCCATCAATCCAAATAATCTCCTGGTGTTTTACTGAAAAGAGAAAAAAGCCCTGCATGTCACTGAAGCACTACTAGCTACACCTTCATTGCAATTAAGTCAGTTTTTACCCTCCCTCTCCCCAAATGCCCATTACATTCCCAAATAAAAATCATACGTAGCATGTGCTAAAGTCATCAGTTCTGATATTTTCCAAATAATATTCAATACTAAGTCAAATTTTAGTCAATACACTAGATATGAAAACAGGTCTTACAAATTGTAACTTATACAAATCTTCTATACAATGAAAAATAACTAATTTGCTTACTTTTAAATATGCAGCTGCCTCCTGGACGGAAAGGTTTCTTTGAATAGAGCTGCCACATTCATGTTCCCCTGGTAAAAGGAAAGCTTTTATTTTGATCTATTTATTACGGCATTATATAAAATAAAATCACCTAAACACCAGCTTATGGTTAACAAAATTTACACAAGCAGCCATAGCAGTACAGTAGTTCTCATAGGTTCCACTAAAAATACAGAAAAAATCTCTGCACAAATTTCCCCTTCAAAAGAAGCTAAAAAACCCCGATGATTTTCAGAACTAATAATATGTACAAATCACAGCAATGTGATCTCATGTATTGCTCAGAAAGTGTATTTTGGTATTTACACCAAAAGCAGAATAGGTAGCATGAAGAACTATCAGAATGCTATTACCATAAAAGTTACTGTACCCTGACTCAGCTTCCAGATATTTTCCTTTAACTCTGAAACCTGTATTATCTTTTATAGAGCCCAAATTCCATTTGAAATATATCCATAGTATTTCAGGCACTAAGAAGTTACTGCATTTTAGATTGGCCTGTTCTGGTAACTTATTGCTTTCCTGAACATGCACAAAATCCCACTATAGCTTGAAATGGGCGCTTTTAACATCTTCTATTGGTTTTGGAATGTGTGCAGAAGTAGCAAGGAAATAAGGTATTTATATGCATAGTCAGTCCTCAGAGCAATGTGCCATCATCCCCCTGGTTTTCTCTGCTAAACTAAAGGTACATGGTTCATGTAACGAAAAAATAAGTAGCGGAGGTAGAGACAGTCATATCAACACAAAGCTATACAGAAAAGTAAAAGATCTAACACCAGTTTTCCATCTATCACTAGGCCATCATTTCTGAAGAACTGTCAGCAATGGCAAGTCACTTTTTTCCCTGATATTTCTTTTAAAAAAACCCTAAATCTTGGCATCTGCAACTATGCTTTTACTGTGCCAAAATAATAAAATAGGAAACAACAAACCCAGTCTTTCACTGGCTCAGCATTATGGCTGCCTTACCTTCTTCGATCTATGCCAAGTTGTACTATTCCCAAAGCTATAGCAAGGCTAAGAAAATTTAAGATACTTGTGCTTCTGTAAAATGTAAACCTTCACTTATATTGGAATATACTTTTAAAAAAGCAGTTTCAAGTATTAGCTCCTTACACAAACAGGAATATTCAAGGCAATGTGAGCAAAATTAGGAAACACTAGCAAGTTATGGAGAAGCATATTCATGCCTCATTCATTTGGAGTTCCAAAGAAATACACATTTCTATGAAGCCAAAGCCCTTCTCAGACTGCTGAAGTTTTGTTCAGTACACTTCAACAGATTTTAGAGAATTTGGCCTTGCAAGCACATTAGCCTAACTGGGATGCTCTTAGTGTTGGGATATAGAGAAATAGGAACAGTGTATGTTAAGAGTGCTTATATGCTAACTGGCCTAGAAGTGCTGCTGGAACTAAGCCTGTGTGCATGCATGTATTTTCAATCGAGTGCTGAGCAGAAAACTTTACAAGTTGTTTCACTTGAAAATTAGCATGCAACATCTAAGGCTTTCAAAGTGCCCAAGTCTGTCAGGATCTGTGATATTTAAATGCCCCCAAGATTGTAGAAAGTCTGTGTCTTTCAGCCCCGCTGCCAAAGAAGGAGTCGTAATTCATCTGTGCTGGTTTTCAAGGTTGTTTATTTCTTCTTATCTAAAATATTTTCTCTCTGACCTGCAGCAGGTCTGTCTCGCAGGACAGCATGCAGGGATCTGCCCCTCAGTGGGATGTTACAAACATATACTAGAAACTACGTGTGCTATATTTACAACAACGTGCCAATATCATGTTGAATAGTGTGTCCCCAGCCTAAACCAATAGAAAAATGCCAACACCACAGTGAAACATGGAAGGCATGAAGAAGAAGAAAAAGGACAAGGCACGCCCAATTTTCCTCCATCTTGCCCACTTTGAACCCCTTATCTAGAATCCTAAAATTCTACTTTTGCACCCATGCCACACTAATTACCACTTACATCAAACACTCAGAGCTTGTAATTCATCCTGTAAGATTGAAAACTCTTCTCCATGGATAGAGATCTGAGAGAGTGTCTCTCAGGGCTCTGTACAGGGGGGTTCCTGACCCCCTGCCAGAGTCCCAGACCTTCCAGGGCAGCCAGAGAGGGATGCCCTGGATTCCCACACAAGTCTACTGAAACAGCAAAACTAGACAGATCACTGCTGAAAATGGACACCATTTTCATAAAAACCCACTCTAATTTTAGAACTCAGCACCTGAATTGGAGCTATGGGCTTTTCTTGTATGTAATTTAGGCAGACTTTGGTTTTGTACAGCCTAAACTGTACAGCCTGTAAATTTACATGTGTAATCATCAGTGATTTCATGCTTCAAGATTAGCAGACTTGGAATAACTATACATCATACTCATACAGTCTCTGGTGTAAACATATTATTTTAAATCTAGAACTGATAGAATAAATACAAGAAAACCAAAACATACCTCTGTAAAAGCCCTATGTACAATTTAGATCTGATATTAAGTTGTATGATATGAGCAAGTCTGACAGGTATACCTACATTTAAGCCTACTCTCTTGTTTGTTAAGACCTGAAGTCTTTCTGGGATCTTTTTAATACAGAGAAAGCATGCCAGTCATACTTTGAACCAAACAGCTTGTGAGAGAAGAGGGATGAGACCCTTCTGCTAAGAAGCTTTTCTTTGGTTGGTTTTTTTAATTATCTAGATAAGCAGAAAAGCTCTGTTATGAAATAAATGGGAGAGAATAAAAAGGGTGAGGTTAATACACAGACAAGAAAGCAAACCAAACACAAAAGCAGGAGACAGATTGTGAAAAATATGAATTCTTATAAAGAAGTTTCAGGGTTCATATTGGATTTTCCACCTTTTGAGAACACAGCATTGCCTTTTACAACAGGACAGAAGCTCCCTTAGGTAGGGGACTAGTGAATTACTTTAGAAGTTTTAAATGCTAACCTTATATGCCTTCTTCCAAGAATTATGTTTATGCAGCACCCAGCCAGCACACTGACTTAACAGCTTCTGGTCTCATCTTCAGAAATCAGCAGACAGTTTCCTCTCAGTCCTGGTGCTGAAATTTTTTTCAAACTGTATTCCCTCTGAACAAGTTTAACAGTTAACAAAACCTTTGCTGCCTGAGCTCTGACAATGTCTAAGGCCCATCAGTTCAAATTTCCCTCAAGCAATACTGGGACAGGGGGGAGAGGAATAAAAATCACTTTCATCTTGTCTCCTACTCTCAAAAAAAGTAAGCTAATCAGAGTTATGGAATTTCAGTCTTGTACAAAAAGCTATTGGAGACACTGTTTCTTGTTCCAACACATCTTTTGCCGAGATCCATTTAACAGCTTTCTTCTGAGAAACTCATGAATTTGAAAGCTTGCAGAAAGTTAGGCATTTCACAAGCCAGACAACCTTCTGTTTTACTGCAACAGCAGGATATTCCTATATGCCATTTCAGTCACTGTGTTAGCTAATAGTTCTGCAAATGAAGGCTTACTTTGAATAACTTTGGTGCAATCATTAACCACTTGGCCTGGAAACCCACTTTCCATAGTCTGAGCCAAAAATGTTTCCCACTGTTCCATTTGAGGCCCTATATTCAAGAATAAAACTGAAGCACAGGCAAAAAAACTTTACACAAGTCTGCTGCAAGATACATCTGAGCTCTTTGTAAAAACTGTCCCTCTGTTATAATGTCTGCTGTGAGCTTACTTTAGAAAGCATGAATCTTGGACCTTAAACTTTCCTTGGGTACTGATCACCAATTTCAAGAGCAATCAAATAACCTTTGCTTTTGAAAGGAGGCAAAAAGTAGCACATCCCAGCAAGGACCACAAAACTACACTTTAGCTTATGTTAGTGTATTTGGGCAAGCCACTTAAGTTGAATTCTTCTAGAAATACTACCAAAAAGCAACTAAAGTTTCAATTCTAAAGAGTTATTTATTATGTCTCAACTGCTTCTAATACAGAAACCAAGTCAGATCTTTTCCATGCAGGCTAGAATATTTAAAACTGGCTTTCATTTAGGCATTTAACTTATGAGCTGCAACATATACAGGCAATAGAAATATTCACAAATTTGAAGCACTTGCTTTACACTGTAAATAATTTTCTCACTTGGTAGCAAAATACAGTGGAAATCAAATATTTCAAGGAAGACATGGATTTAGCACAGATCTCTAGTTTATAGCCTGATGTGATATGGCCACCAATACAAACTGCAAGCAGTATACAAGACATTTGTTCAGTAGGTCTCATGTTTTCAGGTTACTTGCAGCAGAACACTAAGGTGGGGAGCTCAGGAAAAGCAGAAGCAGACCAAGAGCAAGTAAGAATGCCCAATCTCCTAAATGCAAATTCAACAGCTCAATAACACTGCAGAACACCAGAACTTGCTAAACAGATGTTTAATTACTGGTTGGAAACAGCACAGTATCAATTACCTGAAAACTAAAGATTAAGGAGAATGACAGAACAGAGAGCCTGTAACAGCCACCAGATACAGTAGCTGACACTTGAAATTAGTAATTAAGTAACATTAGGTGTTTTGCCAGGATTTTCTTCCAGCCATGGATTTATCAGGAATGAAATTGTTACATATGAAAGCCTAATTCACCCCTGCATCTTCAAGGACCTGTGAAACAAAGGAAACTGTCTAAATCAAATAGACTGTCTCACTGAAGAATTCCAGGCAAAAGAAATGGTTACCTAAAAAATCCCTTAACTACAAGAAAGGGTCATACTCATGGGTAGCTGGTTGCTTCTTGAATATAGTGGTTAGATTTGTTTTGCAAGTCTGACCAAACATGGATGTGATCTATTGAAGTCTCCAAGAAAGACCAAGATATCCAGTAATTAACATGTGCTGAAGTTTCTCTAATTTTAAAAAAGCAGATATTCTAGTTTAGCAAAAAGTTTTGGGTACTGAAATATATACTGTTTATAAAAAGTTGCTGTTTTGAAGAATGGCTAAACCATTCAAGACAAGAACACAGGAACATAAACTCCAACTCAAGGGAGAAGCACTATCTGCTCATCTAGCTCTGAGTTTCCTGTAAGGCAAAAAATTACTCACTGTAGGTTTGGCAGCCAAGTAATTCTGAGAACAGTGATGCATTAAAGGCAACCTATTTCTATATTGGATAATGAAATAATTTGACAACATATTGGAGCACCACAGTCCAGAATAGGTATCTACAATTGGAACATGGTATATTAACTCAAAATTAACAATCTTTACTCTGACATTTTCTTCCTTAAAAAAACTTCATGTTCTATCTTCTAAAATAAAAGCCGCATCACTTGCTCTCCATTTGAAGTTGACAAGGTAAGAAACTAGATCAGTAAAAATAATAAGTCTGTTTTTTAAACAGAGCTAGAAACCAAATTTTGAGGGGACCATCTTTATGGTAGTAAAGATGTTGAATAAAGCTTAACAGAACAGACTACTTCAAGTTTCCAGCCTGCCTTTTTAATATTGATAGTTATAACATGAACAAATGATTCATAGCCAAGTATGAAATGAGAGAAACTTTTCCAAGTATGTGACAGAGAGACCTGAAAAGCACCACTTGGAGTAAATCTATATTCCTTAACTTCTCCTTTGAAGCAGTGCACTGTGCGCAAGATCAACACTCTTAAGTCCTGCATCTCCCTTGCAGCTTTCTCTGTTTTATGCCTTTTAAACTGCTTCCAGATATTGTGCCAGGTCTATGGCAATATCATATTCAAAAATGGATGGCAGACATCTTCCTCTTGTATCTTAAGAAACTTGGCATTGAGGAGAAATTCTGTCTAAGATGGATTAGGTTCTTCTTCAGACAACGTATGAAAGCTACTCAACTGAGCAACCAGGTAATCTCACATTACAGCTCCAGTCTGGAGTACCACCTAACCAAAAAGGATAGTTACATTTTTCGAAAGGAAGCATTTGAAGATCCTTCTGGCCAGAAATAGACTAATAGAGAATAATGCATCTTTGAGACCTGGTGAAGCAAGCAGCTGTCTTGGAGCACACAAATTCTTCCTCATAAGGCAGACAGGTAAAGATTTGTATACGTCTACATGCATTGAAGTAAGCCCCAGTTAATAAAGAAAACTCCCTTTCTTTCATGGATGTAGAAATTACGTGCCAAACCTTTTTATTCATGTAAGTACATTGCTTACTGTATGGCCCCTAGAGGGCCAGATGACACACAGAACAAATAGCAAGCTGTTACACTCTTCAAAAGAGAGGGAAGCAGCATGACAGTGATCTAAGCAAGGAAAAGCAACAAGCACCTTGAATGCTCAGCTATAGTATGGTCTTTGTCAGAAGACAAAGATAGAGACAAAGCTCCATCCTCTTGACAAATCCTCTTGTCAAGAGGATGGAGCTGGGCTCTTCTTGGTGGTACCCAGCAACAGGACAAAAGGCAACAGGCAGAGACTGACATACAGGAAGTTCCACCTGAACATAAGGAAGAATTCTTTACTGTGTGGGTGACTGAGCACTGGAACAGATTGTCCAGAAAGCATGTGGAATCTCCCTTGCTGGAGATGTTCAAGAACCATTTGGATGCAATCCTATGCCATGTTCTCTGGGATGATTTGCTGGAGCAAGGAGGCTGGCCCAGATGATCCACTGTGATTCCTTCCAACTTGACCCATTCTGGGATTCTCTGATGTAAACAAACCAAAACGTGTGGGGTTTGTCCAAACACCTATTTTATTCACAGCAGACGCTGCAAATGGTGTGGAAACAATGTTTCTGCAAGAAGATAGATTACTGTTGCAATTTAAAAGGTATTACAGAACTGCTCAATTTTCTCACTCATTTCCTATACAGCCTTGGCATATTACATTGTCAGCTTCATATCTGACACAGAGTTGTTTCCACATTTTTTCATGTTTGCAAAATGTCTGTACCACCTGATAATAATGGAAAAGCCTACTTGGTGAAACTTGCTGATGCCAAACGAATAGTTGGCACAAAGACCTGTAAGACCGCCTGAACACATTATGGGTTAAATACTCAAGGATGATAAAAACAACTTAATAGTCTTGACACAGACTCAGCTGTAACTCTCATTCACCAGATGCCAAAGTTACAATCACAGCCTTAACTTCACCATTTCCTATGCATGCATTTTAAAGCTGTGTTCCTTACAACTCTAGATAAAACCACCCGATTTTTTCACTTTGAATATTCAATAATACTATCCCTCAACACCAAATCTGACACATTACTATATGCAGCACTTTTCATTACTACATAACTCATATGGTTAAGTTGGACATTTTGTCTAACAAGGCAATCTTGTTCAACCACTACTGCTCACTTTATTAGTAACCATTTTATCACTGTTGCAAAATACTTTGTTTTCACCACAGTGAATTAACAACCTTTAAGAAACCTACACAGTTTTCTTCACATATAGTGAATTTAATTTAAGCCTTTTAACAAAATGAGATTACTAAAGTATTAAGGCATTGGGTCAAAAACCACACAGGATCACAATATTCAAGACCCTATCTGATTAGCAAAAGATTGCAACAAAAGGTGTGACACTGGTGGAAAAAGACAGTGTCAGTGAACTAGAAACAGGATTTCAAGTTTCCCAAAATGGAACTCTAAATGGCTATCAGGGACCCAGTTATTGCAAATCACTATCTGAGCACGGACTTTTTGTAGCTGTTGCCATAACGTTACAATATTTTTTAAGTGTTACCTGCTACTTGTGCCAATTTATCATGAAGTGCATACAAGCTCTTCATCATGAGACTTATTTCATCTTCCTAGAATGAAAAAAACATATTTCTGTTAAAACAAGCAGCAGTACAGATGTACTTCTTTCCATTTATCCCCAAAATCTTCATATACCATGAGGAAAAAAACCAGGGTGTACACATATAGGTAGAAAGCTGTAATGCCTCACATATCAACAATGATGCAGGCAATAGATTTTGAATCCAAGTATACACACTACACTGAATTTTCAGATCTTGACTGAAGCTAAACCAGACTGCAGCTTGGACTCTGATGGATCTGCCAGTTAAAACCAACAGACTCTCAGTAGTATTTTGATACTATTGAGAGATTACTGAAGTGACTCAAAAGAAGTCTGTTTTGTTTGGGGTGGTTTTTTGATAGCTACTGTGTAAAAATAAAAGTTTCATTCTTTATAAATGTGCCGTGACATTTTATACAAGCCACACTAAAGTCTGGTCACATTCCAGCATAAATTGAGAGAAAATGAAGATTTTTGTTGCCTACCTTCAAACTACTGTAATTTAATTTAAAAAAATAACCAAACAAACCACCCTCACCAAACAAAAAGCCAAAACAAAGCACACCAGGAAGCTGTGGACTACCTTGTTGATACTTCCTGCATACACCATAATACAAAAAGGCCTAATTCCCAAAACAAGCATGAATATGAGATGTCATATAATTGCTACTTACAGGGCAGTTAAACTTATCAAGATATCAAGCAATTTTATTTAAATATAACCAGGACCATTTTATATTAGAAGGCATTATTCAAAACTTAAAGACAAAAAACCATGCAATTGCATACACAAACAATTACTTATGCTAAAGGCTATTCTGAAATGTTGAAGTTTTATCAAATGGCTAAGATTAGATCCTTCTTTCAAAAAAATACTCAAAAAAGTAATTTTCCAGTTTGTGTATATGCTGATTATACTAATTTTGAAAAAAAAACCAAAAACCTAACTACATTTGGTTTATTTCCCTGATGCACTAGCACTATTGACATAATTTTAAAATGTGAATAGTCCATTTTTTTTTCCTGTAAGAAAATTGCTACCAGAAAAGAAAAACACTTCTTTCCTTGATCAAACAATGGACAAATTATTTCCCAGCAGCACCATCAACAATTACCAGCATCACCTCTCCCTATTCTGGTACTACAAAACCATCACTGAAATTAAGTTGATGTAGTTGACACTCCTCAGGAAACTAACCAAACTTATTAACTAATTTCCTGGCCAGAAAACACTGAATGGCAGAAGAGGAAAATCAGTCCTCCAGCACACACACACACTACCAGCAGTACTTCAAGTTCCATTTATTTGCCAGTAGGTACACCCATGACTTCACTAATAGCTACAGTGAGATGAACATGAGAAATATTACTGTGACCATTTTTTCTTCTAATTAACAGCTGGACCGCATAAAAGAAGGAACTGAACAGTAAAACCTTTGTAGCTAACAAACAATCAAGCATGCAGTAGGATTACTATGGAACAGTGCAGTAGAAACAGGAGAAAGTAACATATAGAACAGGTTCTCAGGCTGAGTCCAGTGAACAAAATGCATTCTCTCCACACTAGTAAAGTAATTTTGAAAGAATCCCCAGAATCTGCCTCAAGAAGTTTAATTTGTTCAAGAGAATCAGAAACATTTTCTATCAAAGAAACCAGCCAAGGCCACCTGCTTAATACACAATTATTCATTTTTGGAGAGTTCAATCCTAGACACAAAAACCCACCAATCCACCAAACAAACAAACAAAAAACAACAAACAGAAGCCCCCCAAGTCCTCCACAATTATCTTGCAATACTTGCTTATATATGCCTAGCAAATTCAGATCACTATGTTTACAATTCAAGTCAGAAGAGAGAACCACCTAAATGCAGGCTGCACCACTAAGAATAATACAGATAGCTTCAACAGTGACATCTCAAAAATTTTAGCCTGATACTTCAGACAAAAATGTAAATATAGGAACAAATAACAGAATGGAATAAAGTGAAAGAGACAAATTTTAAAGTCCACTTCAACCCTTGCACTAACCCTGTAACACTAAATAGGATCCTTGGGTTTCATGTCAATCATCTCTTATCAGCTGTGCTTTCAAGGTTGAAAAGCCAAATGGTACCACTAAGTGAAAAACTGTTAAATTTAGTCTCAAAATTTGCAACACTCTTTTCTTTTTACAACACTAATTATGTACTGTTTTCACTGTATATGAAGCAACCAGCATGCCACAGCCAAATCTTGTAATCCTATTTATAGTGCCCAAGATGAAAAAAAAAAAAAAAGAAACAGTTACAAGAAGTGCATTTATTTCCTGCATTATACTAAAACTGCATCTTTCTGAACGGATCTATAGTGTTTTTATATAATCATGTGACTGATTAAAATCTCAATGTTAAGTGGCTTTACTTACTTGTATTTTTTGGAGTTCTTCACTAAAGGGATCCTTGACTGTTGAAAAAAAAAAAAAAGAAAAAAATTAATTCACTCTAGGGTCTGAAAATACTAAACTGATATACCAACATTGTAGCTTTATGACAACACTGTAATAGCTAAGATAAAAACAAGATCCATAATAAGACAAATAACAGAGACATCTATTAACCTTTGTCCTAAGTCTGCATTTGATAATGCAGTATATAGTAGTATTTAGGTTAAACCAGAATTTTGTATGTCAACAAATTTCACAGCTATTTCCTTACAAACAAAACTGTGCTTGCAATTTGCTGAAATCTTGCTTTAATAACTCAATTGCTTTGAAATAATTTGATGGTTTTACATTTCAGTGGACAATTTAAAAAAGGAAAACCCCTTTTTTACTCACCACTAAGACATACAACAAAGCTCTACAACTCAGCATATTTTTAACAAGAGATGACACAATGAGAGCTCACACACTCCCATGCATATAGATATCCACAAAACATCAAGAGTTGCCCACCCCAGAATAGATTGCTTGACAATATCTGGATTTCTGATCCACAACCATGCTCAAACTGATCAGTTAATTTAGTTATAAATGGGAAATATAAGAGAAATATAAAAGTTGATGTATTAGATCAAATTCATTGCAAGATTTCTCATTTAGGAGAAATGGAGAATACAAAAGAAACTAAGGACCAACTTATAAAACAGGGTTCCCAACCTTAGTCATGTGTAAGTGAATATGGATAAGAAAGAAAAAAATCATTTTCTAAGAAAAATCCTAATTATTTGTAGAAGAATGAGATTTTTATTAACTGCATGAACTTCAGTAGCACTCTTGGCAGCAAACAAATGTTGATCTGTTTCACCTTAGTTTTGAAAGGAAGTTTGAAGTAGAAACGATTACCCTTTCTTTGCTCCTACATGTAGCAATGGTAAGATTCACATCCCTGCAGTTACAACCAACAAATGACATATAAAAAAGCAGGACAACGAAAACACTTTGTAAATGAAAAAGGCTTGACTCTCTGCAACTTTGCAAACAAGTTTGTCCATGTGCCTGAGCTCAGAAAAAAATTAAGCATATTACCTAGCCAATAAGCCCTTCAGCTTCTTTTGATACAGCAAATGGGGAAAAAAAAAACCAAACCAAACCAAATCCACCCAAACACATGGACTGGATATTCACAGACATCCAAATACTGTATTCAGATTTAAGATTAATTAAAGCTGATAGAAGCAGATGTTGAAGACTCTTGCAAACCAAGCCCTACAGCACTTCACAATTTCATTCTATAGGTCCAAATTCACAGCCATTGCTTACTGGATTATCAAGCTACCAACTTTAAAAAGTTCTATGCATGTCATTCAGTAACTCAACCAAACACACCCAGCACACTAAATGTTCAATTTAAACAGCCTAAAATAGGATTAAACACTTAGTTTGATTGTTAGTTATTCAGACAAGGATAATTACAGACTCCAGGGTCAATCGTATTCAGCATACATGAAATCTTGATTGAGTAGTGGTTTTAGATTGGAAGGTGGATACAAACATAAGACACATGAGTGTGTAGATTTCAGTATACCTGACTAACATACTTTAGCACCCATGAAAGTCAGGAAATAAACACCTATGCAACATATCCATACCTGCAAAAACACAAACTGAAAACTGACACCTGAAATTCTAGATATGCTAGGGCAGTCCAGCGATTAAATGGAGGCTGTGGTGGTGGTTAGATTTTTCCAGCATCACAATCCCAGTGTAAAATCAATCTCACATTTGGGCATCTTCACATTTACATAAATTACAGCTTTAATTTGTTAAGCAAGCCAGATGAGATGTCAATGTTTGCCTCTTCTTCACAAATAGATAGTGGTTACAATGACCAAGAATCCCAACCACCTCTTCAAATACCTATCACAAATATATAGCAACCTTTAAAACTCCTTATTTTAACTCACACTGTAGGATTTCCATGAAATCCCTCTGAAGTTAGTGATTGTTATTGTTAACCAAAAACTGAAGTACATTTTATATATGATGCTATTTGGTTTAGCATGACTGGTGCCTTGAGAGGCAAGTATGCAAAATGCAACTGCAGCAATTTATCAGCTGCATATGCAATTACAACTGTTAATCAATCTGCATTTATTTACCACATAACCTCAATTCACTTGAGTTAATAAGGCCACTCCTTAACCTCTTCAGTAATTCCTCTTCTGAATACACCCTTCTTTCTTTTGTCCAGAACCTAATCTCTTACTAAATCCTCCCACATGCTTCAGTCACAGATGCAAAGTTCTCACTTACTCTAAAATGCCTAAGGTATTTCAATATATTACCTCAGTATTCTTGCTTTAAAAGCTTCCTTGACAGTTCTCAGAATATGCAACTACATTTGTAAGAGTCATAAATTCTTATTCTACAAAACTAAACATTAAATTAAGAATTAATTATTAATATAAGATTTTTTTATCTGAACATACACTTCCAAGGCTTCTCCTCAAAATGGGTTCGAGACATCTACCATGCAACAATTGCCAGCCTTGAAAATAGTCTATCAAGTTCACATTCTAATGGAGTTCAAAGAAAAACTTACTATCTACTTATGCTACAAAGTTAAAGCATGTATCCTTATACCAGAGGCGTGAGAGTAATAAAGACTATTCAGCCCTTCCATAACCTTCATGCCTTCACTTGATTCATCACTCAGAGGACATTTGAGAGTCCTCTTCCTCCTTGCTCTAAAAGCCACCTCTGAACTTTTCTGCAGCTCTACGCTCCTCCTAACATTTTAAGGTGACACATAGAACCACTGTAATGCCATAATCTATTTCTGAATGTACAGATAATTTGATTTTATTGATGAAAAAGCAAAATTCCAATGTAACTTTAAGGAGCTGTAAAGCTTCAGCTGCAGAAACAAGAATGACCCAAATTAAACTGTAAGCAGCTCGTTTCTCAGTGTGATGACACAAAGCATAAAATACCATTCACCCAAAGGATTCAGAGATTGTGTGCTACGACATATACCTCCAAGTTAGCAGTTTCTGCAGAAACAAGAATGCTCCTCCCTGCAACTTTTCTCCTCCTCATCCACCAAGCCACAAGCAGACTAGCCCCAAAACAGAAATAGTAAAATTTTGAAAATCTGTCTTACAAAGACGTGTTCTGTAAGAGGATAACCTAATGCTTTCCATCAGATTTTTTTTCCTCTTAAAACAAATACATTAGTTGGATAATGTACTGCTACCAGAGTAAGAAACAATAGTAGAAGCACTGCTATGAGAAAACATGATCTTGAAAACAAGTTTTCAATAATTTTACAACCCAAGAATTTTCAATGTCATCTAACAGATTTGTAACTTTTTCTAAGTCTAGGATCAAGGTCTGACTTCACCCAGTGACATACCATGTATGTGTCAAGAACAATTCCAAAACATTGTCTCTCAGAACTCCTAAACCTTAAAATGCCAGAAAAACACCAAAAAAACAAGTTATTGCACAAAATGTTATTCCAGAACTCCATATTTCAAACTTCTTAAATAAAATAATCCTGCCTTTATTTTCCTGTCTGCAATTATTCAATGCTCAAAACAGACAAGCAGTTTTGCATTACCTTCCAGCTTTGTATTTCGCTAATTCAGGTAGAAACCACTTCGAACCAGTAGGCTAAATCTCTCTGCTTTGATATTACGACATCAAATCATACAGTAATTCTTTCTGTACAGATCATCTTTGTGTGCTTTGGAAATAGTTTTTGTATTTCTACACAAGTACCTCATTACAGTTTGAATACTCCTTGGCTGTGTCAATTTTGAAGAGCAGCATAATGTGCCACAAGGATTAGCGAACTCTACAAATGGCTGAACAACTAGTCACTTTTTCAACTGGCTCTGTTTAAAGCTCTTTTATTGATAGTTTTTCCAGCCAATATAATTTTAATTCATTCTGTTTGTAAGTGATGTAACGATTGACGACACAACCAACAATTTCATATTGCTCACTTCTTTAGACAAAGCCCCCCGTCAAAAGAATTAAAACAATCATACTTGTGATACACACTTCAGACACATTTTCTAGCAGCTCTGAAAACAAGAGTCTTCATTATTTTAGGTAAAAGGGTATGACCTACCAGAATTTTCCTTTGGAGCTTTCACTACTTAAACAAAAAAATAAAAAGCCCAACAAATTACAGCAAAATAACCATCTCCTTTGTTTGGCTATATCACCCTTTCTAGAAAGGTTCCAATCTACTCCTGCCTACTTAAATGCTGGTTAGAATAGACTTGAATGTTGAAAGGTGCTCCTGCGACTCATGCAAATTTAATTCATATTTAAGAAGAGACACAAGTGTTTTGGGAAAGCTTCTCATCAGATTATTCAGTTTCACTAGAATAATAACAGTCGTTTCATTCTAGTACTCGTATTAGTGATCAAAAAGCCTAGAAATTGTAAAAGCTGTCAGTTCTTAAGAATATTTAAGGAAATATTTTTTAGTAACAGTATTTGCACACATGCTCTTTTTCATTTCATTACAAAACATAGAAGAAACAGCTGTCTCTGTTCTATTAGGGAAAATGGCCCAAAAGTGCACTTGCCATGCACTGTAAAACTTAGATTAAAATCACATACACAGAGTATTCACTACAGGCTAGTGTGTATACATAGGAAACAAAAAACCCACCACACTAAGACTGTTCTTATGAGCAGTTGGAAAACATTAGACTTCAGACACATACCAGCATTTTACTATGGGTAGAGAATCAGAATAGGCTTCTGAAATAGCTCTTCTGCGTTCTTATGCATCTCTCCCAAATATTTTAGCTCCTTACATTTTATAAGGTCAAAAAATACCCACCACTTCAACAAATGAACACAAATTTAGAAAAAAAAGGGGAAACTCCATCTTGAAAGCATAGCAACACAAAATGTTTTATGTTAAACTAGGAAGTGTTCTGCTTTCCTCAAACTCCAAAGTTCAAAGTGGAAAGCAAACTAATAAAGCAAGTGTTATTGAAACACAGAAGGTTTAAGAATCAATGGGAAGCTGCAATTAAATATTGAATCTACTGTCACTCTGCCAAGGGGCCCAGTTTTGATAAAAATATATTGTGATTTCATATAAGTAGTAAGGATTTCTGTCTTGAAGAGTTTCCAAAATAAAAACACAGTTATAATCTCTTCTTCCAAACTGACTTCAGTTACAAAGTACTAGTAATAGTATGAACAGTTTACAACATCCAAAGGTAACATTTGATCACGAGCACAAAGTCAAGATAATAGATCATAGAAATTTTTCATTTTTAAAACTGCAGTTCTGTTGTGCCTCTTGTCCTTTTAATCATTCAGCACACATTGGTCTATCAATGCTTCTGCACTAAGAGCAGCAGTACTGCTGAACAATATATTTACAAAGCCTGAACACAACAGCAGAACTCTGAAAATAGGTGCTCTATGCAGGACATACAGAGGTAGTTGCTAGCAGGTCTCTTGGCATGACAAAGATGAGCATTCACTGAGGAAACAGCAGTCAGTTTACAGCAAGTATCCATATTAGTTAAGAGAAGAAAAACTGCTCACCACATATTGTACAAGTTTGAAGGGCTCAAAATCAGGATGAGCTCAGCAGTAATACACAACATAAGACTTGACTGGACATCAGGCAATACTGAGTTACTTCCATTTTTACTCCACTGCACTAAGACTGAAGAGCTGGCTAGCCTTCCAGTCTGTCTACCATACCAACTGCTTTTGCTTGATGATTTGTTTGATTAATCCACTTGGTTCAAATAAAAATTATCCAAAGGGAACAACTGGACTAACATACCATTATCCTTTACTCATATTAAGAGTCTACTTGAACTAAGACTGAACTTGAACTCATGTTATTATCATTGTTTATTAATTATATAGGTTATGCCTATTAGTTAAAAGGTTACGTCAATCAGCTTGTGGGTTAAGGTGATGAATCTTCTAGCAGTACTGTGCACGCTTCTGACCTGGTGGATCTAGAGAGGAGGAAAAAACCAAGAAAAACCAAAACCTTTCTTGGCAAGAAATTCACCTGCCATACAGAAACAGGAAAAAAAAGAAGACAGAAAGGAAGCACAAGTCAGTCTTACCAAGATCTCAAACACTAGGGGCAATAAAACTGTACCACACCTTTGGCACATGAGAACTCTGTAGTATGTAGGTCAATACATAGTAGCATAAAACTCAGCGCTTGAACTATGAAAAAAAAGTTTACAGAACAAGATCCTAACTCTTTTCCTCAAACCACGTATCTCATGCCTAAGGGAGCTGGCCATATAGTTAGTCTGATCCCAAGGCTTCTGTAAGCAGCTCAGTACAAAGGATACCACATGCTAACTCATTCTCTTACAGAAGGAATAGGCAGACCCTATTTGGCCTTAGGTAAAATAAAACTTAACAGGCATTGATCATAATACACCTAGAATCATCAAATCAAACTGTGCATACGTACCTGCCCATTCTGAATGAATGAGCTCTCAGGAGTACTCAAAAGTTGGTATTTCTACTGCTAGTTTAAACTGTACAAACAGTACAGAAGTATAGCTTTCTTAGATGTTCTCAACACTCCCTTTTTAGTTTTTTTCCTGAGTTTATATCAAAATGAGCATGCATTTATTATTATATGCAAAAGACAAAGTATCCAAATATGAACATATCCTTTAAACACAGCTCAGATTCCCTATTTCCCATAGTGCTTTACAGACACTTTTATCCACACCTGCTTTTACATAAGAAGATGTAAAAGCGTAAGTACTTCTCATGCTTACAGATAGGAAAATTTGATTTTTTCCTCTGCAAAAAGAATTCACCTCTGCAAAATGCCAGCCATAACAGCACATCTCCTCCAGCAAGCTATGCCCAACAGGCACCATATTTGCCTGTTTCACAGTTAACATACACCTACTCTCACACTCCACAGCAGAATGTAAACACAAGCAGAACAGAAAAACAGCACTAAATAACACTGTGCGAAGTACAGCACAGTAGGACTCAACAATGAACATTATAAACTCTAGCAAGCCTTCCAACACAGAAGGAACCTACATGAGATCAGCTTTTAAGATGTGCAATGGTTCTTCAGTCTATCCCTACACACATCAGTATGCTTCTTTCCATCAGTACCACTGACCCTTTCAACAAGTTTTTCTGCATCCGAATGACTTAGTGGGAAGAAGCTACTAAAGCTATTTCTGATCAATACCTGAGCTACACCATGTCCTTATTTATTATAATTACAGCTAAGGCACTGCCACCTTCTTCCACAAATCTGTATCTGCCTGGTGAAAAAGAAGGAGCCAAGAACAGACAAGACAAAGATAGTACTAATGAAGTTCTCAGCAAACATGGAATTCTCCCAAAAAAAACTTTTCGTTTCAATATACCTTGATTTCACAGTCACTGACCAGTAAACTTATTCCCCTCAACCTAACACAAATCACAACAGATAACTAATTTTAGCAGAGAATACACTCACAAGAACTATAAAGGTGAAAGAAATATATACCTCATGATTACAACACTCTGTGATTCTCCACAATATTGGAATAGCACTTTCATCAACAAAAAAAACCACTGTACTTGCTTAATTTACTTGCCTAAGCTTTTTAGTGAAACAACTTTCTCAAGCAGCAGTTCTGGCCTGTTCAAATGTTCATACAGTTACTGAAGCACAAGTCTAGAAACTTGACAGGGATCAGTTCGGTACAACTCTACAACTTCTGCCAGCTTAGCTGGGTAAGCAGTCAAGCTAAAGTTTGCAACCTACTACTCTCAGATGAAACACAGATCTTAAAAGGATTTAAATGTAAATGATTTTTGGAAACACAAGTGCATCCTAGAGATAGAAGGACTGCAGGCCCGATTCTCCTCCTGTACTGGGATAATTACAGATTATGAAACAGTGCAAAGTAGGGCTCCTACAATGTGAAATTTAAGTCCTTGTGTATCATGAGCTCTTCTTTAAAATATTTCCACTGCATCCATTATCACTCTATGCATCTGTCCTAAGCAGAAAGATCTGCATTGCACTTGAACAGTAGAGTTGACTGAGGTTCTTAACAAATGAAACAAGTCTGCTTTTTGCTTTCCCACACAACAGCAATATTCTAATATTTCAATAGAAGTTGTTACATTGTCAAATAGAAGTCAGGGTATTTGCAAAGCACAAGCAACGTGAATAGGCACACAACACGGAAACGCTGCAAATCTTTTCATTTTTCTCCCTCCCTTTATTATGTCCTCTTCTATAAATACTTCTCATCCACAACTAATTTTCCTCCATTAAAGTCAACACTGTAAAGAATGCAGACTCTTCTGAGAAGGTGATCTTAGAAGGCACGTAAATTTGTAACAGTTATCTGTGAAATACCACAGCACTTCAACAGTAACTTGCAGGCCTGTGAGCCTAACAGTCATCATCTTGTCTTTTATACAGCAAGTCTAACTTCTTACCAATTAAATTCCCTGCATAAAATTCCATAGAAGTTTTAACACCTGAGAGATTTTAAACTCTTAGAATTGTGATTTGCATAAGCTTACATCTGCAATATATATAATTGCTAAGTCTCTCTGAATTAACATTTCAAAAACAGAAGTTGTAGTAAATATAATAAAGATTATCCTCCTATCAGTTATTTTGTAACAAGTATTATAGAAAGACCAAAATTACTAGCAACATATGTCACTTTCAAAAGCCTCTTCTTATCAGAAAATAACATTTTAAACAAGACCTACCTGAAACTTTAAAGATTAGTTTTTTGTTGTGGTGGTTTTGTTCTGTTTTGTTTTTTTCTTTCGTCACATCAACTGCTTCCCAGACAAAGTACTGGAGCAGAAATGGTAGAAGTAACCTACATACAACCTATTTCAGATTACAGACTTCAACAGCATCTGTACCAGCACCCGCATCTTTCAGAAAGAAAGTGAACCAGATCTGAAAGCAACATCAACCCATATGATACAGTTATCAACTTTTCATTAAAAATAATTTTAGAATTAACTTCCAGGAACAGCCACTTGAGATGCTCAGAGTAACATCACAAAAGCACAGAAGTTGGAAGAGATACACACACACACACACACATACCTCTTCAGGGTTTGAACCTAGGAAGTAGACTAAAGTGTACCATTTTCCTGGCAAAATACTATGCTGTCTTGGCAAGAAGTTGACATAATCCCATGGTATTTTGAAGGCAGGTGCAAACAAAACATGCTTTACAGCCAGGGCAAAATGAACAAGGTTACCAGCACCAAGCCCAAACTGATCTTTTTCAAATGCAGCACTGTCAGAGATAGCAAGCACAACGTGCACTAGCATTAGTTTGGTCTGTTACGTGAGCTTGAAGACCAGTTCATTTCAGTGGGTTTAAGAAAAACCCCATATATATTTTAGACAGCAAAATGCATAAAAACCTTACTTCAAGTGACATTTATAGCTTAGATACAGAAGAATTAGCCCAGTTCTGATTTGTCTTTGAACATTTTATGCAACATGTGAAAAAACTACAGCATTTCATAGCTATTTCAGAGCACTGAATAAGAAATCATTCGATCACTATGCACAGTGTAAATGACAAGTCTCTTGTAAAATTCTCTGCTCACCCCTTTTCATTTATATTACTCCTATTACTCCTGGCCTAAATTCAACTCCAACACCTGGTTTTAAGCCTCCTTCTCATTAGACACATCTCCTCTGTTCCTAGATTGACAAATAGTCAAGTGTTGATATTGAGTGTACTTTGTGATTAATATTTTTCAATGTCACAAACATACTATTGCCTTACTTTGATTGCATTTAATTTTAGGCAATTAGCTATTAAGAAAACCAACATTAAGCTCACTGTGCATCATTCCCTGCAAATTTAGAATTAAGAAGACACCAAATATACAAATAACTGTCTTTATTGCTTTATCACAGTAAGCATGATAAAAAGATACATATATTGCAACTCTGTTGAACCCTACAAGTTTTTATGACATGGTTGGGAGTTTAAAATAGCTGACTTTTTTCCACAATCAAATCATTCTCACCCAACAGAATCTAACCTACAACCACCTAAAAGACAGGAAAAATCTCAATAACTAATCACCTAAATGACAAGGTTGTTTTTGAGATATACTATTATTTTTAATTAAAAAGTATGAATCATTTCTGCTTCTATAAAAAAAACAGACAATACACCCAATATAAGCATAAGAGTCAAAGGATTCACTTGGATGGTGTTTAAGCTTAGGAAGCATATAACAGAAGACAGGGTTCTCTCCCTTTTCAGTAAAAATCAGTCTTCATTAGCCTGTCTTGTCTGTTCTTGCCTGTTCTACAGACCCACTATATTTTCGTTCCATACGCTGATTTGAAAAGAATTTAGTAAGCACGTGCTAAACATATGGGCAAGGTAAGTCCCTGCTCATTCCCACATTACTTAAAAGATGTGGCCTGCTCCTCTTCCTATCAAAGGAGCTAGCCACAAAACCTGCTGTTTACTTCTGCCAAAGGACACTATTCCCTGTTCCCATTTGTTATGTTGCAGCAAAGCCTGGGGCTGTGAGGAAGTAGCACAGATGAAATACCAGTGCCATTGCCAGGCCAATTCTTCAGGAAATCCACTTTCGAGGGTTTCGCTGAAAAGAGAGCAAGTACGAACAGGCCAAGAACTGGTTTATTTGAACTACCAAGCAACACTGGGCTACCAGAGCACTCACTAGGCAGCCTAACATAAGCAAGGTCCTCTAAGAAGAGCGGAATTTTTCCTGTTTAACAGTTCCAGCTGGGTTAACTTTTTAAGAGCAATATACTCAACACAGTCATCCTACATGCTCAATAGAAACGTTCACACATTCAAAAACAAATTTTCTTTTAATAAAAAAAAATCCACTCTGAACTTTAAGAACTATTGCTATCTGCATTGCTGAAACACTCAGCTTTTATAAAAGAGGATGACAAGCCAGTTTTAAGTTAACCACTGAATTTGGCAGTTTACCCCAGTAGGCTGAGAGATCTTCTCCAGTTAAAATCGTATTTCAAGACTAAAAGAAGCATATAACACATGCTAGTACAAGAATGCAGCTTATCCATACATAAGAAAATGTAGGCATGTCTCTTAACTGTTATGGCCAGAAGCTAACAGAGTATGAGCAGTCGCAACAGTCACACTATACTGTATCTAATTAGAGCCCACCTGTGTATGTTAACAGCCAGCTCAAAAAACAAGACTGAACAATACTTAAAAGCCACATGAACCATTGCAATGAAACAACTGCAAGTCCCCAAGTCCTTGCTACTACTGTCCTTCCTCAACACCAAATGTTTTACTCACCCCTTCCCCTCCAAAGAGCACAAAACAGAATTAAAAATTATTCTACTACCCTAATAAATGAAGTTCAAAAGTAAATAGAAAAAAAGCCAGCCCACACTGGTGCCCTGGGACATCAAGCAGATCCCAAGATAACAGCCAGATCATTCCCTACAAGGAATGTATACATGTCCACAAATGAGTACATAAATCCTCTACTCTATAAAAAAATGTACACACTTGCATACACCCCACACACCATCCTCAATCATTTCAAGAAAAGTGTAAGTTGCCAAGAACCTTCTAATGCTCTTAAATCCCAAAACCAGATTTTTGCATAATTTCTTACCCGGAGCAATGAAAAATCAAGACAGCAATGGCATGATTTTTCTTTCTGATGTTAGAATCTCCACTGTCCATTTCAAAACAGCCAAGAACTGAATTAGCATGAATCACCACCCTTAGGTGGTATGTTTCCATTTTTGTATTCTTCATTAATAGAAAATGATCGTTTTTATATCCATTCCAAGAAGTTACTTCCACATGTTAAAGAAGTTCTCAAATAATTGAGTATAAAAAAAAAAAAAAAAAGAAAATGAATGCTCTGAAATTCAGACTAAAGCACAGCAGCATTTCATGTATAAACATTATTATCAACTAAATTCAGAAGGAAGCATTTATTAGAAAACAATACACAATAGGTCAAGTATTCACAAAGTCTGTCATAGTGTGCAACATCATCTCAACCTAGGATCCTTTTCAAGCCTCAGCACACATGAATGAAAACAACCTGCTTTATTACCAAACAACTATACTCAAATCCTAGCCCTGCAGGAATCCCAGGTATCTAATTGTGCACACTTACTCCTGTGAGTTTAACACAAAGCCTTAGTCAATTCTCTATTAACCATATTCCTAAACTGAACAAAACCTGAACTGCTTTGGGAAGAAAACTTGCTAGAAAACAAGGTATCAATAGATTACAGCAGAGAATGCTGGGATTTAAGTTTATCCGCAAATATCTTGCAAGCTTAATACACCAGCTTACAAAGCACGTACATAAGGAAAGACAATTTCTCTGTGCAACATCCTCTAAAGATGATACTAAGGTGGAACCCAGAACTGTTCAGTAAGGGATGTCTGGGAACGCAAAGGTGTATTAACAGTTGTTACATCCAGTTGCAGAAACTGCTCTTACCCTTCACCTAATACTTACTGTTGGCTCCCACATCCTCAGCTACTCCAGAACCTCTCATTCTCAGGTATGTGAATCCCAGTATCAGAAAGAACAAGCATGCAGCAGTTAAGAGGAACATGGACAGGTAATGTGCACTGAAGCCTCCAGTGGTGGATACCTCCTCTCTTTTGAACTGTTGGAGAAGCTCCTCCTCGGGCTCAGAGAGATTCTTCTTGTAGGTGTTTTTCAGGTAGGTATGATTCGAACCCGTATGATTGGAGTGGTTGAGTCTAAGGGAGGACGTGGTTCCACCCGGGGGAAGGCTATTGGTAGATGAATAGATCCTGGATTCAACATTACAGCTACCAGGAGCACCGCTGAGAACATGATTATTGGTCGCTTTCCTAATGGTGCCTGGAGGGTCAGTGATTTTGCCGCTGTCCACGTCCGTGAGCGGTGGTGGCAACAACAATACCGATGGTGATTTCTTGGATAGGCCAATGCGGTATCTGGGGCTGGGAGGACTAGAGTCCAGATTTTCACATCCTCCTCCTCTTCCCCCCTCCACCGCCGCCGCCTCCTCCTCCTCCTGATTTCTGCCCCTGTCTAGACTGCCGGCAGCAGCCGCCCCCGCCGCCCTGTCATTCGTTACGAGCACACCAGCACCGCAGCCTCCGCCAGCCCTTTCTTGGCCCGTCTCCATCACGCCAGCGCCGGCTGCAGCGCATTTGCTTGTTATGAATGGAGCAGGCGACTTGCTAAGGCTCCGTCTGGGCCGGCGAACTGCAGACTCCTCCTGCTGTTTGGCCCTCGCCCCCGCCGCCTCCTCCTCCTCCGAGTCCGAGTACTTGTCCCTGCTGCCTCCGTAGGAGAGGAGCCGGTTCCCGTTCACGGTCCGGTTCTTCCACCGCTGCTGCTCACTCTCCTTTTCTTCCTCCTCTTCGTCGTCGTCGTCGTCCTCCTCGCCGTCCCCGAGCTCCCTCACACCCTGAGTCGCCGCCGGTCTCCTGGCCGCCGCCCCCCACCAGGCGTTGGGCTTCCGCCGGGCCGCCTCCTCCGAGGGGGAGCTGCTGCTCACGCCGCAGGCGCCGTGGGGGGCGGCGGGCCTGAGGCCGCGGAAGAGGGGCGCAGTGCGCTCCCTCCTGCCGCCGGCCTGGCTCCGGGGGCTGCTTTCCACGTCCGACTCATCCGAGCTGAAGCCCAGCAGCACTTTGCCGCTCCCGGCGGGGCGTGCGGCGCGGCCCCGGCCGCCTCCGGCGGCAGCCCCGGGGAGGAAGGGGTGCTCGGCGCCGGCCAGCCGCGCTCCCGGGGCCGCCCGCCCGGGGCCGCCGCCTCCGCCCGGCGCCGCTCCGGCTCCCGTGTTATTGTTGTTGCTGTTCCGGGTCTTGTTGGCGCCGCTGCCGCGGGCCCCGGCCCGTTCATCCTCACGCAGCTTTTTCAGCTTCTTCAGGTAGACGGGCCGGGTGCTCTCGGTGACCGGCCCTGGGGAGAAGCCGAAGCGCCTCAGCTCCGAGAAGAGCTCCTCGTCCGTGAGCTGCGCGGCCGTCGCCATTTTCCGCTCCCCGCCGCCGCCGCCGCGGCGCTTCCGACCCACGCGCCGCGCCGCGCTCCCCGCCGGAACTGACGCGCCGCACTCGGCTGTGGCCGAGACCCGCCCGTCACCCCGCGGCGCCGCCCGCCGGGAACGCGGCCGGCCGGGCGGGGGAGCGGGGGGATGAGCGGGGCGGGGCCGCCCGGTGCCGGCGGCCCTTCCGCCCGTCCTCGCTTGGGCACGGCTGTCGCGCGGGGTTGGCGCCGCTCCCGCCGCTCCCGCCGCCCCTGCGAGAAATGGGGCCGAGTATCGCCCCGTCCGCCCCGAGCTGGCAGAGCGGGTCCCGGGCGGCTGTCGCACCGTGGCGGGCGGCGGATGGGGAACAGGGAGGGCACCGCCGAACGGGCAGCCCCTGGCGCCGCGCGGCTGGCCTGTGGGAGGCGCTCTCGGCGGCGGTGGGGAAGTGGCGGGGCGGGGCGCCGGGTCCGGGGGTGGTGGGAGACAGCGGCGGCTTTCGGAGCTGGAGCAGCCGCGCAGGTCGGAAACGCTCTGTACCGGGACACTTGTGAACAGACGAAACCGCGGCTGCTGCGGAGAGTCGGAGTGCTCGGGAATGCGCTGCAGTGAGCAGCGTCAGACCGAGCCCTGAACCGCCACTTACGCCATTCCCGGGTGTCAAATTTAGCCTAAAGGTGGCTAGAAAAATGGGAAGAGGCTGCGTGCGCATTTTGGCGGGCCCTTCCCGAGGTGGCAGGCAGCGGCTCCTTTCCACCGATGTGCCTGGTGGGAGCAAACCTTTCCCTGTTGCAACTTCAGCATCCGGACATCTCGGCTGTGAGAAGACATACAACCTCTCATGCATAAGAGAGAACATAGTCTTAAACTGGGCTAGGGGAGGTTTAGGTGGCACATTAGGAAGAATTTCTTCACAGAAAATGTGATTAAACATTGTAATGGATTGCCCATGTAATGGACAGGCAGAGACACGCCTGGAGATGTTAAAACAAAGTGCCACATCCAGTCATAGTGCTGTGTTCTAGTTGTGGTGTTACTCAGTCATAGGTTGGACTTGATGGTCTGAGGTCTTTTCCAGCTTAATAAATTGTGTGGTTTTGCATGTGATTAATTTTTTAATTACTTGGATGTATTTTGCTTCTTTCTATTGGAAAATATAGTTCTTCATATGTATTGCAGTTGAAATTGTCAAACTATATGGAGAAACATGTACTTGTCAAATATAAAGCGATGTCATCCTGGCATTTCTCAGAGCATGCTGTGTGTGGTGACCTTCTGGATAGGCCCTTTGGCCACAGAACCTCATATGGAGGCTTCAGAATCTCTTGGCCTGCCTGTCTCTACCTGTCCACCCTGAATGACAAAACCCTGGGCTCAGTTTCTGCATACCACGTCGAAAACACAGGAGGCTGAGCTCCAATTTTGGCCTAGCTCTGACTGGCCTTCCACCACCATTGACAAAAGTGGTCCAGGAACAAGATCGAACTGCATGAACAATTGTGTGCTCTCCCTCACAGTCTGCTGCAGTGAGGATATTGTGGATATGCCCTGCTAGTGTCAAAACTGAGGTTGCTAATTTTGTTATTGAGGAACATTTGCAGAAGAAGAGTTAAGGTAGCTGTAAAGCAGCTATGTGAGAAGATCAAGACAAGTCTACTGAACTAGAGGAGTGGCCAAGGGTCTTTATGACTGCTGTGCTTTGTGTGGCACCACTGTGCACAGGCTCTTGTTTCCCTGACAGGAGCTGTTTCACATACAGTAATATAATGCATTGGAGGAATGCACAGAGCTCCAGCTGTAAGGATGATTACACTCCACATAACCTCCATCACACATTAAACCAGAAATGTAAATGTACCCGATCTGTCCCAATCTATACTAGCCAACTGATACCATAAATGCCATGAGAAATGCTTCTGACATTCCATTCCTTCTCATCAGTGAGAAGCAACCCACACTTTCCACCAGCTAGTCGGGATATGTGTTTGAACATGCCCCGCCACATTCAGTGCCTGTCTCCAGCTGCCTGTGGCACTGGCCAAAGTAACAGCAGTCAGTCCCAGCCCAGGCACCAATCTGGAAAGCACTGGCTTATACACCTTCCTTCTACTAGCAGAAGGTATGCTGTCCTGCAAGAAATTGAGGATCCTGTCATCCTACCAGTGCAATTCGTATCTTCTCTCTGTTTATTACAGCAAGGGCATGAGTTATTTTATAAAACTGTTTACTTAGCAGCAGGAGTACAGTAAATACTATAAATTGTTAACTATTGAATAATCACCTGCAAAACTTGAATAATCTCCTCAAAAATTGAATCTCCTGCATGTAGATACATGGACGAGCTGACTGAGAAGTCTACATATTCCAAGTCATGATATAAAATCTGTGTGCCAAAATATTTTGAAATGTTTAAAAAATATGTCTAATGGTTGTACTGAAGTTAGGATACTTCCATTACCAATCCAAAATCGCATTTCTTTCATAGAATACATTAGTATAAATCCCTTAGTTTTATCAATATCTTCACATAGTCAAGTTTTAAGTCAATACTGAAAGTGGTTACTTTTCTAAAATACTTTTCTAATTTTTGGCTGCAAGGAGTGTGGAGACTGTTATTGATCAGGGAAAAAATGGTGGCTGTTTTTTGGATAAGATGTTTTGGGTTATATTTTCCCTCTCATCCTTAAAGGACTGGTGTTCTAAAGAAACTGCCAGTTCTTCCATTGAGTGAAAAGCTGTTCTGGAAGTTAGCAACCATACTTACGTTGACTTCATTAGACTGGTACTTGAAGTTGTATTTTAACACCTCTCTTATTTTTCTTTCCTGATTCCAGATCTGTATGATATTTATGCTTTTTTAAAGTTCTTAGACTGCGTAAATGACAGCTGCCTTTCAAATGTTAGCAAGTCTCTCACTACAACTTCCTCTTCAATTAATGCAGGCCACTCCTATACAAATCACTGTTGCATACTTGAAGCATGTAGAAATCATGAGTCACACCTAAAGGAAATATTATCCTCTTGTTAAACTCCCAATATTGTAAATACTTGTGTATTTCTATTTACCTTTTGATTTTTGAGCCTTAAGGTATGCTGAGATCACGTTCTCTTAGGAATGTGATGGTAACGAATGTGAATGTTAGTCAAAAGTAAGAATGTGCCTTTCCTGTCTTTTTTAATAAAAGTGGAGATAGTCACATAATCACACACCTCCAGGAACTCGTGGAGTTACTCTTATGGCATTATGCCTCAGAGGAAATCACTCCACTGAAAACAAGCTGTACTAACCTACTTTTAAACCTATTTACTCTTGTTATCCAGTTGTTTCAAATACTACATGAAATAACCTTTTCCTTTTAAAACTGAATGGGCTTTTTTTCCAAGAAAACTGATCTTAAATATTACTGTTGCTGCCACATTTCTGAGTGAACAGACTCACTTGCCTTCTTTTAATTTCTTGTTTCTCCGCCTTACAACTCCCATATGAGTTTTTTTTATGAGAGCAAATCCATCTTTGTTAAAGTTACCAGTGGTAAAGTTACCAGGGTATGGTACTAATACGTACTATTTGTTTATGTACTGACCATGCCATTCAGCCTGTGAGCCTATGTATACGTTCTTCTTTCCTGTGGGCATCCTATTAATGTTCATAAGGCTTATGCTGTCTCTTGCCCTTGCATTGCTGCTTTTTTGTGGCTTAGGTGTGGGCACATGCAAAGTATCTTGCCCACACTTCCCACATGGTGCCGGACCACTCACACATTGCAGCAGCATGAACACGGTGTGCTGGATTCCCCACCTCCTGCAAAGAGGGCATGTGCTGCCAGATGACAGTTCCTTCCTAAGTATCCCACACTAGTTCCACTCCCACAAAGTTTGTAATGACCTGCTGTGACTGTGCAGCTCTTGCAGTTCATGACTCTGAGACTTCAAAAAGGCAACAGAATCCCCTCCTGCAGTTAATATGTCAATGTTTATATAACTTAAACTGATCCATAGCATATACTCTATTGGGTGGTCATCCTGATCAGGTCATATAATTTCTGCTCACTTTATGATGCCTGTATTCCTAAGCATTGACCATTTTGATGAAACTGTTGGAGAGATTACTGCTGACTCTGTATGTTGAAAAGAAATAATCCTCAAAGCAGAACTCTAAATCTTAAAGACTGGCTTGAAAAACTGTATTTATTTTTGAAAGGACAGTTTATTTACATATGAGCTTTTCACTTAAATTAACTTTCTGTATTCAGTTCTCTTCTGAGAGACCAGAATAGCTAGGTATATTTATTTTAAAATCTGAACCTGAGCTGTTCAATTCCTCCGGAAGTGAGCTTAAAGAAGAATGTCAGCTATCAGAAAACAAGAGATTTGATAACGAATTGTGGCAAAGAAATAATAGAATTTAAGAAAATGCCAACAAGAGAGACAAGGGCTTTAGGAATAAAACAAAGAAGTAATAGTGACTAAAAGCTGATGTTTATTATGATAGTAAATTTTCTCCTTCCAGCCTTTTCAGGAAGCAAAAATGTAGTTACAGAGGGGCAGATGGATGAAATCATGAATGCAGATGAATGGTTGAGGGGATCATCCTGGAGCTATTTGGAGAGAATGGAAAAATCTCGTTAGTAGGACAGTATCAAAATGCTCACCCACCTATTGGTCCCTAAAACCTTCTTGACGTCCTATTTTATGTCTCAGAGTAATTGTTGCTAAAGACTACTGCATGTTTTAATCAACTCTTCTAACAAGGTGGCAAATCAGTTCTGTTTTGTTCTCTAAAGCATTGTACAGTTACAAACAGAGCTTTTTGTTTAAATTTGAAAAGGAAAAAGTGAAGCTGTGCTTGGTGGTCAGGCAGAGTACTTTATTATTGGTTCACTATTCTTACATACAGAAACTGGCTGGGTAAAGCATATACTTGCCACGTGGAATTGGCAGAAGTACTTCTAAATACATAATGACCTCCCAGCACAGTTGTGGCCTAAAGCTGTGGCATTAGACTACTCTGGCTTTTGAGCATCTACTTCCCTATGGTTAGGTGTCCCTTGCAGTATTTCCAAGATCTAAGGAATGATAAGAACTAGAGTTGCATGCTTAACCACAGAAGAATACTGGGAAGGGATCCTGCCTTTCTGAAATCAACAGAACCCTGAAAACCTGGAGATGCCTGATTCCCTGCATTCTTGTACTTTTCTCACATAAGGAAATACCTGTTAACACCATACAGGATGTAGACATGTTAACTACACCTGATGAGATTTTTTTTTGCCATGACCTAAACAACCTTTAACATGGCTGTGAGCATGGCACTGTAGCCTGAAACCTTGAATAGTGTTCGGCAACAAAGTGATGAGCAGCATAGATGGAGCCATAAAGAGCTCACTGTTTATAATTACATCCATGACTTTGATCCAAGGCTAATTAATGTCTTAAAAACTTAGGATTATTTAATTCATTTAATAATGTTTAAAAGAAGAACCATTATGCACAGAAAGAAAAAATAAAGCTTATGTTTTACATTTTCATACAAGGGTAATTCTGTAATGCCTTTTTCTGTGCCACAGGATTTCTAATTTCAGTTCATTCAATAACTAAGCAAAATATAAATTTGTAGAGTTGACAAAAATAACCAAATCCAAGAAGTAAGAATAAGGCCACCATTCTGTTTTCTGTCCATGTCATTAGACTGCTGCAAAGCACTAAATTCAGTGTGTTCCAAACAATTATTGGTATTGTCTATGGCTCTTTAGCACTTGGAGATTTGACCCATTTTCCTTGCTCTTTTGTACCTGGCTCTGTGCAAACACAAGAGAAGATACTCCCTTCCACTTGAATACCCACTTGCCTCCATTACCTCTGACCTGAAGTGTAGGCAAGGTACATAAGCAGGAAGCCAGTAGCCCTTAGGAAATTCTGTTTCTAGAGAAAGCACTTGTACATTTCAGCAGCACTCTCTGTCTCTCCTACTCTCAGCTTCTTATTGAGCCAATCCTTTTTTTTTGTTAGCGAGCAGTGGTGTCATCCTGGCACATTTTAAAGATTTCCTTAGGCTATGTTATTTCTGCTGTTGATAACTCCACTCACATAGAAAATATCTCACAAAGAGGAAGGAAGAACTTCCATAAAAACTACTCACAGAGAACGGGAAAAAAGTATCACTAGCCCTAAGACAACAATTTCCTTCTCAAAGTACATGCTGCATTTCTAGAGCTTTGTTTTCTCCTGTAAAAATGAAGTACATTTAGGGAACATTAACAACAACCAGTTTTTGGCATACCCAAACATCTCTGTCTAAAAGCAGCTTCATCCTGTCTGAACGGAATCTTCTGTGTCACACATAATGGGAGTCTCTAGCATACCCCACACTCTCTGGTTTTCTTAACACATGTGAGTATCATCATTACATTCAGTTTCCTTCTGTGTTTAATTCTTTATGGTCCTTACAGGCCAGAAATCTCTCTCTGCTCTTCAATGTCGGACTTCCTATGAAGGCTGGATCCGCATACCATGTAGCATTCTGTACAAAGGTTTCGTTTCTCAGACCAGAGACATGTCTGACACCATTTGCTGTTGTACCTGGAAAAAAGATGGCCTTCACCTTGCTGAACTTGCATTAGAACTGCAGTCATTTTACTGTAAACTGTTGGAACAGCTCCAATATAACTTCTGAGAAATTCTCACAGCAGCAAAACCCTAGTCCTCTCCCCGCATAGCCAGACATGAGCAATGATATCTGCCAGTTCTCTCTATGCCTCTATGATGAGTTGGCTTAGAGTAGAACACCTCCCTTTTCTCATGGAAAAGAAGCATTAAAAGGGAAAAAACCCAAACAGAAATGAAACAGAGAGACACAGTAGATACAGCAGAAAGAGTATCAAGAAGAAGTAAGAAAGTTAAAGGAAACAGAAGAAAGAAGAGGGAACAGTGAAAGTAGTAATACTGAACAAATTAAAAGCCAAATAATGAAATGCCTGCTTTGTACCCCATGAGACTTTGTAGGACATTGAAGAGGTATCTTTACAAGGAAACCTAGAGGAAATGTTTGGAGGAGCAAATGGGTAGGGCAAGGGAAGAAGTGGTTTATTTCATTCATACACACTGTGTAGGGAGCAGTAGATGGAGGAGTGCATTCTCCTCTCATCTGCACCCTGAGTTCATCAGGAGTACAAACAGTTGTTCCCCAGATGTCTATGAAAAAGGAAAATAGTATTTGCAAATCTGAAGAACTGGAGATCCATAATACACGGGTATTGTACCCTTTGATCAACAGAACAGAGGCTCCTGTAACTCACTGTTTTCTATCATCTACAGACACTGGTTTCCTCTGGCTAGGATTAGTCTTTGTAAAAAACTTTCTGGGCAAAAAATAATACAGCATGAAAAAGAAAAAATTACCTAATTTAACAGTATGCTGAACAAAAAATTCTCCCTTTCAAAGTACCTGAGAGAAAGGATGTACCATATCTGTAATATGTCAGATGTATTAGTGGAGAGTTGTCATCCAATTGTGATCAGTAAAAAATTAAGCATGCACTTCAGTGTTAGGAGAATAAAGGACCCAAAAGGTCTTACTTAAGGTCATAAAGAAGACTGTGGCAGAGCTGTAAACTGAGTTAATGTATGAGGGCATCCGGCAGGAAATGAAGAGCCTTGCTCTTTGCCTTTGTCTCTGCCACCAACTTGCTGCATGGCAAATTCCTTCCTCTTCAGGTGACTCAGTTTCTTCCATAGGCAAATTGAAATAATGATTCATCTTTGTAGAAGTACTTCAAGAATGACGATGGAAAATGTTATAGAAAATCAAAGTAGGAATTCCATTCCAGTGCGCTCCCTAGGCTATCGTTTGTCTTCTTGCTGGATTTTTTGAAGAGTGATGTCTTTGTTACTGTGAATGGTTTTTTTTAGAGATAATAAAACTGAAAAATTGTATAGTAAAAGCAAAATTAAATGTTGGATGACTTCTATTATGTGCTATAAATAAACAAAAGATGTGCTAAAAGGAAGTTATCTGTGTAACAGAGTCAGTCAAGCAAAAAATGAAATGCCACTTCAGTACTCAGTCTGGAGGAAAAAGCAGTATGTGACTAAGGAATTTTAAAATTTGTCATACTATAAGAAAAACAAGGTGGGCATGTATTATTAGACCTTTCAATGTGTCCTGAAACAGGCACCGATATAAAAAATGAATGAAAATGTTAGACCATAAAAGGAAGGTTATAATTTTAAACTCAACAACCTTATTTACAGCAAAAAAGGGAAATCATATAGCACTTAAGGTACAACAAGAGAAGTACAGGCCTTACCTTGTGGTTGGTACCCAGGGAAATTGAATTAACCCTGCAACAATTTTCAAGAAATAAAATGGGAAAGACAGGTAAACCAAAGTTTTCAAATTAGCCTTTTGTAATATATTCCTTATCATCCAAGTGTCCAAATTGAGTTTTAGAGAAGACCAGATTTTAGAAAAGTTAATTATTCACAAATCTAAATGAAATTAATTGGAAAAAAATCTAGAAAAATATAGGAGGGAAAATTTGCCAGCTAAGATTTTTAATAGCTATTAGTATTTACTTGAATGACAGTTTTCAACATCATGCATTTGCACATTTACAACCTAATGTACATCTGCCATTTGTTATAAACCATATGAGGAAACCAGCAGTATCTTATATTGACCAAGATGGTACCTTCAAATTAATGCTTTAATCTACATTTTACACATGCAACTGCATGTACATAGTATAGAAATTATGCTTTGATTTTATTTATAAAATGTTTTAAACCCTTTGACATCGAAAATATTGTTCAATCTCAGTAAAACTAATGTCCAATAGGTCTCAAAACACAATTTTGCTTATGCTCTTACTCAGGCAAGTTTTTCATGCTCCTTTATCCTCAGCTCCAGGACAACATCATGTCCATTCCTAGATATGTCTGGACCTATTTTTATCATATGAAATGATATAAAGATATGTATGAAGCTGAATTGTTCTATAAAAACACTAACTGCTTAAATTGTTCCTGTATATTTTGCATGATGTTATGACATTTATTTTATAACACTGCCTTGTAATTTCATTTTAGCTTTCTTTAATAATATTTATTTGCTTTCCATGGCTTTTTTACTAACTCTTTGGACCATTTCCTACTTCAATTATCATTTACTGAAGCCATGCTTTAGAACCTATTACTCCTTGTTCCTTCCCTGAGGAAACATTTTACTATGCACAGTTCAGCAATTTTTATATTTTGCATCATTCATCTTGACATTGTGTTGGCTGTGCAAGTTCCCTTATTCATTCTGTGAACTGTGGAAGTCAGGACTCTTATATCTATCTGCAGTTGTCATCAGGATTTTCTGAAGAACTTATGCCAGGCAAAATTTTCTAAATACATCTTGTAGATAATATATACATTTTAGCACTCTCATTATCCATCTGTTGCTCTCAGATTTCATGTTTTACTTTCAGCTTTCCCATAATCTCACATTATTTCTTCTCTTTTTGACAACTGGTAATGCTGTAGTGCTGTAACTTACGTAATGAATGCATTGCTGAGGATACATACAAATTCAGCTACTCCATCACTCCCTCCACTGAATCTCTTCCTTCCATGGGTTTCTGTATTGAATTTGTTTGTATTAGCATACCCGCTATGCTTTGCCTGTTTGGTACTCATTGTGGAGTACTCAGAACTACATGAACTATGCAATTCAAGAGCATCCCATGTTTGAAGGACTACTTTAACCTATTAATAAATATGCTATGAGGTGGCTATTCACACTGTTTCAGGTGCTGCCTGTGCAGTTTGGATCTAAAAAGGCTCTTCCTTGTTCTCTACAATCTACCACTTGTGTTAAAATATTTCTGGTCCTGGCTATTGAGAAAGCCCTAATCTCCAGCAATTAATATGACAAAGAGAAATTCCAGTGGTGAGCTCTCTAAGCAGTGTAGTCCATTTGTACATCACTATTTGCCATAGACACAATCTCAAAAGTCCTCTGGAATGCCTACTGCTTTCAGTTAAAAAGCAGCAGCAACCTTCTGCAGAGATACAGAAGTCTTATTTTCTCAGAATATCCTATTTTAATTAGATTATTTCCAAACATGTCATTACATAAATATGAAAGATGTTTACTGCAACTAAAAAGGCTTATAGTGATTGTGTTTAATGCCAGACATGTCATATGCCTTTGCTCATTGGATCTTTTCATTGCTTTAGACTTTGCCAGCACCCCATCTTTCTACATGTGTTACTGCATTTCTTCTCATAGGTTTCTTCCCTGAGTGCTTGGGGTTACAGCCCTTGGCATTCAGCTCCTCAATTCCTTTACCAGCCCAGGGCGAAACTTCAGCAGCAGCTGCACAGTTGTTTCAGGAAGATGGAGGACTTAAGGATGCATACTGAGACAGAAATTCTGGACCTGTTAGGTCAATGGCAGTTTTGTCACTGCCTTTATTTAGGCTAGAATGGCATCCTGCTTGCCTGACTCATGTTCTACCAAAACCATGAACTGAGTATCAGGGTCTGTGCCCTGCCCATCCTTGATCTTTTGTTTCCTTGCCTGTTCCAGCACAGGGGAAGTTTGAACCCCTTTCTTTAGCATAGTTCAAAGTATTTTATAACTTCTCATACCTGCTCTGGGTAGTGTACAAAGACAGGAGGAGAACATAGTTGAATGGCTGTGCTTCAAAAATTACATTATTTTTGGATTATTTTGTTCTCCCATTCAGTTTAATGCCAGAGAAGAACATATGGCTCAAAGTGATTATTTTCCACTTTACAATTCACATATTCTTTACCATATGTAAGGCATTATTTCATGCTATGGCATATATAATCTCTCTCCCATGTCTATTCTTCCTTACGACAGAATGGACAATATACATTTCTGCTCCTGAGGCACTGTCACTCTGATGGTCTTTATGGTTTTCCAAGAATGTTCCTAAGAGATATTGAGGTGCTTTTTTGTTGTTATTTATGTGATAAATTGTAATGATATCTTTAGTTTTAACCTATATTCTGAAAGTACCTGAGGCTTTCTTGCTAGGCAAGTAATAGACCACTAGATCAGTTATCAAAGAAGCTTGCGTGATCCTATAGTCGCAGAATTTGAACTTTTAATCTCCAGTGTATGACAAAAGCACCAAAGGTTTTGTGGGCAGCCACATTCAGCAACAAATCATACTGCTGTCATACATTTCATTCCTTTTCAGTGAGTAATATTTACACAATCTGCCCATTATCTCCTCCAATAGATGTAAATATTAAACTGACTGGAGCTGATTCTGCAGGTAAGTAAATTTGTTAAAAGAGATTGCTTGGTACAATATTAAAAAAAATTGTAAAGGATTATTTGCTTAGATCTGTTGCTCATGTTCTCTGAAATTTCTAAGGCAGAAACTTAATTGCATTCACTTTTCTCTCCTTCCGTTTTATTTTTTACTTCATTAACATTGTCTTTGTCTCAACCAACTGAGGCGCTTGACCCACAGCCTTAGGGTCCTAAGGCTGCCTTTTCTGGGTAATGCTACATCCTCACTCAAGTAGCTCAGGGCAAAATAACTTGGTGAGTCCGCAGTGTTCTCTTCACTCACTAAAAATTACTAAAGAACTTCCATGAAGGCAAACAATAGAAGAAAACTCATAGAAATAGTTTCGTATATACATATTTCAGTATAAAGTTTTCATTTTAATTATTTCTGATACTATTTTACAACTAAATGCTTCAATGAAAACTTGACTAACTTAATTTTTAAATCCAATTGCAAGTCTTATAAATAGGAAAGGTACAATGAAATTGTGTTAATACTAATGTAAGTATTTAGTATATTTTCAGTGTTTTAAGAACATAAAATTTGCATTGCAAATATATTTTTCAATGAAAAGTTCAACAATCAAGATTCAAGAGAATGGAAACAATTAAAAATATACTTGCATGGAAATTATTTATAGAAAAGCAATAAACAAAAGAAGACTACTTTTCTTTCTTAAAAATTGCTTTAGTGTGATAGTTTAGAAACAAGTATTCACATCTTCCAATCATACACAAAACCGGTTTCAGAAATGGAACTTGCAACCTGAAGCAAAGTTAGAAATCCTGAGAGCAGGACAAAGAGAATCACCGGGTGAGAGAGCTGGGAACTGCTGCCTTCAGGATAATATAAACAATTAGTTTGGGGAATAATTAATAAAAATAGTGTGTGCTGTTCTATGGGAAAAGGAAAGATAGAAACTTCCACAGATTCAAGAGGGTTTGATCTACAGCCTTGGAAGAAGCTTGGATTGATGTAAAAATAAAGTAAACAGACATTAAGTAGAAAAATCAAAACCTATGTTTTTATAGTTGTAAGTAAGAAACTGTTTTGGGTAAGATGGTGAAGAGTCTATAGTATAGTAACGTGATTGTATAGAGTAAGTTAAGAGTTTAAAATTTATAGTAGAAGCATATGTGTGTACATGAATGAGAATCCCATTGGGTGAAAATATCCACAGTGCAGTAGAAGTGAGTAAAGGTGATAGGTTAAAAAAGCAAAATAACTGTCCATTGGATTAGAAAGTTATATACTGTCTTGCAACAAAGAACTTGTGACTGCTTTGTGCTATGGCTGACTGTCTGCTCCTCTAAAATCTCATGGCCTCTAAAACTGATGTTTATCTGAGCAAAAAATCGTTCTTAGCCCGACGATGGTCCCGTCTCTTATTTTAAATGGCAACAATGATATTGTTCCTTTTAAAAATTAAATAATTGAGGTCTGAATTTACTACGGTCTATTAAAGTAATGGAAATTACAATAAAATTAATTAAATTAAAGCAGTGCAATTTACTAGTGAAGTTTAAAAGTTAGATCTGCTTTTTTAGAAGCAGGGAAATGGTACACAAGTTTTATGTTAAAAAAAAAATCCAAACCATTGAAAATTCAATTACTCAAGAACTTTAAAAACCTCTGGGATAACAGATAACATAACCAGATTCTGGGATTTTCCAGACAAGACCAAAGATCTGATGTCAGCCATGCTGAAATGTAGAACAAAATTGGTGACCAGCTGGGAAAATGAATGAAATAACTTGCCTATTGCCACTCAAGAATATGACAGAAGCAAGGACAAGGACATCTCTCTCTAACTTCTCTAAGAATTTGATAATTTTTATTTCTGCAAGCTTTCATTTGCTACACTTTTCAGCTTCAGTAAAGAATGGGGCAATTGCTGTAAGAATAATTGTCTTCTTCAGTACCCAACCGAGTTCAAAGCCAGGCTAACTTCATGTTCTCCAGTGGATGACCCAGGACTATTGTAGGAAAAGAAATAAAAGAGATAATGATAACCATATCATAAGTGATCTAAAATAGAAAACTTTTGCCTCTAGAGTAGTGTGTGTTGTTACAACCATCAGTATTGCTTTGACATAGTTTCTAAAGCTACAATAAATAGTATGTTCTAAAACAAAGAATTGGAATGTTATATTCAGAATAATTGAAGGTGGCGTCTTTAATTTCCCATTTGAAATTTCAGAAACTTCAATTTATTCCAATTTCAGTAAAACTGATTTTTCCTAATAAAAACTGATTTTTAAAATAAAACTAGGTCTATGGGGTTTTCTTCTGACAGCTCTTAATGACAGTTGCTTTGACATAAGCAGGAAGAATTTAAAAGAATCTAATTCCCAATGGATAAGCTTAGTGTCTGCAGAGACTGGCAGGAATTTTATTATTCATTTCAGTGAATAAATGCAGTGAAGACTGAGCACTTCTGAAAAAAATCTTGCTGCAATTTGGCATCTTCTTGTTTATTTAAATTGTGCAGTTGTTAGTTATTATCTACCAGTGTTCACCAATAAAATATGTATTTGCTATTTCTGTACACCTGAGGTGAAGTGTCGCAGCGGGCAGTGTTCAGAGTGCCTCAACCTTCCTGAAGAAGTGTCTTGAAAAAGACACCTTGGTGGCACGGGCACGTTTGCTCTCATGCTGAGTAATTTCAGCTCTTCTGTGATCTGGGTGACGCAGAAGGAGAGACGGGGTCTTTGTGTGGGGTTCCAAGGAGAGGTTTACTGATAATATAATATAATATAATATAATATAATATAATATAATATAATATCGTATCATATCGTATCATATCATACTTACAGTTGCTCTTTGGGCCGATGCCTGTTGTGTCAGTGAAAATCTGCTGGGTGGGTGATCAGCCCATTGACAGGCCTCCAGCACTCCAGCACTTCTGCAGCCTCTTCAGTCTTCGGAAGAGTCTTCAGCCTCTTCACCCTTCGGGTAGCCCCCACTAAAATGTGAGGGGTACTCAGGGGAGTGGCAAACTCAAAAGCAGCTTAAGTCCTGCAGCTGATGCTGCAGGAGATGCTTTTTCAGGGACCTCTTTGCAGAGGCCCTACGTTGGGCACCACTTGTCATGGGGGGCAGTTGTCCAGCATGCTGCAACCTTCCCGAAGAAGCGTCTTGAAAAAAACACCTCGGTGGCACAGGCACATCTGCACTCACACCAAGTGATTTCAGCTCTTTTCAGCTAGTTTTCAGCTCATTTTCAGTTGTGATCCAGGCAATGCAGAAATACAGACTGGGGTTCCAAGGAGATGTTTATTGAGCTTCTTTTTTGAAGAGATCCAGGGACAAAGAGCTACGTGGGCAGGGGTTTATTTATCCATTTCGAGGGGCAGGGCAGAACAGCAGGGGCAATGGGATAAGGGCACAGGGGCAGAGCGAGGGAGAAGGGCCAATGGGATTGAATTGAAGGGCCATTGAATCTGCATGTCACAGCAAGGCATGCTGGGAGAAGCCTTTTTCCTCACCCTAACAAGGGTGGTTATTGCTTGAGGAATTTTCCCTCCAGGGGAGTAGTGGGGATTCTTTCCCTGGTGGCCTACCAGTCTCCACAGTGAAGCAGCATCCATACCCTTTGGAATGAAGATTATTGCCTCGGGCCATATTTATGCCCAGTGCTGCTATTACTTATGTCTTTTTCTTCCTCTTTTTGTATTATTCATAGCTGATGATCAAAGGGCATCAGGCTCTGACTTCCATAGCCTTCCCTGGATATGTCATCATTCAAACCATCCATTCATTTATTCATTCCAAGGCTGTCATCAGGGGGATGCTGTCAGTTGCAATGAATGTCAGAGCAGGCCACAAATGCACGGTATATACATTCTTATGAAAGTTAGTGGAACTTGAAGCCATAGTCACAACACAGTTCTGTTTTCATATATGTTTTCTATTTCATTAAACAAAGAACCACAAAATATTTGCTTCCTTGAGTATATTCCAATCCTCTCTCCACAGTGCTCTCAACTCACTTAAAAAGAGACTATTCTTCTCTGAAATACGTCATGTAATTTAGGAGAGACATTTTAAAAAGGGATCAAGAACTATACCAAGCTTATACCTAGATCTCCACATCAAATGCAAGCAGGCAGTATGAGCACAAGTTTAGCAGACACTATCCTCAGTGAATCTTATTGTGCTACAATACTACAGCAGAGAGAAACTGGAGAGAACAGACACTGCAGTACAACAGGCCAGTCTCAGCACTAACACAGGATTCACCTAAGCCTTGGCAGATGCTGGGAGAGAGACACACTACAGAGGTGTCTCTGGGCTTGGATAGTCTGTTGGTACAAACACATACCCATCAAACTGTACTTCAGTCACTAGGTACCAGCTAATTTCTGCAGAAAATAAGCTGTCTGCCACTGCATTTTTTACTCAGGAGTGTTTAAATTGTACCATCACAGTTTTGGAAATTATGTCCTAGTGTTATTACCTGGCAATTACATTGTCTTCCTTTGTTGGATCTTAAGAAAGCCCCTCTACGTGATAAGCAACAATGTAAATCATTGCATTAGAATATTAAATATTTTGAATATTAAATATTCTTGCCTATCTTGAGGTCCTGTCTAACCTCTCCCTATGAGTTTTGTTTCAGATATTATTTTTTCCCCACTATATTTCTCTTTTGTAGTACAGTTAAAATTTCTTGTGTACTTTCAAGCTAAGAGGACTCAATCACATCTGCAAGCGAATATTTCTGAAATTCGCGGTTATTTTTATTCTTCCGGATATTTACGCAGTTGTTCGGGGGTCCCTGACAGCCCATGCTGCGGGATGAGGCCCCGCGGCGCTGCTGGAACAGGGCAGGGGAGCTGCGGCCGCGGCCGGGGCCTGCAGCGGCGGCGGCGGCCGGCAGGGGGCGGCCCCTCCCCGCCAGTCTCCGGCCCGCAGGGAAAGCCGTGACCCGGCGCTGCCAGCGGGCGGGAACGGGACATCCCGGGCCGCCGCACCCACAGCACTCCATCCAACCGCAGGCAGCCAGGCGCGGGGAGCACAGCGGAGTGTGCGAGATAAAAAAAAGTATTTTACACAAAATAAATGAGAATTATAGAATCGCAGAACCTCAGAATGGTTTGGGCTGGAAGGAACCTTGAGTCACCATCTCAAGTTTCAACTCACCTATGACTAGGCTGTGCAAAGCCCTATCTGTCCTGGTCTCTAACACTTCCAGGAATGGGGTATCCACAACTTCTCTGGGTGACTTCTGCCAGGGCCTCAACACTCTCAGTGTAAAGAATTTCTCTCTGATCTAAACTTACTTTGATTTGGAAGCCATTCTCTACCCACTTTGAGATTGAAGCCATTCCCCTTTGTCATATCACTACAGGCCCCTGTAAAAATTCCCTCTCCGGCTCTTTTCTAGGCTGACTCTAGGTGCATTTGGAAAGATGCTCTAAGGTCTCTTGTGAGCCTTGACCAGGATGAACAACCCCCAACTCTTTCAGCCTGTCTTCAAAAGAGAGGTGCTCCAGCCATCTCATCATCTTCATGGCCCTGCTCTGGACTCGATCCAACAGGTCTACATCCTTTCTTTGTTGGGGACCTCAGAACTGGATGCAGTGCTCCAAGTGGGATCTCACAAGAGCAGAGTAGAAGGGGAGAATCTCCTCCCTTGACCTGCTTGTCACACTACTAAATAACCAACAAATAGCAAATAATCACCCCTATCTACCAGGCATCTAGAGGTGAGGCATTTCTGTTAGAGTACATACACCAATTCCAGTTTTTGGAACCTAAGATTTTTCATCTGGGCAAGTTACTAGGGAATGCCACTCAATTACATCTGTCTGGAAAAGAAAGACCAACTTCATGTTGCTGTCCATTACGTAGAGAATTCCAGTCCTGGCAGTAGTACCAAGGTAACTTTAGCAGTCACACTAACAGGATGAGATGGAGCACCAGCAGAATCTAAAGCAGAGGGAGAAAATACCCTCCAACTCCTTCCAGAACATTACAGACAGAAACTTGGGGGTTTCACTCAAACTATATGTATCCTGCTAAGTTTTGGCTTTTTGGGTCTATTTTTTCAAAGGCTTTTATTTTCTAATGGAAAAATCCAGAAAATTTAGAAACAATTTTTTTTATTCCTTTAGAAGGGATGATTCTGTTTAAATATTTTTTTGAATAGAAAATTCTTTCAAGCTTTACTAAGTTTCTATATTGAGCCATTCTAGTTTCTGTGCGAATGGCAACATTTCAGTGTTTTTTCAGTCTCCAGTGTTTTCAACAGCTTCGAACAAAAGCCAGGTGAAAGCTTTTTCTTCCTTTAGCACGTTGCCTCGTTTCCTGCATCGTTCTCTGGTGCTGGAAAGCGTGTCCCTGTGCCACTGCCCAGATGATGGCTCTCTTTAGGGCCTGACCTGTCCATCTTCGCGGGTGTCTGCTGAAGCCGCCGCACCGCACCCACCTGCCGCTTGGGTGATGCTCCCCCCATCTCTGACTAAAAACACATGTGTGCCGGGGGGGAGCGGCTACGCACGCACTTCGTTTCTTCACGCAGACACGAGTGTCTCCAGCGACTCACTTTTGACCGTGGTGGAGCCACCTTGACGGCCGGAGTGCCGGGGTGCCCCTGCGGGGAGGGTGAACTCAGGGAGGGCGGCGGGACGCGCGGCAGGACTGCGACCCTGCCGTGTCACGGGTCCCCTGTGACAGAACGGGTGTGGGTCACGGTCCCGGCTCTCGGCCCTGCTCTTCCGGGAGTGGGCGGCCACCCGCAGCCCCGGCGCGGAGCGCTGACCGCCCTCCGCGGCGGGGGAAGGACCGTGCGAGCGCCGCGCTCCCGGCCTCCCGCGGCGCCGCCCGCCGCCCTCCCCGTGCCCGCCCCGCCGCTGCCGCCGCCCCGCCAGAGCCGCCCCGCGGCAGAGGGAGGGCGGGCGCAGCCGGAGCGGCAGCGGAGCCGGCGAGTCCCGGGCGGGCGGTGCGGGAGCATGGCCCCGGCGGGGCGGCTGTGCTGTGCCGCGCTGCTCTGCGGCGCCCTCAGCCTCTGCAGCCTGCGGGCCGCGCCGCGCCAGCCCGACACCCTCTACTTGTGGATCGACGCCCAGCAGGCGCGGGTGCTCATCGGTAAGTGCGGCCGCTGCCCCGAGCGGCGGGCGGGAGCCCGGAGCCGACCCGACTGGAGCCGACCCGGCGGGGCTGCCACACATTGCGCCCCTTTGCCTTCCGTAGGCTTCGAGGAGGATATTCTGATCGTGTCCGAGGGGAAGATGGCCCCGTTCACCCACGACTTTAGGAAAGCCCAGCAGAGGATGCCCGCCATCCCCGTCGGCATCCACGCAATGAACTTCACTTGGCAGGCAACGGGCCGGGTAGGTAGCCCCGAGATGGGGCTGCGGCAAGGGGCGGGGGAGGCTCTGGTTTACAGGAGGCAGGTGGTTTGGCCTTGGAATAGTTGAGGAAATCCTCTCTGAGGAGTGCTGGGGCAGCCCTGGGTGCGGGAGTAGGAGGCGCGGGTGGGGGGGGGGGCTCGGGGCGCGGGGAGGAGCGCGTTGGGATGGCTGGGAAAGCGCGTTGGGAAAGGGGTGTAAGGTGCGTGGGAGCGACGGGCGGCTTGGGCACCGGAGAACCCGCAGGATGATGAGGCGTGGGACAGAACTCACCGGGAACACCCCAGTCGCCTGTACTTGCCTTAAAATTTTGCACCGGTCGGCAGTTCTGTGGATGCAGTTTTCTTTCGAATTCCTTTAGCTTACGGACATACGCTATAGGCTCTTCATTGATCTCTATGTACTAAATGTGCAGGCTTAATTTGTAGTTCTACTCAATAACAATTCTCTTCTGTAGACTTAATTTTACCAAGTTAAATTGAAAAACCACATAAATCTGTAGTTTATTGGATCCTGTTGGATTCTTTTGTTGAAAATATAAGAATCTGTGACATTTTTGTGAAGAAACATATGTATTATTTGACATACTGACAACATATGTTAAATTTGCATAAAGCTGAAATTTGTTAGTGTACATTATCATGGATACAGAAAAAACATGGTGGCATAAAATCCTGGATAAAATGATTTCATTTTTACAATGCTGAACATTGACTTTATACAATAAAGGACTTGGTAGAGATGAAATAATATTTCCATTTAAATTGTGAACATTGATTGTTTAATTCAGCTAATTGCAGCTTCACAAATTTAGTTGTGGTTTTGGTTGTTTGAAAATACTCTATCTACAGGACTTGTTTGGCTTCAAGGTGTTGGCTGACGCCCTTACAATTTTTGCTGTCCTCACAAAGCCTTTGGGTTTAGGAAGTGCTTGCTCCTCTCCTCCAGAGAGCAAGGTGAATGTGGAGAAACAAAACTTACTCACAAAGGCTGACTTGCTCTAGGTCTTTGTCGTTCCCATCAGGCTTTACAGAGAAAACAACTTTGTACGCCAAGGGTTGGCATTTAAATACCTAGAAAGAATTAGTGTCTTTTGGATGTATTTTCTGTTCCACTTCTCTGCCAGCTTCAGTTGCTGTTGATGATGAAACTAGCTCTTTTTTGAATGGTTGATCAAGATGTTAGACTGAACACTGTCTTCTTGGATTTTCTTCTTGTGTTCTCCTCTCCTTCCTTTGCCGCCTACCTTTGCTGCCTTGGTATGCCATTAGGAAAAGGTGGTTCCAATACTGATTTCAGTGAGAAGAGTCACAGGCTTAAAGACAGTATAGGAAAATATTCTGCTTGATGCCACTTGCAGGACTAAATCCTTTCTGAGCAGATGCAAAGGTGTTTAACCCATTAGTCCTCCTCCTGTTTTCTGAATTACTGAATTCCTCTTAGACAAAGCATAATTAGTAAGTGTAATACCTAAATGGTTAAAAAAGTTCTGTGTTTCTCCAGAATGTCCAATATTTTATGAGGGGAAGAAATTAGTACATTTTTACTTTTTTTTTCCAGTGCTCTATTTTGGTTTTAAGTATACATGTTCTTAGAAGTTTCCACTAACACATCCAAGGAAGTGCTAAAAACTTGCTACCTTTATTCTGTACTTTTCTGTGAATTTCCTAAGTCAGGGAAGGGAAAATAAGAAGTGGAAGGGAGGAGGAGAGGAAAAGAAGAGAAAGGGGAAAGAAAAGCAAGAAAGGAAGAAGGAAAAGAAATGGGAACTCATACTTTTTGAAAGAAAAAAGGCATTTGAAATGCTGAAGTGCTAGACTGGTTTCTGCAAAATAGCTGTTAACTAGCATACTGTTGCCTCCTGTTTGGTAAAACTGAAATAACTCTTCTGTGAGTGTTGTGCCTTATAAACTTCTTGACCCTGTATCCCAGTTGAAATTTGAAGGTGTTTCTCTGGGACTCCAAGGTTTAGGGGCTTTCAGTAGTATATGCCTCACCTCTAGGAATAGCTAGACCTTTTTTTTGGTCTACAGATATAAGGCTTTTCCTGAGTAGGTGCAGGAGATCCTGTCTATGGCATTAAATGGTTCCTAGTCCTGATATCAATGAGATGGGGGAGTTACAGAGCAGCTGGGTGGGTGTCTGGCAGCCAGACAAGGTCAACCCACCACACCTGGAATCCCCAACAGGGCACCTTAGCATGCATAAATATCCAGCGGGCAGATGCCATCCACCTGCTCCTGGGATAAATGATGATCCAAGCTTGAGGTGAGTAAATAGTCCAAGCCAGGGAGTGACAGTGCTTCTCAGTCCTGTAAGGCTGAATATTCTAACTCAAAAATGTCTTGTTGAAAGGCACAATTTAAGGACTAGATTGCATCTGTATTCTGTGTAAGTAGAAGTGCTTGAAACTCACTACATTTAGGTGTTACACTTCTGATGCAGTGGCCTTTGTGTCCTGAATACATTTTATGTGAAATATATTTTGTTTGATAAGCAAACAAAATAATTTTCATTAGAAAACATTAACCAAAGAAAAGCATTAGTTGCTTTTAATTCCTAGTCCATTACTTCTAATTAATTATTAGGAAATATAAGGGAAAACCCAAAATCTAAGGGTTTGAGGGTTTTTTGCTAGTGAAATCAGGATGAGCCAGGGGTGACAAAAATGTTAAAGCACTGCAAAATGGGATTGTCATGTTTTTATGGACTTTATGCTTCTACCTATAAATTAAAGCATAACATTACAGATACTATGTTCTCTTTAGAAATGTAATCTGCATAAATTGACAGTTACAAATTTCTTTGAATTGAAAGGTTTGAAAAAGCAAAAATCAGTGATAATATGTAGTATATAGTATGCATCCATGTAACCACTAGAGCTCACTGGTGTGCTTCTTGCTCTTATCCTGGATGGTTTTTGCAAAAGAAAATACAATAGCTTTTAAGGGTCTTGTCCTCTGTGGAAGATTGAGCTTAAAAACTTCCCAGTGAGACCCTGTCACAGGGATTAATGCTGCAACATGTTTTACTGTGTCCACTAGTGGAAGTTACCAAAGATTTCAGTGATAACATAATCTCTACAGCATTTAGGAATTTATGACAAGTATTTAATCTCTAAATCCACAAAACCCAGCATGTATTTTTAACTTTCAGTGGGAATTCTGACAGCTGTAAAATTAAGTTCACATCTGGGACAGTATTGGTGGAACAGAACCATGTTTAAAAAAAAAAGAAAAGTTTATTATTTCCCAGACAGCAAGTGTTCAGTGACAGAGCAGCAGCCTGGTTGATTTAATAGACAGGAGGTGAAAAAAAGAAACTAAAAAGCAAGTTGGAATTTTTGTTGTGTTGCATTCTCTGGTCTGATCCACAGAAATAGTCAATCTAGGCCACAACCTGCCCAGGCTGTTTTCTTCTTTTCAGATATGGGAGAAGGATTTGTGGTCAGGTGAATGATTGTAGCGGCTCACTTCCCTCTCCCCACTGTTATGAGTACCCCATAGCTCCTCTCCTGGTGCATGGTTGAATGCATGACATGACATCTGAAATAAGTCTCAAAGAGTTATTGATAGCCTTGAGTAAATAAAAAAGTTGCCCACCTCTGAGAAACAGGGAATGTATGTCTTCAGTGCATTTTCTAGCATCATTTCTATATTGTAAAGTGAAGATCAGGAATGCTGTATAGTTAACAGCTCCTGGAGGCTAATTCTGATCTCAGCAATGTGACCATCAGCCCTGAACAGCTCAGCTGAATTGTCTGAAATTGTCTTATATTGCTGAGATGTAGCCTGACCACAAATATAAAATAGAATATCCAGCTATGCCAGGAGAGGATTTGTTTCCTTGCTCAGAGGAAAGCTAACAGACCACCAATTTTAAGGCATTAGTGGTGCAATAAGGTGCTCCAGTCAAACATGGCTAATTCCCTGACAAACTGAAAGAAACCATAAAGTATTTAATTTCAAAACCTAATACTTAAAAGGAATTTTTTCTTCAAAGAAACTGCTGGTCTTTTTGTAAATATCTTATTTGTAACCAGTCATTACAGTGATGCTTTTCAGCTTAAAAAATGTCTAATATGCAAAATTTAGGATATTTTTTCCAATAAAAGTACGGCTCTTCTCCAAGTTTGGTCAAGGTAATTGCACAAACTCACACTCTTGTGATTTTCAGTGGTACCTTTACTGCACTTTCATGTCACCAAATCGGTGAAATACTTTGTTTTCTGACCTCTGTACCAAAATTTCCATGTGGAATGTGAAGATGTTTACATACTGTGAGCATGATTTTTAGACAAGGGCTTCTCAAATCAAAAGCACAGCTCAAAACCTTTAATATTTAGATTCTACTCAGCTGTGGTATTTTGCGTCTCAGTGTTGTAGACATGCCACCAGGGATCAAAGTAATACTGTAGGGATCCCACTTTCTTAGTAAAGCAGGCATGTGCCAGCCATCTGTTCTGTCTGCTGATAGAAAACAGCAGTAAAGTTTCTCAAAGTTTTGCCAAGAAGAAAAGAGGGGATTTATTGCTCAGCAGAGATGAGTTACAAGGCACCTTGTAGTGTAAGCTGCATCTGGTTTCCATAGTAATTTACATGGCATATGTGTAAACCACACAATTATTCTTTTTACACAGCAGTGTAAACCTATGTTAAGTAAACAGTTCTTGATTGTTTTTCATGTCTATAAATAATCCATTAAAAAAAAAAAGCTAGTCATAAAGTATTTTCAGTACTTTTGCAGTAGTAGCTCCAATGTACAACATAACTGTTGAAAAGCATTGGAGCTAACAAGGACACCCCAAGCTTCAAGACTGTATTTTGTGAAAATGTACAGATTTCACTCCCTGAGTTAGTAACAATTTTTCTGAAATAGAAAATCCAGGCTTTCTCTTGTGTTGCCTTCCTCTGTTTCACTTTCCTATTTGTGGAAGTGAAAATGTTTTCTGGCAACATCACCTCTTTTTATAGTCAGTTTCACAGGTATGTTCTTAGTGGTCTAAAGTTAATTCCATTAACACGTAATGCTATAGAGAAAGAACTAACAAAAATGAGAACTAACTGAAAGAATTTTCATGTATTTAACATATTCTCTTGCTTTCACACTTTCCAAAGAGGTTTATTTGGGATAGCTACAACTATTATTGATTTGATTCTAGCCAAGTGGCTTATGTTTCTGATATGTAGTAGATATTTGCATCACATTGAACAGAATTTCAAAAGCTGGATACCTTAGCTCAGAACAATGGGTTCCTGATTATTATTTTTAAAGCTTTCAAGAAAAATGCATCTCAAAACTTCTGTTTTGCCTTCCTGTGAGTTTACACTTGGCTTGTTAGGGTTTGTTCTTCTTTTATTTGCCTTTTTCTGTACAAATTCCACCATCTGAAAGATTCTACTTTACTTGTACTAGTTTCTTTTACCGTGTTGGATCTTTTTTGTATTGCTGGGAGGCTTTTGTTTGCTTGTTTGTTTTTTGACAGTATATTTGTGGCACTGCATCAAACTGTAGCCCAGATGCAGGGCTACAGTTTACAGTTTTACCTGGGGGTAAAAATGGAAATGTAATGCCCACTTTGACTGGCTGGCAGGGCTGTGCCTGGTGCAGCCCAGGTCTTCAGCACTGCCTCCCACCGCACTCCAGTTGAAGAAGTGAGGAAGTGGCACCTAGATAAGCAAGGGGCATTGCTCCAGCTGGAGAGCAGTTGCTAGTGGTCCACCTCAGAGGTCAGTCCTGGGTCTCATGCTCACTGTGAAGCAGCAACCCAAAATCTGCCTCAAAAAAAGTAATGTAAATACAGCAAAGACACTGATACTGTTGCACAGAGGCACTAGGAGGCTTTACCCAGCTATGATACCTGAAGTCCACAGTATGTTCTGTTCACAGCCACTTAGCAATGGCTTTCAAAGGTTTGGGGTGGATTTTTTTTCCCCAGCCATACAACAAGAAAACCCCTGGGTTTTTTTTTTCATCTGGAATAAAAGTTTGCTTTGTTTTCCAACCAGCTGGTGGAGTCCATCTTTTTTCAGCCATACAAGGAAAAATGGGCAATTACCTCTGAGCTGCTTCAGCACTTGCTGTCATCAGTGCTAAATACTTCAGCACTGTTTAAAGACCAAACACCGCTTTCAGAGCTGGTCCCACAAATCCTCTGAAGTTGACCGTTTGCCTGGATAAAAAGCTAGCTAAACCCAGCTGATCCTAAAGGAAATAAAAATGCCTGACATCAAACCTGGCAATCTCCCAGCCTCAGGTTTTGGCCCATCACCAGGCAAAATAAACTCCCCAAACAGCAGCCCACTAGTGAGAAGATCTGTCACTGGCTCTGAACACTGAAGCACAGAAACAAGCAGCAAGAGCCAGAGAGCCAGCCTTTGCAATAACAGCTGCCCAGAGAAGCAGAAGGCAGGCTCTTGACCATCCTGACCATCAGAGAACAGAGCTTCCAGTACTGTGATTATGAACCTGATTTTTCTCAGAACACATGGAAGACACGGACAAATCACAGCTTGTTGATGAGCAAAATTTAAGCTCTCCCTGCAACATTTTCTGCTTGCCCTCAACTTGCAAATGTGTGACTATTCATACAGCCAATGGGAATCTGAGACTTAAAAACTCACAGTCCACTGAACACCTTCAGTAAGGAGTACAAGTACCAACTTCAACCTGTTGCTTTTAAACAGCAGCTAACACTGGTCTCATTTTGCCAAGTTTGAGCCTTAGCCAGTTCTCTTTCTTTAAGGGTTTTGGGAAATAAATTGAGCTGTTGAAACAGAGTCTCTTTGAGTAACCAGGCTGAAACAAATTTATTTTCCCATTGTGAAGCCACTCATACATGAAGTTTCTGCAAGCAGCTATGTGGCTGCAATATTTCTTGCAGAGACTGTCAGGGAGAACAGGCAGGTTGCACAGCAGAGCACACTGTCAGAGAGGAAGAAGAGGCAAAATACAGTTATCTGGGTCTGTAATCATGAGCAACAGATGACATGCATAGACATATTAATAGCTGAGAATTAATTTGCCAGCAGAGCATGTTGGCAGTTACCTTGATTGATTGTTTTGTTTTGTCCTGCCTTTTTTACCTCCTTCCTTCCAGTTTTGCATAGGAACCTCTATTTATATTGCATAGGCTTGATCTGATTTCTGTATTGTCAAGGGAGGGTAGCTGAAAGCTTGTAACCCAACATGTTGATTCCCTCTGATCAGACCTGTGATGTGCTGGTATTAGATACAGGGTGGAGCAGCTTATACTGATCCTTAAGGGCAAAAATTAAAAGCATTTAGCACATCAAGAACCATGGGTTTCATGTTTTTACTTGATCTAACTGTAACTTTCCTTTGATAGGACAAAGTCTGCACCTTTTCCTGCCCACTGACAGTGTTCACATTTGAATTCTATCAGTGTGAATATCCGGCTTAGTTAATAGTCCCTTTTTAGTTGTCTTGCCAAATATTCACAGTAAACTTATTAATTTTTATAGTATAATGATGCCACTGTAACTTTAATTCTATGAATCACCTGACACTAGAATTAGATGTAAAACATTTTGACATGCATATCATATTTATATACCTTTATTCATCCAAAAGTAAGGGCTTTCTCATCCTGTAAAATACAATTGAACAGTACAAATCTATTAAATTATGTTAATTAGGAAATACTTTAAAGGACAAGGAATCTGAGAGTTTCCAAGCAGGAGGAAGGGTGACCTGGGGGTAAAAAGCTCACAATCTCTGCAAATTCTTGTAGAATCTCTTGCTTTTCAGCCTCTTCCCAAACCCAACAACTCCAACAGAAACTTTTGTCTCTAGGTTTATATATGTCTTCCTGTCCCTGATTGCAAAGCCTGAAGTAAGTGCAGTGAGGTCTTCCCCCCTTCCTGATTTAGAGTTGGTGTTCTGTGCCTTGTGATATAGAGAGCAGACCTGATTGCTCAGCAAGGTTTGTGGTGTGGAACATTGTTCCCCTCCAGCGTTTTTTTTTTTTTTTTCTTCCTGAAAGTAGTGTGGACCCCATTCAGCCCAGTGCTACTCACTCCATTTATCAATAAAGGCTGGTTTTGGGTATTTGGGGAATCTCCAGCAGCCTGTGACTCCAGGAGAAATTCAGGATTGTCAACATATCTGGAATGCACTGAGTAGCAAAAAGAACAATTTGGTCCCAGTCTGCAAGAGCAGACCATATTTTACACAGATATTCATCAAGGAATAAATTCTATCTCTGATCTTAGCAAAACTCTTGAATCCCAAATGGGACAATTGTCTTATAGCAGAGTGCAGACTTTTGCTGTCTTTAGACTCCTGCTTGTTTTTCATCTCAGATAAATTTGGGCTTGGGGAGGTCCACACATTGATTTCTGAGACTGCTGTTCCTCTTGCATTTTCTCTAATAAAAATGAGGTTAGGGTCTCTGCAAAAGATTCTTCTGGAAAACTTTCAGCTGCTGGCCTTCCCTCTCAGGATTTAGACTGACACAGGATAGGTCATGTTATCCAGAATTTAAAAAACACAACAGAAGGATGCAGCTTTCCTAAAATAAACTTCCTGCCTTTCTTAATGGGACTTATTCCTGCAAGTGGGTTTAAAAGGTTTATTTGGATGCTCAGCTTGACCCTGTGTCATCAGCAGAGTCCAGGCCTTGTGAAGATGCCTATGCTACAGATAGACTCCACCTGCATCCAGGGAGGGAAAGAAAGGTGGTTCAAGACAGCAGGTAAATCAGATTCCAGCTGGGCTGAACTTTCTTCTGCAAGTGCTGGTCTCTGTCCTTTGAGTGTACAGGAAGTCAAGGATGAGCTGGTTTTAAGCAAGATACTTCATTTAAATGCTGGGAAATACGCTGGATCTTAGCTCAAAAGACTGGACCTGTGAGGCTGGTACTGTAACCCAGGGATGAAGTTGTGCTGACCTTGCCTATGGAAACCCTGCCTAAAGAAAAGGTGTTTGTAGAACCTGTTCAGTTTCCCATCAGAAACTGGGGATAGGATTATTCATCCTTACTTTACTCTGAAGAGAAGTCCATCTTGCTTTGAATAATTCAGGATATAGTTATGGAGGACAGAATTGTGTGGTGGCCTCTATAGTACATGGAAATACGACAGCAATATACATCCACTTAGCAGAGTCTTCATTCAGTAGAAAAATCAGTGTGATTTCAGGTACAACAGCAAACACACAAGTTCCTTTTAATATACACTTAGAAAGCTCTTAGTAGTGAATTTATTTATTCTTTCACAGTAGTATCTAGAATTTGCTTTGATAAATGATAGCCTGTGAAATGAGAAAAGAATTATTCTAAATTTTCACAAAAAATGTATTTGAAAATCCATGCAATAGGTATTAAAGGAGAGCAGTGTTAAGAAAGTCTTTCCTAATGACTAGTCAGGATGAAGTTGAATTTTTGCAACTTTTTGAATTTTAAACACTCATCTTCCTGTAAAATAAGGCTGAAGACTAGTATCTGCTGAGCAATAAATAAAGAAATGCACAGTCAGAGGTGCTGCAAGCTTTCTGTCACATGGGTACACAAAAGTGGAGGCATCCTCTTTAAAACCCTTGAAGGACTCCAGTCTGACAGAAGCTGCTGTGAGATTTCATAACTTTTGAGAAAGTTCGCTGCTTACATTTTGGAGAGATATTTATATTTATTATAAAGGAGTGCCAGTTAAAGCCAAGATTGAAACACATGGACTCAATAAAGGCAAATTATGTGACCTTTGCTGTTTGCCACGCTTTAAACTTGTGTAAGTAATTGATTACACTTTCATGAGATCATAATCAGAAGGTTGTTCTTTGGTAATGGTGTGCTAGTGGAGCTTTATCCTCAACTTCAAAGCTATTCTAGGAGACTTAAGAACAAAGGGTTGGAAGTTTGAAGCGTGGCCAAAATGAATCTGTATGCATTATCCATGTTTACCACCATTCAAGAGGAGAATTTGCTTATTCTTTGTCTGTGAGCTTTCCCTCATTACATCAGATGAGCCACCATCTCTAAGGTTTACATTTTTGCTCTTAGAACTATTCTGCTTAACTAAATATAGTGTCTGTTCAAATCCCCATCATAACTAGCCTAAATACTTGTTAGTGCGATCACTTCCCTAATTGTAAAGATTTTATTGAAATTATTTTGCATTCCCTGTGAAGAATTTTCAGGGTAAATATTAATTATCAATAAATCTATCCAAAGTCTGAAACTGTAAACAGACTATAATCTAAAAATGCCCACTCAGGATCAGCCAACCAAGCTATTCACTTACTTTTCAAACTGTGAGGGGAAGAACCCTGTGGGTTTTTCCCAGTGTAAATAGAGCCACATAGAAGTGTTGCAGGTGGCAGTGGCAGACCTGCAAAGACTTGTTTTCTTAGGAAGTAACCTGATGAGACAGTGTTGTGTATTTTTTTTTCTCTAAGAACAATAATAATTTTCTTCATTTTTATTAGCTTTGGGAGATGGGTAGTTTGAACGTCTGTGATCATGAAATGTCCACCAGAGAGAACACTAATATTTACCTGGGTGAACAAAGAATGAATTAGCCTTTGCTGTGCTGGAACAAGAATGAACTCTTCAGAAGAATAGCCTTATCAATTTTTCAGAGCAATACGTCTTGTTGAAGATTTGAAGATAGCAAAGGCGCATGTGTGTTTTTACTTACTTTAAATCTGAACTCTTAATGGTATTTCTCTTTTTGGTATACTGTTTGCTTCTCTCCCCTTCCCCAAAGCAGAATTATCTAATTTTCATCTGTAAGACATAAGAGAAAACAATTTAAAGGAAGCTTGTGCACCAGGCCTAGTTCATGCAGAGAAATATTATTCCTTGCTAGAAATTTTCAAGACTTAATTAACCATTCATATTTGTCAAAACCTTAGTGATCTTGTCTTCTTTTAGCTTAATTATTTTCAAAAGTAACTCTAATACTAAATGCATTACAGCATGTAATGTACTAAAATGCATTACAGAAAATGTGTTAAACAGAAAAAGGTCTAAATATGGGAAGTTGGGCTATTTTGCTTTTGCTTTTGTTTCCAAATAAAGCAAGATAGAGGAGTGAGAAACTCCCAGACTTTCGTCATTGAGGAGCTGTAAATTTGTTGTGACTATTTTAAGAAAATCATGCCTGCTGCATGCCTTTGTGTGCGCATGCTTGTGCTTAACTTGGAGGTTGCACAAATGCTGCTGTCCAAGGCTCCAGCCTGGTGGAACAGCCCCACTGGCCCCACTGCAGGTACCTGCTGCATCAAGGCTTGCCTCTGATCTAAACCAAGACCGTATTGTCATTGCAGGCTAATGATGGACAGGAATGCGTACTAGGCTTTTTTTTTGTACCTCTGTCTCAGAAGCTTGCTTTTCTGGCATGATGATGACTTTCAGAGTTAATGCTCTGCTGGTATACTTGGATTTTTCTTTTTCACCTCTGTTCCTCTCAAATCCCAGTCTTTCTAGCAAGCCCTTCAGCTTCCAGTCTGAGATTGCTTTCAAATGACTGCTTCAAATGCTAGAGTGCCTCCAGAGCTCAGGGTCTGGTAAGAAAAAATATTTGCTCAAAATGACTAAGTAGGAGTCCTGTTTCCCATGTCTCCTAAAGAGCAGACAACTGCCAGAAACAATGCCAAATATAATCCAAATCTATTATGTTGTGACCTCACCAAGCTTCTTGACAGTGATTTTTTTAATATTACTTATCTTTAAAGAAATTATTTTCTCATAATTTGGAGGAAAAGCTGATGTATTCTGCAAAGATTTCAGACCATCTGCCCAGTGCAAAGCATTCTTGGAAGCCTGTAATGTTCACCTTTCAAAATCTGAGGCTTCTTTTAAAAGCAAATGGTAAATTTCACTTTCCCAATTTCATAAATCATTCTGTTGGAGGACCTGATCTGCCATCCACAGCTGAATGCCACAGGAGACATTAAGCACCAGTTAGTCATCTTCAACTGGCAAAATCAGAGTTTTATTCCATTCTTCTAAAACCATTAAAACCACAAGTAGTTATTGTTGAAAGTTTCATGCAGGGATGCACTCTATTGTTAAAAAGTCTTCCCTCTTGTGCATGGGTTTTCTTCAATCTGCCATGATTTCCTTAATGTGAAGAAAGCAGGCATAGAAAAGGCTCTACAGATTTGTGAGCATTTCACCACAGCATTGTCTAATTACTAATGTCACATAATGTATTTTTCTTTACGGTTGCCCATTTCTCTGAGTTCTAGTTTGTGTCCTTTTTTTTTATTTATTTGAAACAGCAAATATCTCTGTTCCTCCTTTTGTGTGCATCTGTGTTTTTTTAACCCTGTTGCTTCAGTCCATTCCCATACCCTTAGCAGCTGATACTGGAAGACAGTCAGATTATCCTGTCTTCTGTGTAAACCGATTTTCTCAGAGCAGGTTTCAGTATCGCTTCATGTTGTTGAGCATGCCTCCCATTTTAGGTCTACCTCTTGAGGCTGACAGCAAGTTTCTGTGTTACACTGAGGTGTGAAAAACAGTTTACCCACTCTGTGACAGGACCAATCCATGGGTTCTGTCCCTAGCACAAAAATGGGCAGTCTGTAGGCAGACACTTTATTATCTGCTTGTCTAAGGAAGCCCCGTTTTGTTCATTACAGCGGTATCTAGACTGCACTGCAGTAACAAAATGCTAACATATATGTACATATTTCTGCTCTGCCCAGACTCCTTCAATAGCCTGGTATGCACAGTATGGATAATCTTTGCTGGAATTCATCTTATTTTGCTTCATGCTTCATCTTGGAACACAGACCAACTTCTCTGACCTAATGCAGTTAATATCTTGGAGAAGCAATGGTCCATGCTGTAAACACCTAACAAACACATACATTGTCTCACTTCGTGACTTTATTTATGGCATATGCAGCTGTGAGCATCTGCTATGGATAAGGCAGGGTAGAATCTTCCAGTGTGTGCATAGCCAGAAATATTGGTGGATCTGGGATAAAAAGGAACTTCTTTGATGTGTTTCTTTCTTTAAATATAGAAAATTGGCATTAAGATATATTTGTCATTTAATTGATAACAGAACATTCAGCACTGATCTCTTTAAAATAATGAGAAGAAAATATAGTTAATTTCTTACATCTACTTTCAAAGGTAACATACATTTGGTTCTTAATTAGAAAGGGTGCAGATTTCATTACATTATTGAACCATAACATACAACAGTTCAAGCTACTCTGCTTTGCTTTAGGTACTACAATTCTCTGTCTATCACATAAAATGAAGAAAACATAAAGTTTTCTTATTGTGAGTTCTTTAATAAAACATGAAAGAAAAAACAGGCAGAAACAACATGGCATCTGAATGATAAGAGAACTTCAGTGCACTAGATCTTGAACCAAGGAAGGGAGATCTGTAGGAATTTTAACTGTATATCATTTAAAACCAAACCGCCGACAGATGTTTTCTACAATACTTGTTAGAGGGCTTCATTATTTTTATAACCTTTTAAATTCCTCTGATTTATAGAAAACAGCCATTCAAAGTCCATAAAAGTTAATCCCGACCAAGGAATTATTTGCCTAAAGTGAAATTTCCTCTCTCCGCTTTACCCACATGAGGAACTGTTAAAGGGCAGCTGCTTGGGGCTACCTGCTGCCTGAAAGCACCAATTCCCCAGACTGTTCACACAAGGTCTGCAGGGGTCCTTGCCTCAGTTTCTGAGGATCTCAAACAAAGATTTTCCACAGAAATAAAGCATACTTCTCCTCAGGTGCTTCCTGAAGTCAAGCCAAAAGTCCTTTGTCCATGCAAAGTGTGCAATTGTCCGTGATCAGCAATTTAATGAAAAACCCATTTTCTTCACCACCTTTGACAACATGGTTCATCTAAGATCCAAAGAGTTTGTAGGCTGGCTTAAAAAAACAAAATAAAACAAAAACAAAAACCAAACCAAACCAAAACCAAAACAACAAAAAAAAAACAAACCAAACCAAAAAAAAAAAAACAAACAAAACAAAACAAAACAAACAATAAAACCCCACCAAAAAATCAAACAAACAAAAAAAAAAGCCAAAAAAAAGTGCCTTTATAATGGAAAAGGGATTACAGATTATGGATTTTTTCCCTTTACTGCCAACAATATCCAAGCAAATTTCGTTCTCACTACCAGGTCACTCACAATGACCATGTACAGCATAAATTATAGTAGTGACTAGAAAATATTTTAATTCCACAAAGTTATATCTTCAATTAACCATCATCACTAAATTTCATGGTAGGCTGGAGCATGGTAAATATTTGCTGAGAGCATGTTGTTTGCTTTTCACTCATGAGGATTAATGCAAGTTAATCGCCAATCAACTCCAGTTACAGCAGGACAATACTGGAGACTCAGTATAGGGTTAGTGTCAAGACAGATTTTCTCCAAATAGATATAGGACTTATGGTAGTCAAATAATTTTTAGATTCACAGATTTGAGGAGTTAAACTACTCTGCTTCACTGTGCAGCCTCTGTAGACTGAGATTTTTGTATATAACTTTTATGTCAAAATTTAACCAACTCAATCCAGCACATGTGATTTGCAAACATACTCTGCAGCACATGACTTTGAAGTTATGCTAGCTGGATCTATCTGAGGTGTTTCAGATCTTAGATACTATAATTTCAAGAAGTTCAGTTTCTGCCAACTCAGCAGATGTATAAACCTTTGCAGAGAAATTGTGAGAGCAGTTATCTCTTCCCCAGTGTAATGTGTGGCTTTCCTTCTGAGCAGCCTGTTGCTTGTGCAGTGTCTCTTCCCATCTTTTGAACATGCCATCAGAACATACTCCTGCCTCAGGCGCTAGCGCTGCCTTGCCTCTACCCTGGTTAGAGGAATTATTTCCTTGAGTGGCAGTGAGTATTGTGGCTCGTGCAGCAATGGGTCCCTTTTTCCATGGGGAACTTTCTTTTTGTCTTTATCCTTAGGGTCTAGAAAATTTGCTCTTAAAAATGAGATTCCAGTCCTTTTCCTACAAATTGGGAATCTGGCTCACAAGCTGACCTTCTACAACAGTGTGTCTGGAATGGAAATACAGAAGTGGAGCTATTTGGTCTAGTTACCAGTTGTTGTTTACTAGAATAGTAAGAACATAATGTTTTAATATCCTAGGTCATAACTCATTATGACCTGGTTTAGATATGGCCAAACATCAAAGCTAACCAATGAGAAACAGACAGTGGAGCCTTGAATCACTCACTTCACTATTCTGTAGATGTGTGGAGACATACAATTATTTTTCTGAGCTAAAGTTTTATTTGAAAACAAAAATATTCACAATCTGACTTTATGGCTTTTTTTATATATTTTGGCATGGTATATTGTATCGGGGGAAAAAAGTCTTTAATTAAAAGCAGCATTTTGAACATTACCCCAGACTTCATTTTTCATCTCTGGTTTTACTGTTTCTCTCCGTGTCCTGTCTCATCACACATTCATTCCATGTGTTTAACCCCTACTTAAAACTTTCCATTGTTTCCTGTCCTATTGTTTTGCAAGTCCTCCTCTGAGGTCTCTGTGCCTACACAACATGCTCTGAAGATTGTCCATGTGGAGTGTAGCCCCTCATGCCTCTCCTCTCTGTTATGGGGTCTCCTTATTGTCCCTACAGAGCAAGTGGATGTGCTGCCAGGGCTGATGACCATTCTACCCAAGTCATGAGTGCTTTTCTAGTGTCATCAGTCCTTCTTGTACTAGAGAGCCAGGATATTACAGGAGAAAAAGGACCTTGTTCTGGCTAAGGACATGGACAGACATTTTATAGACATAAACTAGCTATCATTTATCAGCCCAAATTTTGGCTTTAATCTCTCTTTGCTGCACTGTTTTGTCTAAAAGGTAGGCAGAACAGTACTGTCTACTGTCAGTGAGCACATTGAAACACATTTTTGCCAGTGCCTATGCTAAGGTCTCAAGTATTTACCTGAGACCAGCAGACAGAATTACCTGCAATCCCTTGTATGCTTCATGGTAAATGAGATGCCACAATTTAACATAAAAGTTTCATTTCCATTTGCTCTGCACACCAGCAGTTGTGCTGCTGACAGTAATGAAACCTCTAGTGACTGGCTAAGGTGCGTACATCTCAGGCATATGCAGTGTGTACAGCCACACTGCAGACACATGATGACACTTTTCATCAAATATGAAGAAATCTTGAACAGATGACCCAATGGGAGGCCGATCTCCCGTGGCCAAAAGTACCAGAGCTTACAATTTGTGCCACAATGCAGGTGCTTATCGGGGGTAGGATTAAGGTAGTGGAAAGTAGTTTTTAAATCATGCCGACACTTTCTAGAGATCGCCAAAACAGATCATTGATGTTGCAGTTAATGAGTGACATGAAGCCAGCTTGGTAGGAGAGTTCTCAACTCCACGCTTGGAACAATATAATGGAGCAGTGTTGAACAAGGCAGTGTCAGAGCTGTAAACAAAATATGTGTCCTGCTGTGGTGCCCCAGTAGCGTGGCTACTCACTGCCTGGCACTGTTAGCCCAAGGTGTTGTGCTGTGCAGATCAACCAAGAGCATGCCTGGAAAATCTCATGCCACACTTGTATATGCCTATTCCTTTAAACTGCACTCGTGATACAGGTAAGTCATCCAGGCTTACCAGTCAGTTCCAGGAGGATTCTGCCCAAAAATCTTGTGTATGGCTTCTTGCAATCTATGAAATAAGAGGAAATGATCTGAAAATTATGTTTAGATGAAGAAGCACTCAGGGAAACTATAGAAACTAATCCAATGAATGGCATAATGAAAAGTGTAGTAGTTCTGCTATAGTTTATGTGCTCAATTGTTTGCTTCTGTGAATACAATTAAAATAAATATAGATTTTTCGTTTATTTTGTCATAGGCTGAGTACTACTATGAATTCCTGTCTTTGCACTCTTTGGATAAAGGCATAATGGCTGATCCAACTATAAATATCCCCCTGCTTGGAACAGTTCCTCATAAAGCATCAGGTTTGTACTGTTGATATTATAAATTTTGTTTCTGTAAAATATATTCTACAGTCAGTACAGTCTAAATATTTCATTATGAATTGTAGTTCTGAAGTTTATTGCCTAAAGCAATGCTTGCCACAGAGCCTGGCACCAAACAGTTTGTAATTGCCTTGCATAAGTCCAGCAGTATATCTTGTCTGAGTCAAGACACATGAAGCTTTTATGTGTAGATAAATCAGCAGAAACTTGTGCAAAATTGTTGCATAAAATTCACAAATGCTATTACTTAAGTTGTACAAGTTTTGGAAAGCAAATTCTTTGATCACTATCAGAAAAGTTATCAAATTATTCAGTTTCTCAGAAGTTGCAGTTTGTGGATGTTTTGCTTTCATGTGGGGTCATCAGGCATTCAGCTCAAAGACACAAGTTCTAGTTTAGGATATTATCATTTATCCCCTAGTTGTGCATTCTTAATCCTTCACTGGAATTTACAGCTCCACAGCAGAGGCTGAGCCCAAGCAGATGCAAACGCTCCAGAAATGCCATGGTACATTGTGACATTGTGAGCTGATTTGAGTAAAAAAGCTTTCCATGAAAGATTATTGAATCTGGTTAGCTCTGAAGTGGATAAATAACAGTTTATGTGATCTGTTTCAGGGTTCATATGTGGTAGCCTCTGGTAGGAAGGCAGAAGTATGTATCTGGATGACAGTGGTGTCTCAGAGATCATAGTTTCCTAAATTGCCTTAGCCAACCTGTGGGATAAATGTGGGAAAGAAATGAGCAATAAAACAGGAGGATTGAACTGTACATGAAGCACTGATATACAGGTTTTCATCTTTGATGAAACTTTATTCCTTCTCTCTTTTTCAGTGGGTAAATTCTGAAAGGTTGTTATAATATTCTCCATTTTCAGTTTGCAGTAGATTGGCATTGAAGTAATGTTTCAATACCCCTTTTTGCCATGACACCTGGAATTTAGCATGAAGGATTGGTCTCTCCATTCAGTGTGGATTGAAGCAGTGGTATTGAAAATAGATTGGGTGAAAGATGGTATGATATTTGTACCACAACTGCTGCAATTGAATTGGTTCCAAGCCCAACAAATGTCAAATAAAGATACTTAAAAGCAACCTAAAAGTTACAGAGGCCAAGTTGTTGTTAAGCATTATTTCCATCTCCTTGTAAAGCAGGTGAGATATGTGAAAAGCACTCTCTGCTGCACTCAGCACTCTCTAATTTCACCTAGTTTCTCCTTTAATATGTAACTATCTAGAAAGGCTAGACCAAAATTACCTTTTCCTGATTGTGTTTAGGAAAACTTAATCTAAAAGTGCAGGGAGGCGGGAGATGAGAGCTCACAGTTGCAGCAGGAGGTCTGTTAACCATCGTGATGGAAGATCTTATTAAAGCCAAAGAGGACTTACCCTGTTGGCAGCACTGGTACCTCAGTTCCAGGCCTAATAGGGTCATGTCTATGGTGTTCCCTTACATGGATCATGTGCAGGGCACCACTGCACTGGGTGTATATATAAGCAGAATTTAAGTGCTCTGGTGTTCCAGTGCTCAGTACCCACCCATACAGTACTCGAAGCATGTACACTGTTAATGGTGAGACACTACTATTATGGTGGGGTTTTTACACTCCCTGTTAGCTGGCCAAAACTAAGTAGTCCTAAGTAAATACATGCTATCAAGGTAGTGATTGTTTGCTACTTTGTAGTTACTGCTATAATTTAAATGTTGGCAAAACAGAGTTGACAAATCTAGTCTAGTTTGCCTGGATCTACTGTGTTACCAGAGAATTTTTCTATATATACAGATGTCAGAAGAAATTCAACCACAAGCTTGTATTTAGTAACAAATCAACATTTATGGTATTTTTGGAAAAAGTGTTTTTGCCCAAAGAAAATTAATTTCCCTTACAGACAGTTAAGGAGAAATAAAAGGGGAAAGACAACTATAATAAATACGAGCATGGGAAACAAGAATGAGGATTAACTGATACCTTATTCAGAGGTAATTGAAGCAATGGTTTTATAAAAATCAGTGGACTCTTGAAACTTCTTTGAGGATATCTGTCTCCATATAAGGCATATGAAGAGCTTTAGTGCAGTAGGGCCTCTCTAGCCTGTATTTGCCTTATGGCCAATGGTGAAGACCTGTGGAAGAGCAAAAGGATGACAAGCACACGTGATACTTCCATTTACCCTCTCAGCTTTTACTACCTTCATCTTGATTTCCTGTGTCTTAAGTGATTTGTGTACTTTGTGAGCTCACTTGAGTTATAGATCTCTCTTTCTAGTACTTCTCCAGGCTGTCCTTGAGTCTATGTCATCTTCTGTTATCTCCAATCACCTTGGCAAGGAGTTCACTGCTATCCATTGCGTGAAGATCCCCCTCCTGTCATTTCAATTCTGGCTGCAACAGCTTCATCTGATGGGCACTGGTCCTTGCACTGGTAGAGACAGTAGCCAATCTATACTGATCATCCTATCCATGATTTTGTACACATCTATTATGTATCCCCTGATTTTTTATCTCTTTACCAGACTTTGAAGAGTCACAACCTACTCAATTGCTTCTCTTTGGATGCAGCCTTGTCCTTCTCTTAGCTTTCTCTAATTTGGTATATCCTGAGATGAGGTACCAGATTCTCCTTGGATTTAAATGAGATTTAAATCACCTAGGTTCCTTAGACTTATTTGAAAACCCATTCCCAAGTCCCAGAGTTGGTAGCTGATTCAGTGCTCACAACATGGATATTGTTACACCTAAACACATGGTAAGATGTCAAGAAGGCTGGAGATGCTTTTCAGTGAGAGCTTAAAGAGCTAAGACTGCTCAGCTTGTGCAAAAGAAGATATTTGGGGGGAGTGTGGATATCTGCCTAAGGAGAAGTAGCTGGCTTCTCATTTCTGACTGCAGGGGAAAGCCTATAAAGGTCCAGTGATTCAATCTGAGGTTAGCAAGTTCAAAACAAAGTGAGTCATTTTTGTGGCAGTGATTAACATCTTGAACATCACACTCAGAGAGGTAAACACAGCTATAGGTCTGTGCCCAGGAGCAATGTAGTGGCCTGTGACTGAGAAAGAGCTGGCCCCCTAAGTGACCTGAGTTGGCCCCTCCTGTCCCTGTCTGACCCAGGCAGTGCAGTGCTGGTGCAGGCTGGTGCGACCAGGCTGCTGGCACAGCACTACTTTGTGCGTTTCATGCAGCCCCCACAGTCCACCAGCCAGACTCAGGAGCCTTCTCTCCCTGCCCACTGCCAGTGCTGAGACATTAAAATATAGGTGCTGAACATCCAAAGATGCTGAAAATCTCTCCAAGCTCAGTGTCAGAAATCAGTGTCTTCTCTGAGTGCAACACCATCTCTGCTCTGTCTGCTGTGCTGGTAGAGAGTGGCAGTGGGCTGCAGGACTCCCTGTATGGGCTCCCTCTCCTCTCCAGACCTTTCATGCCTGCTTCTGTTGAGATTGGTCATTCAAAGATGTCCCTTTAGCAGTCCCATCAGAGACTAAAGGTGGGTTTTGTTGTTGGCTTTGGCATATTTGCTTAGTGGGTAAGGCAATTGCTTGCAAACCTGAAGGGCTTGCAGACATACAGGAGTTACTGTCAGCCTGCTTCTACGGAAGACAATTTAGAGAACCTCAGTTTCCTAAGCAGAGGGAAAAGGCATGACCTCCCAGACAAAAGGTTTAATACCTGCATCCTCTGCATCCTAGGAGAGCATTCTAATTACTACCTAAAATTTAATTAGGTTTCAGTCACTAGGTTTCCTTAGGTTACTTTTCAAATTTGTTAAACTTTCCTTGTTCCTGTTAGAGCCATATGCTCTGCAGCCCTGGACACAAGTGCTCCAGAGGATACAGAAATGTGTATGTGCAGGAGAGGCTGTTTTCTGGCCTGGTGGTAGGAGGATGGTTAACAGAAAGAAGTCCATGTCTGTGATTCTCTCTCCTTGTTTTTAGCCAGTGATGGAAAAATGTAGACTGCATCCTGAATTAGTGAAGCAGGGACCAGAGCTGAGGTTTGCCCTACTGCAGCCCTGCTCAGCACCGTGATGGGCCACAGGAGTTCATGGCCATGTTTTTTCATGCAAGGGACTTCTCTCTTTGGTTTGACTGCGGTGCTGTTGGTGGGTACTTAGCATTATTCAAACAGGCATAAAAATGCAAAGATTCAGAAAGAGCTATGGGGCTTTATTTCAACTGTGAACCACCACAGAGTTCAGCCAGGATCCAGGTGGTTTTTGCTCACAGGAGGGTCCTTTACTGCATATCTGTGTGCCTAGCTGTTCAAACACATGGTAAGTCAAAAAATACCAGAGTGGTCAGTGCTGGAATAAAAGGTTTATGATCTGTGGCCTTGGACTCTAGGGATGCATTGCTGGGTTTTTCCCTAAGCATTTAAACCACAGCCAGATCTCAGGGGAATTCAGGGGTTGCTACCAATTCAATGCAATCTAGATACAGCTACAGTGCTGTCATTAACAGTCTGCCACATCTTCCTCTCCGTTGCAATTTGTTCGACTAAAACACATCCTAATCCAAGCACTGATCTCCTGCACTTATGCTATAAGAAGGTTACTGCAGTTTAAAAAGTTCACAGCATTTAAAATGTGTTTTTAAATAATCAGCTGTAGGAGTTTCCTTCTTGCCACCTGGTTGCCTGGTTTTGATCTTTGCAAAGGTTGATGCAAAAGCCCTTTGACTATGTAATTGCTTTAGAATGAGAACTGCAAGGGACCTTTCAGTTTGCAGGACTTACCAGAGGCAGAATAAAACACCAGAGGTGTTTTAGCAATAAATTATTCCATATTTTATCAAGGCACCAAATAACAAAAATGGCCAAATTATGGCTTGCAAAATTTTTATAACAAGCAATCTAAAACAACCCAAATGTAGGGCTTTTGGCTCTGTATTTTATTCAGAAATCTCACACCAGCTTTAGAAGAAAGGAATAAACAATTTCTATTAATTGGATTTGACATAGTAAGCAGCTAAGAAGAGCCAATTTTGAAGAAAAGAGATAAAATCATTTCATCTGAAGATTATTTGAGATCACTTGTGACAATCACAACAGAGAATTCCATAGTTCTGAGGTATTTGGCTTAATTCATCGTTAAAATACTCCAGATTTACTGGCCTTAATTAGTTGCTTAAACTCTTTGTATTTCAAAAGTGTTTGAATATTTTTCCTGGAAAGGCAATGTCCAAATGTCACTACGCTTAACTAGTTCTGTCAGTGAGGTGTCTGTGTCTTTTTTTTAAAAACTGCACCCATGATCATACTTATCAAGTGTACCATTTTGTCAGCACTTTATGGAGTAAGTTTTGGTTAGATCAGTATCTTATTTAGGTAATAATTGCAATATCCAAATGAGAAAAACTTACCTAAAACAGTTTTTTTTTTCCCAAAATATACGGTTTTACAGAAGTTATAGAAAATTCAGCATAGAAATGACCAGTTCAACTCAGAAAATTAAAAGTAGGCTTTCAGCTTGTTTTGATATATCCTTAGATACCTACCTCCACATGAGTAATTTTCCCATCTGCAAGAAAAGTATGGTTGTGTTATGACCACTGTCTGTGACTCTTGGGGTTATTTCAGCAAATGAGCACAAGCTCTTGTCCTGTTCTGCTTTAGTTCTAACCCTAGACCCACTTCTCAGTAAAGGGATCTGTGTTACATTGTTTCATCAATGGCATTCCTCCAAAGCTTAAATACATCTATAATATTTTTTTTTTAGTATTGCAATGTATACTTTTATATGTATGTGTATATGTGCATGTAAATATAAGTGTTATTGGTATTATTATCCTTTTAGTTGTTCAGGTTGGATTTCCTTGCCTTGGAAAACAAGATGGGGTCGCTGCATTTGAAGTGAATGTGATCGTAATGAATTCAGAAGGCAATATTATTCTCCAGACCCCTCAGAACGCCATCTTCTTTAAAACCTGTCAGCAAGGTAACACTGAAGAAAACATGCTGGAATGCTGTTAGACCAGGTCACCTAACAGTCTTATGTTTCATTTAGAATAAGAGCTAGAGAGGATGGAAATGAAGCAGTCACACAATGTGTAGCAATCATGGTGAATTCCAGGCTTTCTGGCTCTGTGTGCATTTGCTGATCATTTACTGCATGTTTACTGAGCCTTTTCTTACAGAACTCCCTTAGCAGACAGGGTTGGAGGCATTTCTCCCTCCTCCTGTTCACTGCTCATCACATTAACATCTGTAGGATGTTAATTAAGGACATTGACACAGATGTATCTTTTGAAAAGCCCCTGTTAGCAAACATTTTAAGGTGCTTGGAGGAGAGTTAGTTCTCTGAAAGCGGGCTGAGGTTAACGTTTCCAGAAATGACACATTATCAGGGGAACTGACCTTCTGGGAACTATAGTAGGGACACTGGTATCAATTAATGCTGTCAGTGCCTTGGTTCCAGCTTGCTGTTGTTAGGTCCCTAAATCTCAAACTTGCACATCCAAACTGAATACAAAAATCTTAAATCGGAAAATTTCTGCAAAACCTGGTTTTACCTTCTCTGTAGCTCAGGTGCAACCTCTTGGCTTTTGATATAGGTAAAATGGTGGAAGCTGGTGTTCAGTACTTCCACTTATCAAGCAATAAGCACACAGAGGACACACTGGTAGAAAAAAAGCCATGAAGTTTTTGCAGTGTTTGCTTGGAAAGGAGAGCACTTGTTCAATCAATTGATCTATGAACCACAAGCACTATGTAATAAGACTTTCTGAATTAATTCGATATACCACAAACAACTATAATTATCACTTTAAGCTGAGGCGATGGAAATTGAAAAATCAGTGTCTAAGATAAGATAATTATCCCATATCATGTGCAATTGTATCAAATTAACTCATGAGAGGGCTGATGTACAAAGAACAAGAATTTTTTCTTTCCCTATTAAATCTTCATTCACAGTCCCACATTTTCTTCTCTGCACTATTTTCTCTGAGATAATTTGCTGTACTGTGGCTTCAAAGAGTGAGCAGTGGGAGCAAGAGCTGTTTATTCTTTGAAACCTCACTGTGCCCAAATAGTAAAGCTGCTTGTCCCCTTTGAAGCCTTGCTGCTGCCAATTAGCCCAGGGAAAGTGGAGGAGGGGGAGAAGAAGTGGGCAGAGAATCAGGAAGAAAAATTGAGGCTTAAAGTACACAAAATCAATCAGATCTCATGTATGAAATTGTGTATCTGGTGTAAATACAACATAAAACTTTTCCTATCTTTATTTTTCAGTTCAGCTCAAAGATACTGAACTCAATAAACCTTGGAAATAGCATTGAAGTATTCTAATAGGGAGAGCAGAGTTACAGGTCTGTATTTTGGAAAATAGTGGTTTAAAGAGGAAGGGCTCCAAACTCAGTTTAGTAGTAGCAGTCATCCAGGTTATAATTACTGTGTTATTATTTCTTGTTACCATTTTTATATGAGTTGTAATATCTAACAATTTAGCAGTATTGCATCATATGACCTCTCAAGAAACCTGGGGTTGATTATTGTCCCAGTCCTTTGTTCATTTGAGCCAGCTGAAAGACACAAGGAAGATTTCCCAAACTTTAGAGACATGCAGAGGAGGAGCTTTCTCACATCACTTCTTCCAGCCCATACTGGAATAACTCCCATTACTGCTCTGTGTCTAGTAAGGTGTAAACAGCAGTGTTTTAGGACAGATGCTGAGAAGGATAAGAATGTCTTTAGTGGTTGGTATTATGTAGGTATGAGTTTTCTTCCTCTGAAAGATATCATACATGGTGAAGAGCTCCTGTCGGGGCCCTAGTCACTGATTCCAGTTATTCTTGGCCATACAGAAAGGCCCTAGCAGAGGAAATGAGGGGAACAAGGGAGCAGTTTTGTGGATAAGAGAGAATTTGTTGTGACTGAAAGGTAGTCACAAAGAAAAAATATGTTTTCCTACTTTTCTCCTTGAAATGGTATGTATTTAAGCATGCATTTTTTTAGTAATGAACAGCAGCTCTGCATTTAAGTACAAAGAGAGAAGCATTTCCAGAAAACATCCTAGAATACAGTGTTAGAAACAAAAAATCCTTTGCTACAATTACTACAGCTGCAGACAGCCTTACTTTTAAGGCATATCATTTTACCACCGAGGTTTTGAACCTTCTCACTTGGAATGTCACACAACAGAGCATCAAGATGAGGAGGTTGCGCCTACCACTGATCTCTACTGATGTTAAGTTTTTCTAATGGGAATAGGCAGTCTCTCCTGCCTGCCTTATTCTCTGTGAGGGATCTAGGAAGGCATTTTTGAGCAATTGTTTTTCTACCCAGCAGCCCTTTTTGATGGTGTTCCATAGGGCTTGTCTTCTTGTTTGATGGACTCTGGTGTTTTGAGGATGGTGGTGGCACCCAGAAGTGTCTCTCATCCTTGTATAATCCTGCCAGTGTTGCCAAATGCTTTTACGTCTTTGATCAATAATTGAGATATGAATGAGACTTGATGATGATGCAGAACTGTTGTGCAGGAGTGCTTTCATCTTCCTTTCTGGCCTTCTTCCTTTTAGCCTTGATGCTCACTCTTTCATGTGAACACAGATTTCATCATTGTCACCTCAGTAGTAACAGATGTGGTAATTAATGCAATGCAAGTTGCAGTGATATCTACTTCAAGGTGCAGAAATCGAAACTGGTCCTGCACACTAAGGGTAGGTCTAACCAGCCATGCAAGTTCTGCACTAAGTTGCCTGCTCATTTCCACACAGAAAATAAAGTACTGGATTGAGCAGAGCATCCACATTGCTCATGCACTTATAAAGCAGTAGAGGAATGAAAATACAGAGTCCACTACCAAGTGCATCACCCATGTGAACATCTATTTGTAGACTACTAAAAGAGAAACTAATTTATCTTGATGAAATCTTAGCTGAATTTCCATTTCTTCAGTGTTTGTCTGCCAGCAAATATTTTAACTCTTGTGTCAAAGAAATATATTAATCCTACTGAGATCTGGCTGGCAGCTGAAGTGTATAACATTTTAATTAAGATTGTTGTTGTATTTTATGAAGCGGAATGTCCAGGAGGATGCAGAAATGGAGGGGTTTGCAATGAAAGACATGTCTGTGAATGTCCTGATGGATTTTATGGGCCTCATTGTGAGAAAGGTAATTTAATAAAGAATCTTAACTGTCTTCTTTACCATAATCTCAAAAAAAACCTGTATCTCCTGCACTGTAGGCTCTCCAAAAATTAAGAATGGCCTGTTCTGAAGATTTTGTATATTTTGAGTTCATAATGTAAGAGAATTGTTATTGTCATCCATGGTCTAGTGGAAATACGAATTGCTTACATGAAAAATATTTTCTCTTTCACAAATTGCTTTTAACAAAAACTGATGCAATAGCTAAGTGATCCCTAATCACAGGGAATCCATCTGGCAAGAAGATTAAATAAAATTCTTCTGCTAATGAGGACTAGCTGTGAAACAAAGCACAGTACTTTAGTTGCTCTGCATTTGTTTATTTGCAGATAAGATCAGATTTGTAAGCAGGCTGAAAACAAAAATGGGAAGATGAAGGGAAGATTCTCTTTCTCTTCCATGAGTGGATAATAGCCCAAACCAACGTTTCCAGGAGTGAAGAACCAGGAAATTGGTGTGACTTGGCAAGGAAACTAGATCTTCTTCCTATCCCTCCCTTCCTTTTCCCAGTGGCAGTGCCTCCCCAGGGTGACTGGAGACGCCCATCCCCATGGGCATCCTACTCCAATACAATCATTCACTCCCAGATACTCTGGCTGCATCAAAAATATTAAATACAAAGGATTTAGGACTGTTCTCTGACCTGGAGGGTGACTGGCATAGCTTACATTCATATGTTTAAAAAGCTCTTACCTCCCAACATACCCATTACAACCTCACTCCTGGGAGGAGCTCACTACTCATCATAGGAGGTCACTACTCATCCCAGGACCATGGCCAGGAGGATTTGCTGTCAGCCGGGACAAAGCCGAGCCACTAACAATTTCACAAGGCCATTAGGCCCCATGCCTGGGTGCTGTTTAACTCACCAGCATGGACCCAACCTCACTGCATGTACCAATTGTGGGCAACCACAAAGTGAAGCATTGCCCCCTAACATGCCTCCCTGAAGAGCCTTTTGGGGTGGCCACAAGGAAGAGAGGTCTTGGAAGAGCACAGGGGCTCCAGAGAAGATTCACTGGGAGCATGCAGGACAGTTTGGCTGTGCAGCAGGCTTTCCTAGCCAAAAGTAGGTAGCCATGCTTATGCTCAGGTATGCAGGAGTAGGGAAGGTTCATTGTAAAGACTGCCTGGGAACCCCACTGAGTTACTGACCCCTCTGAGATAGTCCTGCCTGCACAGCTGAGGAACCAGAATACAGTTGCAGAGAGGACTTGTCTGGGGGGATTTTACATATATGTAGTTTGTAGGTGCATGTGGGTACTTTGCTCTCCCCCGTCTGGTATTAAACTATACAAGAGTCAATTTCTGCTTACATATGGAATCCGTTTTGAACTTGAATTAGCCTACAGTTTTTAGTAGCACTATACAGACATTTCCAGATACAAACCAAAGATATAATAAATTTAACCCCCTACCAGAGGCACTTTGCAAAGGTGACTTAGAACAATAAGCAAAAGGAAAAGTAGCTTAAGGAGTCAATGTACCATGTATTTAAATACCAGGAAGGTATTGACATTTGGACATGGCCACCAGCAATGCTTTTTCTGCACTTCCCACTCCTCAGCACTGTGTGTTCCTCGCTGCATGAACGGTGGGCTCTGCATCACACCTGGCCTCTGCATCTGCCCCCCGGGGTTCTACGGCATCAACTGCGACAAAGGTAAACGCCAGCCAAGGCCCCGGGCTCTGCACGCAGCAGCCTCTCTTTATTCACCTGTGGCAATCTCCCTCTAGGAGTGCATTTTGGAAAGTCAGGCAAACGATAAATAAGTTTTAAAAATATTTTGGTTCTTAAAATGGATGCTGTAGCACAGCCCGGCAGCTGCTGGAAGAATATAGGAATTTGCAGGTATCCATACATCCCATCTCTGTGAAGGGTAGTTTGGATAATCACTTCAGTTGATCCACTGAAAATTGTGGATCTTACCACAAAAATCACTTCTCTTTCTGGGGCGAGAAAAAAGAATTACAAAAAAAAAAAGAATCTCTATTTGAGCTCCAATTTGCTGTAGTCAAATTAATTTTACTAATTATTTACTACATTACTGTGCTGCATCTGGACACATGAAAAAATATGCAAGCTATTCATTTTTTCTTGCTGAATTGGGACTCATGAAGGGTAAAAACCAACAATCAACTGAACTGTTCAGAACAGTAATTGGGAACAGTCTAAACTACCATGTAGAAAAAAACAAGTAATTTCCTGCAGAAATGTAACTGACCTGCTCATGGCAGAATGTTGTCCTCCATTTGTCATTGCAGGTCTATATGAAGTAAAGACTGAATGCAAAAAGTCCTAGAGGACTTTTCAGCACAATAGTGGGAACTTTCCTATTACTTTGAACAAACTGTTGGTGTCAATGCCCTCACATCTTTGAGCAGATTTTCACCACATTTAGAAAATGCTTCAAATGTGCGCTTTAATTGAATGCTCCCAATGTCTTGAAGGATTAATGTGAATCCCAGCTGTTTGGTGAAAAGTCACATCTAACACAATGTAAGTTATTTGGCAGCTGAGAGTCAGAGCATTTGCATCTATGTCACCACACAGAAAAACTCACAGAGGTTTTCTTTTTAGTCAAAGGATTACTTAAGAACTGCAGTGAAATGTCCTTTTGTAGAAGTAGTCCTAGGCTGTGCTCCTTTTATCAGATACTGGCAGTTTCAATTGCAATAGTGCCTTAATCCTTCAATGAGCTTTATGTGTGGAGGTTGAGAAAGATGTAGCACAGTCTATCCTCAGAGAGCTCACTGCTGTATTGTTCACTTGTCTCATTCTATATTGCCTTGTGTGTGTGCCCATGTAAAGCATTATGTAGGAATAACTGCATTTCAGTCTTACTTTGTAAACTAGATGAAAAGAGGTTAATCCTCCTTTTACAACCTACTCAATGTTTATTTATAATGTACAGCAGAGAGCATTAAGTCCAAGTTAGTCCTAGTTCATATTAATGACTTCCTTTTTTTTTGTTTCAGCAAACTGTACAACAACCTGTTTCAATGGAGGGACATGTTTCTATCTGGGAAAATGCATTTGTCCTTCAGGCTATGAAGGAGACCAATGTGAAATTAGTGAGTAGCATCTCTGTGTGCTTGCTTTCATTTGCATCAGCTTCTTCTAGTGTCAATGCCCGAATAGTAACATGTGACCTGCCTCTGCTGGGCTCCGAGCAAAGGTCTCACACAGCAGTTTGGGACCCTCAGAGTCAGATGCCACATGCCTCCAAACAAGTTTCCTACTCAGAAGTTTGATTCATTTCTGGACCACTCACCCCCTGCCCTGTTCTGTTTTCACTAGTAACCAGGCATAGTAACAATCCTCAAGCCCTAAGTATGCAAGCAATGCCCTGTGGCAGACAGATGTGCTGCCATGCCAAGCTTGTAGGGTGCATCTATTTTCAAACATTATGGCAAATCACACTTGGGCACAGCAGATTAAGTTTGAGCTGTTGCCTCTGAAAGGACTACTATAATTTGGGAATTAAAATATTTGGGGCAAAAGGAGGACTGAGCTGTAAGAGCTGAGAGCTTTCATGTAACATGCAGAGTTACATTCACAAGGTAACTTGAGGATGTACTACCAGACCTCATTCTTTCTGGACTTAGAACTTCTAACAGGACACGGTGCAGGAAAGCTTTCCCTGCTGTAAATATTCCCCAGCACCTTCACAGGAGTATGGGGAGTAGTATTTGGCCTAGGATGTGTAAATGCTGATTTTTTAATATAAGTCAGTAGAAACTAGCTCTCCTCACAATTAGGAAATTTTTATCACTTTGGAAACAACTTGCTATCAGCCAATACACAGCAACAAGTGAATTACTGTGCAAAGAAAGTACACAGATACAGTAAGACCTAAGTTTTGCTCAGTCTTTATGTGTAGATAGGTGTGTGTAAATGTTTCAACATGTCTCTATGCATTACAAAGCATTTTGCAACTCCTTTTTACAGCATTATAAATTTAGGGGGAAAGGAGCAACAAAGCTTTATTGTTTTTAAGTTAATAAAGATTGCCCATTGGTATAAATTCAGATCATATGCCACGAGAACAACAGTGTGGGTTTTCACTGGATTTACCTTTGCTTACACCAACTTCAAATTTGATTATTTGGCAGAACCCCATTTCTTTCTTCAGTCCCCAAAAAAACAACATTGTTGACATTTTTCAGATGAAGATTAAAGCTTGATTCAAAGAGAGAAGCATGTATTTTATGTTTGGTGGTGGTTTTTTTACAGGAGAATTCTTAGAACTGTTATTGCAGCATGTATAATTAAGGGCAGTCCATTTAATTGATCTGTCTGAGGAACTGAAGCTCATATTTGTCTACTGCTGATTGGGATAAGTGCAACTGTTTTGGCTTCCTGGAAAGGTTTACCTGAGAAACTCAAATTAAATTAACTAAAATACAGGCAGTAAACTAGTTTCTGTACAAAAGAAAAAAAAGCAAATTCAGATTATCGTATGCTAAGACCTAAACTGGGACAATGTCAATGACAGCAAGGAAAGCTGTGCACTTACTCTGGCTCTTGTAAAGCCAGGACTGCAATTGTTAGACTGTGATTGACAGCTGTCATCACTTCTGGGCACTGCACCAGCACAGCAGTGGAAGATTGCAAGAAATCTAGACAAGGCTTAGAAACACCAGAGCAGAAACACAGCTCAGTCCATTTTCTTAGATCCAGGGCCAGCTACATTCAGTCATGGGATTCTTAAAATAATGAGGGGGGAAACCTTTCAACAGGCAGAAAGCCATCTTCTGAAAATTGCAAGATTTTGTTCTTGTTGTGGTTTTTCTAGCATTGGGTATAGGTTTTCAGTGCTTGTGTAATAATTGAATCCCTCTGTAAGACTCCTGGGAAGTGTATTGAACCCAGTCTACAAGACTAACAAGCATTCACAATCTTCCAGATTTTTTTCTGGTCATAGGTATGCATTGTCTCTAACTGGTGTTTCACTTTGAATCCAGAGTTCTATTTTGCTTTGGATTCCTCCCCTACTTGTCACCAGCTGTTTTGTTGCTTTTTCCATTTCTTAGTCAATAACAGAGAGAGTTATTACTCTTTCCTTCATACAGGGACAATATCTTAGTCCAATGTTAATTGAGCTGTGCTGAGACAAATGCTTGCCTGTTGCAACATGGTGGAAGTTGGTGTCACATCTCTTGACCCATATCTTCCAGATTTACTTAAAGAACTAGGAAAATTCATTGATTTCTTTAGCATTGTCTTTCCAGTTGTTAATTACTTGGGATGCAAATGTTTGCAAATTAGAATGCTTAAAGTTTCCCTTCCCCAGAGGCTCCTGCAGAGGAATTGTGCTTTTACAGAAACTCTCCTCAGCACAGTTTGTTCCATCAACTGCTTATGAAACTTCTTTCAGGGTTATTAAAATGATTATGTAGAATAGAAATTAGTGTTTCCTTTATATTGACAATACACATGTGCATCACAAAGGTCTGCAGGGGCTGAGGGCTAAGCAGACACTGCCTGTGATGTTGAGCTCCCAAGAGGGCAGTCTGTGATCATGAAATGAGGTTTTCAGCATAGTAAGCCAGTGTTGATGCTTAAATTATGATGTGCAGGTCTCAGTTAATACCTTTCTTAAAAAAATTATAAAATAAAGGAAAGGGAAAGGGAAAGGGAAAGGGAAAGGGAAAGGGAAAGGGAAAGGGAAAGGGAAAGGGAAAGGGAAAGGGAAAGGGAAAGGGAAAGGGAGCAGTTTGCTGCCCCAGGTTCCAGTTTTTGTTTGCTCACAGATTTAGGTAAATATTGGTGTTAAATCTAGGAAGGGTGCCTTTGTTTTCTCTTTTCTGAAGAACCTAGGAAGTCTAGTGGCATTAGAAAAGATAAAAAATGGTTTTGGACAACAATGAGAAAAGCTGCACTGGTACATATGGGCACCAAGGTGGCAGGAAAGTGAGGGTGCAGTTCCTGGCGGCTAAGAGTGCCCAGGAAGTGATTGTGAGCCTCCCTCAGCCTGGGAGTGACTGAGTTCGTGGGCTCTGTGTTTCCCTTCCCAGAGATGAGTGAAGATTTCATTAGTTCAGAAATGCAGACAAATTCTGAGCAGGTATAGGCAGTCTGATGATGGGACATTGAATGTTAAGTCTGGGGCAGGAGGTCCCTGGTGCATCATACCCAGCATGAAAGAAAGAAATTGAGTGTGGTTCTCCACCGGTGGGGGCCTCCTCAGTCCCAGGTGATCAGGGCCAAACAAGACTTCCTACAACAACAACAACAACACCTGACCCAGCCTATGCCTTTGGCAATGTCTGTTTGTGAAGGAAAGTAATTTCCAGATCAAGAGCCCGGAAAAATGTCTGCCAGTTCCGATTACTGTTAGCAAAGCTGCTCTGTTCTTTGCAAGCAGGAAAGAAGGGCAAGTATTTTCAATGTGCCCTTAGTTTCTGAGCTGCCATGTGGAACATCCCTCATTGCACCATCCACAGCACCATGGTGCTCCCAGCCTGTGCTACAAGCTGATGGGCCCAGCCAATCTATTTACTGTCTGCAAGTAGCAGCCATACCTGTCATTTCCAGAGTATTTTACTGCTCTCAGATGTCACCAGATTTTTTTCTTCTGGGACCCCTCAGGTTTGGATACCACTCTTTGGAACTGCATAGTCTGGGCAGTGCTGCCTCCCCTGTAAAGGGTGAGGAGAGCAGCAGTCAGTACTGACCAGTCATGTGGGGAATTCTGCAGAGGCAGAGTGGCACAAACCTGGGCAAAAGCTGCAAGGTCACACAGCTTTTGGCCATGCCAAATTATTGTCATATTTTCAAATTAGAAGAACGCTTATAAATTGGAAGCACAGACTTGCAGCAGAGTCTTTCCTGATGGATCCATAGTGCACACTCTAACATCTGATGAGTTTTTCAGGTACAAGGCAAACTTGTCTAGGCACTTGTCTCCAGCAGGCACAGGGGACTAAGACCTTTGTTTCTATATTTTAAATTTCTAGGTAAATGCCATCAACCCTGTCGAAATGGAGGCAAATGTACTGGTAAGAATAAATGCAAGTGCTCCAAAGGCTACCAGGGAGACCTGTGTTCAAAGCGTAAGTACCAAAGCTGTAAGTACCATCCATCAGTCCTTGTGGGAGCACTGAGCTCACTGTGCAGTATCTTTTTTACATAACATCAGTACTAATAGTTTGTTGTCAAAGTAGGTCAAGTTATTTTACTTTCTGGATGTACATCATACACCAGACTTAAGGAAATTACGAAACCAGAAACATTTTTTTACAGAAGTGTCCTCACAGTCTTTTCTGTACTCTTGAGTTTCTATAAAACAGCAGTGTGTCAGCTCAGCAAGTAGCAGCTTAGTAATAGAGAAATGCTTAATTAAATGTCAATACTTTGCCATGTTAAAATACAATAAGAACACTTCATGAGTGGGGTGCTGGGGACTGCTCTACTTCTCACGCTGGTTCTGGTGGATGCTCAGCTCTGCTGTACATCCTGATTCTCTGGCCAGGGGCTGAGCCAGACCTTGCAGGTAAAGAGATGGGTGTCGACTGTTTCAGGGCTCTGACTGTGCTCAGTGCAAAGGTACAGATTTACTTTGAGAACCACAGCCTGTGCCAGGACCAGCCCATCATGTGAAACAGCAGGGAGAGCAAATGTGTGACTGTCTCAGGATGAAATGTCAAGAGACCAGGCATATGTGTTCATTTTTCACAGCTGTCTGTGAACCCAGCTGTGGCCTGTATGGCACCTGTGTGGAGCCCAACAAATGCCAGTGCAAAGAAGGCTGGCATGGGAGACACTGCAATAAAAGTAAGTGAGAAACAAACCCTAAGAGTTGTATCTGAGGTGTTACACACCCAGTGCTGTACAGAAATGAGTGCCTCAAGAGCCTCTCCAGCATCATTAATGATACCACACTCCTTTTTCTCTAATCTTTAATCCAGGCAATAAAACAAAGGTTTTCAATACTCCATAATTTTACCTACTTTAAAAAAAATTCATAATAATTTGAAAGTGTTTTATCAAGACCATTTTTGTATTAGAAATTCCAGAATCTGGTATCAATCAGAGGAGGACCTTGCATGTCTTCCAACCATGGCATGGAGGGGATCCAATTCCTTCAATACTCCTCAGTAATACCAGCTAGCTTTGAAATGCTGGGTAGGTATTTTTTAAAGTGAAACTCTGACAGGTTTTAAAACTGATTGAAACTTAGAAAAAAATTTAATGTCCTTTAGAAATTTTTGGAAAAACTTGAAGAATTATGCAAGATCTGTTCTTAGCAACTTCACATTTTTCTTCTCCTCTTCCCACCCATGTTCCACAGCATACAAAATACATTGCCCCAAAGCAAAGTTCTTCAAATGAATTTCTGTTGTGCTTTTTGGTCCATTTAACCATCTATTGTAGCAACTGATCCTTTCACTGGGATTAAAATGGTACTGTATAATTATTTGAAATACAATTGGATATATCCAGTAAGAACTTCAGATTTAATTTTATGTTTCATGTGCAACAATACTGTATCAGCAGATCTTCAATATGTGATCTTTATATACTCCCAAAAGATACTAATGTATATCACTGTTGGCTACCAATTCACATGTCGTGTTTTATGTGTCAGTAATAAAAAAGTTGAAAAATTTTGCAGCTACAAAACCAATCACCCATAAGGAATGTGAACCTTATATTGCAGCATCAATTGAATGTTCAGTTTTATTAAAACCTGTTGATGCATATGATTTTTGTCACATCAAAATGTATTAGAAAAAATACAGTATTTTCATTAAAAACTAAGTATTATCCAACTAAGATGGATTTTGCTGTGAAAATTAGGTTTGCTGTGAAAATTGGGAGTCTGATTTTCTGTTGTTACCTAGTGGATTTGTGTTTAAGTATTCATGCTACTCTCTGAAGGAGAAATACCATTCACATAAGTTATGGTTAGAAAAAAGATATAGGGAAATGAACCACTATGAACTACAGTTCATAAGTTTGGTATGAACTTTTTCTTCCTGTCATACTCTTCCTGTAAAGAACTCAGATAGCAAATGAAAACAAATACATACTTTAGGTGACCATCACCAAAGAAGTAATTACCTGTACAACAAAACCAAAGCTCATACCTGCCTTGTGATAAGAAGTCAATAGTCTCACATTATTTTAAACTCCAAGGTTTTGCACCCTTCATTACTTGGAGTTCGGGTACAGTCCTGCTGTGTTTAGTACTGCAAAACTCTCTTTGTACTCAGCAAAGAAACTGTGAAATGGACATTTGGGCAAAATCCACCCCCATTTCAAGTGTCCATTAATGTGCATGCACTGCAATTCCCTCTTTTCAACCAAAACCAAACATCACCGGGTCTTGAGAGAGGAGATTTATAGTTAACTTGAGAGACTTGTTTCATATTCCATCAAATGAATGGCTTTTTGGTAAAGCTATTCTCTTAAAAAAGTGGTCAAAAAATTGAACAGAAGACTCAGTTTTTTGAAGTAATTTCCATGAGCTTAAATAATGAGATGAGTAAATGAACCTACAAAGAATTACAACATAATACTTTGGATTCCATTTTTATTGTTCACTTCCATTTTCCACAACAAAGCAGCTCTAGTAAGCCTGTTTCAGATGGCTTCCCCCCCGCCCCCCACCCAGGTGTTTATGGTCACTGGTGTTCTTTTTCTTTGTATTCAGCATAAACCAAAGCCCAGCTCAGGTAGCTGGTGCAGATTCTCCCCAGGGGGTTGCTTACACCCCATTCTAGAGCTGGCAGATCATCATGACTGTAACCCACCTGGTGTGGGGGTTACAGATGTGAACTCCAGGCTAAGTGACAGCTTGGCTGTGCTGAGGTCCCTGGCCAGGCCAAGCATCTTTCTGTCTGGCAGGGCTTTGTTCATCCTGAGGGATAACAGAGGCATGAGCACTTCTGTAAGGCAAAGCAAAATCCTTTGTTCAAATGGGTAAGACAGTTTCCACTTGAAATATTAGCTGTGGATCGTGAGCCCACTTCTGTGGATTGTTTTTTCTTGAACTGGATAATTTTCCAGGGTATGGAGCCAGCGGTTTGAGCGCCCTGAGGCCAGCAGGCAGCAAGAACAGGCAGCACACGCCTTTGCCAAAAAGGGCCGAGGAGAAGCATGTTCCACCCGAATCCAATTATATCTGGTGAACTCCAACATCTGAAATGGTTCATGTTACACAAAGTTCACAGCCATCATTAACCTCTCATGGATTGAATGTTAAAATTCTGTTCATTACAGTTAAGATTACCGGCTGGAATTTTATTAGCTTCATTATAAACCACTGAGCTGACACTTACTATTCCTTTTAAGTTTTATAAATACTTCTGTAGCATGATTATATAGGCTTCTTCTCTCAGTGTTTTGGATGGTGTTTTGTACTACACTTCAGTTACATCTAAACTTCCTTTTTTTGGTTATATAGCTGCAAATATTATCCAAAAATTAAGTAACAATATTCAAGCAGAAAACCCTGTAGATGCTAATCCTGAATTATTTCAATGACTACAGATGCAATTTGCCTAGGACAAAAGAAAGGTGCATTTTTCAAATTTTTACAAATTGTGTATTCAGATTTTTCCCTAAGAAAAACAAATACATAAATAAATAAGTTGCCTAATTTAAAAACTGAATAACTCAATTCAATGTTATTTTTGGCTTTACAGTTTTGTGTATTAAAAAGAAACTGCAGTGGTGCCATTTAACCAACATAATATATTGTAAACAAAGTAGAACTATAATGTATGAAGTTTCTGCATCAGCTTGAAGCAATATAATATATTGTAAACAGAACAGCTCTTATGTAATAAACTTTTTATACTGATTGTTATGTATAAAATAAAGATGCTGCTTTAGTTTTTTGAGTACTGCTCTGTGTGGCCTCCTGCAGTCTCATCAGTGCTGATCTGGGACGATGGCTTTTCTAGAGCACCCTCATAAAACAATGGCACTGTGGGGTTGGTCTCCCTCTGTCTGCTTTTAGCCCCACAGCTCTTAAAAATATTTCAGAAGAACAACTTCTTGTGCCTTTGCCAAGGAGAGGAGAACATGACAGGCCGCGTATCTCACTCTCTGTACTTATCCTCCTTGTACCACATCCTCCTTTCCCCCAGCACCGCCAGCCAGCCATGTTGGTGTGCCCAGATCGTGGTGTCTCAGGTACTCAGAATATTCTTCTTACAACTTCTGCCCCAGCAGGTGATAGTTCAGCCCTGGCCCTGTTTCCTGCTCAAGGGTGATGGTCCTGTGTCCTGTTGTGATCACTCTGTAGAAGCTTGGGTGCTGCTTCTTGCAACAGTCAAGGGCTACGTGATTTGTAGTTTGATGTGGCTTGGAAGCAGGAAACATGGTTTCTGTCTGCACTGACAAACAGTAAATATCCAATGAATTATTACTGACTCTTGCTATAGTGTATTTCTGGCAATCTTATTATCTGGGAGAAAAATAAAAGAAATTAATAATATAAAGTTGGAAGCATTAGAGCTGGGCTTTTCCCTTCACTGAGGCCAGAAAGAGGAGATGTGGGCAGGAAAGGTGCTCAGCCTCTGCCCACAGTAAGTGCTGTCCCAAAAGCACCTTTTGATTAACCTTTCAGATTAAAAAAAGATGGAAAAGAGGCAGCCTGAGGCAGAGGAGAAAACACCTCAGTGATGAAAACCTGGGGGGAGTTGTTCATGAAGGAAACATGTTTTGATATTTTTCTTAAAAGTGTTGAAAGGAGGAGATTAATATTAGGTTGAAATAAAATGTGTAGCTGCTCTATATGTCCAGGGATGCCTCGGGAGCTGTGTACAAACATGAATCTCACATTTGCATGCTTTTTGTTCTTTCTGTAGCAAAGATTAAGGGGTTTGTCCCACAATATAGTAAAAAGCACAGAAAATTCTTACTTAAAATTCCTCACATATTTTGGCTGAACTTTTTCTGCCCCTGTCAATTTCTTAGAAAGTGCTTCCTTAAAAATAGTAAGTGTATTCTTTTATGCAGAGTAAATTTTTTGCTTCTTGCCCTAAAGACACTTAATGCTGTTGTTTTGTTTTCAGAGTTTCACCACTGATTTTTGGAAATAGCATTAATCAAGAGAAGAATATAATCAGAAAGTTACAAAAGGAATAAATAGTCCTCAAAGTGCACACTGTACTACAACTCTGTTTCTTAAATAACATCAATAGTCTACACAAAATTTCCACAACTTTGTCAGTCTGAGCACAAAGTTTCCTGTGTAAGAGACAGTCCTTGATGTCAAAGTTTTAAGTTAAAAGTCTATGATAACTGAGAATGCTAAAAGAAGACATGAATTTTCCAGAAATGTCCAGTTGGAAGCAATTTTGCCATTTAAAAATAAACTACAGAATTTATCACATTCTGTCACTGAACAGGACATATATATGAGGGGAAAAAATGTGCCAGAGATGAAAATTATTTAAAAATAGCAAAAAAAAAAAAAAAAAAAAAAAAGGTCAAAATACCAATCCACTACAATAGATCAGACAGAAACTGCCTTTTCAATGATATTTGGAAAGTTTGAAGTTAGCCAGAGCAAAATACCAAACATTGCACTTGTGAGTAGCAGCTGTAAGGTGATGAAAACTAGTAAAACAACATAAAATGGTAAAATTGCTATAGCTCTACCAAAGAAATCTCAATTCGAGCAACTGACCAAATGATAGCTTTACAAAGGCCTTCTAATGGTACTTGATAATTTGGGTATCTAATATTTGCACTCTGCTATGTCCAGGTGTGAACAACATTTCAAAGGACAAATACACAAGGCACACAAAGAGAGCAGAAACAGACATCCTAAGGGCAAACTGCCTTTTTTATACTGCTGCCATTACTAAACAGATGCACGTGCTTTTGGGGGCTGGTAGTTTTCTTTGGAATTTGCATTTTAGGTTGGCTCTGTCTGTGCCTGTTCACATCTTCACCTGACTGTTGGGGAGCTGGAGAGAACTGTGGCCTTTCCTTGTTCTTGCTATGCGTGAATTGGCAGCCTGCATTGGTACCACCTGCAGAGCAGAGGTGTAGGGGCAGCAGGGCCCAGCAGCACTGCACACACTGGGTGCTGCTCATGGGATCTTTCAGACCAGGAGGCAGCACTGGCTGCTGGGACTCAGCACACTTTCTCCATGTGGTGGGACTGAATGGTCCAGTTGTTCTTCTTCAGCTTCAGCTGCATTTCAAGGAATATTAAGGAAAAAAAATTATAAAGAAAAAAATTCAAAATTGTTCCAGACAACTCACTGCCTGTAAGATTCAAACTCCAAAAGCCAGACTTAAAGCTTTGGCCAGACTTTCTGGTGTTAATTCAAAAATGTCAGCTTTGTTTCTGCTGGACAGATTTGTTACCTTTCCTTTCCTCTCACTCCTCTACATCACCTGTTCTACGGGGATTGCCTACTGCGGAAAAAATTCCTACTTGCAGATGCTGACGGGAGATCTGGCAGCAGCAGAGAGGGAGCTGCCTGAAATGGCCTGGAGTTATGCCAGGATTCCCCTGGTGCCTGCACTGCCCACAGCATGGCATTGGGGCAGGGGGAATGTGTGAGTGGGTATTGAGGCATCACTCAGAGGCATGGTTTCATGGCAGCTCCAGGTCTAGCAGTGATTTCAGCTCTAGCCTAGAGGAACGGCATCCGTCATTTTATCCATTACAGGGATTAAATCCTACTAAATCCCACAAATCTTTCAGTGTGAATACTGCTTTGTGTTCAGTGAGGTGATAAGGTGCTATGATTAGCCAGGGCATAGCCAAATCTTAAGACCCTGACTAAACCAGTGACACCCTCTCCAGCTCTAAAATGTGCCAGCAAGATTTGCTCACATGATGCTTTAAACAGAAAATCATCTAGTTATAAAAAAAATCTCAAGTGAAATGGATCTCTGTTGCTGTTTATTTTTTCTTGCTTCTCTCTGACAGGATGGCTGCTGAGCCACACACCAGTCCCTCAGTGGCTCCCAGCACCCAGCTTCTGCTGGAGCACAGCTGGCTGCACACTCCTTGGTGCTGGCCGGGGCCATGCAAGTTCACCCACACTCAGCAATAGTGCAAAGCTGAACTGAGCACAGAACGAACAGGTTAGGAGAACAGCAAGGTTTGGGAAAGGCATGCATGCAGATCTGAGAAGATGTATTTCTTTTCTTTGTGACTTTATGAAGTTCAATTTAAATGAATCCTCACAATTTTAAGTTAAAAAAAAAGCCCCACTCTCTATATATTTTTACTTAGAACACCATATTCTATTATTCATATTAGTTACAGAGATTGAATTTTCATCCCTTTCCACACAGCCCATCAGAAGAAAGAGCAGCCTCGTTGCAGGAATCTTTCCACAGAAATATGGGTTTTTTTAGAGGATTTAACACACATATCCTGTCTGGCCAAACCACAGCTCAAAAGTAGTTCAGATGCTTATGAGGGACATCCCCACAAGTACTGTCTACCACTTGGTTTCCTGGCGTATGCTTGGGGGATTTTACAGCTGAGGAGCTGGCACTGGGGCACTGCACAGGGTTTACTGACCTAATTGGCTCTGGCCGTTCTGAGTGTTTGACTTTACAACCCTTAATTATATATATCTCCTAATTAGTGTGCTGCACTTGTACTGCATCCTTCCTGCCCAGACATCCTAGTGACCCTCACTCCTAGGCAAGGACCTGTGGGACTCCACAAATTCTCCAGCAGGCAGTATTTGGAACGGATGGCCCACAGTGTTTATACCTTGTGCATCAAGTTTCTGTGCTATCCATCATCTCTCTGGGCAGGAGCCTTGCCCAGATTGAGCCTGCCATGACCCTGGGCTGGAATTTTCCCCAGTCCTCCTACTACAAATTGCCAGACTTTGTTGGACAAATTTGGCTACTATAGGAGCTGCTTGTGTGCTGGACTGTTGGTTTTCTTCAAATTAGGGTAATCCAGCTGAAAGTCTGAGCATTTAATTAAGGTCATGGTTGTTCTCAGCATGCACAATTCCACCCTTCAGTGGCCACTGTGAGTATCACCTCTCCCTTGGTCTATCTGGAGAGTGTCCCAAACGTGTACACCTCCCAGACGGCGTCACTGTTAAAAAAGTTAAATGAATGTTCAGCACAATCCACTCTGGTTTTTAAACCACTCCTTTTGTGTAAAGGCATGAAGATTTTTCCTCTTTTACAGCTACAGCAAAAATAAAGGAATTGACTGTACTGCTTCACTATATTTATCCCGTGTAAGACTGACTCAGCAGTGGTAGTTCCACCTCCAAGGTTTATTCCTAAAAGGAACCAACTGTATTTGAAATGCAGCTGAAATGTTAATCTAGTTTGACAGTTTAGGGGTCCTGAGTGGTTTAGATGTCACAACTTATAGCAATCCACTTAAAAACAAGATGTAAGGGATTTTTAGGGAGAGATGAGTTTGGAGTTTCTATTCCTTGTGGTCAGTGAAAGTAGGAAGTCCCCCAACACCAGAGGACCTCTCTAGTTGGTGTTTGAAAATGGACAGCAACAGCAGGTGAAGTGTGCATAGTGGCCCCCTGGAACTGCACCTTTGTTGCCACCAGGGAGCTGAAGCAGGGATCACTGAGGGTTTTGGTCATTTTTCCTGAACATCTTTACAATATATGATATAATAATGTAGAACCAGAGAGTGGTTTGGGTTGGAAAGGACCTTAAATGTCATCTAGTTCCAACTCCCCCCTTTCACTAGACCAGGTTGTTCAGAGCCCCATCCAACCTGATCTGGAGCACTTCCAAGGACAGGGCATCTAAACTTCTCTGGGCAACCTGTTCTAGTGTCTCACCACCCACACTGTCAAGAATTTCTTCCTTGTGTCCATTCTAAACCTACCCTCTTTAATTTAAAAAGCATTGCCCCTGTCACTATGGGACTTGTTAAAAAGTATTTCTGTCTTTCTTATAAGCCCCCTTTATATAAGGTCTTCTTGGAGGTTTCTCCAAGCTGAATAACCCCAGCTTTCCCAGCCTTTAATGAAATATTTTATTTTGGTTTTCTCTCTCTACTATGCTCCCTATTTTTGGTTTGTCTTAAAACACACTAACATCAAATAAACAAATGAACAAACAAATAATTAAATAGACCCCAAGTATCTGAAATCCCCAAGAATTTAATTTGTTTAGGATACACCACTTCTGGTCTTTTTAGAGGAACAATTTGATATTGCTGTAACACCATGTTTAACCCTGTGTTTGTCCCTGGAAGTATGATAGTACTACGATGTTTTTGAGCACCTTGTGGACCATCCACAGGGAAAGAGGAGCTGCAACAATGAGGCCAGCAGAATGCCTTGGATGTGACATTTTCTTGGGTTTTTAGAGGACAACAAGAAAATAGTTTGATGGTTAGTATTTTGACTGAAATAAATTTTGGTCACTCAGATGAGTCTATTCTGCTCGAGACAGAGCAGTCTTCTCTGAAGCAAATGAGTGACATGAATATTAAGGCAAAAAAAGTGAGCTGTCAAGCACAGAAAGTACCCAAAAAGTGCCGTGAGGTTATTTAGGTATTTAGGTTCCTGTCCATTTTTTAAGTTTATTATTCAGTGTATCATCCTGCAACAGCTCTGACTGTGCTGCAATCCTCTATTGTCCATAGGAAAGGTTATTCTAGAAGAGTTTAAATTAAAGATCTGCTGAACACATCTGGATCAAAAGAGAAATGCAGAATCCTGTCTTTCTTTCTAACTCTGCTTCCTCTTCTAGCAAAACACATTCCTTTTGTATGTGTTCTCTTTGCATTCCAGAAAATAGAGAGGGAATAATTGCATGGAAAAAAATGGCTAATTGGGAGCTATGCTTTTTCTGTCATACCCAGTACAATAATTAAGGTCTCAAAAAGTCAAGACAGTGAATGTCCCTTTGAAATTGGTGGGGGTGTGGGGGGGGGGGAGACTCTTTTAAAAACCCGGCAAGCAATTAGCAGTAATTATAACTTCATTATTACTGCCATCTTCCTATCTGTTGTGTAACACTCCACTCAGGTTTCCTTATCTAATAAATAACTAGACAGTGACACAACACTGCTGTTTCATATCGGTGAAGTTACAAGAGACAAACGATATTGCTGTGAAACTGGAGTGCAGCTATAAAGTTGCTGCCCCCCTACTTTGGATCTGAAAACACAGCTACATGGCACAAATGTGGCTTGGCTCTTTTACAGGATGTATTTGGAGCCTAGAAGTAACTTCTGCTGATTGTGTGGAGGTTTATTTGACTTTCAGGATGTTCTGGGCCAGTGGTGTTAGCCAAGCCCTGGAGACTGTTCCAGACTCAAAGCCATCTCAAGCAGCTTGATCCACCCTGCTTTTTCCAGTTTAGCAGAGCTCTCCCAGCTGAGTTACCCATCAAAGTACAGAGGGGAGCAACAATCAAAAGTTGACAGTGGCTCTCTTCAAACAGTACTGAATCATAGCTCACAGGAAAGGGCAGGAGAGGAGGTGATGCTGATGTAATTTTCTGTAACAAAATTAAAGATCTTATTATTAAAGGTATGTAGCACTAGTTCCAAGAAAAAACCAGTCTGCTTCCACTATCCATATTTCAAGAGATCACAGAAAATTGATGAGAATTCAGAAGAAAGTTGCAAGAGCTATTCAGAATCGTAGAAAAGTGTGTGGCACAGTGAGAGACTTCAAACATGTTTCAGGAAGACTAGTTGGGCTGCCCAAAACACTCCCTGCTGCTAAAATCCTTCATCCCATACACTATCCTCACCAGAAAAAACAAGCAGTTTTCTGCTGAATAAGTGAGCTTGACCAGCTCTCTGGTAAATCAACAGAAGGGATGAGATCTTCAAAAGGAATCCCAGCCATTTCAGCTACTTGCAAAACCAACTCCCTTTCTCAAAAATGCCTCTTGGGCCGGAAAAATTCAATCTAGAGAATTTTCAGACTGGAACCAGGGTACACCACTGTTATTAACAGTGGATTAAGTAAGTGTTAGGTTTTACCTGGGACTGCAACAGAGCCTTCATCATCTGGTCTTAAAAGCAGGACCTTCTAAGAGATACATTAGTAGCTAAAAAATAAGTTACAGTCTCCATATAGAAATGGCAATACAAGGTTTTGGTTCTCTCCACACTGTAGTCACCTTAGATTTGGTCTAATAGCTTGGTCTGGTCTTAAACATATAAAGTGGTGAATAAGCCCAAAACTGAAGCCAAATCCTAATGCAGGTATTTAATTTCTGAGTGCATCTACAATTTCACTCCAGAGGTGGAGGAAGCTGAGTAATAACTGAAGTCACAGCAGGGTGCTGTTCATACACTGATATTTGGTCATATGCCATGACTTCAGCTTGTCAAGGACAGGGCAAGGAACTCAAGGCCATGTCAAACCCTAAAATGTATAATTAGAGAAGAGTAGTGGCTTTTTTATTTCCTTCCTTGCTCCTGAAGGGTATTTTTTACTGTCCCATGGCAACTGTTTCTCCTCAGCCTGTTGCTACGTGAGAATTAGAAATTTAAAAAGTTATTGTGAAGGAATTTTGAGAAACACTTTAAAAATTCACACCATTTAAAGAACAGGAACAGAGAAGTGTTCATGAGGGCACAGAACTGCACCATGCTTGTGATACAAGCCTTTGTAAAGGCAACTACTCACAAAAGGACAAAAGCAGAATTAATGTCTCCATGTATTTCAAATTATGTATTTTCACAGATACAGTCACAGCTATGATGCCTTCACTTTTCTGAGTACCAAATGTGGGTCACAGGGGCTTATGTGATTGCTCTTGTCTATCTTGGCACATTGGGTTTTGTAGTCCTGGACCAACTCCACCCTGGACAAGTGTTGCCTTTATTTGCTGGCAGATCATTCAAGGGATCGTTTTGTGCAAGTGACAGCTGAAAGGCATTAAGCAGTACAGTAAATCACTTAACTGGAGCCTAGAATGTGTGAGCACTGAACCACAAGCTCTGATGGAAGAAAATTTATTTTGTCTTTTGAACAGTTTTAATATTAGTGTCCCAGTTTAACCACATATAACGAGCATAATCTGTTCCATTTTCAGCAAGGTCTTTAACCAGATATCGTATACCCCTGGGGTGGTTTCCTCTAATTATTTGAGGTTTCTTACTTGGGAATTTTGTTGTTAAAATGAACTTTTTCATTTGCACAACCATCAGAGAGAAAGCCTTGGTTTGAGGGAATATCAGTGTGCTGCAGCCAGCCTAGGTCTTGGAAAAAGGTGATGGATTGAGGCTGGAGTGTGTAGCCATATGTTTGCCCCTCAAGATGCGCTCCCCAGGACCTGCTGCTGCAGGGGCAGATGTTGCACTCACAAATGACCTGTGCTATGCAGAGGTATCACCTTCTGTCCAGGAAAGGTGCTCATGATCATCAGGCTGCTTTCCCTCCGGCCTTTCCCACTCCAGTCATCCATCCATTTCTTGGCTGCAGCTTCTGAATAGGCAGAGCCCATTCACAGACACCAGGCTACCAAACCACTGGGCATTAGGAACCAACTCTCAACAACAAAACCCACAGAAACCATACATCCCCAAGATACCACTTGAAGAAAGAGTCTCATGGACACAACAGTGACAACATGACTGTGCTCCCTGAGTCTTGGCTGTCACCTTCTCCTTCTCCACCTTCTCGCAGATGGACTCATTAGTACAGGACAGCGAGCAGGGACCACAGCGCCACAGAAACAATAATTTCAGCAGAGCCAGGGCACACGTGTCACTGTCACTCCTCCAACAGCTGCCCTCCAACAAGCAGGTAGCATGTGCCATTGAGCTCCCTATGCTCACTGCACCCTGCCACCACCCTGCTGGCCTCTCCAGCAGCCCTGACCCAAGGTGCTCCAAGAATGTGTGTGTGCATCTTTGGCACTACAAGGCACTGCCAAGCTGTCGCAGTGTCACTCTGGACTCCCACGATGGTGGAGTTTCAGCCTTTTTAACTTCCAGCAGTTTGGATGCCTCCTGTGTTTGAAGCCGTTGGAACCACATCAAACAACCCCAAGTAAAGAATGCCATTAAAGGATTTATTCAGCCTGGGTATGAGTGCTGCTGATGGGAGAAAAGGGAACAACAAAGATTTCTCAGCCACCATTGTGATCTACCCATTTAAAAATACATTAAAAAAAAAAAAAAAAAACAAACCTATTCCATTTACAATTTGGCTGAGCGTTTTGCTGCAGACCCTGAGCTAGTTCCAAATTGCTTGGCTTACATAAATACCTCTACCACCAATGGACCTTCACAGAATGAAAAGGTTCATAATTGGGTAGTAATTGACAATCATGAGAAACATTTTTCAAAAGTAAAGTGTCAGATTTTTGAATTAAAAATATGTAACTAGAAATATAAATCCCAAAACAATAAGTAGATTAAAACAGTACTGTAATTAACACTAAGATTAATGCATCTGTGAAGAAAAGATACTAAATTCTAACTTTTTCTGCTCAGGGAACCTGATTTTTGGTAACAATCATTTTCCTTAGTTCCTCTTCTTCTTTCCATATTTTATTCCAGATGCAGGGAAGGACACCAGTTCAATATATTTTCACCTTTATGTTATGTTTAGTGCATTCAAAGTAGAGCATAAGTCCAGTCCACAAGCATATTTGCACTAACCAAATCCACCCATTTTAAGAATTAGTTCGCAGCGAACCTTTCCCTTCCCTTTCCAATATAACCCCAGTTAAATCTCTTTAAACTGGGCATTTCCATTGCCTTCTCATACTGGTCTTTTAGAAGGAGAGGAGCCATCCCTGTGATCTGAGCCCTTCTGTAGGGCTTTCCACAGTCATTGGTGCTGTCCCTGTTTTAGCAGTGTGTCCCATTACCAGGTTTAAGTAACACACAGATTTTTCCCTTCCTTGCTTGCTTTTATTTTTCCTTTTTTGCTACCATTACAATGGGGGCACCTAAATGGAAGGTATAGAGAAGAAGGGACCAAACTCTTCCATCAGGTGCACAGCAATACAAAAAGAAGCAGCAGACATAAACCAAAAGAGATATTCCAATACAGTAAGAAAGAGGGGAATGGTGGAACACTGTATCAAATGTTGAAGGAAGGTGTGGAGTCTTGATCCCTGCAGGTGTTCACACTTTCCCAGACACAACATCTGTAGCCTGATGCAATTCCCAGCTGGCCCTCCTCTGAGCAGGGGTTTGGACCAGGTAATCTGAGATAACTTTCAACCTGAATTATGATTCCGTAATGGCCCTTATTGAAGACTACACACAGATACTTATGTCTGAGACCTGTAATAAGACCACAGATAGGTACCTACTGTCTATGTGCTAGTTCCACATATCACATGGAGATGAGCTTGGAACAACTGAAAAAAACATCTGTGTCAGACAAGTCCAGCAAGAACAATTCCCTTTGATCCGTTTTGGTTTTTTAAAGATGCATCTCACTTGAGCTAAATTCTTAGGATGAACAAGCATAACCTACAGTGCCCAACCCAAAATGCTTTTTTCCATAGCTGAGTATGAGGGTGTCTAGAATTTGAAACAATAGAAGGCCTTGAATGTGCATATCCAAAAGACAAGTTTTATTGGATACCTTTGCATTGATAAAGTTTAAGGCACAATTTGACTGCAATTGCCACACTCTGTAGTACTCATAATTCACCTTTAGCAACCTCATTAATGACCTTCCTCACACACAGCCATACTTTGCAAAGGCTGTAACCATTGGATCTGTAGTTTCCTCAGGGAAAACTACGTTTCCTTGGTCTTTTACCATCTTCCCTGCTTTACACAGGGTCAGAGCAGGAAAGAATTACAGTAGATGGAGACAAGACCAAGATGACAGAGTAGACACAAAATAGTTGCCTACCAAAATGCATAACATTTAATTTTTTTAAAAGGATAGGTGAAATGAAAGGTTGCTGTCTTGTTTTTTTTTTTTCTTCCTCAAAATCAAAAACAATGTCTAAGCAGGATTGTCCTTGGAAGGGGAAAAGCAGCAACTAATTAATGAGAAAACAGACAGGAATCTGAAATACAACCCAAACCCTCCTGCCTCTCTCTCTGACTCTTGGCCACCTATCTTTTATGTCTCCACGTAACACACAAAGCAAATGACCTCTCCTTGCAGTGCTTCCTTTCCATCTGTTGAGAGACACAGCTATGAAGTACCTGAAGTTTCAGTTAGTATTTCATGCTAATTTGGAAATATGTCAGGGGATTTTGTGTGTGTAATATTAAATACCTCCCACTGCAATTAGTCTCTGCTACTGGTAGAGAAACAGACTGCATCAACATTGCTTTCTTTTGCTAAAGTGCTGCTGTAGTTTCAGTTCATCCCACAAATGTGGCATTGTCTCCTAAAATTACATTACTAATTGCAGCTAATACACCAAGCCCAGATGAATGCAACTTTGATCTGAGTAGCACCCCTACGCAATCCCTCTGGCATGCAAATGGCAATTACAAAACACAGCTCAAATACAGCTTGAAAGCAAAGATGTAAGGCCAATTTATTTAGTGCCCCTAGACTAAAAAAGGTCCTTATTACAGTGCCAGATTATGATTGACCGAGATTTACTCACAAAACATTTCCCACTGAGAGTGTGCGACAAGCTGCAATTATTACTAGTCCAGCTGGTTTAAAAGAAAAAAGAAAAAACAAACAAGCAAACAAAAAAAACCCACAACCAAAAAAATCCATCTTAACTTCAATTTTGGCTGGGCTGCCTGACAGAGACCAGCTGCCAACTACAGCAGCAGAGCAGGCTGAAGGGAGTAGGTGTGGGGGTATGAAAACCAGAATAATATGGGGGAGTGGCAAGGAGCAAGGAAGGAAAGAATGAGAGAGAGGAGAGAGAATATAATTGAATGGAATGGGACAAGGGAAAAGGAGAAAATAAGAGAGGTTAAAAGAATATGAGGACACAGAAAGCAAGCATGGAAAAGTAAAAAACAGATGTGAGAAAATGAAGGAAATTGAGAAAGAAAGCAGGGTAGATGAGTTAAAAAAAAAAATTAGAAGGACTAGCCAAAGATAGTTCTCTTGCAAACTTACCACAGACTAGTTCACTAGGGCGAGAACTGGACCCCATGCTTTCAGCTTTTGGAAAGAGTCAGTTTAGGCTTCTTGTGCTGCAATCAAGCATGTGAAATCTTCATTTCTCATATTAAATGGCCACAGGCATGAATTCAAGTGTCGAGCTCTCCTCAGCATAGCTAAGAGAGAAAGTGCTCGCCACGTGGCATCTAGTCCTAGACACTTTGTGCGTAAGCGCTGCCATGAAAACCTGATTGAAAAAAGACTGTTTAAGAAAAAAAGAAATGCAGGGCTAGTAATTTAGTAGTATCCTGTGACAACACTAGAGAGCAAGACAGACATACATATGTGATTATCAGGTATGTAGCAGACAAAATCTGTTAATGGCAAAAAAATACCAAAGGAACTTCTCCACTGCACAAAACCAGAGATAAGCTTTTCTACACACTACAGAATTACAAGGGAATCACAAGCCAAAACAAAAGGTTCCTTTTTACTGTCAGTGAAGAAAGAAAGTAATCCCAGAACTTTGGTTGATATATCAAAACAGAGCTGAGCTGGATTAGAAAACCTGATATTTAACTGGGAAAAAAAAAAAAAAAAAAAAAAAAAAAAGCTAAGTTATCTGAAGCCTTTTAAAATGTTTACTCATTTGAAGAGACACCAGAACTGGATTTAGAAGATGAAAAAGTGGTCTTGCTTCTTAAAAGGTAAAAACAAACAAACAAAACCAGCTGTCATGGTTTGACACTGGCGCAATGCCAGTGCCCCCAAGAAAATGCACCTTCCCCAAATAAATGCTGTGAGATGTGATCAGGAACAGAGCAGAGCAGGCCCAAGCTTAATAACAAAGGGAAAAAAAACTTTATTAAACTACTACTACTACTGAAAACACATAAACTAAATCCAGGATGAAGACCTTTTAAAACACCCCTCCTCCTCCCAATTCCTAAAACACCCACCATGAATCATCACCCAGGATTCCTGATCAAATTACCACCCTTCAGATAATCAATACTCAAGCTATCAAGGGAGAGAGAAGTCTCTCTTGCACCACAGACCCCCCAGGAAACACAGCTGCCACCTCCTGTGTTTCCCTGTCACACATGGCAACCGCCCAGAGAAAATCTGCCAGTGTGACACTCTCCTTTCCATGTCACAGTGCTCTCACCACTGTGCATGGACAGACTGCTCATAGGGCTCCTTTAAGGATGCTTTGCCACGGACCCAAAGATACAACAGTTCAGCTTCTCATCTTGGGACTACAGTCCCCCCCATTTCCCCCTGGGGCCAAGGGTCCAGGAACAGAGATCATCTTCTTCCTGAAGACAGAGGGCATCACCATTCCCTCCTCAGCTTTCTTCTGTTCTTGCCATTCCTGTGCTGTTAGAAGCTGAAGCAGGTCTCCTTGGGTCACCACTGCATCCCCCTAAAATGCAGTCTCTGTTGCAGGAGATTTTGGTTCAGTCCATGGCTAACAAGAAAAGTCCAGCCAAAAGCTACTTCATCATCTCCTCCCACCTAAATATTTCTTCTTCTAACATCTCAGGTCCCGGACTATCTCTCTTCCACTACAAATCAAGGAGGAGTAATATTTTACAAAGCCCTCATTTCCTGGAAAGGGTTAAAAGTTCAGACTCCCTGGACAGCTGATATCTCGGTCCAGCGTTCCGTCTCCCATGCTGGGCATCATCCCCCCCCCCCCTTTCTCCTTCTCCTCTGCCGGCAAATTTCCAGGTGCCGCCAGGCTCTCTGTCACTTTCCCTCTGTGGGTGGGGGGAACAAAGGCATCTCCGCTTCTCTCCACCCTTCCGTCCACAGGAGCTGGCTCGGTTCCAGACCCTCAGCCCCTCGGCCTACCTGGACAAGGCCGCGTGGCTTCCCCTCCCCCACCCAGCCCATCGCTGGGCAGGGGAGATCTGCACTGCACTCTCTGATGACTGGAACCAAAGAGACAGTTCTCCTGGGAGTTCTTGCTTTTAACCCCCTGTGTTCTCAGAGGTGTGTCCATACTTTCAGTGGTCACTCCAGGTGCCAATATCCAAACCTGACCACTGATTGGTTTGACCCAACTTCCTGGAAAAAAATTCACTTCCATGTCAAACCACGACACTAGCAAAATAAACAATGACTATGTCAGAAAGACTGAAGAGAACAAAATTGGCAGATAAATTCTTTTTATCTTAGCATGGAGAGTGCTGCAGTGGCAGCACCTTTCTATCTAGCTCTGATTTACTCTCTCTTTTAATTCAAATCTCATTTCTATGACTTAACACCCACATTTAGACACACAAAAATAAAGTCTGCAACTTTCAAACAAAATGCAGCTTTAACCCACACAAATAGATAAGTTAGTCAAACATTAATTAAAAGGCACCTAAAATTCTCATTTGCAGAAAGAAAAATAATGCAGATAGCACAAATATCTTGATTAAATTCAAGCCAAGCAGAAACCATTTCAGTAGCAACTAAATGACATTTTAAAGCAGGAGGTAGGGCAAAACTTCACAGGAGCATAAATCCTTCTGATGACTCATCCCAAACCTACCTATTGAAAACTTGCATAAATATCTGTGATAATTACTACATAATCACTAAGTCATGCTGGCATGTGGGACTAATTTGTTTTAAGAGAGATGAAAAATGTGAATTGTGTCTTCAAGCAAGAGACCAGGGCAGGAAACCCTAAGGGAAGGAGCTCAGATTCTTGTTTGCATGCATGACTGTTTTCAAGTTAAATCAGTCAAGTCAAGCTCACAGAGCAGGTCTAACTACACAATAATCTGTCTCCTCTTAGTGCTTTGGAGGAGTAAGGAAGATTTCTAGCTATTTCAATCCTCACTCAGAACATCCTTTTCTTATAACTGTTAAAAAACCACCCCACAAAAAAAACAAAATACCAAATAGGAAATAATATGAATATCTTAATGACAGAATTCCTGAAGTCAAAGGTGTTCTTATATAAATTTATGCCAAATTTCCAAGATCAAAGAAATTTCTACCTTTAAGCAATAATCTTATAACACCTTATAAGCACAGTTTGTGCTTTTATTAACTAGTTTTAAGGCATCCTTCACAGACAGAAGGTGTGTATATCAAACTTTGCCAGATGGGTCTAACTTATATAACTTAAACTCCCTCCTCTTCCCTTGCTTTTATAAAAAACCTTGCTAAAAAGAAGCAGCATAGGCTTTAAGCTTACATTTTCCCCTAAATAAGGAAAGATTCACCATAATAGTGCACTGAGCTGAGTCTATTAGAGCAAATTCAAGCAATGTTATCATAAGCATGTTGACTTTGCCACACACTGAAATTTTCATAAGAACAGGATGACTGTGGTCATGGCACTGAACTGAAGAGCACTGGATTGAGCTCTCTGCTGTCATGAAAACTGGGATAATGAACTTGGGCATGGAAATCAGTAAATCTCCATCTGTAAAATGAAGGTAACTATTGACTTAGATTTATCCTTTCAGTTCTTGAAAGAGCAAATCTTCAAAGACTGTGACATCCTGTGTGCAGACAATCATAAAGACACTAGGTAGCTGGAAGGTCAGGGTTGGACTGAAAACTGTTTTGAGAAGCATCTCTCTCCTGAAATAAAGCACCCAAGACAGAGGGACTGTAATGTCAATAATCAGCACTGCATTCTGTGGTTGCATTTCCCTGAGCCAAAAGCAAATGTTTCTGCAAAATATGCAATCAACAAGATGCTAAAATTGTTCTGTGGCTATGAAAGTGCTCAGAAACATTCATTTTTAGCTCTCAAATTATTTGGGTAGGCACAAACACAGTCATTGTCAGCTTCAGATTAGTGTGCCACTTCATTCCTATGCCTGTAAGTCTCCTGGAGCATTCATGTTCCCTCCCATCAGCACTGGCAAAGCAGTCAAGCTCTTGTCATCAGCTGCAGCTTTGCAGCTGTACAGAGCTGTCAGATCCAGCCAAAGTGCAGAAAGTCCAGGAGGGGCAGAGGAGGGTGGTGGTGCCCAGGTAGTGCAGGGGCGCCACAGCACAGGGAGCAGGTGCTGGTGGCTGCTCAGTGCCATACAAACCGTCCTGGGACCAGAGATTACAGGACAAGACTCTCCACTTCAGCTGCATTTCAGCAGGGAGTTCAGCAAGCACCTAAATTTGTCATTAAAAGCTAGATGCTTCACAGAATTATAACATCATCTATGAGGTGAATAGGATGCTTGGCACTCAAGAGTGACAAGGTCTTTGGCCTATTTCTAACTGAGGGGATCCATGAAACTTTATGTATTCCATCCTGAGCCTAAAACTGATTACCTCAGGACATCAGAAAGATGAAGGGAGATGTTTACTGAACATCAGGTAAATTATTGGATTGTTTTAATGGACTTTGCCTGCCTGCAGCATGCTCTGAGTCTTGCAGCCACCTCAGCTGCAGAGTTCAGCAGGCAGCACTGGGTGTTCATGCTCTCTGTGGGGCAGCTGGTCTCCAGCTCAATGCTTAACACAGACACCTGTGGATGCCTTTTCCTGTATCTTTTCTGAGGACTCCTGTCCAATGAATGTTTCACATAAAATACAGAACTTGGATTAGGAAAGGTAAGCAAGCCCTGGGACTGTCTCCTCCCAGTGAAGCCCACACACATTTTTGCTATATCATTGTTTCATGAAATTACTGGTATTACTGAAATTATCTCTCTTCACAGATCTCTAGCCATCACATTTTATAATAATGAGAAAAGACAGCAGCAAGAATTTATTTGGAAACCACAGGTTTAAGCAGATCTGGCATCTCACCTGAAAGAAATGGCTTTTTATCCTATAAGAATGAAATTACCTCTCCAAACCCTAAGTAGTGAGGAGTCTTATGTTTGCTAGCCAGCATGCTAACTACTGTAGCTCTTCTTCTGAGAGTCCTGGACATCTTAAATGTTTAGATCAAAGCTTAGCTTTGTTCATGGCTGTAGTCACCCAGAACTGCTTGGTGCCAGACTGTAACTCCCAGGAGGTTCTCAGGGAATGATCTAACACAAAGTCCTGCTGAGCCACACATAAACTCCTTTTAAAACTATTTTTTCAGCACATAATTCATCTTCTACCAGCCCTTTTTGTGTCTGTCTGGAAACTCCTGAGAATAATGCTTAAAAAAGAGCAGGAGATCCAAATTTCCTCCAGGTCCCTGGGAATTTCTCCTGTAATTTAGTTCTTCCTCTAGGATGAGAAGTCTCCTCTGCTCATAAATACATATGATAAACATATGTTTGTCATAACGTTTGTCATATCTTCTTAAATCACTTTTCAGTGATCTTGTCACAGAACATAAAGAAAAATATTTTTATCTCCCCTTTTTAGACTCAAATCCAGTAGAACATCACGCAAAATGCAGCTTTGCTAAAAAACGGGGTGAAAAGATTGTCTCTGAAGAAGAAAGCTTTGCACACGGTGTTTTTAGTCCATATCTTCCCTACCCCTTCCAATCGATACCAATTATGCAGCCCCAGAAATTACTAAAACTTTTACTTGGTTGTCTTTGACTCCTGCTAGATATGGGCCCTGTCACCTGTTTCCTGACCATTGCCTTGCAAGGGGCCACCTGGCCCAGCTGTGGCTAATGCACGGCTAATAACCAGCCAAAGGAGCTCCTGCAGCTTGATGCAAATTGTTTGTGATTGCTTTACCCTCGAACAGACCCAGTTACAAATGGTAGGGCTGTGTTTCCACCCTGGGGCTGTCGATTCCAGGTGTACTCGATACCCCTACAACTGAAAGCAAACTGCACTCTGCTGCCAGAGGGATCAAGAAGAGCTCACTGGCAATATAAATGGTTGTGTGTCATTTGGCAGCCTTTGACTCCAGCTCATTTTGGATTTCCAGCTTCTCTGGTTTGGCAGCACTCACCACAGCGTGACTTCATTCAGGCCACCAGTGTCCACTGTTAGTTTCCACTCCCTTAGGCTTCTGCACTGGATGTATGGTGAGAAGGCCAAGGGGTGAGCAGGTCCTGCTGATCACTCCTGGGCTGTCCAGTCACCAGATTAACACATGGATGGAAACCAAGGAGTCTCAACTGGTGCTATATTGTCACTGGTGCATTGTCATGGTAGCAATAAGAATCTGCTCTTCTTTAAACACCAAACACACAGACAGATCATCTGCGAGACCAGGCAAGGTCTGGTGTTTAGACAGCTAGACAGCTGTCTAATCTTCTCTGTACTCAAGGTATCATACTGTGCACCCACTGGTACCCTCTTGAGTCTTTGAAGTATGCCAGTGATGAACAGAGACCCCAGACCAGTCAGAGCAGGATGCTTTTACCACTCATTCCCAGTTACACTTACCTCAGCTTACAAGCCAGTTTTTGGGATCTTCCTATCACTCAAGAACTGCAGATGGATTCTGCCCCTTTATAGTCTGATGGCACTAGGGTACACTGCGTGCAGATGTCTGCTAAAGCTTTATACTCCAGTGGGGCCAGTGAGGCAGGCCATGTGAACCCCACAGTTCAGTAAACCCACTTTTCCTCCACCTGGCCAAAGGCAGAGCCCCTCTATTCCTGGTTGAAGTCTTCATTACTCAATATTTGTAACAGCAAAACAGACAAAGAAACCTCTTTGTCGGGCTCAAAGGTACAATCAGCTCTTTTACTCCACTCAACAGATGCTGGAGCAGTAATTTTCCTGGATGGATGCTTTTGGACTGTTATTTTCCTTTCAGTTCCTGTATCTAAGTTTCCAGTCTCCAGATAGGTTTACCATCCCACTTCCTCATGGTAACGCAGGAAGAACCACAGGATCATACTTGATGTGCAGCACTGGTACCCCTTCTCTTGAACAGACCAAGGCTAACTCTTCATAGCTGAGGCCTTGGTAGAAGTGTGAGAATATGACCCATGTTCCTCAGCTTGCTCAGAGGTTTTTTGGTCAGTCTGTCCACAGCTGAGACACAGCCCCATGTGGGAGCAAGATAATCTTCATACTCTCAAAGTTGTCTGGCCAGTTCATCTGTAGTCGGTGCCACTATGTCTGTCCAGATGTTATCACCAGAGTGTGGGTGATGACGTTGGTGCATTTTGGACAACTTGCACCATGCGGGCCACGTGCCCCAGATTTCATCAGGGTCTTTGGATGCTGGTCATCATGCAGGTTATTATAGATCACCTTCCACATGGTTAATTCCCTCAGATACTGGATCCTTCCCTCAATGTTGGACCATCTGCTTCAGGCATATGTGAATTCTTCCTTGAAGGGACACCTGTCCTTCACACTTGTTTGACCTTTTTGATAACGGTTGTGAGGGGGGGTTTTGTCCACCTTAGCAAACCTAACATAGCTTTTTATAGCCACAACTGTTGATTCAGCACAGTAGCTAAGCATTAGTATCTGGCACAGAGGCACTGGGAAAAGGAAGATGCACCCATTTGGTCTGTTTATTTTTGAAAGCTTCCTCATTAGCATTGTTTTTGTGGGTTCAAGTTCTGTAGAGCTGTCAGGAGATAAAGATGCCTTTCCTGGCTGCTGAAGCCAGTCTCCAATCTGCCCTGTCCAGAGGGAAGGAAAGCTATGTTAAAAGAAGAAAAAAAAAGCTACCACAATTGTTAGCTATTTGCTAGTATGTTTAGGCAATGAGATCAGAGCGGTCAAGACGAAGAAAAGTTTGCTCAGTTCTGATTAAGAGAACCAAAAACTTCTGGCACATAGGTTTTCATCTTACAGTAAATCAAAGGAGCCTCTTATGAACAAAGCCCTTTTCATATTTTACAAACTATAAAACACTCCAGTGGGTGTTTACTTGCAAATGACAAAAGGAATGACATGCAGATTTCACAGTACATTGAAAAACATTGGTCAGAACTTAGTTTATATTTAAAAGCAGTTATTGTAAACTCGATTGTATAACATGCTGATCTTTAACAGCAAACATCTGCTTATTCCTCCCAGACATTTATTTTCCCACTCTTCTTCTAAAAAATGCTTTGAATACTGGGGAACAAAAGTGTCTCCATGCCGTGTTCAATCTACATGCACATAAAATCAATGTGTGAGCATTTTCCAGGGACATTGCATGAAAATTCATGTGGCTTTACTACCAACAATCTACCCCCGAGATGAGAGAGATGTCTGCCACACAGCATAGGTAAACAGAGCTTCATTTTCATGTCTATGTTTCAAAAGGCTTTTCTTCAAACTATTCCAAGTTGTCTGTAAACTTTGGAATATTGTCTAGAAAAATTATGAGAAACATTTGCTTCTAAACCTGTCTCTCTAGGCTGAAAATCAACATCGATTGCCAGCAAGTGACCAGCCAGGACATGCACAGGAAGGATTGTCACTGAGTTGCATACCTGAAGACCAAAGGTTTAAATGTCCATATTACCAAATGTTCACATCACCTTCTATGATGGTGATGGTAGGTTCAAAACTATAATTAAGCTGACAAGCTCCACTGAAACCTGGAAAATAGAACAAAGCCCAAGTGGGGCTCTTCCTTCCCATAATTAGGTCAAGAACCAGGAGCTCTCTATCTGGTGAGTGTAATTGTGATACCTTTAAATTAAAATCAATCATGCAAACAAAATACAAACAAACTGTAGGGAAATTGCCCTTTGCAAATTTTACTCAATGCCTTCATTGACCATTCCTGATTTCAGTGGGATGTATTCGGGCTGCATTAGGATTAATACAATAATTGGGATATAATAATTAGGACACTGTGCTGTGCAGAAGAGAAACCTGCAGCAGGTCATCAGCAGATATGAGAGCTGTGAACATAGGAAAAGCAACATGTTCAGTCATTGAGAGAGGAGGAGGTACCTCATGTTACTCAAAAGCCATGTGAATGGATGAGTAGATGCTGCAGTCAAGGGAGGCCCTTCCGGCTTCCAGCCACAGGAATGGCTGCGGGCAGGGCTCTCCACAGCTCAGTGTCCTGTTCCAGGTCCATTTTGGCACCTCACTGTATCAAGAAAGTAGCTGCATCCCTACTGACTTTTCCCTGGGGAAAGGAAAGGAACAAGTGTGGCTGCCATCAGGAGACAGTAGGTCTCATCTCACTTATGAGGCAATGAGTTAAATTTATGCTGGCTGCCACATGTTCCCTCTCTCATCAGTGGAGCCCGCAGCTGAAGTGACTGCTCTGTTTGGTTGTTGTTTTTGTTTGTTTAGGATGAGGAGAACCACACTGCCTGTTTGTCTCCTCTAGTTAGAGATAGGGTCTAGAACATTCTGTCAGCTACAAGCATCTACACTGGTCAGATGAAGTCCCTTTGAAGCAAATGGTCAGGAAGGGCAAGCTCAGAGCATTTGGGTGACTTGGCTAGGAACCTAATCAGATCTTTCCAGCAGGTCTGAATCATGGGGCTGGGGAGGGCTTAAATGTTCCTGAGAAATAACATGGTTTGGATTTTACTTAACAGATGAGTCACTAAACAATGTTTATTCTCTGGTCTGCATCATCAGTAGTGTATATTATGTCATTCACCCTGACAATGCCATTTCTAATGGAGTCTGGTGGGCTGATGCTGGCTGGATGCCAGCTGCCCCCCAAAGCCACTCTATAACTTTCTCAGCTGGGCAAGGGAGAGAAAATATAAGGAAAAGTAGTGGATCAAGACAAGGACATGGAGAGATCACTCTCTGGTTACTGTCACAGGCAACACAGACTCAGTTTGGGGGAAATCAGTTTACTTTATTACCAACCAGATCAGAGTAGGATAATGGGAAATAAAACCAAAGCTTAAATCACCTTCCCCCTGTATTTTTCTTCTTCCTGGCCTTAACTTCACTCCCCAGTTTTCCATCTCCTCCCAGGCACCACAGGGAGATGGGGAATGGGGGACTGTGGTCCGTTCATCACATGTTGTCCCTACCACTCCATCCACCTCAGGGCCAAGACTCGTCACATTCTTCCCCTGCTCCAGTGTGGGGTCCCCTCCACATGAGACAGTCCTCCATGAGCTCCTCTAATGTGAGTCTTTCCTACAGGCTGCAGCTCTCTGCAAATTGCTACAGATTGTACATCCCTGCCACAGACTGCAGTCCTTCAGGAACAGACTATTCCAGCATAGGTCCCCTGCAGGGTCACAGCTCCTGCCAGGAAACCTGTTCCAGTGTGGACTCCTCTCTCCACAGGTCCACAGGTACTGTAAGAGCCCTGCTCCAGTATGAGCTTCTCTTGGGGTTACAGCCTCCTTTAGGCATCCACCTACTCTGGCCTGGGGTGTTCTATGGGCTGCCAATGGATCTCTGCTCCACTGTGCACTTCCATGGGCTGCAGGGGAAGCTCAGCTCTAGCACCTGCAGTATCTCCTCCCCCTGCCTGCCTACTGACCTTGGTGTCTGCAGAGCTGTGGCTCTTGCATGTTCTCTCTCTGCTCTTCTCTGCTCCTGAACAGAGATTTTTCCCTCTTCCTAAATCTGTTATCCCAGAGATTCTTCCACTGTCACTGATGGGCTCAGCCTTGGCCAGTGGCAGGTCTGTCTCGGAGCTGGCTGGCATTGTCTCTGTGCTTCTGGCAGCTTCACACAGAAGCAGCACACCTGGTAAAATGTGAAACAGATTTCTTCTAACTCACGCACCCCACAGAAGCCACACCATGGGAAAAATTTTACACACGAGTCTCATCGTGACACAGCCAACATGCAGAAGGGGTATCTACCTAAACTGAAGTTAAGTGGTCTACACTCAGCAGTTTAAATGGGCTGAGAAGATCCCTTCTCAGATGAAGGCACATGCCAATCCAACCAGCAAAATCCTGCATCTCTGCAGACTGACCCATTTCATGTCCTCCTTGATGAGAATCCAGCTCATCAATCTTATTTTTCTGCTGCATTCTAATGTCTTCTTCTGTCAGCAGTCTACCAGTGTGTGATCCTGACTGCTCTCCCTCTCTCCACAACATGCAGATTCAGGTACAATGTTAAATGTAATTAGATTGCTGTCTTTGTTAAAACAAATTATTTTTTGCTACTTGGTATGGAAACATACAATAGCTAAACATAGCTCAAGAGGTTGACAAACAACTTGTTTGTGAATAAAGACATCTATAAATATGTAAACAAAGAATGGGAAAAAATATGTGATCACAAAAGTGGATTCTAAAAACATTTCTTGCTTAACTTCCTAGGTGACCTCTAGATTGAAGAGTACACGTCGTAACATTTAGAAAACACACACTGGGGACAAACAAGGGTTCCCATTTGTTTGTTCTGTCTGTTAAAATTATACTGTGGTTTCTGAATCATAAATCATGGAGTGGAGTTGGAGCTGCATTAGCTGTACTGCACAACCTCCCTCCTGCACACAAAGTAAAAATGAAATCCATTTGCGTCCTATGGTGATGTTAATATGTCCACCTGCATATCCTTCAGTCAGTAAACATAGAGCAGGTGAAATCAGGAGGAAACTTAAATGAGATCAAAAGATATGTTCAAAAGAAGGGCTGAAGCCATCTGGAATCCCTCAGAGCTGCCAGCTACGTAAACGAGACCTGCTGGCATCCTAAGTGGAATTTCTTGCTTCTCTTTCTTCTGAAGCTGGAGGAAGTTCAAATGAACTCTGGGAGAACAGTTGGCACTTTCTTTGTAAGGAGGCTCATTGTTCAGAGAGGTGAGATCAGATGCATGTTTCAAGGACACCCGGATTTGGACTCTGAAACGTCGCTGCTTTTGTTTAGGGAGCTCTTTGACACAGAAAAAAATGTAAAAGAAGAAAACGCAGCGTATTAATCTCTGTTTTTTCCATTGTTCCATAATACACTTTGACTTGTCCTACATCTTTCTTTAACTGAAGCAGAACAAATCTAGGAACCCCACAGGAAAATTTGTTTGGCTCTTTGTTTGGAAAGTCTCTTTATTTAAAAGAAGCAAAATAAACAAAATAAGTCCCAGGACTTTGATTTCAGAGAAACTAGTCTGGCTGCATAGTAAGTAAGAAAGCTATAGATTGCACTGCCATGATTGGAATAATATGTGCAAATCCATGACAGAATGAACAGGATTAGAAATCTAAAGTAAAAAACTATAATTAGAGGGAGCCATGTACTTCAAACAAACATCCAACAAAATTTGCATATCATGAAGGAATGCTGTGCTCCTCCTCCCCCAGCTTTCAAAACAGGGTTGGCAAAGGGACAATTAATGCCACATATTTAACAAAACTCTGAAGTGACTTTAGCTTTCAACTTCAGGTGAACTGAGGATCTCAAACTGTACCTTAACACGGCACCCCTTGGAAACAGAATGCATTCCAGGGGGACATTTTTGGTTTTGGGTAAGGAACAGGACAGTTCACAGAAGCCTTGGGTAGAAGGGGGGAGTTGGCTGTTCCTGATGGACTACCAAAGGATAGCAAAAAGATTTTCAAATGTGTTTCTCTTTTCATCTACCTACTGAGACACCCCAAGTCTAAGAGAGATCTTAGGTACTTCTACACTTAATTTTGACTATATATGAATATATTTACATTTTGCTCTAAAATTTGCCCCTCTTTCATGCTGCCTGGATGTGAGACACACCCCCTTGACCCACAACATGCATCTTTTAGAGATAACCCAGGCTGACTAGATTATGGTCAAAAATGGCATAGCAGAGTCTGTATCTGTTCAGGCTGTGCCTACAAGATCTGTCACAGTGCTTGCTGATGGTGGTACATGCTGATGCTGAATCCAAAACTGCGCTCCAAAAGGCACCACAGAACACAGAAGTATCATGACAGTGTGGGCAGCAGAACAGGTCCCAAAATATAGGCCTCCAGCCTGTTCCTGTGGCGAGTGTAAATGTAGTCTTTAGTCTGTATTTACTTTGGCCTCTGGATATATAGGCTGATATTTGCATGGGATATTAGTAAATATTTTATTGTAACAGTGTCTTGAAGTGGAAACCACATTTTGAAAGAGTTCATAAAGCAAAGCAAAGTAAAAAAGTTCTTTCATGTTTCCAGGTGAAGCTAAAGTACACTTATTTCTATCATAACTGAAGCCCACAATAACCTGTGTGTGCTGAGAAGTGTTTCATAGCCTAGGAAGAAATAATTTTAGAAAGCCACAAAGACAGTATCAACTCCACACAATCCTAGCAAATGATGCCTTCCTCTTCAGAAATCATGCTATAAATCCACACAGACTTTCACGGACATCCAAAACATGCTTCAGCAGCAGACTGAGTTAAAAAAAAAAAATCTCTTGCTGCTTTTAAGTGCCTCCAATACTGCAGGATTCTTTCTGGTTTTAAATAGAATATCTATATGTACCAGTGGCATTCGACTGTTCAGAAACTGTCTTGCTGAAAACAAAGAAATTTCCAGAAAAGCACGTCCTTCAGCAAGTTCTCTAGTTCCCACTACTAAAAACATGGATAGTAAAAAGGAGGGACCACATCCTTTGATGTTCTGTAACAGACAAAATAGTAAAAATTCAGAATTAAGGTGGGAATAAACAGTGCTTGGATCCCATGAAGCAGTGGGGTGCCTGCAGCAGGAGCAGTCAGCCATAACTGCATGGAAACCATAACAGGCAAAATGCCCTTGAGCATGGCTGAGGTGAGATGCTGTAGATGAAACCCAAACACTGGCATCAGCTGCACATCAATTCTTTAGCAGTCTCTTGCTCACTGGGATGTAACAGTCCTTTCTTTTTGGGGACTTTAATGTTTTTAACTTCAGTGTTTAATGTTAAGGTTCTGAATTTTTTATTCTCTACATTTTGCTATGAGAGAAGGAGATCTACTGGTTGCAGTTCAGATTTCACCCCAGGTAAAGGGTCTTCCCTTCCTCTATTTAGATACATGGCTGTGAGCCCCTGTTAGACTTGTCTTCTTTGGGCTGGATTGACTCCAGCCAGTAGCTAAATACCCACATAGCCACTTGCTCACTCCCCTTTCCCAAGAGATGGGGAGAAAAATCAGAGGAAGACAAGAAGACTCATGGATGGAGAAAAAGACAGTCTAGTAAGTGAAGCACAGGCTGCTCACGCCAACAGAACAGTAATCTGCTAATGACTGAGTCCCAACAGACTAATCTGCAGTGCTCAGGAAGAAGAAAATCAGAATTTCAAGGATCTAAAACTTCACATATGAGATTTTTCTTTTTTTTTTAGAATCATAGGCAATATCTGAGTTCAAGCATTACATCCAACATTGGGAGGATTTAAATTTAGCCCTCCTGTTTACACAAAGACTATTTGCAAAAGTAGAAGGTAATGATAACTTAGGAGCCAGCAGTCACAATTTCACTACCTTTGTTCTCTGTAACTAGAAAAGTGTCAAATTTATACACATCCTTGAGGCTTCAAAAGGGCCAGCCTTCAGCCAAGTTGAGAACGATTGACTGAAGTCAGTTGGGAGATGACTCCAAAAAGAAAAATGTTGATTAGGAGATATTTAAGAATATTTCACTAGATGCTAAGAAAGCCGCAATACCACAATTGGAAAAGAAGGCTGTGATGGTTACAAAATAACTTGACTTAGTAAGAGTGCAAAATAAGCTAAAAATATTATGAAGAAATAGAAAGAAGTCATGAATGAAAGGATGAATTGACAACAATTAGTACAGCTTAGGAATAAAAAGCTAATAAGAGAAACAAAGACAGCTAGAATTTTATGGGTGGCAATGTGTAAGAACAAAAAAAGGGAAAAATGGAATTTCTTTAATAGACCAAAACAAAGAGATCTGATGATGGTGCTGGTTTATTACTGAAGGCAAGTGGTGGTGGTGCTGCTGTCACAGAGGACAGTGATTTATTTGGGAAGAGAGTATTTGGGAAGAGAGCCCATGGAGAGCAATTTTTTCCCAGCCCTTTCACAATCACTTGAGCTTGAAGACTTAAATCCTCCCATATATAGACATCAATCTTCCTGAATCTTTTTTTGTCTCTTTTTTCCCTTTGTACATATCACCAGTAATGCCTGATACTTTTCCACTTTCTACCTCAGTCTCATGTCATAGGTTGCTGACAGGAAAGCCAAACACAAGGCTAACTCTGTGCCCTATTCATGCAGCCTCCATATAACTTTCCTGCCTTTGGAAGGCTCAGCTGAGTTCAGCCAGCACCTTTTTGACAGAAAACTTACCTTGGCAAGTGTCTGCTAACACCATTTCTTGCTCAGCTTCAACTTATGCCAGGAGATGCACTAGAGCTCCACAGATCCATTTGTGATTTCTCCCTGAGGCTGTAAGTGTGTATACCCCAGCATGCATACTTTTCTTTGGAGAAGTTACTGGAACTAACTCTAGCCAGACAAGCTAGCAGAAAACAGATCCTGACATCAATTTTTAGATCCCAAGGCTGCAAGACCACCATGTTGCTCTTGTATTACTAACTGTTGGTTAAGATGTGATACCAGTGCCAAGAGAACGTGGAGGTGCATAAATAAACTGGATAAATTAGGTAGAAATTAAGGTGGAAACCACTCTCAAATGACTGTCCAGTACTGCAAGGTCCTGTACACAACCCTGCTCTAGTTAAAGTTTTTTTCAGTGATGACCAAAAAAAAGAAAACAGGAGATGGAGAGCCTCAGAAACCACACTGCCCAAGGGGCACCATCAGAGTCCCATGGGCAGTATCTGGATGTTATCTCTTCTGTGAGTTGGTGTTGTAGGTACTGTTCCTTCCACAGAATCCTGTGGGAATCTTCCAAATCTCCTAAACCACCAAGTTTCTAATTCCTGTGGCACAGCACAGTTCACAGAGCAGAGTGGGGGGGGAAAGCCTATTTGGCTGATGAGACAGGACCTTTCCAGGACACATTTACAAGGCTGGACCTCACACAGAGGCCAGCCACAGGATTTTTCATTCTCCCCTGGCAGGAAGCAGAGGTTTGAATAGAGATCCTTGCACAGCGTAAGACTCTCAGGCTCTCCTGCTGAAACAGCTTCTATTTGCTTAAATTAAATATTTTCTGGACAGGACTAAAAATGTGGAGATTCAGAGATGAGCTGTGAGAATAACTAAAGGCTATTTGCAATTAGATTAAGGCAGAGAAAGTTGAAATTGTATGTGCGTACCTACCTAGGCACATCTGCTGTTGGAAGGTGTTTCTCCTCTGAGATACTGTTAGGAATTTCCATTTAAATAAATTCTGAAAATAAGGCCCACAGTCCTATTAAACATGACAGACGATATCTGAAGGGATTGACCATGCCTGGAAACCAGGCTTTGCAGAAGAACAGGTTTGGGTTTAACTCCCTCTGTGTTCTGCAGTGGCAGGAGGCTTTGTAAAGATGTTAAACAGAGAATCAGACAAGAGTTATCATATCACAGTGGTCTATCCTAGTCTCATTACACATGGTGGAGGATAACAAGCAATTCACCTAGTGGTACCTGTTACTCAAGTAACCCCCCACCAGTATAACATTTTGTAGATTTTTAGATTTGCAGGATCCTACCTAGTTTATACTCAGAAATATTCCCAGCTATTTCCAGTTTCTCCAGGCAAGTTCCCGTCCCTCCTCTCTCTGGTTTCTTCACTTGTTGTTCCAAGGACAATGCATTTCTTTACTAAGGCTTTGAAATTTGGAACAAGAAGATAAAAGAAAAAATATCCTTGGGTTTGGATTAAACCAAAGAGAAAACTAAGGAGATCCTTGCCAGGAATATTGGACAATTTAAACAGATTACCTAGATGGAGGCTCAGGGTGCCAAAGAAGGTAAATAACATAGCTGGCTGTCTCCTCTTCTATTGTCTAAGTCAGACTTATAAATCACCACATGATAAAGAAAGAATTTCTGAAATTTTGGAGGGAAGAAGAAAAAGAGAACTATAAAAGCTAGCCAATTTTTTGCACTTTCACAACAGCAAAGGTGTTTAAAGCAGTTAATCTGAATTAAACATCCAGAAGGAACATTGCTTTCAACTCACAAAAACAGCCCATGGGTGAAGTCCAAATGAGCTGTGCTGGGAATGGAGTGGCAAAATCTCAGAGAATGGTAGGTGCCACCCCAGAAATATATGGACTACATAAACCCTGCTGTAGCAGGGTCCCAGTAAAGACCCTTCTTTGAAAAGGGTCTTTTTGGACCAACAGTTACTAGGGATGTTTTTGGTGGGGGAGAATGGTTTTTAATGGCATCCTACACTTTTTGGCATCTTCACAGCCATTGTTCCCTCCAGCAGAAATTTGCTCTCCTCTGAAATGAAAAATTTGCCTGTTTTTTAAAACCTCAGGGATGGTGTGTAACAGAACTTGGTCAATAAACCACATAACTAAGCCTAACTTCTGCCTTTTCAGTGACAGATGGACTTACTAATGTGGAAATGCCATGACTACATAACAGCCCCAGTCTTCATTAACATTTAACAAAAAGACTACTTTATGCCATTGGCATAATTTCCATACTCTCAAGGACACAGAAAGCACAAAGCAAAATTCTCTTATTAATTTCATATGACGATGCCTACTCAAGTACCCTCCTTGTCTACTGTGCCTGCAACTCCCCTTAAAATCAACAGGGAATACCTACCTTATAAAAGGCACAGTAAAAATCACAAGCCAAGATGTATATCCTCTGGTGAATAATTCACCAGAGGTAATTTTGCCCTTAAGTCCTCAAATATCCTGGCTTACTATAACAGTTCTATGACAAGAAAGGATCTTCATTTCTTCCAAAGAAAAACTTTCAGCTCAATTTTAAAGAAAAAGGGTAAAGAATACAAGGAAAAGCACTATGGGGATGAGAAACTGACTAAGGTGAGGGAAATTAGTTAAAGCTAGAAAATAAATAAACCTGAAACATTCAATTTTTAGGCCATTCCACACAATGTAGATGTCAAAAGGCAGAGGTTTGAACAGCAGATTTGTGCAGGGACATGCTCAGGAGAAGCTTATTCACATAAGATATGGGACCATCTAGATACTGTGAAACAGGGGAAGAGTATTACTAACATGCCAGAAATATGACTGAATGCACAACTCTGAGATACACCACATATTACAAAAAAAATAATTATGGGTTTCTCAAAAGTAAATAAATATACATAAAATTGATAGTTTCAGCTTTAGTACCCAAGCAACAACATGTGCAGTTAATCAGATACTGGAAGGAACAAAATCCCGCAGTCATTACAAAATTGTAGAAGTGTCTTAAAGACAGTTCCATTTATGGACACTAGAGGTTACTAGCTTGTAGTCCAAGATGAATCTTCTTTTTGTTTTGAATTGGTTGTTTTTGAAGAAAAGAAGCAATTTTTATGGTTGTATTTGAGCCTGGATGTGACAGTGAAGGGATTCAACTTTTTGTTGGCTTTGGCTCACTGTGTTATATAAGCAAGTTCACTGTGTTAAATAAGCAAGTTATTTAACTTTACTTTGCCAGTGTCTTTTAAATTATAATCATCAGTAACTTCTATCTGTGCAAACTTCAGACTGTACTGCAAATCATTTGGTTGTCATTTACGATCAGTATCAGGCTGGCCAAAATGAAATGTCCCCTTTTTTATCTTTCTTGATGCCATACTACTTGTACCTAAAGAAATAACAGTAAGGATCGCAATCATGGTATACAGAGGTCTGTAGATGCTCCATCTGTCCAATTCATTCTTTCACAAAACAAACAAAAAAATGACCAGTTAATTTTGTTGGTAGTGCTGTTGTTGTTTACCTTTGGAGTAGCTGAGGCAATACATTGGTTTAGCCATTTCTGAGGCAAGGTGCCTGACAGGGCTCAATAAGCAAACAAAACAGAAATGCATGGGAAAAAAAATGGAATAATTTTATTTAGATCTTGCTTTTTTTTTCCTATTAATATTCAGGTTTATTTACTTTCCTTTCCATTTCTTCTGCTGTCATGTTGCAGCAATCTTTCCTCAGCTCCCCTACTCCCATCCAAGCCAAGACTTGCGGTGGCCTTTCTCCTCTCCTGTCCCAGGGTGTTTCTAACAGCCCTGTGCTGACAAATTCTCTGTTGGTGCCATTGTGAAATACTGAATAGCATCAGAAACTTCTGAGCAAATAGTTGGATCAAAGTCAGAAAGTTTTCTGTTGAACCCAAGATGCCTGTGAGTGAAGAAAAAAAAAAAAAAAAAAAAAAAAAAAAAAAAAAAAAAAAAGGAGACATTAGTTTTTGCTCAAGTCACAGCAAACTGTTAGTTGACCTAGGGACTATTGCAGAAAGGAAGGGTAAAATCTAATGCAAAATGAGAGGTATAGCCCTATTCTTCTCAAACAAGCCACTCCTCCATCTCTTCTGGCCTTCTTTATCCCTTAATGACTTTCTTATTTACTTAATCTGTGCATTGTAGTCTCATTTTACACTTCTCAGAGCATCCCAACGTGGGAGATCATTCCAATTCTTTGTTAGAAAACCAGCAAACACTAGAAAAGCATTGGTATTTTCTAAAAAGACTAATATCTGCCTTAGGTTTCAGGTGAATCTGAGTCGCTATTCTACAAGCAACTCAAGTTTTAGTGGCATTGAGCCGTTTTCATCCAATTAGCAAATGCCAGGAGCCTGCCTGTTCTGTGGGCAGCTTAGGGCTCAGACAAACACATACTGCATGCCAGAAGGAGGCAAGGACAAACTCCCCATCCCTTCTCAAACAGTCAAATTCAGGGTGCAAAAAACCACTCCCACTTTTCTCTCAGAAGTAAAATGCCAGAGGATTGGGGTGTTCCAAGCCAATTGAGGAGGGCTTTTTCGATGATATAGAACATATTATTTGAGTTAGACCTCATAATATAAACAATGCAAAAAGAGAAGCTGAAAATCACAACATTTTATTAAAAATGTGATTATGAAGTATTGGCAACACTGAGATTTTTTTTTTCCTTTTTACTTTAACTAAACTTAGGGAAATCTACCCTGAATTCTTCAACCCCATTTCTTAAAAAATATAAGTCCATTTTTCCTCTCAGCTCTAGTCTCCACTCTGTGGGACCAAATCAACCTTTTTTCCCTCAGTGCTACACTTTTATGCACACAGAAACTGTTACTGATTAATGTAGCAGTAGGCAGTGCCAAAAACTATACCACCAGCTGTCCTTCTTTTTTCCAAGTATTAAAGCTCTGCACAGCCCTACAGAGATCTTCCCCCACACACAACTTCCCTACAGAGAGTTCTGTGACTTCCAGGTAAAGGGATTTTGCTCACCAGCTTGGTTCTGGCCTTCCATTTTGCTTTGAACATCAGCAAACCATAGACCAGCTTCTTCTATGTTGCAGCTGAGACAGCCACAATACACAGAGTATCATCACAAAGCCTAATTTCAGAAAGCTCCAACCCATACAGAGTAACACCACTTCAGAAGGCTTCAGGTACCTGCTCATCTCGTTCTTTAGCCCACCCTCTTACACCCCTGATTGTTCATGCATTGCGCCTGTGTGCCCTCTGGTCCCTTTGGTGATGGGTCAGTGCACCTGGGCACTCCATGGCTCATTACCTCCAATGCTGCTCACCTGCCCTGCACAGCTGTAGCCCATGGGGGATGAGGCTTGGCCACAGCCCCGCTCCCAGTTGCCACCAACTGTGTGCCTAGACTTCTAGACTTTCTGCTGTTCAGCACTCTGGTCTCAGACTAAAACCTGACATGGTAAATCAGAGTGGCCTCAGGGTGGCTGCCACAGGGGCTGGGGGCTGGTTTGGACTCCCACTCTCCACACGCTTTGTAATTGATGGTGGCAGTTCCTGGCTGGACAGATGCCAATGGGATGCTCCTTCCCCAGAAAACCTCTTGCTTTCCCTGTAGTCCTGTTTAGCCTCTTGCAGCCACTGCTATACTGTCTAGATGATGGGTCTAAACCAATGCAGGATGTTGTGAGATAAAGCCAGGGAGGTAGATTTCCTGTAGTTCAACCTTAAAATTATATTCCCTCATGAGAACATACAGAAAATGCAGGAAAAAGAGGTGCTTACCTGCAAGGGCAGCATTACCAGCCTCAAGAGCAGCTTCCCATTTCCTCCAAAGGAAACAGCAATACTGTAGATGGAAGCATCCCACAGACCAGTTGATGTAGATGAAGAGCTGCACAGAACCAGCAGCTCAGGCTGGAGACTTAGCTGGATTTAGACAGACACTTTGCCCAGGGAGGATGGGCAAGGGACACCTTACTGGCATATGTCTGCTTCTTTCAATAGGCCCAAGGGCCTTACAAACACTAAGGGAAGATGGAACCCATCCTTGCTCAGCTGAGACCACCATTTGAAGGCAACTAAGGACCTAAGCTGACACCCTCCTCCCATCCTCAGCTGCCTTAACTTCAAGCAAGATTGGTGCAAGCAAGCTAAAAATGTGCATCACGGCAACATTACAAACTATTACATGAGCCAAAAAGAGAGCCTGGCAATACCACCCAGACAACAGAGTTATATTACAACACTTACTCTGAGAGAAATAACTTCAGAATTAGCGCATATGAGGCATTCTCCACCCCAGCCCTGCTCTTCATGGGAGTAGTGAGCAAAACATCATGAAAAATACATTTCATCTGTAATGATCTGCATATGTGAACGGCAGAGCTTGAAAATCATGTGGGCACGTTCTGCCTGACAGAAAAGCAAGCAGGACTTACTCTCTGTTCTGGATAGAGTTCAAAAGCTGGTGAACAATCAAGATGCAACTTATCAATCCTTTTTCCAATTAGTCAGTCCATTGTGTGAGAAAAGGAGAAGATAAAACCAAGAGTTCCTTTTTGTTTTCTACACATATGTCATGGCTCTTTTCATCATCATCAAAGAACCTTCATCAAAGCTTTCCATACTCTCCAACAGAACCTCAGAGTGGAACACACCTCTGAGAGAAAAAATAACTGTATTTCACTCATCATTCACAGTGAGTTTTGACTGCAGCAAATTCCCAGTGCTTCCATCTTTTCTGAGCATCAGTTAAATACGCAGACAGTGAGAAATTTTAACCTGCAGCAGTAATAGTTCTGTAGCAGTGTCAGCTGTGTAATAATTCCCTTCTAAATCTTGTATTTTACAGGAGGGATTCCAGCAAGGCCAAAATATAGTCTCAGATACATACTTCAGCTGTTTTCTGAGAAAGGGAACCAGAGCACAGGTCACTGTACTGGAAAGGAAGGGAAGAGAAAAGCCATGCCCACCCCAATTCTCTCCAGGATGGAGCATTGCTCTCGCTTTCCTTCAAGCTTCTGCCATTTCTCTTTCATCTCTTACTCTGAGAATGATTGCCTTCAAGAGACAGGTCATTTATTTGCTGCTGTCAACCTGAATAACAACTACTTTCTCAGTTTTGAAGGACAGCAATATTTTTTTTATATCAGAATGGTAAGAAATCACGCATTACACCTCCAAAGTCATCCAGAATCAAAATAGGAGTAACAGCTTTGGGAGAACTTTTTTCCTTCTGATGCTTCAAACTTTCAGCAAAAACCTTCTCAAACCTAAGAGAGCTAGAAACAATGTCCTCTTCTGGTTTGGGGTTTGGAGTGGGGGATGTTTTGTTGGTATAATCTGATGTTAGCAGCTAAGGCTTCAAAAAAAATCCACCAACAGGGAAAAACTCCACAGTGTTGATAACTAACGGATAGAGCTTGTAACAGAGGGGAAAGACAAAAAATCCAAACCAAACCAAAGAAAAAAATCCCCACAACAACAACAAAAGAAAAAACCCCACCATACAAAACTTCATGAGGAGAAAAGTAGATGTGACAATTAAAAAAAAAAAAATAAAGAAACTTGTGGCTGGTTCATAATAGGAGTAGCCTTGTTGATCACCAGACACTGCACTTAGGCCCTTGCAGTGTACTGGAACAGAGATAAACCATTCAGTTATTTTCTCTTGGAAGTCCAGAGACACATTGCAGGTCTTGTGTAAGAAGAAATAAATGCGAAATGGAAAGCTGGATAAATGAAATATATTACATGCAGACCTGGTACCATTGTGGGGCTTTTTCTGCCATCTTTTAAAATCAGCTCTAGAAAATGCTTTTGGTCTTTTCAAGGATGAAAGAAGGATGGAAAAAGGCAGGCAGGAAGGGAGAGTAGATGCTGGCAGACAGACATGAGGAAAGAGGGGGGAAGGGAAGGGAAGGGAAGGGAAGGGAAGGGAAGGGAAGGGAGGGAAGGGAAGGGAAGGGAAGGGAAGGGAAGGGAAGGGAAGGGAAGGGAAGGGAAGGGAAGGGAAGGGAAGGGAAGGGAAGGGAAGGGAAGGGAAGGGAAGGGAAGGGAAGGGAAGGGAAGGGAAGGGAAGGGAAGGGAAGGGAAGGGAAGGGAAGGGAAGGGAAGGGAAGGGGATCCTTCAGTCTGCCAGCTTTGACAGTGGTGGCACCAGCCTGTGCCATGGAGACACAGGAAGGCATAAGCCAAACCTGGAACATTTGTTTATGACATAAATCCTTTCCTGCAGACCAGCAACAACTTCTGGGATCCATAGTCAGTATCAGCACCAGTGGCACTGCAGGGTAAGCTGCTGGCAGATGAACATGGTAAAAACCAATCACCTGTCTGCATGAACTGTGCACTTGCAGCTTCATTACAGTGAGGGTGCTTCCAGCTCACTTTTTCCTGATACTGAACTCCAGCAAATACCAACCTTGCATGTGTTTGTAGTGCTCTGGCCCCTCTAACACATCATCAAGTGGTGCATGTAGCTTCAGAGACCAGAGACCATCAGCTTCTCTGCAAGCTGATGCCTGGGGTGTTGTCACTTTCTAACAGAAAGGGGAATGGTTAGAGCAGGCTTACCATTACTTTAATTTAAATAGCAGTCAGTGTTCACCATGCAGACTGGTAATACCTGTAACAAATATAACAGCCAAATGCCTAATGCACTGTGTGTCCTTGAAGGAAAAAGATTTGCAAAAATCCGTATGTTCAAAATACAGATCCACTTCAGCTCAAAGTACACATGGTATCTGAGCCAAAGGTGCTCTGGTCTCATTTCTGTACTCACTGACAAATAGAAGTTTGAAAGCAAGTTGAGAATTGACACAGATTTATTATGGGTTACCTCTCATATAGATTTTATATTTAAATTACATCTTTGGTATCTTTCATCTTTTTTTTATTAATCCAAAGAAATAAGCCTCAGGTTGAGACAACTCCCTGCACAGGGCTCTGTCCTCTTTTTACATAATTACTGTATAATGAAAAATCTAACCACACACAGGTGGTGGGTTCCAGGTCTCCCTCATCCATATGAGAGGTCAGAACTCTAGGACAGAGCTCTTATACACTTCATAATTTGAAACCTTTCCAGTGGATGCACAGACCCATCTAGCTATTTTTTAAACAAGGCTATTGTCTGCAACTTTAGAAAGGTCAATATCTTCCTCCCCTTTCACCTTGTCAAGCCACAGCCCACAGGATTAAACCTATGCATCCTGTGTAGATGGCACAGAGCCATGTTGCTGCATCTGGAACTCAACTTTCTGTTGCCACCTAAACAGGAGCTGCAGAACATTCCCCCATGTACTCTAAAACATGGTATGCTCAACAGTAAAGACACTTGTTCATCAGGAGGGGAACCACTGGTTGGAACTGTCCAGTCTCAAAGATTCTGGTCTTGGACATCACTGGCTGTACAAGAGAAAAACAAATTCTGAGATAAAAGTAATGCCTTTCTTTGAAGTATATCTTGAAATGGCGATTAAAAGCAACTCATTGCTGAACTTCTCCAGACACTGCTGAACGCATCACACTTGTTCTGATCTAAAAATGGCCACAATCTCTTTAGGCACATCTTGATTTAATTCCCCAAATCAGCCTGCTTCTGGCTCTGCCCAGACACATCAAGATCTGCCCTGTGCTGAATTTCATTATCAATAGGAAGGAGGAACTCTAGATGTGCCAGATCAATCTCAGATTTAATCAGAATCCATTTTTCAGCTTCGTTGGATTGCTCTCGTGATTTAGCCAAGGAACACAGAGGTGATATAAGCAAAGGCAGAATTCTAAGTGCACTGGCAGTGGTGAAGCCAAACAGGGAAATTTTACAGAGCACCAAAGGCCACTGCTACTGTGCAGTAGCTAGGCAAGGGCTGCATTTCTTTTTAAGCATCTTAATAATGTCTTGCTCCTGCTTTAAGAGCCTAAGTCCTTAAATGGATATAGGATGCTTGTTTTTCAAGTGACCTGCATTCAGCTGGTGCTTTTTCCTGGCAGTAAACTGTCTGGTGCTCATTCAGTGAGGCTGTGTCAAGCCTATGTGTTGCTGTATGTGTCTGGTCACAATAATTTGCAGAGCAAGCTGCTGAAAAATTGAGTTGCAAATCTAAGGCTCATTTCATTTTGCTGGGATGCTGACAGTGACTGTGTCTACCTGAGAAGCCGCCATGTAATCATACAGTGTTTGGTTTGGAAGGGACTTTTATAGGCCATCTAGTCCAACCCCCTGCAATGAGCAGGGACAGCTTCAAATAGACCAGCTTGTTCAGGGCCCTGTTCAGCCTAATCTTGAATTTTTCCAAGCTTTCCACACCTTTCCAGTCAACCTGTACCAATGTTTTATGATCCTCTTCTAGTTTAAAACCATCCCCTTTGTCATATCACAACAGGCTCTGCTAAAAATGTTGTCACAATTTTTCTTATAATGCCCCTTCAGGTACTAGGAGGCTTCTATAAGGCCTCCCCACATCCTTCTTGAGGCTGAACAACCCCAAGTCTCTCAGGCTCTCTTCATAGGAGGGTGCTCCAGTCCATCTTTGGGGCCCTGCTCTGGACTTGCTCCAACAGCTCCTCATCTTTCCTGGGGACCCCAGAGCTGGATGCAGCTCTCCAGGTTGGGTCTCACCAGAGCAGAGCAGAGGGGCAGAATCCCCCCTCCGGCCCTGCTGCCCACGCTGCTTTGCATGCAGCCCAGGACACGTTTGGCTCTCTGTGCTGTGAGTGCCCATGGCTGGGTCATGTCCAGCCTCTCCTCCCCCAGCACCCCTGAGTCCTTCTCAGCAGGGCTGCCCTCGATCTGTTCATCCCCAGCCTGTGCTGATACCAGGGTTTGCCCCAGCCCAGGTGCAGCACCTCGCACTCGGTCTTGTTAAACCTCATGAGATTCCCACAGGCCCACTTGGAGTCAGTACTGATTGCTGATGACTGGCATGTGAAATTCAAAGTCCAATTCTCAGCTAAGGCAAGCAATTTTTCAAGGCACAAGATCTGCATTTGGAGACCTGAATTTTTTTTTTTTCAAGCTCCAGAAGTTTAAAACATTCACAGGTTGAGCAGTAAGCTCTCTAGGGCAGGGCAGCAAGCTGGTAAGCATCTGAGAGGAGTTTATTAGTACAGTTATATTTTGTTTGGGTTATTTTTTACAGAACTTTTACCAAAAGGTGGGGTTTTTCTTTCAGCCTTTGGAACAGCTTAGCTCCAGTATATATGATAAAATACCTGAGCTGATTTGTGACTGGCAGGAACTGGTTGTCATTGCTGGTGCACTCATAAAACAAATTTCAACAAGGTACTCAATGAATCCAGCAAGCTTCCTTCATCTGCCTGCAACTGGAAATCTTTTTGATAGCTCATTCACCAAAGAGAAAGTTTATTACACGTGTGACTGAGAAAGAGCCTTTAGAGCATTTTAGAGTCTTGCTGTGGGCACTGTTTCCAAAGACACAATGTTAGGATGTTTCTGTGCTTTGGGATCACTGTGCAAGGGTAGCAAGCTTACTAAGAGAAGTCAAATAGAGCAGAGGGGTTGCAATGTGTAATCAAAGGTAAACAGACTAGAAACTACTTCACATCTCATCGAAAATGAATAAAAATTGAAAACACTAAGTTATGACGGTATTTTCTGTCACAGGAAGTGCAGCAGTTGTGCTTGCATGGAGCGCCAGTGGCACCTAGTGACCATACTTAGAAGATCACCTCGAATGGGTGTGAACACAGAAAGCCACAGTGCAGACTGGGCCAGAGCACCCGTCATTGACCTGCCGTGGTGATGGCTGCAAACCCGGTCTACCCTCGAGCAGCAGTACTGCATCTCTGCGGCCAGACACTGTAGCACTTTTACAGAAGATGCTGCGGTGTCATGCCAACTGCAATAGTGAAATCCTCCCCAGCTCTGTCTGTCACACCAGCCTGGAGGCTCAGCAGCAGTGTGGCACAGCTTGCCTCTCCCACGATGGCAGAAGAAGGACCTCTTCACCAGCACACACTTTGCGGAACACTTTCCAGTCTGGACGGAAATCAGTGACTCAGCGCTGGCTAGTGGGGATAGAGAGCGTGTCCAGCAACACCAAGTCACTTGGCCCTCTGCCAAACAGACAATAGTCCTTTTGTTCCCTCTGGAGAAAGGGAGAAAGGCCTCTTCTCCAAGAGCACTGGAGGCCAGACACTGAACAGTATTGTTGTAACTGGGTGAAAGTGCAGGGGAAATACTATAAAAATGATCATACACAGTAATTTGGAGTTCAAAAGGGCACTAATGTATGCCTAATGTAAGTGACTAGTAGTGTGGGAACAAGCAGAAGATGATCAGGTCTGTACATTGGTGCAGATAAAACAGAGTAATAGACCTACATTTATTAAAAGAAAAAAAAAAAAAGGAAAGCAAAAAAGAAACCCAGTTTCATTAAGAAATGGCATTAGCAGAGTAAGAGAAGCTGCAATTATAAGTCAAAGTTGGGTGAAAAAAATTGTACGATTTCTGACACTCTTTTTGGTACCTGGAACTACAGGTTCATACCTTGTAAGGTTCCACTCAGCTCTCCTCTCCCTGAGCACCTGTGACTGGTTGCTAGTGAGTTGTAAACCTTTGGCCTCTCAAAGTCTTAACATCGGACTCCTATGCATATGCTGGGCGGTTGCTAGAGACCTTTCCTACTTTTCCTAAGAATAAAGTTACTTCCTTCTTGCTGGCCAAACACCTTCCTTCCACAGCTGTCCTTGTGATGTGTCCGCACAGACTGGCACCTGCCCTTCACTCTGGGTTTGTACCCATGTGTCATCTAGAGCAGCCACTGGAACTATTAGGAAAGGAAGGCAAGGTGGAGGAGCCATCATGGGCAGTGACAGGGAAACACCACTGTTTGTGCCCAAAAGGGGCTGAAAAACTGGCTGGGAACTACTGCCCATGAGTCCTTCATCACTGAACAGGCTGTGTGATGCACTGGATCTGGGGTTTTCAGCCGTGTCTGACCCTCTGAGGGCCTATGAGGCTTTTCAGTCCATTCCCACCTTCTGCCCCTTTGGAGGATCCCTCCAGCTAAGTTCCTTGTGATCTCCCCTGCAAGGAGGCCAGTCAGCCTGGAAAGGAAGAAGCTCAAGTGGAGCCCACAGAGGCAATCCAGCACCCAGCTGGAACCACCACGACAGCTGCTGCTTCAGGCTCACATTTTGTGGTGTTTATTATTCTTTTCATTCTTGGCCATGTCTCCATTATTATTATTCTTTTCATGTGAAGGAGGAAATTCTGCTTATGAACCTCTGTTTGTGGTCCCTGCTGTGCACACCACTGCCCAAATCAGCATGCTGCTGTGAGTGAGCTGCTGGCCCAGCCACCACCTCACCTCTGTGTGATATATTCAACCCAGACAAAACTGGATGACTGCCCCAAGGGAAGGCTGTCTCTGGATGTGCTGTGTTCCTACAGGACTTCATTCTTGGCTGTTTCCAACCATTAGCTGGCAGAGAAAAGACACTGGGCTAAGCTGACCAGCATGGTTATCCTTATCTTCCTGAAAACTCTCATCAAACACCCAGACAATGAATATGAGCAAGGGTTGCAAAGGCAAAATACAAACCAAACAGAGAAGAATAGCTGCAAAAATATTGAGTCTTGAGATGCAGAAAGCACTTGTCTTTCCTGATGCCGTATTCAGAAAATGAGGATCAAATTTCCCCATGCCACCAGCAAATATAAAACATCAGAAAACCAACAAGCTAGAACAAAAAAAACATACACATCCATGAGAGGAGACCCTTTTAGATAGCTCAGTGTGAACCTCATCAGAGGGCTCTCCACTGGCATCTCCCTCCTGCCAGGGCAGGAGCAACCATTGGGTTACCAAGTGGGCGGACAACACTTGCAGGATGTGCACCTTGCTGGCATCAGGCAAGTCCATAACCACTTTGAACACAGGAAAGATGGGCAGGAAGCAGCATGTCATAGACTTGTTGTTTACAACTAAAAAAACCCTAAAAAGCCACACAGGAACCAAGGAGTTTGCTTTCCCTCGAAACCTGTACCTTTGCCTAGGCAAGTTGATCCTTCCCTCCTCCCAAGCTCTCTATCCATATGTATTGCCTCCGGTGCCACCACCACGCCTGCCTGCTTATTTGTGGTAAACCAGTGTGGTTTGATACAGTTTTATCAGAAAAAGACTTGGACGCATTTGTGGTTCTTTTTAAACCTGTGGTGAGCCAGTAAATGCTGTGTGTTGCTTGTAGGTCAAAGCACAGCTGAAATGGCATCCTGCAGGCTGAGGGAGCCTGGGCCTGAGCATGGTCTGACACTGCAAACCACTTCTATGTCCTAAACTGTGTCAAATATCTCATATCAGCCCATCAGCCGGTGCAAGCCCTGAGGGCTCTTCAGTGGGAAAGGGTTTTGCACAAGAGACCCTTCACACCTGCAATTTCCTGCAGTGCACTGGATTCACCCCTCCCACAAAGGAGCACGCCTTCCCAAGGCTGCTAACACAGAGGTGTTCAAAGGTGTTGGAGCAGCTTCTGCCTGCCTGAGAAATCAGTCACCTCACCAGTCCCTGTGGCTAATGGTACACAGCCTGAGGGTGCTTGTCTGACATGACTGCGCATCTCAAATCACTGGCAGGCCTCTACACAACCCCCTGCCTTGAATGAATCTTTCACCAATAAAAAGCAAGTAAAACTGGAGCAAACAAAGCATTGACTAGGATAGGGATGCATTTGGATCAGTTTTCTATCTCTTCTTACTTCAGTGGAGCTGCTGTCAGATGATACTGGCTCCCTGCCACTCAGCCAGATGCTACTACTGCCCATGGATGGGCACAAGATAAGTCCTTGCAAAGAAGGTCAAGGAAAACTATAGTACAGTGAAACAACTCACCTTATTTCTGTATTAAATATTTCACACAGTTTAAAATAGTTGTTGTGAAAGTTTCATACAGATTTTAAGTCTTGAATTTTGAAAATTAGTTTTTATCTGAATTGGAAATACCTATGTAAAGGGCTGCATTTTACTTTTGCATTAAATAATGTTTTGCTGCCTTTCTAGTAACCACTTAAGTTGTTTTGAATGGAGATAGGATTTTTAGTTACACAAAATTGAATTTGCACTATAGCTGCAGTTGTGGATGAAACCAATTTTTGCTGACAGCAAGTCTGAAAAACTTATCTCTTCTATCTGCTATTTTTACCCCCAAAGCATAGACAATTCCTAATAATCTCTGAATAGCTGTGGACCTGTTTCCACTTGCAGACCTTTAGTGTCCACAAAATGGAATCAAATGCCTGTCCTTTGAGAGCTTTCATTTGATGATGGTGAAACACGTGCTCAGAAGTCAAAGTCAACATAATCTTATTAAATTCCTTTCTCAAAAAACAAAAACCAAAAAAAAAAAACCCAAAACTATAGGATTAAAAAAACCCACCAAAAACAAAAACAAATACAAAAACAAACAAAACAAAACAAACAAACAAAAAAAACAAAACAAAGAAAAACAAAACAAAAAAAAAAAACAAAAACAAAACAAAACAAAACAAAAACCCCAGAAATGTCATTTGGTCATATGGAAGAGAACATTAGAACAAGAAGTCTCAAGGAGAACAAAATGTTTATGGAGCAGATTCCCACCATCATACTTCCCAGCACCCTCAGTGCTGCAATGCCAGTCTTCCAAGCACAACTTGCTTCACTAGACCTCATTTGCTCAAGGGATTCTTTAAGGAAAAAATAATGTGAAACTTCTCTGGAGTTCCCTGGTTCTCTGGACTTCATCTTAATGTTCTGTCTCAGTACTAAGCAATGAAGTTGCTTTTGCTGTATATTCCAACAGTATTTCAGTTAGAGAGTGAATATCCTTTGAGGTACAGAAGTGTACCTTTGAGGTAGCTAACATGACATTCTATTTTCTCATCAAGTAGTACTTTAAGAAAACTTCCTGCAGCAAGCATCATCAAACTAATGCACTGAGCAGCTGTGGTTCCTTCACCTCAATCCTAACAGTCCAAGACCTGAATGCACACTTCTAAATTATTATTCATTCTAATGAATCATTAGAATGTGTTGTTCTTTCCCCAGACCTATACCCACGCATAATTTACTGATTTCCCACTGCTTACTTCATAAAATGTTAAAAATTCATGCACATACTTGGGCCATTTTAGCAAGTTTTACAGACTGACAGTCCTTTTATTTGTATGGGTTCAGCATACAGTCGCATGATACACTGAAGCTAAGAAAAACTGGGGAGGATGATTCACAGGAAAATTTTTGAGTCCATTTCTTCTAATTCAGTGCAAAAACAATTCACATACAGTCCATAATCAGAGACTAAATTCTACATTATTTTAAATTTACTTAGTGCTGTAAATAATCATTAGTGACAATATTGCCTGGAAATAAGGCAGGGGCAAGATCTGACCTACATCTGTTTTATAATTATAGTGTTCATAGTTGTATACTACTTTATATGCATACACTTATATGAAACAACAGCAAAATAAAACTGTTCCCACAACAATGAACAGAGTATATTGTACAGCTTATAAGTTATGGTATACAGTAAAACTGGTGTCACATACTATAGAATATGGAATACATTCATAGACAATGATATATATTAATTTGCAAATTCAACAAAGAATTTTTTAAAGCAAGTACGATATTACATACAATGGTGCTGATTCATTATTACTGCAGTTTAAAATATTGGCCCTTTCATGCCACAGGAAACTTGGAATCAAGGTAATGAGTCAAAGTCAGTACATTGCATTTGACAGAGCTGCAATGATTTAAGAGCAACCTGAATTTCTTGGAGTTTGAGTACTTGATTCTGCAATCCTGAAGTTGAGTGATCTAGGTTTAGTTTCTCTGTCTGCCTCTGTTATATACATATAAATACTTCTCTTACGGTATTTATCAGCTCTGCTTTTTGATTTGGAAATAAATACTAAGTTTATCACTTTCTTTCACACCAAAGAGGAACCAAGACATGGAAGCCCAAGGGGCACATCCCACTAACATAGTGGCTCACATGTTGGCTTTTAATGGGAAGTGGCACTCTAAGTATCTAATCACTCTATAAATAGAATTTAAACCCCTAAACTACTTTGGAACATTCATATATTTTACCTACTGCTAAGCTGGCAAATATTATTTAACTACAAGTCTAATCTAGATAATAGCTTTTAAATCCATTGAAGTCAAGATGCGTCAGAATAATAATCATACAACTATACAAATAGTTGTACCTAATTCCTCATTTTACAATGCTGCAACTCTCCAGCAGTAAGTAACAAAATGTATGTATGTACATATGTAACAGAGAAAGAGCAAACCTGTGCTGTGGATGGACTTATGTCTGCTGTTCTCATGCTCAGTGTTTAGGTTTATATTAAAAATAGTATCAGCAGAGAATTGCTGTGGGAAGAGAAGCACAAAATGTTGCTCAAGAATATCTGAAGCCAGATGTCACAAAGTGACACTTTTGATTGCTAGGGCTGCTTGTGCTTCTGTTTGTCATGGCTTCTTCAGCTACTCCCAGAGTATGATGATGAGGTTGGATGGGGAAGCTGCTTAACAGTCACAAAAACTGTTACACCTGTCTGCTGCACTGGACAATTGGTCCTTTGAGCTCAGCTAGACAGGAGGCAGCCATGGGGGGCTGAGGGGTTAAAGGCAGCTGGTGATTTAATGTCTGAGTTAGACTTTAAGAAACGGTATGCTTCACATTGCAAATTAATGTTTATTTTACACAGGACCATCAGAATAAACAAGAGGGTGCCCGAGTACATCTTCACTAATCTATCCCATAACAACATGGAAGTACAATTTTCAAAGACACATATTTATATATCTGGTAACCACTTTTGTCCCTGTTACTTAAGTAGCAATTAGAAATGCTTTGGGACACACATACACATGCACACATAAAAAAAAAGGCAATAGCAATTCTTTTGTTGCTGTCAGAAATAGTAAGTACCAGCGCTTCATCGTTTCCTTGTCCCGCTGCTGCCACTGGCAGATTTATTGAAACTTCTGCTCATTTGTGGGAAGTGTACAGTTGGTGTTCTTTCAGTGGGGCCATATAGCCCTAAATTCCTGGCTGTGGCTGACTTTCGAAGAGGCTTGACACTGGGAAAAGGATTGAAGACTTGTGGCTTTGGGTTCCCAGGCTGGGGTGATTTAGCCAGGTTTCCACTGTCTCTGGATGAAGTGGAAGACTCTGATAAACATGGCTGGCTGGACTGATGGGACGTTGGCTCTACATTGGTTTGGGTATCTGAGGTGAGTTCCAGTGCTTCCAGTTTTAGCTGAACCATGGACATGTTTGTACTGCTGTCCATAGAGTCTGCCTCAGATGACTGCTGGTCAGCTTTCCGAGTAGTCCTGTCACCCAAACCACCTTCTTCTCTTTCTCCAAAGTCAGAATGTTTGGAAGCCTCCTCCTTTGCACCAGGACTATTTGTTTTACAGCTCTCACTCTGCTCATCTATCAGTCCTACAGTATCTCCATAGCCCAGCTGGCCTTTAGCCCTAGCAATGTTCTTCCGATGAACTCGTATGTGAGTGCGCCACGGAGAGTTCAGTTTTGTTTTAAGATCTTCTTGGGGAATGGGAGACATCTTCCCCGTAGCATGGCTTGGAATGTGAATAACAGCATTTTTGAGAGACTTGTTATTCAATTTCATCTTCTTTCCTAAAAGGAGGTGGTTTATCACTGGGGAATGGTTTACCTGAGAAGGGAGGAGGCTGGTAACTGGTCCCTTGTCTGAAAGAAAGCATTTAAAAGAAACACAGTATTGTTAAAGAACAAAACAAATTAATGTTCTAAGGATCTACCACCAAATTTGATACCTTTCTTGAGATATGGCAATTATGGTATTTTAAAAATCCAACCCAAACTTAAAAATCATCACTGAATTTCACTTATGTCTTAGAGTTGAACACAAAGCAGCACCTTCTATATAAGAATTTTCTGCCCTCCTTTACTGCTTTGCACCTATGGGTAAACCCCAAGCCAGGAATACAATGAAAATATATCATTAAAAAAAAATAGCTTCTTGATTTTTGGAATTGCACTATAACTGATAGTTTAACATTAATATTGGCTTCTGATATTTCCCCTCTCCTTCATTTCTCTTCCAACAGCAAGAGGCAATTCAGTCTCCAGATGAGGTCAGTCACACAAGCCTATCCATAAGGCTTGTGTGATTGGAAAATGGAAAACGAACGAAAGTACTTTTAATGCATAAAACCACATCTTATTAAGCCAGAGGAGTAGACTCAGAATTAATGATTAGATGACAGTTTGATTAAATTACAAAGCCAGCCCTGTATCATGATTAGTAAGATTAGAAAGATTTGTGTTTGGAAGGTAGGGGTTGGCATCCTTGGAAATCAACATTTTACTGTTTGCACTGTTTCTGCCAGCTACAGTCTCCGTTCAAAGCAAACAGTTCACAAATATTTTTTTAAAGTCCTTCTAAACCATGTAAATAAAAAATTGCAGCTCCATGTATTCCAATGCTCCTGCTAGCACAGGTTTAGACAATCTAGAAGAGAAATAATTCTCCACAGTGACCCATTTGCATGGTTCAATGGTGAACTTAGAAATACACCTAAGCAGAGAGGAATGAGTGGGGTGGACTGTGTTCAGCTTGTACACCTAGTAAAACCTTCAGCTATGCATTTCATGCCAAATCTTGCGCTGCTGAACTGCTGAGTCTGACAATTAGGGAGACAGACTCCATAACATGGGTTGTTAAATAAGGTACCTACGTCCAGCTCAGTCCTCACAACACTATCACTATGGTTAAGGAAACTGCCAGCCACAATGGAACTCTAAGCCAGGTCCTTCAGTTGCATAATTTGCCATGCCCAGATGAATTCAGAGGAGTTTGGATAATACAGACCAGCTAAGAATCTACCTGCCACATGATCTGAAGCATCCTCATCTCTGCATTCACTTTTTCCAGTGCATCAATATGTCAGTTCCAAGAATGCCAAAGACTTAAAGTTTTTTAATCACAGAGATCAACACAATGCACCCAGATAGCAAAGCCACTTTTAGATACCATTGTTTAGTGGGTCCCTGGGACCTAAGAAAACCCCAGGGTCATCATCTTCAGATCCTGACAAAAGAAGAAAAAATATCACCTTCTTGTTTTCTGTCTTCATGAAGCAATACCCACTTTACTACTAATATTGTATCATTAATGTCATCATTTACTATAATGTTGTATCATCAGTCTTTCCATTTTATCTATTTGGTTAAATGTAAAAGAAGGTCATTTGCCTGATGAAGTTAGTTTGCAATAAATCAGGAAATGAAGCACGTTTTGATGTGTTACCTGCTCTGATATACACATGGTGAACTTGCTGTTGCTGCTTCTTCTTTATCCTGGAATATTGTTTTTTCAGTGCATTAATATCAGTGGTCATACGCTCCATCATCATGCTGTTAAAAGCAGTGTGATAGTCACTTCTGCAAGAATCTATTGCTCCTGGACTTAATTCTGCAATGTTACTGGAACCAAGACTTTGTTCTTCATTCTGATCTGTAGAAGGAGGGAATAAAGCGGAGGTGAGAAGTAAATTGGCATATTCAAGAAATGTATCTGTACTTCTGTAGATTATTTCCAAAGGAAGTCTGTGTCTGATTCCTACCATCTTATTTAACTGTAGTTTTCAATTAAAAATTTATTATAATATGCATATTTAACTAAGCTGTGCTATTTACAATAAGAAGTATTATAAATAGCACTATTGCTTAAGAATAGCAGGGGTTTGAGGGGAGGTTAAAGACTACAAAAGCCAATTAATATGGCAGTAAAAAGATATAAGCATAGTTCTTCAAATATCCAAAGGTACATCAAGCCACCACCGAAGTAATTCAGTAACAGATTATTAAAGATAGTTGGTTGTCATAGAGGCCAAAAATGCAAGTTACAAAATACATTACAGTCAAGCAGGCATGAGATTAAACAACCAACCTCATGCTACCAGCAAGAAGCATCAAGAAACAGAATGCCACAGGGAGAAAACTGCTAGTAGCAACAAAAGGGATAGGCACAAAGCAGCTGAGCATCAGACAACTTGAGAGGGTCTCTGATCAACAGCTGCAGAGCATTAGCAGCAGGGCAGTTTATTTTCACAGCTGTTTCTGATGCACCAACCTGGCACTACAGGGTCAGGAGGATAATTCTTTTTCAATGAATGTTTATTTGTCATTGGCTTAGTTTGCAACAGCAGTTTGATGTTCTGACTAAGTGCTAGCTTGAAGCAGCAGGTAGACAGTCCCCCAGGAAGGGAAAAACAAAACACCACAGCAATCAAGAGGAAAACTGCAGCTTACATGTCTCAGCAAAACCAAGCCACAAGAATGATGAAGTGCGAACAGCATCTTGTTACATCAGTCTGGGGTTTTTTGAGGGTAAGGTGAGGATAAATAAAAATGGCCTCTCCCAAGATACTGTGAAATGACTGTTCATCCAGTACATGTATGGATCAGCATTTTGTATTGCTTATAGAGAATTTGCACTGGTGTTCATACAATTCTGTCAAGAAATTTTATTTGTCAGAAGGATTTCATTGAAAAATGGTGACATTTTGAATAAATCCAAAACATACAACAATCTGAAGGTTTGACCAAAACAGCAGTGAAATCACCTGCAGAATTCACTCATTCCTGATTCGTTCCAGTATTAGCCATGCATATGTTAATAAAGATCAAGATAATTTATTAAAGGTATACCCTTCAGAAAATGCTGACTACCTAACAGCTGTCTCAGAAATATGCATGGATTTAGGGTGGAATTTTTTCACATGTGCTTCTTTTTTGTGTGTGGGCAACACTGTGGGGTTGTTTTGTTACCATTACTGTAGCCAAATCCTTAACTCACACCATCATTTACTGTACACCTACAGCCTTCCAACCTGGCTTTGACAACATCTTCGTGGAGCACAGAGCAAATCATTTGGTACCTGCTGTAACCTCTGTGTACACAGAAAACACACTTTCCATAGCAGCTTTCACAGACAGAGCTGCAGATAATTTCTGCCAAGTCATATAGATTTAACTGTGTTTTCTAAAAATAAAGAAGTCATTACCTTTCATTTGTTTTTGGTATTTTTGGAGCTCTGGTGCCAAAAACCCACTTAATGGTCCAAGACAACCAATTGCATTAGCAATTGAGTCTTCATCATCTAAGTCATTCTCTTCATCACTGTCTCTGGTTCTGCCTAATCTGCTGTCAAAAGAGAACATAAGACAAGTAAGGAGGATACATTCTTAAATGTGAACATTACCAAGCATTTTAATCTTTTTTAGATGCATAGAAGGAAGGATCCACCAGCCTTTTCATCTGCAGAGAGTAAACAATAACTCTATACACCACAAGCAGTGCATTTCAAACTTACCCTGAAAATGAAGTTGATTTTACTGCTGCAGGGAAAGGAGTTATATTGTATGTGTATTTCTCCCTCAATTCTGCCAGTTGTGGGAAAGGAAACTGAGCCATGGTGTAAACAGTCTAGGGGAGGAAAAGAAAGAGCAACTTTTAAAACTTTTGCTTTAATTAACCGTCACAAAAGATTTTTCCATGAACATACTTCCACAGTCTTGCAGGATTAAAGGCTGTACATTCTTGCACATTCACATGCTGTAAGAAAATGGTCTAGTTTTATGACTCAGTCAGTATTTCCTGTAAGAAAAATAAAGACTGACTCACTATAATGATACACAGGTCCATTAAGAAAAACAAACAAACAAGGAACTGATAACATGAGCTGTAGGATCCTTTACAACTCCTATACTCATTTAATAATTATTGTCAACCTCTTCTTGCCAGCACACCAGAAATCCTCCTCCAATTATGATTTCACTTACATGAATGCATCATTAGGATGCATCATTGAGGATCTTTCCAGGAGACCTAAGTTTTTGTTCAAGTATTCAACAAAGTATTAGCACTAGCATAGATAGGAAGGGGCAGATCCTCATTGATATAGACTGTTAGCTGATTCATTATTTTACCTGAGAAGCTCAAGAGCTTGTGTGAAGGAAATTACACCAGCACTAAAAAAATCATCACTAAAGAGGAAGGATCCAACATACCCAAGTTTTCTTCCCTCAGTTTCTAGTTTTGATTACTGGTTGGCTTTGAGGCTAAAGTTGGGATTTGGTGGGGTAATTTGGTTTTTTCTAAAACAAGGTCATCAAAATGCTAATAGATTTTCTTTACATCAATACTCAGAGTTTAAAAAGATACATTTCCTTTCAGCATTATTTTTGCTGTAAGTCACCAGCCAACCTGGCATAAAGATACATCATATTCATTGCAATATCACTGCTGATTTGCTCCTACATACTTTAGTTGCCTTTTTTCCCCTGCTTTTGTTCATTAGTCAGAACTTTCAAATAACTGCCAAATAATTCATTCTGAGTCTCAATGTGAGAGGAAAAAAAAAAACCCAAAATACAATTTCCCATAATTTTTCTGAAATATTAAAGTTTTTGCACATCCTGAAAATTAAATATCTTTTGAAAGACAGCAACATAAAATTTTCTCATTAGCTATGACTGTAAATCTTCACTTATATTTTTTTTCCTGTGCTATTAAGTCAGTGACATTTTCATCTGAAGATAAATGACCCCAGTTAAAATGAAAGAAAATTCTGAACAGTTTCTACATAATCCATTCTTGAACTATGCCTCGTCTATGCTAAGTACACTAAGGAAAATTGCAAACATGAATTCAGTACTAGACATTTCCTGACTTAAGGAGGGAAAAAATTTTGTTAACGGCAATGACGTAAGCACTGAGGAGCAGGAAGGACCGTCCTGTCTGAATCAGAGACAGGGCAATAGTGCACCTCACAAGCTTCTGTATGAGAATGCTTTTACAGTTCAAGCCATGCACAGTGTCTAAGGAAAGGAAGATGCCTTCAAAAATCCGTAGCATGAACTGAAGTTTTGCCACTCCATTAAACTACAATGCCACTGTGAAAGATAAATATTCTCTAGGGCCTGAACAGTGATTTCCCATCGGTCTACCAGACAAAGGAATTTTATGATCTTGAGGAAGACCTCCAGCCCAACATGTCTGCCTGCTTGTTTGATCTCCACCATACTTTCCTGCTAGGTTTTATTTTTTTCTGTATGTTTCAACTGTCTCCAGAGGTTTATCTGGAATTTATTTCTATGCTTTATGTCAATGTCCTTCTCAGGTAACTTGTTCCATATGCTAGTTACCCTTTAAGTGAAACAGTTGACTCCAATTCTTCCATTTGCTCCTTGCACCTACTGTTTCAGATTATGCTTTTAGCTTTTGCCAGTCTCCAGTCTGTGTCTCTTCCACATCTTCTACAAGTTCTTTCGTTTAGCATACATATTTTTAGCTTAACTATTGTTATCAGGTTATAACTGCAGGCCTTGCTTACCACCTGGCTAAGAGACCCACAAAACAAATTTTATGCCAGTGCCAGTTCCACTGGAAATTAAAAAAAAAATATTGCCAGCCAACACCTCTGATATCCTCCCAGCGACAATTCAGAGTCAAAGCATTCTTTTTCTAGTCATTACACAGCCTTGGATGCCATTTGGTTAATTCTGGGAAACTGTCCCAGATGGAAATAGCCTACACACAAAAGCATGATGCAGCCAAACTTAGCATCTTATTTACATAAGGGACACATCCTGGGAACAAGAAAAGAGACAAGAACAAGACCTCTCTATTCTCACTTTAAATCATTTGACAATCCTTTGCCTTACTCTAAAAATGCAAAGCTGTCTACACCCTCAGCAGAACACCATATGGGAGGTGATGGGCTGTGGCTTCTAAACAGGGTAAGCCATTTTGCAGACAACTTACAAGCATACTTTTCTCCATAGCTGCCCCTCACTGGTTTAAGAATCTTCTTTCTTTTCAGTTTGACTAAGCAAAACAAAAACCAAAAGCAAAAACAAACCCAAAAGAAAACAGACAAAGTGCTACTCAAGTAGAAAGTTAACAGTGAATACCATCAAATCAGTGTAACTGCCTAGGCAGATATTCCAAAATGCTAGAGTACCACAGAAGTATTAATCCCTGTTCCCCTCTGTTCTAGTAAATACAAAGGGATGCCTCTCCTCCAGTTGGCTTCTCATCTCCTCTGTGCTGTAATGTTCCTGAGGGGACAAACTGAATTAGTTTAGCTGCTTATAAAAATGCTCACTTTCTGACAAGGCATGGAAGCACAGACTCAGTCTAGCACACTCTGTTTAGAATATCTGCAGACACCTGATGTACAGCCTTCTGTCTCCATATTGGAACCAATACATACCCAGTCTAGAATCTGATGTGTACAGCACTTACCCTTTATTCACCCAAACTGTTCAATCTGAAAAAGGAAGAAACTGTAGGCTGGCTTGCTCCTCCAATGTCTTCATGCTCTCCTCAGTAAAACATTAAGAACTTTTGCCACACAAGGGGCAGATCTGCAACAGCTTTAAGGCTCCCATCCTAACTATAGGTACTGTCTGCATGAGAACAATAAAACTGCAGCAACTATACATGCTGGTGGAAAGGATGAGGACATGAGTCCCCTGTTCTTCTTAGACATCTGCTCTGTCAACACTTCCCTTGAAGGATCACTTGTACCTCCCTCCTCTAACTCCTAAAAGAAACAAGGCTCTTAGAGCACAATTTGTTTTCCACTGGTTGAGAAGTGCCTGTTACTCTGGCTTAAGTGAGCCTGGACAACAGTTTAGATGCAAATATAAGTGTTATGCAAGCCTAAAGAGAAGCGAGGTGATTGCCAGCAGTAAGTTCTACTGAAATGTGTAGGGAAGGCAGAGTGAGATATTATAATCCTTTCCCCACAGTAGGATACCAGTCCTTGAGCCATCTTGTAAAAAGTATCAGATGTAAATTCATCATTCTGATTTTTATTAGGGGAAAAGAAAAAAAAAATTGAAAATAAAGCATCTCTGGATAACTCCTCTGAAAAAGCTTAAAGCAGTTTTAAAAGCAGCATGTTCAAGCAGCCTGGATCTTTTCATTAATGCAATGGTTCATATTAATTTTTTTCTCCAGCCAGATACATGGTAGCACTTATATGCCCTGATGGTAAACTCTTGTAGTTCCTTATTCTTTCCACTTAGAGTAAAGAGTGGAGACCTCAGAGATGGCTACACTGGCAGTGTCTGCCTTTGACTTGAAGAAAGCTATGCAAACTATATTGTGGTTTCTTCAACTGAGAGGACACACATAAACCAGATACACTGCTCCTCCATACACAGAACTTAAACCTGCCACATTCTCCATATCAATGGCAATGCCATCCTACCTTAACACTCCTGTCAGTGCCATAAAATACACACATACATTATGAACACACGTATGTATTGTGCCAAGTACTCATTTTTTGCTGAAGCACAAAAAGATTGCTGATTTGCTAGTATTTGTAATTGCAAGAGTTAAAAAAAAATCCTTCCATCTCTCCAACCAGTAAATTATCCATGCCTTAACTTTTATTACACACAGCAGCAAAGAAAGAAATACACAGACTCACAAAAGACCACCCCAGCTTTCCCAAAATTATTCTTATTATCTCATAAATGCCACATCTTGGTTTTGTATCACACTGGAGTCCAGGAACTGAAACACAATGAGATGTCAACTTGTGCTGCCCTTCTCACACATCCTCACTATCTGAACTGTCTTGTGAGGAACCTTAACACTTTTTTAAAAAGCATGTGAGTACCGCTGACCAGCTGCATTTGCATTTTTGAAGCAAAACCAAGCCACAGAACTCACTTCTGCCATTCCTAGGGTTTCCTCATAGTAATAACAAATGACAAAAATAACAATGACCAAAATAATAAAATTGAAAATAGTGTATTTTAACACAGTCTTTCAACAATAGGTAATAGAGGTCACCTGCTAACAACTGTTACTAAACTTTTGTAGCTTCACAGACTGACTTTTTCCCTTCCCCTAAGTCAGGTATAAAGTTTCAGGTGAATTATGTTCCCTGTACTTGCAACCATTTAATCAGTATGCTCTAACTCATCAACAGGAAAGTTCCAGAACTGTAGCACAAAGTCCTTAGAAAGCATCTAAATCGACAACACCTTAAAAATATCACAAGAATAAGTGTAACTGTAAATAAATAAATTTATCTGCTATACTAAAGGCCCTTTCCTTTTGCAGAACAATGTGGGTCTTTATTCTCATACAATGACATATACTTTAATAATTCAGGCACTGCAATTATCTACAAATGTCTTTGTTTACAGTACACTACTGACTGCTCATGCTGTTTTGTTTTTTTTTAAATCATGAAGGACTTTTTCTACACTTCTCACTTCATAAACTCTTATTTCCCATAGTGTCCACAGAATGGAAAGGACACAGTGTAATAAAAAACTGACCAAAACATAAAAATAAGGCAAAAGAACACCCTAAAAATGGTGACTACTAAAGATTCGATATCTTACTTGTGTAAATGCAATTGAGCATTATATCCCAAAAGACTCAACTGTCAACATAGAATCAATTTTTATTAAATGACGCCTAGTGGTTCTCCACATTTCATATAAAAATAAGATTCTAGAAGTAACCGCAGGTCATCTACTTGTTTCATTGACATGCTAGCTCATGTCAATGCCAGCTCATGCTAGCATTATCTGAAACTTTTATTCTTGGGAGAATTTAGGTTTCTGCAGTATCTGAAGAAAAATGTAATTTGTTAGAAATGAAGACCTGAAGAAATCAACACAGAAAACACAAAAAATAATTATGTCACAATTACTCACCTGCATAAGTTCATTGCTGTCAATCAGACTGTCTTCAAGCATCTCCTGGGTCAGCTTGCCCATAGTACTGTAAAACTCATCTGCAGTTTCACAACGCTCAATTTGCCTACATCAAAATACATGTTGATTTTTATTTTACTTTTACATATGATTCTACACGTTCAAAACAAAACTGATTTTCTTGTCATCATCAAATATGCATTTCTGTTAGACAGCTTAACTTTTAGGTTTATTTGCAGTTCTGTCTAGACTTCCAAATAATAAAACTATGCACACAACATTGGAAAAGCTGCAGCAGTAAAAAGATGCACTGACTACAGTTTACTGTCCTGACTCCTCATGATAACAGATTCATGTATCTCCAGAGAGACTATTCCCTCTGCTCCTTTCACTTCTACAGCACAAGAATCAATACATTTTGCCTCCTACGAGCACAAGGGGGTTCTCTTATCCGACCAAAAAGGGAGCATAAAGATTTCTTGACTGCCTCATCACCCATTCTTCACTATGCACCAAATAGCCAAATTCACTGTCTGAACTTTGTCAGACAGGAAGATATTCATTGGCCAGAAACCATTTCTGTGGAATAAATTAAAGATAGGTGCATTCATACGTGACATTCTGTTAAAAAATAATTAGCCTAACATAAAGCACAAAGAAGGAAAATTCACTCATCATATTTGTGAATGCTATTTCTAAATTGGGGATGGGAACTGTGTTGGTTTCGGTTGTTTGCTTTGGTAGGATGCTTTTGTTTGCCTTGTTTTGGGAAGGGGGGGTTCAACTGGATACTTTTTCTGCACTTTTCTTCACATTTCTAAAAGCACAGAATCATTCTAAACACACAGAGTGTCATCTAGAAGAAGAGAAATATGAGTAATATGCTTTTGTGAGTTGGTGTTCTACACACATTAGGATCAGCTGCTAAACATCTTTCCTGTCAAGTGAAAAAAATTTGTTTTTCTTCTATCCCAAGGAAGTGCTTTGATGGCTATGTATTGTAGCCTCTCCTCTAAAACCCAGATGCTGGAATGATAAAAAAACATACAGCCATGAGGAAAAAATGCCTTTTTTCTTAAGCAATAGAAGAAGAAGCTTCCCTTGATCTTCAGCATCTGTACATAATAACCATTAAGCTATGAAACACCTTCTGAAATCTTAACACAGTTTGGGTAAAATAATGACTAAATAGCTAAAAAACAAAAATTAAAAACTAGTATAAACAATGGGTATACAGCCAATTATCACAAACGTATGGCTTACCTGCCCTGATACCTTCAGTCTCTCATGACTTCCACATACTGCTTTCTCTACTGCACCTATATTTAACTTCCCCATTCCTTCAGCCTCCCTCCAAAAGTATGCCTCCAGAAGTATGATTGAGCCACCTACACTTTAAAAATGCACTTCTCACCCTATTTTCATTTTGAGAATGAATCTTGAGAAGTATGAAGATCATGAGACTATGAACACTATTTCTGGCCCCACCTCTTTAAATCCTCCATTCTAGTTCTAATGGTGGACAAAGAGAAACAAAAATATCCCAGTCTTCTCCCAACATAAGCAGTGCCCAGTCTTTTAGCAAACCTTCTCCCATTTCCCACAAACAACAGTTACAAGATGTGCAGTGTCATCATCTTATTTCTCTTAGACAAATTCTTATATATATCTTGATTTTTGTTCCTTTCCATTTTTTAAAACATGTTTAATTTTTCTTTAAGTTTTACAGTAAAATATTCAAAGTAGTAACTTCCTTTTTATCGTGTTATGAGTTGTAGCATTCACAATTACAACTTTTAAGTATACAGGGATCCACTGGAAGAACTTTTTATCTAAAACACTATGTGACTACGTACAGCTTAATCCCAATACAAATGATTCATACAAGTTTCATTCATGAACTGAATATTTAAAAAGCTCTCAAGAAATGATTATTTTAATTATTATTCTTCAGATTAAAAATAAATGTACTAAACAAATCCTCTTACAATGCAACTGGCCTGCAGTGCTAATTTATTCAGAAAGAAAAAAGGAAATGAAACCTCCAAGGACAGAACTGAACATAAATCCCAGTAGTTCAGTTTCAGAGAAAAAAGACAGATGAGTTTTAGTAGGCATCAAAAGAAAAAAAATCAATGCAGCTGCTGATGCCAGCTGAAAAATGTTTCCAGCTGAACTAACATCTGCTTGACCTGTCAGAGCTCACACCTCCCACTGAAGCCAGTGACAAAACTCATTTCTCTGGGAGCACTGTAAACTATTTGGAGCACAAATATTTGCTTTGACAACAGAGGAGTTTGAAGAACTAACATCTCTTGTGTTCTGGCCATGTGGTGAGTTTCCAAGGCCACAAAGGACTACAACAGAAACTTGGCTGGAATGTGCTTAAAAGCAGAGAATTTTAGGAAAATTCATTTCCAGGCCTTAACAGAAAAAAACTCACGTACCACAGGGCATTCCCTTAGTAACACTGAACTCTTGTACTGGGCAAAGCCAATGGGCTCAAATCCTTAAGTGAAACTAAGGAAATTAATATCCTCACTTTCAGGTACCCAATTAAATTAGTTGGTCACCCTCAAATTTCTTTGTGTGTCGTTACATAAAGTATTTACCAGTTCCTTCAGAGGTTTATGTTCAGAAAAGTCCAATCTTTTAGCACAGCACAAAGATAATATACACAGACAACTCCAACAACTGGAGACATTTTCTGCAAAAAGAGTCAATTAATTATCACGCTCATTCTGACATGATGTCAGAATTATATGTTTTTAAGAAACCATAAAGGTCCTTTTTGCAGCTTTTTCAAAACAATCATTCTCCTGAAAGATTGCATCTTGTTTAGAATTGAGAACATCTTAAGGAAAACAAAAGTTAAACATGGCTCATACTGAAAAGAAAAATCAGATAAAAATGACCACTTACTCTCCTAGCTTCGCCCAGATAGCCAAAGCTACTCTCAGTATAATTTCAGAGCCTTCAAAGAATACTGAATCCCAGATCTTCAGAACTGTATGGTTAGGCAGACAGGTGGCAAAGAGTGTCAGAAACCACTGCATTGTGAAGACATTTGTAAGTGGGGGTTCATAGCCTCCTGATGTCATAAAAACAAACAAGCAAAAAACAAGTTACTTGAAGTAATTGCAACTTACTATCATTTTACAAGGAGTATAAACTGCATAATAAAATCCACCAGACATTCTAGCACAAAACTTATTTAGCCTGCAGCTGTCCAAAGATAAGTTGAGAAGAAGAATAGAAAAATTATATAGTCACCTTCCATTCTGTAGCACTGCAAAAAACTAAGGAGCATCACTGGCTTTGGACTATAAACCCTGGAATACACCACCACAATTTTCCCTCCTTATATCAGAAAGACAAAGACTTTTTCTCCTTCCCCAAAGCCATATGAAATAAAAATGTCTATTAAAAAAAAAAAAAAAAGGAAAGAAAAAAAAAAACACCAACTTCCCCATAAAATGCTGCATTTTTTCACCAACTGATGGCATAAGTCTTTATCTACATGGTGATAAAGTGAAGGTGACTGTCTCTGTAAAGTCATATCTATTATTTTAACATCCTGATGTACTTGTTAAGTTTTAAACAAAATGTAGTATTTCAGGATGAAACTCTGAAGTTTTACTTTTTTGTTATGCTCAGAGAACACTTTGTGCATCCCAGTATCAACTGATGCACTGAAGGCCGTGACCAGAGAAGCCAGCCTCTTTATACAGTTTGGGCATAGACACATGGAACATAGCAGCAGATCTTTTCTAAAGTGGAACTGAGGGTGCATTTAGCTTCCCAACTCAAAAAGAAATCAAATCACCTAACAAAAAACTTCGTGCCCTCCCCAGAACATTCCCAAATAAAAGAGCTGTAAGTCTGGAGGGAATGCTATGCCAGAAAAAAAAAAAAATTCACAGTGCAAAACCAGTTTTCAGGTAGCAAACTGAGACGTACTTCTGAGTTTTGTACCTATGTATTGGTAAGGATCCAGGTGAAGAAATACTAACCAGCCCCCACTGGCTCTCACATTGTAACTCTTTCCGGAATAGCTATATGAGCCAGCAACTACACAGAGCAGTAGGAGGACACCTATCTTGAGCTAAGGCAAAAACATTACTTTTCCAAGGTAGCCCTTGTAGTAAGCTACACGTTAGTGCTGTCACTCTATGCTTTGTACATTCTTGTCAACACAACTCTGTTTGCAGCTAGTGGTGGGACCAAATGATTTTCCTTTGTTTTTTCCTGGAAGCACACCTATTTATGTTAAGGTTATCAGTAATGGAAACCATCATATTTCATCTTAACAATTTAAAATACATATTCTAAGCAATAAACTCATGTAAACACTTAAAATAGTGTATTTTAAAATCAGTGCTCAGATGAAATAACAGCAAGGCAGTGTTGAATAGCATTTTCTGTTGAACGTACCTCCACTTTCTCTGTTAGCAGCTCTTTGCAGGGTGTCTAAGTGCTGGGACAGTTCAGGAAGCTTCATTCGTAAAAGATCTCGGAAAACAGCCATATCCACAGAGAGAGCACGGAGATTATTGACAAAGTAGCTATCAGGAAGCACCTTATCAATTAGGTAAATCATGATCTGTAGGCAAAATGAAGGACTATCATGTAGGACTTATAGAGCAGTTATTTTCTAGGAATAATGGAAAAATAAAATTTCTCTGTTCACTAAAGAATGAATTGGAGCCAGTAGTAACACATGCTTATGGCACCTCCACTTATATGGGGAGAAAATATTATCACTTACAGCATCCTCAGGTAGCCTAGGTATCCACAAGCATTCAAGATACAGAGGCCTCTTGAAACTGTCCAGAATTTATGAACCATGAAATTACTGAAATCAAAGGCTGAAATCAATGCCCAAACTGGCAGCATTACCCACACCAAAAGCAACTTTTGACACTTCTGGTGTTGGAACTGTTTATGAGATTCTCCACTGCTGGAGAGTCTCATTATCCGTTCTCTGGTAAATGTCACAACTAGAAGACTGATTTTGCAAATCTCCTCTTTTCCCTCTCCAAAATGCAAGGTACTGTTCTTTATAAAGAAATTCTCCATATATTTTACTGAGATTTGTTACCATATGCTGCACTCCATCTTGTCACTTTAAAAGGTGCTAAATTAAGCAGCATGAGACATTTTAAGCAGTCATCTGTTTCAAGTGAGGTAGTCAACTACATGGATGGTAAGGGATTAAATGGATACTGTCAAACCTTTGAGAATGAACAAATACAAGAAAAAATATGCAGAAGCTGATGTTTATCATCAGCCTAACAGAAGACACTGACCTTTGACTTCAGGATCTTTTACAGTCTCTATGGCCACTCTACTACCCACATCCAGAGAGCCTGCAGTCATCCCATCTGCATCTCATCTACATTTCTCTCATATGAGCATCCTTACCATGTTTCATAAAGACCTTAATTCTCAAGCGAAGTATTGCACCTTCACATATAGGAGACAATCCTCCTTCCAATCACTCTCTTTTCATAAGATGCCCACAGAAACAGCTTCTCAGACACAGGACTACCAATGCACCACCTGACATAGTCTTACTGATTTCTTTTCTTTCTCAGCTGCTTGTGACCACATACTGCCACTTGTCCTTGCAAGATTTCTCCAGCAATAGCAGTCTTATGTTCCATGTTTTAAAGCATGTGGAACAGTAGTCAATACAAGCAAATTAACAGCTTCTACATGACAGCCTCGTATTTTGTCAGATGCATTATCTAACCTTTGCTGAGTAGTAGGTTACCTCACAGTCTTGTAAAAATATGCTTAATTTTGTTCAGATATATTTCAACTAATGGAAGAGTAATTTAATACAGCAACATTAACTTACAACTATGCTATTTGTGTTTTCATTAATTCCTTATTACATAAGCTATAGACCCCCACGTTAAAGACATGTTAAAGACCTTTGCTCCCTTCCCACTGAGTAGTATTACTTCATTGATCTCTGATATATGAGAGCACAGAGAACAGAAATCTTTTTCAACACTGAAGTTCACAAACATGTAAATTGCTTTGAGAAGACCTTTTTCTTAAAAAGCACTTCATATATTTACCAGTTTGCATTAGATACTTTCTTCATAACACATCTCTACATATTTACTTTTATTATTTGATTCTGTAGCATTTCCACACAATAACATGCAAGAAAGATTTTTTTTTTGAGTTTCAGTATCTATTAGACTTTTATAGTTTCTACTTATGTGAGCTGGGATTTTCTTGCTTAGCATAATTTCTGTAGGCTAACTTTGAGGCAACTCCAGGGATTTAACTGAATGCTTACATTAACCAGTTAATACTCAAGTATCCTTGGCTGAGCATTCACTGAAGCTACCGTGTTGGGTCCTGTGCTGTTAAAGCCCCTTGGTATCACTAATACCTGCTGTTTCCTAGCCCCTGGGAGATTCTTCCCAGACACAGAGCTTTTGTTTATAATGTCCTCCCCAGAAATGGGACCTGACTGGCAAGACCTAAGAATGCCCTTGCTCCCTTAACTCCCAGTTTCTACAATAACCCAAACACAGCTACAATCCTGAGGGCACCTTTACAGGCCTCTGTAGCTGTTCACTTACTGCCTGCTTTAGGTGGCAGTGACTACAACAAAACCATCACATGCTAATACCAAATTCTTATTTCCTCCCACCTATCCTGCTCCTTTCCTTGCCCTCCCCCTCTTCCCTCTGTCTTCTGGGAAAATTTCAACCCTGAAAAGCCCACACACTAAGCTTGGAAAAGAAATCACTTTATTTTCCATTCTTACTTTTGCCAGGTAAGACCAGTTTTGGTGCAAACAGCCTTCAGTGCTTTACCTCCCTGGGGCAGTCTAGTTCCACTCATTGTCTCTTCCCCACAAGGACCCTGACACAACTCACAATAACAGACAACACAAGGATGTACACAGTTCTTATCATCAACTTGGTCTTCATAAACCTTGGGCAATTCTATTTCCTATGCAACCACAATGTGTTTGGGGAGCATCTGGACAGTATAAGATCATAATAAAATGTGATAAATTACAGTTAAAATATTGAGGAAATCTTTAGCAAGAATTACTGAAAGGAAATTTTACTTTCTGATACAAAGTTGGTATATTACGGTATTTTCTTCCTATTACAGGCAATTGTCTAGAATGAAGGATTAAATACCAGCTAGCTAGACTCTACTGCCACAAGCTTTATATTTTAGAAGCTCTGAGTGAATTTAAATATTTACCATATTTAAATCATTGTCTAAGGCAAAACAAACAGTTCAGTATCTAAAGAGTCACAGCTATCTTTTATTAATTTGACCCCAGCTCACACATATGAGCAAATTTATTTAAGGAAATTGCACGTGATCTTGCCAAACCTTAAACCATGTCCTGTAGTAAACTGTATTTCCATTTTCTGACATATTATAAATTTCATGAAGCTCTATTTATTTACAATAAAAACCATCTAAGAAAACAAAACAATGTAAGACTAACGTAGTCCAGACATTAGCTTTAAAGTGACTTACTTTCATTTTGAATATTTAGTGTTTCCCTAGGATTTGCTTTGAAATGTCGCCAATTTATCAACTGCCTCACATGGAGCTGCCACATAAGATGCTGATAATGAAATTTTAATATTTCAGCTACCTGTAGTGTTTGCAAGCAGATTTGGGATTATGGGATAAGATATCTGGTAGTAAGTAACACTGGTCCCATTTAATTAAAAAAAAAAACTTAATGGTGATAACATTCAGAATATTAATTTTAGCTCAGACAGGATAACAAAATAAAAAGTTCACCAACATAAATCAGCTCACTCTTTTGAGTTGTGTTCTTTTAGTCTGTCTCCAAAATTCACACATTGGTTTACTCTGAAGTTCACTAAGTAAAAGCAATCTTCGACACTAAAAAAAAAAAAAATTTACTCACTTTCAGGGCATCCCCTTCATTGCCCTCCATTACTTCCAGAATAAGTGCAGCTAGTATGTTAAATCCTTGACAATAGCCAACAGATTTATTCCACCTGGCATAAGCCAGCAAAACACGTTTTAATACCACTCGATCTTGCTCTGCCTCCTGGCCACAGTAAGAACTGCAGCCAGTTCGGTGAAGGTCCTTCAAAGGAAAAAGAAATAAAAATAAAAGTGACAAGACAAGCAGAGAAAATATGTGCATTTTCTAACTCCCGTCAGCTCTCTTGCCTGTCCCAGTTTTCCTTCCACCTCCACCCTCCCAGTACATCCTCCCAAAGTTGATGACAACGTTTCTTTTTTAGTCTGTTAAACCTTCACCTTACCCAAAAGAAATAGTTTCAGCAAGCTCTTAAGTAAACAAGTCCCCTAAAAAGTGTTTATAAGGCATTGCCACAGAAGATGTTAACAGATCTCTGGGTTTCAAACATGCAAGGTACTACAGCTGCTTAATTGAACAAAAAAGAGCACCTGTTTTTATCAAAGTATAAAACAACTAGTAGATAACTGACTTTTCCAAACATACAAGCCAGAAACCGTGTCCTTGAAATTTAAGTGATTTATAAGTGAAAGGTAAAATGTACAAAATCGCTGACTGCTATAAATATTAAACGTTAATCAGCTGAGAAATACAAATAGGCAAATGTGTTTCACTCCTGTAACACAACTGAAAAATGCTCATTTGCTGTATTTTAAAATATGCTTTAACTCCCAGAAAACATTTGTGTTTATTTACAGAGAAGGAAAAAACCCGCTTATGTTCCTTTGTCTTCATTAACTCCAGCACTTTTTCAAAATCAAAATAAAGTAAAAATGAAAGGAATAAACTCCAGAAATAGCATCTTTTTCCCAGCTAACACTAACCAGACTAGTGCAAAAGGAACAAAGCAGCCCAAAAAAAACACTTTGCCGGGCCAAAGGAAATTAAGATACTTTTTTTGCCAAAGCAGTTGCAGAGATAAAAATAAATCCAAATTCAAATGTCAACTTTTCATTAAAAAAATTAGAAAAGAAACAACAAATTAGCTGGCTACCTTTACTATCTGGATGCCCATAGAGTCATCATCAGGATTACTTCTTTCATTGAATGTGAAACGCATGGTTTTGTCCCAGTCAATGGCTATACTGTGTAAGTACTGATCAGCCAGGGTCAACCAAACCTAGAAATACATATGGCAAAATTAATTATTTCTCTGATAAAATATAAAGCTTTGATATATATTGTTAGATGAACAATATTGTTAGCTTCACCCATACATGATCTGCTGTTAGACTTGAAATATGCAGAAGAGAATTTCAGCCACAACAATTTTTGCACAATGAAAATAATATCTTGCTCCCTAAAACAGAAAGGAAGGAAATGGTCATCATTAAGCATCCAGATCTGTGGACTGCTTACAAAGATGCAAGTCAGCTGTCAGTGAATTCACAGGGGCCCTCCAAAATGGAAACACAAGACAAGGACCCTCTGTCAGTTCAGACTTTCTAGCCTCATAACCAAAAAATAGTTTTGTAAAAGGATAACACTGCTGCTGGCTTTCCTCAAATTCAACCATGGATACGTCTCCTGGAAACTCCCAAAAGATCTCTAGCAGTGCTGGTGCTTCCCTTTATCAGAAGTCTCTTCTGATGACTTCGCAGAACAAATAGCATCTAGTATTTGCCATTTGGGATTGATCTGAAAGCATGACTTGGATCAAAACAGCTTACTCTTACTAGAGGGCTTCCTAAACTGTTGGTGCTACAGGGAGTTCTGAAACAAACATTTTTACTGCTTTTAAAGCCTAATAATTGCCAGAACAGATTTATGCATGTGTATCCAAGACAAAGGCTGAACCTTTATTAAAGATTTGAAAACTTCCTGAACCATGAAAGGCACGATAGATCATATAATGACAACAAGTAACAACAAAGGACCTTTTTTTTTTCAGGAAACTGAAAGAAATCATGAAAGCAAACTGGTCAAGTTTTATATCAGCCATTAATTCATGCAAGAGAGAAAAGCAATTTAGACACTTCCCACAGATCTAAACACTGAGATAGCTGCATGATGAAGGATTTATGGATAGCTCCCAGAATCTCATGTTTTCTGCATTTAAATGTCCCTTCCCATATATTTGTGAAGCCACCCATGTGGAGGAATGCCACTGTTCTGCCTCCCAACAGCCTCAGCACTGCTGACATCCTACTGATGTTGTTTGACTGGATTCTTTATCTCTGCCAGCCCCATAAACCAAATATCACATGCCACAACAATAATGCAGATGTCAACCTGCTCCTTTTGTTGACAGCAAAGGAGGCAACCAGCATCCTGCCACCACAAAATACTTCCTCTATTTTGGTATCTACCTTAAAATCATTGTGAAACCAGGGAATGGCAGTAAAAAGACAACATCACTTTTCCTACCACTACTTCTTTGGTTAGCATCATGTGGTCACATGTGAGCAAACACAGAGGTGGGCAGAGTGAAAAGGAAAGACAGATCTGAGCTGAATGATGTGGCAGGGCATACGCAAGTCTGCTGACTACACAGAACTTGGAGGAATTGCTGATAAGCCCAAGGACACCGTGACAGGACAGAAAAATGATCTGACAAGAACCTTATGAAGTTCAACTAGGAGAAGAGCAAAATCCTGCCTCTGGGGAGAAACAATCCTAAGCACAAATATATGCTGGGGACACCCAGTTGCAAAGTATCTCTGCTATGCAAGAAGGCTGAGAGAGACAGGACCATTCAGAATGAAGAGAAGGCAGCTTTGGGGGAATCCTACCAGTGTGTATAAACACCTGAAAGGAGGGTGCAAGGAGGATGAAGCCAGGCTCATCTCATCCATGCCCAGTGACTGGACTGGAGAGAATAGGCACAAACAGAAACACAGGAGTTTCTCCTCAAACATCAAGAAACACATTTTCACTGCGAGGGCAACTGAGCACTGACACAGATTTCCCAGAGAGGTTATGGTATCTCCGTCCTTGGAGATATTCAGAAGTCACCAGGACATAGTCCTTGGCAACCAGCTGTAGGTGGCCCTGCTTGGGCAGAGGTGTTGGACCAGAAGACCTCCAGAGGTTCCGTCCAAACTCAGCCCTTCTGAGATTCTGTGACCTCTGCCACTCATGTACCACAGAAAAATGTCTGAGACACTTCCTGGAGTGTGGGAAAAGAATATTTCAGGAAAGAAAAAAGGCTGTTAGATGGGTATAATGATTAATTGAAGTTGTAGATTAAAAATAAATTCATTGCTGTTGAGGAAAACAATGCCACGAAATCTTCTCTTCCTTCACCTCTGATTTGTAGAAAGGTACAGTTCAGTTTGGAAAGACAGCAAAAACAGGAAAAAGAAATTAAGTTGATACATCAGAAATATGTGGAACTATATTATTTATATATAATTTATATAATATATAATTATAATTTATCATTATAATTATATAATTATAATTTTATATAATATATAATAATATTTATTATTATATATGGAACTATATATTTTATAAATCTTCAAAATTAATGTTTTTATTAAAACTGTGTTTTTAAAGCTGAGATTGTGTGACTCAGTTTTAAAGAAAAAATTAATAGACATGCCTCTTTTTATACTAGGGGACTTCAAACTTTGAAGAATGCAGTAAAGTAAGTCTGGCAAAACCCCAATGGACTCTCTTCTACAACACTAACTCAGTGCAATTTCCCATTAATGCTGCACTCTTGCCATTCTACACCACTCTTGACTCTGAATTTCCCTAATTTTGGTAATCTGCCTTTTCCCCAACAACTGTTTCTATAAGCATTCTTGTCAGTATTAAGCATCTATCAACTTCACCTTCGTAAGTGTGACAGCCTACACTACAGATATGTTCTCCTTTCAGTAATCTTCAGCTGTGGGGGTAATTTTGCCAGTGTAATTTCTTCAGACTGACAGTATGAGCTGCACCAGAATAAGTTATCCAAGCCTCAAACAGAAAAAACCCAACTATTGAAAACACCATCTTTACCTGTCTCCTCAGCCTTTCCATCTGCCCTGTGAGGTTGTCACTGAATAATGTAAACAAGGAAAAATCCCCAGTACAACTTAAAAGGTCCAAATATTTGTTATAAAACCCACTAACTGATAATATTGATAGATATTATTGATGTCATTCACCTCTCCTGAGAAACCTACAGGCAACATGGCCCACAAGGCATAGAGGTCTACCTACCTTTCTCCTCCATTCCTTTGGGATGCCTGTCGGCAGTCTGGCCACCGCTTTGAGCGCATCATGCCACTAAAAGCAAAAGCATCCAAAAATGTAAAATATCCATCATTAGTTTAATGCTACAGTATAGCAACATTTACTACCTTGTAGACATGCACATTCATTTCATTTTACTGCACACATGTCAGAGTTTAAGTGCTTAATCCACTCACAGGGAAGATACAGATTAATTACTTGACGATTTGACTAAAGTGCAATATTCTAGGACACAAGGATTTAGGAAATATCTGAGTAAACAATGAAAGCCTATTCCATTCTCTAAATATGAATGAAACAGCTCTTGATGCAATTGCAAATAATATGTTGATATTGTGATGACAAATGCACTTCTGAACTCGGGCAAGCACCTTGACTGCAGAGAACCCAGAGTCCTTGACTGCAGAGAACCCAGAGAATCCTTCACAAATTCAGGAAAAAAAGATAAATCAAATTACCTGCTGAAAACCATTTTGACCTAAAGATGGCTCAAGAGTGAATTTCAATTTTGTATCAACCCCTAGAAAGAAAGGGAAAAAAAAAAAGTCATTATTTTATTTAGCTCAGAAGACAAAAAGAAGCCAAAAAACCCCAAACACTAAAATCCCACAGCTGAAACAAGAGCACAAAATTTTACCTTCCTGTTTTAACAACTACATTTCAACCTGTTTCAGTGAATTTTGACTTCACAGTGGATTCAAGGAACAGGTTAAGAAGTACATGGACAAAATGTTTTTAAAATGCAGTAACATGCTCTTTAATTATGTCGTTTGGCAAAACTCATTTCACTAATATTCATATAGTTCACTGTTCTACAAACTTTACTAGTACACTGCAAACTGTCATATGCATCCACAGAAAAATACATGTGCACAGACAGTTTCTTTTCATCTATGCCAGCTTCCGGACATTAAGTCAGTCAAAACTAATTTATAAGTTTGGTGAGCTAAAATTATTTTACTGTTCAGAGTATTTTTTTTTCAAATTCCTCAGACCATAATGCACATTTGGTCAGCACTGTGATTTAAGCTTAGATTTTATTTTGGCCATATGAGTAAACTATATTACTTGTTATGAATCAGGCCTAGTAATTGTTCATACAATATTACATAAAATACCAGAATCTCAAGTGGATCCCAACATGGCACTGAAGTATGCCAGAACATGATCAACAGTAAAATGTTTGATTTTTTTTTCATCCCACAGTTTGACTGTACAATCCCTTGGTCCTTCAAATGCCGCTGTCCAGAACTCAGGTGCTGAACACAGCATCAGATCACATCCTCTACCTCCCATCAGCTGGCACAAAGCATGAAGCCCTCTTTTATTTTCCCTCCATAATTTAATACAATGCTATTGTTCCACATTTACAATTATGCTACACATAGCTTCTCACCTTTCCAGAATATGAAGCCAAACATTTTTAATATAGAATATATATATACATACACACATATATACACACACACACAGAGAAAACCCAAACAGATTATAGTCCTGCAAGGTTTTAAGTATGCAATACCCACGCTAATCAACTCACCAGTAATACCCAATTCTTTGGAGATCTAAACCTACAAGTGTGACAGAAAACCGAACTGTAGTGGCATTTGCTATTTATGGAATATAAAATGCCTTTGAGCATTTGCATACTGAGTGGTGGTAAGTAATTTTAAAGCCTTACTACCTGATAATTATATATCTAAAGACAAAATATTTTTCTCCATGGCTTTTTTTTTTCTTTGTTGGGGATGAGTGAATAGATACAAAGAAAAAAAAAATCACACAAACTCCAGCACTGTTTAGAATTTTTGTGTTTTAGAATTGCATCACTGAGACCTGGGGATTAGCGCTTTTGTTTCCCTGCTTCAGATCTGACAGACATGCTTGTCAGACCTAGAAAAATAAAGATTTCAAACCATAATAGATACATCTTGAAAAAACATTGAGGGATTAATAGCTATTCCTGGAAGTAACTATTTATTAGTATTCCTTCCCATGGAGCAATGGCACTCGGCAGGGGCTCCTAATAGATAAATCATTTCACAATAATTCAAAGCAATGTAACAATGGCAGCAACATAAGATTAAATTGTATCACATTTGCTGAAATTGGAAAATGTGAACTTCATTCTCAAGCAAAAAAAAAGTAAGTACTGTAAAACCCTAATATATACAAAAATACATCATGACCGAGAACTCCTTTTGATAAAGTAACAGATGCTGACACATTACCTAACACTACTTTGTAGCAAAGAACCGATAGCCTTCCAAAATAACCATGTATTCATTTCCAACCCAGCACCCGTTTTCTAAGACTTAAAAGATCACAGTAACAACTTTTCTCTCTGTTTTAGAATCTTCCTAAGAAAGACACAAGCAGATACTTCCATGTCTTCAAAAGATCAAGTACAGCAAGATAAAATCTCAGAACAAGGAAAAATCTATCTATAGTTACATGAACATCATGACCAGGGAGCTCACACTACAGTCAAGGTACATGTCCCTCCTGAGACTGAAATGAGACTCTTCAAATGAGACCCTTGACTAAATGAGACTGAAACGAGATCATCCATCTACAAAAGTTAATTAAATCACAACAAACAATTAAGACAGGTGTGAAAATCACCGTAAATGAGAATCAAATCACATGGTAACACCAGACTACACAGCACACTCTCTTCAGCATGGTGAGGAACTGCTTGGTCAGGCCATGCATGGCAGCCTCTTGTAAAAGCCATGGAATCTGTGTCCCTTTATTTGTTCTCCATTAGAAGTACTTTCCAAATCAAATTATGTGACAGTTTTGTGGGAGGGGAAGAACCATGGGGAATGAACCCCAGAGGATATACAAATTGTTCTTCATTCCCATCCATTTTCAATAATTTATATTTCCTAACACGAAAAAAATTACAGCATTGGTTAATAAAAAATAAAGCAAGTAAGCATGTAAAAAAAAGCTGCAACCACACAGAGAGAGTAAGGAAGGTAACCAGCAAATTGGGAGCAGCATCTCATTGCCCATTACTTATTTCTGGCACAAGAATCATCTTGCTACATGCAGTTTCTGCACTCTGCTTAAGGAATTTGTCCCTGAGTTTTAGAGCTTCAAGGAACCTAATGCCTATCCCTCACTCAACCTCTCTTGGTTTCCTACTCCTTCCTTTCTCCATCATTCCCTTTTTTTATTCAGTTGTCTTCTCTCCATAAACTAACTTAGATTCCCAATATTTTCTTCTCCCCTCAGTACCCCACACCCATACAACCCGACTGCATGTCTGCACCTGTTTTCACTGTATTTTCCTAACAATCCTCCATCTTTGGGTCACATTCCCCTCCATTACATAAACACATGCTTTTTGCAAAAAAAACCCAAAACCTTCAGGCCTTAAGATAACTTTTCTTCCCAGCTCCTCAGCAGGGAAGATGGCATAGATGCACTACACATAGAGCAATAGTTCCTACTTTAAGTGCTGTCAGTACAATTCAGCCCTTTCAAATCAAATCAGCCAGGCTACAGCTCATTTGACATATTAAAGATCACCTCCATACACTTTCAACTGATTCTTCACATCTGAGAAGCATATTAACTTATAACAGCAGGAGTATGCTGGGAACATTCTGGAATTATTAGCTCCATGAATACAGGACACACACAGGTACATGCTTGACAACAAATTTCTGAAAGGTAGGGGAATGCCAAATCAGCTCTGTTCAATGCCCTTCTAAGCCTGTCACCAGAAACCACTGCAGAAAAGTTATACAAAAAAATCAAAGAATTTAAAAAGAGGAAGATATACCCGCCCCCCAAACCACAGTCCTGTAAGCTTTCCTGTGTAAAACACAGAATAACTCCTGACAAGAAAAGGCTGTAAGAGGGAAGATTATACCCCTAGGATTCCCAAACCCTAGCAGTCTTCCACTGCATAACCAACATGTAGCATAGAGCCACACAAAGATCCACAAGATGGGATAAAAATACTGTCAGCCAAGTACCTGAGTGACGGAATCAAATTCCCAGTCCACCCTCAACAAACAAAAGGATAGGGCAACATCTGGGATTTTTTCAGAAATACCAAACCAGAAGGAAGTGTAGGAATATGATGTGTTTTGATGCATGTTTGTGAGCTATAAAGATGTAGCTTTAAACTTGTGAAGTAGCACTATAAGTTCACAGCTGTACTTCACAGCTGTTGAAACCTCTCCCACAGAATGCAAATAAATATTTTATCAAAAATAAACAAGGAAAATGGCCTAAAGCAGATTTGTGTGCAGCAGGAGCCCATAGTTGAGGAAAGTGTCAATGTAAACTATTACCTTATGCTGCATGTTGTTCCAGGAATATTCTTAGCCTTGCAATTTATCTCTAAAAGTAACATTCTGAGTAATTCTGTATGAAACCACTTCTATCAGGAGCCAGAGCTCACTGGGACGAATCAAAGCACATCTAAAATCTCCAGTCTAGAAAAACTTCACAATACAACTTCACAATACAGACAGCTAATAGAGACACTAAGTAAATCTGAAGAATGTTTCATCCAGCATATTTTTACAGGGTTCACTAGCTGTCCCAATTCCACCACTCTGTGAAAACATGTATCCTGAGCAGAGTTATTGTCTTTACCTACATATGAACAACATGGAAACCCCAAACCAGTGGGATTTTTAGGACTGTGGCATTCATAGTTACACCCCAATCACATCCCCTGGTCTTTGTGTGAGTGTAAATACATGAATGTCATTATCCAGATAATGTCATTACCCGGGATAATAGCAAACTGGGTCTTTGAGAATTACAAGTCAGGAAATCTCCTTGAAAACAGCAACTCCATAAATCTACCAAAATGTATCCAAGATCTCATTAATAATAGCTTCTGAAAGTCATCTCAAACACAGTGAGCATTGTGGGCTTGATGCACACACAGCTAATACAATGAGAAACTGATCTTTATTTATTTCCATGTATTGTCCTATGTTTCAGTGGATCTCTGGCTTGCATGCTTTGTAAATGCCTAAAATTAGGCAACAGATCAACAACGTTTTAGCTACAAGTAACAGTTCTAACATAGTAAATTGAATCTAAATTTATTGATATTTCATTTTTTTTTTAAATCCCAAATTTTGATGGCAGGCAACTAGAATCTAGCATTCAGCCATGATCACCCATCCGTCCTTCTGTTGAGAGCCCCTTCCCTGGAGTAAACACACGTCGTTTGCTGACCACCCAGTTCTTAAAAGATTTTGATACTGAATCAGGATCTAGAAAACATAGCTGCAGAGCCGATGCTTTCCCCTTGGAATAGGCATGGTTGCAAATTTAGACAACACCCTACCACAGACAAAGGCTGGGCGGGAGGAGGGGTCTCCGGCAGGTCAAGAGGTAGCAGGTTTATCAGGAAAGGTCTGGGGAGGCTACGAGAAGACTTCGGGCAGGGACTGGCAGAAAGCTGCGTCGCCGAGCCCGGGGGAGAGGAGACGGAGAGAGAGGCACTAGGGACAGACGACACAAAAGCGCTGCGAGGAGGCGACGCCGTGCGGGAGGAGCAAGGAATGGACCAGGAGATCTGGAGAGCGGAGCCAGGATCCGCGGGCCGGGTGGGACACGAGCAGGAGTCTCCCGAGGCAGGGGCAGCGCGCTGCCTCCCCGCCGGGCCCCGGCCGCCCCCGGCCTCCCGCCGGGGCAGCCTCGCACCCGCCGCGGTGCCTCGGCCGCTCCCCAGCCCGGGGCCACCTCGCAGGCCTCGCTACCCGCTCCAGGCTGGCCCAGCCCGGGCGGGAGCCCCAGGCTCCGGACACGCCGCCGGCCCCAGGCCGCGACCGCGGCGCCCCACGCCGGCCGGGCCGCGCCGGGGCTGCCGCAGCGGCGGCCGGAGAGGCGCATCTGCCTCGGGCCGCGGCCCCCCCCGAGCGCTGCCCCTCGCCCCGCCGCGCCTACCCGCAGCCCTCATCGCCCGCCGGCCGTCTCCTCCTCTCCGAACCGACCCCGAGGCCCCTGCCGCTCCCTCCGCCCCGCTAAGCCGCTTACGGGGCGGCAGCCGCCGCCTCGCCCGGCCGACGCAGGTACCTGGCTCCAAGGTGCACAGCAGGCGCGGCGCGGTCCGGGAGATGCAGCTGCGCTTCTTGAGCACATTGCTGAGGATGGTGCCCACGCCGCCGCCCGAGCTCTGTCGCTTCAGGCATCGCCCCCCGCGCCGCAGCGAGCCCGTGAGCCTGTCCTGCCGCATGGTGCCCGGGGCTCACCCTAGGGCGGTGGGGTGGGGGACATGGCGTGCGGGGACCCGCACTGCAGACGGCGAAGTCCGAGTGTCGGAGAGAAGAGGGAGGACAAGGAGAAGAGAAAGACAAAAAGGGGAAAAAAAAAAAAAAAAAAAAGCTGTTCCCGCCCACAATCCTAGCATCACTGCCTGAATAAACCAGCAGCCTCTCCTCCTCCTCCTCCAGCACCACCTGGAATGCAGCGGGCGAGGGGAGCAGCAGCTCTGGTTAGAAATAAAGGGAGCCCCGGCGGCAGTCAGTGGTGGGGCTCAGCTGTGCCAAAGAGCTTCAGGACAGCAGCACAACCCCCGGGCTGCACGGAGACCACCCGACACGGGCAATGCGGACACGGCGCGCTTGACGCCGCTAACAGGCGGCAATACTGACTTTTCTTCCGAGAATGAAACGAGCTAAATATCCACCAAAGAGTCTTCTCATGTGGTACCGGGGCCCACAGCTGGACATATATAGATAGTCCTGCTGCCTTTTTCAAAAAGCTGTCCTGAGAAGGAGTCCGACTAGAGCTATCAGACCATGGAGCAGGGGGAGAGCAAAGAGTTTAACAGTGTGTCAGTGCTAGGGCAGGCTGGGGTCCTACTCAGTGACAGCCCAGCAGCAGCATAAGCAAGCATGCTGCACAGTTTCTGTTTTTCACTCACCAGCAAAGAGACCCTAAACATCCTCAGCTAAAATAACAGCCTTTTCTATGAATTACATTGCAACTGCACTTACAAGTAATATGCCACGCACTAAGGAGTTAAAAGAAGCACTTTATTAGATGCATTTTCCAGTGCTATCTGGCTTAAAAGCATCTTAAAAGGGTTTCAGAGATTCTCAAACTAGTGGTTTGATTGACAAGAAAGAAAAGCATTTGAAATAATGATAGCTTTTATAACCTACACCACTCAGCATTTTTGTGGAAGGAGAGCAGATTTATCTCATCACATTAGTCAGGCTCAAAGGCCAAAGTACCAGAAGTCTCAGTCAACCTGCCAACAACTGTAGCTTTGAAACATTTTGCTCCTTTATTAAAAAGTTGTTCCTCAGTCAAATTATGAAGAGAGAAAACTGGCAATGGATAAGCAGTAATGCTAATTATATAAAAGACACACAATATAAAACACAGAATCAAGCCTTTTTAAAAAAATCAGTTGTAACTATTTTTAGAAGTCACTGTTAAGCTTTCAGAGAAGCATGATTTTGATCATGCCTCTTTAAATATCTGCTTGGGTTTTGGAGAAAAGTCACTACATTTGAGCTGTTAGCTTGCACTCTGAATAGATAATTAAGTCTGTGTGTCGGTGGTTCTTTTTTTAACAAAGGTGACACTTTCCTGCTGATGTAGATGATGCAAATCACTTTATTTCAGTGCCAGCTGGAGATGATGATTTAGTGGTTAAAGCATCAAATTTGAAATCAGTCTCCCTAGGTGTACAGATTGTACCAATGGGACTATAACAGCAACATTTAAATACAGAAATAGCTGTATTATCTCTGTAATATTATTCTCCTCTTAGTTGAGCACCTTTTGCAAATAGCACCTCATCACTCTTGGATCACTTCAAGACTGACTAATCCAACACCACATGGTGTTGCCCAAAGTCTTGGAAGCCATAACCAAAGTTTCAGAAACTACTCATTATCCAGACAGTAGAATCAGTCATTGCACTAAACTGCATTACCTCCATTTTTTAAACAATTAGAAATTAGGTCTAAGAAAGACATCAATATTTAGCTGATGAAGATAACCAGCTCTCAAAATGAGAATTCAGTATCCCCATTATTGCTATTTCTCCTACTTGTCATCTTGCCTCTACAAGAAAACTGGAAACAATCAGGACAATCATACTGTGACTGGGCACACAGATACTTCCAAGCATACCATTACTGAGCTTTCCCACATACCATCCAATTAATACAATGTTATTCTGAAGGAAAAAAATCCAAAAATCGAACTTCAGGAGTTGAAGAAGCCAAGCCATACTAATAGGTTTGATGACTCACTGGATCATTAGTACTAATGGATTTTAGATGCAGGGATAAGCCTTCCATTAAGCATACATATACATGTCTTCAGGGCTAGAACCTAGCTTCTAGAAAAGTGGATGGCATTGAATTTTAATCACTGATCAGGCAAAGCCTCTAATCTGCCTGTGGCAAGACATGTCGACTATCCTGAATCTAGTTTGATGCACCAGTGCATGGAAGTCTGGTCATGTCCACAAGCCCTCATCTGCATTTACTGACAAGACAGATGACATTCAGAAAGGATTTTGAGGGAAAAAAAAAAAATCAAAACGTTTGGCTAGGCAAGATATTTCAGCTCCAGTATTTTGTAATAATCAACTTGAGACTTCACTTTTTTTCCTCCCTCTGTAGTTCATGTATTCCCTCTGACACAACAGAGTCACTTACTGAAAAACCTTACCTCCTCATTTGGTACCTCTTTACAATCTTACCACCATCTGCTACACATGCCATTTTAAGGCCAGAATTAAGAATACTGTGAGTATTCTTGTTCCTTTGTTACCATCAAACTTAGGACGGTCAGTCCCAAGATCAACACCAGGTTTTGATCAACTCCATTTACCTTAAATCTGACCATTCTTTAGCCCATTTGTGTCTGCACTGGGACAATGAGGTAAAACACAGGCTGCCAGAAAGGGACAATGAGTACAAATAGATGGGGCAGCGACTGGAACAGAAGGACAGGCAGCAGAAATGGGGCCACAGCGCAATCTACTTTTAAAGAATATATTTGTTTGCATGGAGCTTTAACTGCCCAAGCCCAAGATTACTAGAAGGCACAATTCACCACTTCTCTTCTGATGTGTGCTAAGAAGACCCAGTGTAATTAGAAGTCTAAAAATGGTAAGATATCTTCAGCTGGGTCACTGTATTTCATGAACTCTATATCCTCCCCTTTATTTCACAGAAAATTGTAGAGACCTCTCTTAATTCTGATTTGCATCACAACATCCCAGTAAAACAGTCAAAGTCTGGGAAGAAAGCTTATTTGCCACAATTCTAAACACCAGTGTAAGCAAAAATACTTAAAATAACATGTGCCCATGAAAAATTAGAGTAAATATATTGTATGATAATACTGTAATATGATTTTCCAAGAGGATTTTGGAAATTACACTTAAACAGCAGCACTACAGCAGCTGATGATACAGCAAATATCAGAAAGAAATATATATCAATAGGATGAGGGGGAAAAATGAATTGCAACCACAAGGGAAAACTTGTTATATTGACCAAATCATAGGGTCACTGTCTGCTAAGCCCCGGAGTTCAATATACTACTTTAAAGAGCCAAAAAAATATATTACCACAGGGTTTCAAATAGCTCTACAGAAGTTAGCAAATAAACCAACATATATTTTGACATGTATTGTAATTCACCATGAGGATCAAAAGAAAAAAATACTTCACTTTCAAATGACAGGAAACAAGAGAAAAAAAATGGAATGAAATATGTCCACATTAGAAACAAGAAAAGGTAAGCCAGTCTGAGATTCTCCCAGAAGGAAAAACTTTTTTAAATACATTTAGCCCATTAAACCATCTCCACCACTAGAGCACCAAATTCCTATCCTACCCAGTTCTATGCATATTCTATTATTAAACATCCCCTCTGATAAAACAGCCCTGCTTCCTTCTGCTTGATCCTAAAAGCATAAAACCAAGAACAACCCACCTGAAGTTTCACACTCCTCCAGCGCACAAGATGGAGCCACCTCTGACAGCTTGAAAAGAGGCCTCTGGCTTGTTGGGTCCTTGATACCACAGGGGCACAAGTGGCCCCTGGTATGGATGTGCTACCTCAGAGTGCAGGGAGTGCATGCTGTGATCCACCAGCTACCTGCAACTACCATGTGGACCACCAAGCACAGAGCCTTTGGCACTGTTTAGTGTATCTGCATCACTGTTGCAGGAGCACCTAACAAGGGAGCTTATGGAGAGATTTGTGTTATGCAGAAGGAGAAATGTGATTATGGACTAACAGATTCAGTTCTGCCATCAAGCTGGTTTCTGTTGCCAGACAAATAATCTGGGGCTGTCTTTACTGCACAAAGGATCCAGAAAAAATACAAAACCAAAATTTTGCTACTGTATTTGTGCCTAGAGAAGGTTAATTCTACACACTTGTTGAAAGCAGGGCTCAGGAAAATGGTGCAGTGTGTTCACACAGTCTCATCAACACAGCTGTAATATTTTAAACCTTTTCATTGCATTAGTCATCATTTGTATGACTTTGTACACAAATATCACAAAAGAGGTCAAGACCTCGCTGTGTCCTATATTAGATATCACAGACAAAAGCTGCAGAGCCAATCCTTGTCTACAAAGGTGTTCAGCACAAATATAAACTATACAATGCACAGGAAATAACATCTATGATTTCCAGGAACAGAGAACAAAATTTATATGATTTAGTCTATGGAAGCATGCAGCTAGTCAAATGTTTCCTCCTCCTTTACACTTCAGGCACATAACCTTATTACTTATTTCCCCCTTCCAAAACTGACAGCATGGTAATTACACTTTAATACAGCCTTCTTTTTAAGGAAGCCCTAAAACAGCACACTTCCTCTTGGTAAGCTTATGACAGAGGAGCTGGGGAATTCTCTTGTTTATAGGTAAGAGATCTGAAAAAGAATATTGCTTGCATGTTGTTTAGCCATATCTATTGAGGAGTAATTTAGAGACAATCATTACAATAGTACTGCTTAGTATGGTATATATCTTTCAACAGGAAATTAATCTACAAGTCTGTAACATGTAAGATGCTCACAACTGCATATACACTACATGATCCTTCAGCCATCACAATCAGGATTCAGCCACGAGATTGCAGCTGAAGATTCTTTGTTATGATCTTTAGTTGTAGGATTTGGGGTTTTTTTACCTAATTCTCCCCTTTTCCTCCTGCACACATTATCCACTCCTCCCTTCTGTACTACACACTTGCATACACTAGGACAGGATTGATGAGAGCAGAGAAAAAAGTCCCCTCAATAGAGCTAGCATCCCCTGCCCACAAGTATAGGTTATAATGTATTCTTTGGGAATGATGGACAGTTATATCTAGTAAGTGTACTTTCAAGTTGAATAATGTTCATAGTCATATTGCTTCTTGAAATTTTTTGGCAGATACACCCTGAGAAGTATGCCAGAGTTTTTCAGCATTAATGAAAGCACTTGAAAATATAATACATCACAAATCAATTGTGAAAGCAGTTTACAGGCACAACGGCATGGAGTTGCAATGACCAGTTTCCCATCTAGGGAGGTACCACATTCCTAGGCGGTGAATCAGTGCAGGTAAGGCTGACTGCAGTCCCTCAATCCCTTGGTTGTTCATAGAGCAACACAAGATGCTTATGCAATTGGATCATGTAGATGAGCACATGAAAGCCTTCAAAAGCATTGCAGGTTGGTAAAACAGACATACAGATGTGCCTGTAATCCCCCTGAACCTACTCATAACCTCTTTCCATTTGTAGATACATAACTGTGCAAATGAATGAGGGACATGCAGAAAGACTTAACATCTGTATAGTACCAGAGCTACCGGCAGCAACAGCAGATCTCCATAAACCCATCTCCCAGATCTGTACTTGATCCAGTAGAGCAAAAAGCTCCTGTTTTCCCCGAGTTCTTCAAAAAACCCCTCAGCAGTAAGCCAGACGATTTTCTTAAACCTGTCTACAACATAATCACATCAAACTAACACTGAATATATTAATATTCAAATGCTTTACTTCACAAATTATTAACTCTCCTATGTCACCATCTCTCACCACTATTAATAAGCTTGTATTCTGTAGTGTCTGGAGTTCCTAAGTCAAATTAGTTTTGAGAATAGAAGAATTTAAATTTACTGATAATTCAGCAACCCTGAGCACACAAGTGACAACAACTAATGCCAATGGGCTGACTACAAAGGGTGGCTTATTTCACTGCAGGCCCATTATTGGGAATGGACTAATCCCAGAGCTTAAAAGGAGAGAATTGAAAGAATTCCAAAAAAAGTAGAAACTGACTCATGTTTTTTAAACATCATGCAGCACAGATCACAGGCAGCTCAAATATTTCAGAAAAAAACTGAAAACCTTACTGACATTACAAAATGTAATGTGATGTGGAAACTTGTAACATATGGTTCAATTGCTACACTGAAAGAACAAGGCAGAGATTTAACTCAGAACTACCTATGTGGGAAACAAAAAGGAGCTCAGACTAATTTTGCTTAATCACAAAACAGCAGTTAGTTCACCTTATTATGCCAGTAATAGAGGACAACAAACTTACACAACTGAGAATGCCTAATATACTCTTAAAGCTATCTGTATTCACTGCAGTGCCTGTAAATCCTAATTCTGGGCTCCAGCACTGTTGCTACAGGTACTGCACAAGTAAAGCAAAACCTCAGACTGCCTGCTTAAAAAAAAAAAAATTAAAAAAAAAAAAAGTGAAAACACATAAAACACATTAGCAGACCGAGAAGTACAGGTCGACAGCCAGATGATATTGAAAAGCATCGTGGACAGTATCCTTAATATAAGAGCTGCTGTTGTTTCTGTGGCCTTCATGGCAGAGATGAGCTCCAAGGGACACACCATGAACACATAAGGTCAATGAGAGTGCTAAGAGATTAGGTTTAATCATCAACATGTTCAATATGGTGAAACATCTAGAAGAAAATGTCAGCATGAGGGGAAATTGAAAACATACTTGTTTTAAAACACATATGGGATGGAGGTAGGAGGCAGGAGCCAAGCTTGTATACTAAGTAAGAAATTATAAGGATGAGAAAAAAGTAGGTTGTGAAGAGTTTTGGATATGAAAGCAACAAGAGCAAGACAGACTAGATCTACAATGACCATGAGAAAAGCACACACACTAGCATTCATGAAAACATATGTACAAACACTGAAACAGGTGATTAATCTAATGTTGAAGTCCACTTTATGTTTAATTCTTTGTTCATATATATGTTGTCTTCCAAAAGCAGGAAAGTACACCCAACAAAAAAAGAAGCTTGCAGAAGCTTCCAAATGCTATGTTCCACACGTTTCTAACAAGCTCTTAATAAGAGAAAAATGATAGATAAGTGGATAGATATCTCCATGTTGTAAAATTGGCTGTGTGTCTGTAATTCAACAGTATCTAGGCTTCTTATTATATATATATTTTAACTTGGTTCAAATGCATAAATAAACTCTGAAGTTGTAATTGCCACTTGAGGAACAGTGGTGAAGAAAATAAAAGGAGGAGGAGAATCACGTGCCAACTACAGCAGTAAAGCTGTAGTAGATAGCTGTATCTCATGAACAAGCTAAAAGATGTGTCATGCAAGCACTGTTAAAGTAACAATATATTTTAACTGCTGCAGTAACCAGCAGCATAAAGTCTAGAGTTAACAACTGGAATAAAAGTCATAGCAATGCTTACATGGTTGATAAAATATAGAGAGAACACCTTTTAAATGAAATACAAAGTAATGAATCGAAGTGAGGTTTCGGAGAGCAAATGACCTTCTTTTGCCAAAGAAATTATTTGTATCTACAAAAGAAATTCAAATTATTATTTTGGTAAGGCATATATTAAGAAGGAAAATTGTTGAAGATGCCTATGCAATAAAAAAAAAATTGCTGAAAAGTATGATCATAAAAGTTAAGAAATGTTTCCTAACCTTGCTAAAGAATATGAAGTAAATGCGTATCTTGGCCAGTACTCACACTCCAGAATCCTGCTTAAATGCTACATGGTAGTTTAAAAAAATAAGTCACTAACTCAGCAGAAAAACTAATGCAAGACATGAAAAAAAGAATTCTGACAGGTATGATTTGTAGTTATGATTTAGATAATATTGCAGAAAAATGGAGGTCATAGCAGGTTCCAGATCTAAAACTGAACTTCTCTTCCTTTATTAGAATCTGATTATTTACTTAGCACCTAGCATACAAACTGAATTTTACAGTGTGAATCACCAGCTTCATTGATCTGAACTGCTATTTCAGAAACAGCAGGATTTTTTATCTGCCCAGCATAAAGAAAAAAAGCAAAATGATCCTATATCCCCAAGACTAGATTTATCCACAAATAGAACACTTGGAAGGATTTTAGATTAAAAATTAATTGCCAAAGTAAAAAAAAAAAATTAATAATGGCAAAATATCTTTGCTTTGGGCCAGGAATTATTATGGAAACGGACCACATTTATACATAAAAGTTTTTATACAGTGACTCATACTTCTTTGCAGTAATGCTAAGGACATGCAGCAAAGACAGGTTCAGCCCATGGAAGGCTTTCATTAGACATGTAGCAAAGAGCCAGTCTGTCCTGCACTGCCCAAGGATAAGAGTCCAGCTTCCAGCACAGATCCTCTCTCCCAGTACACATGGCCTTCACAGGAACAGAAAATGACCCTTTCTGGAGCTGGGGAGGGGAATGGTGCTGACTCCTGGAGAAGTTCATATAAGCATCATAGAACTCTTGGAACCACAAACCTTGATCAGTCAATAGCAAGGCCTACACAACCACTCCAGTTTTTTGATCATGTATGGCTTGGTTCCCATTTGTAGATGCTACTAGTTCCATAAAGTTTTGCATGTATGTGAAGCTATTGCAACCCCAAGTCCTCCAGACCATCTAATTCTCTTCATCTCCCAAGTGGGCCGTAGCTTCACAGAGCATATTCTCCAAGTGTTGGAAACAGAAGCAGGTAGCAAAGCAAAAGAACCTTGAACCACCACCTCCACTTTCTGAAAAAAATACACACATTATTCATTTAAGCAAGTTTGACACAGAGTTTTTTTAATGAAGTTTGTGAGATGAAGAGGAGTTATCAGTTCCAACAAAATTACTACTCAAAGATTCTAGACTCAACAGCTAAATGACAAAACTTCATAACTTACTCTTACAGGGCAAGTTTATTGAATTGGATGTGTTTAGGATTAATCAAAGGCTCAATTAGTACTGAAGCCTAGAGCCATTAAAATTGATTTTGAGCATGTTCACCACCACACAAGCATGAGTTTTTGGCTAACAGCAATCACTACTGCATAGCTCAGGACAACTCACATCATTTCTTTAAACATGTGCTTCTTCTACCAGCCTTCAAGTAGTCTTGTCTCTTTAAGTTTGTTTTGCGAAGAGTCCCATACCATCTATTTGTCCAGTGATATCTAGTTTGTCCAGCTCAATAGGTACCCAACTTCTAGACATCTCTAGATATTACTATAAATATCAGTAATACTTAGCTCTTCAGATTAATATACATTTAAAAAAAAATATCTGTACATTGATTACCTCCCCACTCTGACTTCCTTTAGTTTCACTATATAATTATTTTTCCTTCAGGATCTAAGGTCCAATAGCTATTTCTGTCCATGAGCATTGGATAAGACTACAAATTAGCAATAACATGTTGGGAAAAACCCCCAAAACCCAAACAAACAACGAAAACCACACAAACACACACACAAAAAATGTTATCTATTAATGATGCCTAATCCAGCCCAAGAACCAAAAACTGTTCATGGTCTGTATTTGGCCATATGTATTGCATGGATGGCAAGGAAAACATGTTGATCAGAACCAGGTTTTGTGATTTTTAGGAAGTTACCAATAATTTATAGGGAACTAAATTTAGAAGCTGTTTCACTGCTGACAAAACATAGCAAGAATGTTCCAAATTTTACTAAGAAAAAGATAAATGATAGGCTTGTAAGTAAGACGATCTAATGTAGAGATGGAACATAGACTTGACTTCTCTGGCAAATTTCAAGGGTATGTGAGGAGCACTCATTTACTGCTCAGTAAATCAGATTCAGGTTATTAACAGCTTCAAGGAGAAAAACATTTTAAAAATCTGAGATTCACATTTAACTCTTCCTTCAGAGCTGCTCCAGTGCAGAATTATAAGCAGGACTATTGATCCAAACAGACTAAGTTCCATAGCCCACTCTTCTAGCATCTTGTTTTTAAACACCAAGCTATCTCAAAGCTGCAGAAACATAGCTGCTGGCACTGCCTGATGCTCCATAAATCAGTCTATTCCTAGCACTAATTATCCCAAGCAGCTGTTATCCTCCATTTGATCTTCAGTATCCAGGAAATCTTTTCTTCAAAGGCTAATGCGACCAAAGAATATTTAGCATGTACCACTTGGAGATAAAATGCATCTGTGTTACTTAACGGCAATAGACTCTGTTGGGTATTTTCACTGAAGCCCCATTAACCCTCCTATAAGTACACAATGTTTGGGCTTGGTTTTTTGGTTGTGGTTTTTTTTGGGGTTTTTTTTTTTTTTTTTTTTTTTTTTTTTTTTTTTTTTTTAAGAAAAGAGCATTTCAGTAGGGAAAAGAACAGCATTGTTTCTTGTACAGAACTGTAACCCCCAGGAGAATAAAAGAAAAGCAGTGCCCAGTTAGACAAGTGTGAAAGACTAGGCATACAATCTAAAATAACTTTTTCTTTCAGGCTGCTTCCACATCCAAAAGCTTGTCAGAAAAAGATAAGAGACTGAAATTATATGATATTACAGTTATGCAGCTCACACAGCCACCCCTGCTGTGAGCTTATACACACAAACCCTTAAATCTTGATTGTCCATTTGCCACAGATGCTGTCACTACCTGCAGGTATTGGAGCAGATCTACCATCAGTTCAGAACTGTAAAGATTTGTGAAATATGAATGTACTCAGGAGCATTTCTCACATATCACTGCTTCCCATGTGGCCTTCGGCACCACTGGTTGTGGAGCCAGCTTCCTTGCAAATTGCCAGTTGGTGCAATGAACTCCTAGGTTATAGCCTGGATGCTGATAATGCCTTGCAGCAAAGTACACAAACACTTTAGCACACAGGCATGCAGGCTGAGCCCTTTGCTCAGCTGAGCCCTGCACCCCACTCCTGCCCCCATGGCCAACACTTACCCTGCCCCAGGGCAGACATGCAGCTTCTGGGCTGCAGCAGGATGAGCTGTTCCACACTCTTCCTGAACCTATGTGGAAATCGGCACTTCATCTCATTTAATCACAATAATCCCTGGGTGACTAAATAAAACTTTTCCAGTTTTTCAGGGAACTATTGGACTAACAAAACTTTACTGTTGATCAGGTATCTATAGTAAAAATGCAGCGATCCTCAGATGTTGGAAAGAAATTGTGATGACTGGCTCCAGATCAGAAGGCTGAAGGATAGCTTTATTAAAACTACACTATATTACATTAATATACTACTTAAAGAGATACTATACTATTCTACATACTTACTTCTTACTTACCTAACTATTAAACAAACTCCTGACTCTCTCTGCTTGAGAGTCTGACACAGTTGGATTCAATTGGTCCATGAATCCAAACAACCTTCACCAGAATCCAATCAAGCAATCACTTCAGGTAAACAATCTCCATACCAAATTTCACAGGGAAAACAAAGGAGCAGGGATAAAGATTGTTTTCTTCTCTCTGTGCTTCTCCTGAGAGACAGAATTATGTCTTTCTGTCCAGATAATGTGAATGTCACAGGTATCCATCTGAATAGCTGCAAAAAAACAGAGGGAAGAGCAGTGCCTGCCAGTTATTTCTACTGTCATGACTGACTGACAGGGACTGTAGACAGTGAACAGGCTGTTCTAACTGCGTTGTCTCCAAACAACAGCATCCTTCCTCCAGCACACCTCCTCAATTTGAGCTAATCAAATCCCACCTTACAAAGTCACTGCAGTATCAGAGAAATAAGAGATCACTGGTTTGAGAACCGCTTTTTACAAATTAGTATAGTATAGAAAAGGCAAATTAGTATAGAAATACTACAAGTATTGCTTGATAAGTAATCCAAAAAGCTGCACACACAATAATCTGTTGCATTAATCCCTATTTCTATTACTAAGGAAGTATTTTATATAACAAGCACTCTCTAATACATCAACTTCTCATGGCACAGCTGTTATGAAAAGTGTAATTCAGTGGAGTCAAAATTCTACATGCATTACAAAGCTAATCCTGTGAGGTTAGCTGTGACTTTGCAACAGGAAGAGGATTACTGTTATACAGAAAACTATGAAGCAGCTAAGCAGTCAGCCTCCAAGTTTGCATACCCAAAATAAACACAACCTCTGGTGTAGCACTAACTCAACCAATTTCATTGTTGTCACAGCTGCTAGTACATTGACAAAGGATAGTTAAAACATCCTACACCAAATGCTGCAGGACAAGAATTTGATTGTGACTCTGTGATCTGTACATCCCTATACTGAACAATCTGCATTTTCTGTTGTGAACTGGGCCTAGATTAAGCAGACAGATTATTGCTTACAGAATGATTTACTGAATTTACTGTTCAGTTCCATGATATACAATGAAATATTTATTCTGCAAAATATTTTTCTATGTTGTAACCCCATCCAGCTGTTACTATCCCATCAAGTTTCTATATGATTAAAAAAATACTGCTAAACATTTATTAGGGAGGAAGGGAGAACGGGAGGGAGGAAAGAAAGAGAACAATTTGTAGTTAATCAGTGGCTGATTCTCTCACCACCTCAGGTGGCCACTGCAGGGTGTAGAGTCTGAGGCCAACTACAGGACACACCTACACAACACACTTCAGACAGGCCAATTTAGCCCCACTACACCTTCACCCCAGATGTCTGCCATCTCCCAGGGCAAGCATTCAAAGTGGGATGAGATGGAAGGCTGCAGGAGTGTGGCTATTCATTTCACAGGGCCCATAGCTTATACAGAAGTGGGACACCACAGCTGGTAGACCAGGGTCTCCCAGGTCTCACCACACTCTGTGGGTGAAGGGTATGTCTCAGAGCAGCCACCTGTTTCTGTGTGAAGCACATTTGGGGCCAAGTTTGCTCAACAGGCAGAAGTGAACAGGCAACTGAAGGCTTTCTCTTCTCAGAGGCTGAGGTCAGCTGCTCATTTTGCTCAGCTTCCACCTAGCTCTGAACCCCTGGTGTCTCCCTTTCTAAGGAAAATCTCACACCTCCAGACACAGAAGCTGGCTGAACTCGAAAATGACTGGCAGCAGTGAGCCAGAAGGCAATACCTTCCTCAAGGACATAATAATCTCTTAGCAGGCTCCACACTGTACCCAGGAATTTACCAGCAGCAGAGAATGCAGCCAATTCCCTAACAACAGTAGCAGTAGAATGACACTTAAAAGAAAAAAGTGCCAGTCAGGTGTAGTCTTTTCCCCTGTGCTGATACCGAGCACAGCCCAGAGACACTTGAAACAGACTCACAGGGCTTTTAACAAAGGCAATCCTACCTCTGTCTCCTGATACTAGTCAAAGCAGCCACCAAGAGAGTTTGCTTAGTTAAATCCTGAAGAATGTAGCTGAAGAAGCCCATGATAAAAGCCATTTTCAAGAATTGCTCAAATTTTAGCCAATTATGAGATGGTATTTGTTCTGAGGAAGCTGGGAGGTCCTTTTGGTAGACATAAAACACTTCAGTGGTGAGAGTTAGGGACAAAGTAGTTAGGAAAGTATCTGACACAGAAAAGAAAGGATTCATATAAGTAAGGAAGTAAGGATTCATTACCCTACAGACTCAGAAGGAAAACATATGGCTTAGGAATGCATGTGGGCTCCTCAGCTCCCTAACCAGCCTGGCAATCCCAGTGCTAAGCAGCCAGGGAGCGAGCTGCAGAGATTGCTTGCTGAATGTTCCCAGGAGGATCTCTGTAATACAGTTGGTTAAAACCACTTTAATGGAAAGGTCTAACATAAAATATCAGTTTGTGGAAAGCAAAGTCCTTCACAGCAAAATGTCATCTTTGATGAAAATAGATTTCCAAATGCTAAAAGCATGATTTTGACTCTTTTTAGGATTAAACAACTTATAATCTTACTTGAAAATAGCTCATTACATAATATGAAATGAAAAAGGCATCTGAACAAAGCATTTTAGTTTGAAATGCAAACTTTCAGAATTTTGCTTCATAAGCAATTGACTCTTGTGAGTGGGTGTTTTATTTCATGCTGGAACAAGATATTTTAGTTTCTGTATCCTTAAAGTAGAATTTCCCTCATAAGTGAGGATTCCGTGTTCTGTAACACTCCAAGCACTTAGTTCTTGCCACATTTTGAATCTGATATTCTGCAGTGACACAGACCACAAGAATTCTCAGTTGATATATGACCAAATTAGACAGCAAATCCAGCCTCTTTCTTTCAAGGAAAAATGAAAGAAAAAAATTATCTTTTCAACACCAGAAAAGTAAAGAAACATTACTTCACCTTAGGAGTTAAGAAACTGAAATTAGCCTCAAGTGGCCTCTGAGAGATATCAAATCTGCACAATCACACAATTTGCCAGGTTTGTAAGGCAACTGACTGCACAGTTTGCCAGTTTAGAATTTATATTACAGCTTTGTTTTTACAGTCAGTTTAAGTATTTTTAATTAGCCTGGCAAGGGCTTCTGTTGACTCACACACCAGTCAGCATTCTGGGGCTAGCACAGATCATCCTGTAGAGGTGTCTGGAGACAGTGCCGTGGGGTGGTTTCTCCCCATAGGGCTTACCAATGCTACTGCTTGTCAAGACATCAAAATTCATTATTTGCAAAATCACACTCTGTGTTCACATCCCATTAGCAGCACAATTACACTTTAAATCTGGGTACTACATTGCTAGTTCTCCGGAAGAATATCCTATGAGAAGGATGGGACACAGTACTATACCAGAACTTTACTGATGTGCTGCTCTGTTAAAATACTCCCCAAGTCCCAGCATCCCAGCTGTGCTGCTCAAAGACCAGTTCCAAGATGATATTCTCATCAGAAGAAAGTAACCATGAAATTCATTGCCTAAAAACTCCTTGGGATTATTCTGTTAGTGATTAGCTGTCAGTCTGCATTCCACAGAGCTGTTACTGTGTTTGACAACTCTCAAACTCTCCCCTAGTCTACCTAATATACTCAAAATACACAATCTAATTTATATTAGCAAATACTAAACATGACACACCTACTTATTGAAACATATCTTAGTGCCCTGATGCACAGCAATGAAGGCTGCAGGAGGTTTGCAGTCCTTCTCCTCCAAGCCTAATGTTAAAAGAAAAGTAATCCTTCTCAGCCCAGGCTCCAATTGCAATTGAATAAGCTTTCAGATTTTCCAGAATCTTTGCTGGCTGAAGCTGAATGAAGTATGCTAGACAAATTGCATTTAATATTATATTCATTGCTATAGGTGGCTCTTTTGAATGGCTCTTCAGTAATATTTTCCAAAGTTACACAATTTATAAATAATTCTGGCTAACAGTGAACAAGTCAGTTAAGATCAAACTTAGATCTAAAGCCATTTTGCCTTGTGCATGCCCATCCCAAGGGACCAGCAGGTGAACTTCACCATCCAGATCAAAAGAACTGCTGCCCAGTGCAGCTGACAGACCACACAGCTACCATCCCCACTGAGCCAAGCTCCAGCATCACTAAATACAGCTTCTCTCCTTTTCTAACTGCTCCATTACCTCCCTCTTGGCAAACCAGCACAGGACACAGAATGGATCAGAAAATTCTTGCTAACCAGTGCCCAGCCCATCTCCACTAAACTGCCATAGCAGCGATATTCACTGAGTAACTCAAGTCTTCATAAATAAATAAAAAAATTAAACCAGAGCAATTGGGGTGTTCCAGGTTAAAGCATATTTATACAACTGCAACAGTATATCAAACTACAGGGAAGTGACTGGGAAGAGACAGATGAGCCACAGGCAAAATTTGATATGCATGAATTATTACATATGTACATAAGTACTTGCCCCATGTTGCAAGACATCTGACCCAGAATGAAATCAATCGCCAAATCACAGAATACCAGATTGGAAGGGACCTCAAGGATCATCAATTTTTCTCAACAAAAGCATGATCTAGACAAGATGACCCAATATCCTGTCCAGCCAAATCTTAAAAGCATCCAACATTGAGGAATCCACCACTTTCCTGGGGAGATTATTTCAGTGGCTGATTGTTTTCATTATGAAAAAAATTTCCTCTCTTCCAAGAACCTTATCAAGTGCAAGTTCAATCAAATCAATACTACCTGTGTCCACATTATATTATGCTAAAGTTGTTCTTACACCTTTAACCAAACTTATCCTATGAACTAAAAACTGTGAATTTCTGGCTTGGTTTTGTAACCGTGTTGAGGGAAGAGGACAGATGGAGAAAATGGGCAAGTAGATAATTAGTACATGCAGGAAAAAGACAGGGAAGAACATCTGGAGGGGACCAAGGAATAACGTGAAGAAAACTCAAGGACAAGGAGTAATCTGGGTAGACACTGCAAGATAGACAACATGCAGGGATGGGGAAAATGGAACAGAGCTGAGAAATCCAGTATTTAAAGACTGGGTCATGTAAGAAGGAAATAAAGCATTTGGCAGGGAAAAAAATAAGATGGAACAGGACACAGAGCTGCAGTAGGACTGAAAGAAGGGAATGAGGAGACAAAGACCAGAAATTTAATCTAGATGTATGACTTTTGCATGTCTAAGTTACACTTCTCCAGGTACACATGGTAATGGGATCTTGCTCAGTTCTCTCCTAATAAATTCATGCAAATAACATCAGGCAATGCTTTCCCAGTTTCCTCTGAGTTCCACACCCTGTGAGAAAAGTTGATGCTATAGAGACAGTAACTCATTTTCAGAAACTGAGTAGACTTCACAGCCCAGCCTTCTATGAGAAAACTGTTCATGTGCAGGGAACATGCAGACGATAAATCTCTGCCCAGATGATGCCAGTTTATGCTGCCTTTCTGTCCAATTAACACTCTGAGGCATAACCCTCTGAATTTCTGTAGTTGGATTCCAAAACATTCAGTTCATTTAGTCAGGAGCTTCTGAATAACTTTGACAACCATGTGGGAATTAATGATGTCAGTTATATAGCTTTCTATATATAAAAAGCTATTTGTCACTGTTTTTCATCTATTTCACATAAGGAAACTAATATTTCCTTTGCGAGTAACATTTATTTGACAACCTGATGCTAAACCTTTTCATCCAACTCTTGACTGACCACATTTGTAAAGCACTTCCCTTCATGTTTAAGGAAAGTTGATGGCTTATCATTGTTATCAAAACCAGAGATACACCTCTAGCTCTGCACATGATAAAATATTCTGTCTCCCTCTACTGGCTCTGCGTTAAATCATACCAGAAAAACTAGAAAGTAAATGTTTATTGTTATCTTAGCAAATTCTATACAGAAGCAATGCTCAAATAACAGAAGATTAATACTTTAATCATAGTTTCTAAACAAGTATTACAAGAAAGAATATTAAGGATTTTTCTGGACACAGCATGAGGCCCATTTAAAGTTATTACAGGTACATAGCACCACCATAGCAACACAGCTATGATCAAGAAATTATTTATACAGTTGGGAATTTTTCTACTAAAATTATTTCTTCATTAAAAATACAAGAGAATATTAATGAACTTTCTGTTTCTGTAGCTTCAGCTTATTTTATATTGAATCAGATTTAAGCATTCCTGCTTGCTTCTAGCCAGACTGACTTACAATTAAGCTGGATCCTTTTACTTCTAAATAAATTATAGATAATACATGGTTTTGGTTTGGGTTGTTTGTTGGTTGACTTTTGGGTTTCTTTTAATTAAAACCAATCACAATTTGTGATTCAAGGAATTTATGGTTTGCAATTTGATCAGTCAAAACATATTTAGTAATGAAAGCAAGCTGTCACTATATAAAATACAAGAGATGTTTTTCACGTACTCTTTAGATGACAGCTGAAAAATCTCATTGTTTTTTACTGAATTCTGCTTTTCTCAAATGATATAATTAAGTGCATAAAGCACTCTACTTGTTTCTAATATGGACTTGAAATATTTCATAGTGCTTCCAGACAAACATATATCTTTTCTTACCCCAAATAAGTCAAAATCACAAGAGTATGAGAAACAAGTGCCATGTCTGCCATGAGGCCAACACTGTGATTTCTTTCTTACTAATTTTCTTCATTGGAGAATTTTATTTAAATTTGGGTTAAAAAAGCATTATTAAAATGAAACTCTTAATTCATATATCTTACAAACCAGAAGTACAGCACAGTGTACTGATTTTATTATATACTCTACAGAACAATCTATCATTCCTTTAACAGAGCATGAATATTCATGTGTCCAACCAAAACGTATTTCACTCTGCAGTGAATTTTATTTTCTATGGTAACACATTTTGTATGCAAAACAAGCATCACCTGCTAAGGACAAGGGTTGGCAGCGTAATGAGAAACACAGTAAGTTATGAAGCTGTCCCTGGCAACTGTTCCTCCACATTCACTCTGCCCACTCTGGGGTTCAAGTGCTGCAGGTCCTGTGCTGGCTATCAGTGGCTCTGAAGTACAAGCAAGCCAGATGTGGGCTCCCAAAGCTGTCAGGGGGCCAGGCCTCTTCTATGCACGCAGCAGAGACTAGGAGCCAGCACAGGTCTAAGACTGAGGAGTGGATGGCTCCCTTTGTGAGCTGCAAAACTCACAGATCCTGAACTTTCAGACACTGAACACAGTTTTGAGCATAGAGTTTTTTAAACAGTACCTGTTTTTTTCTCTCTGTAGAAACAGATCAGAGAATCATAAAAATTATGTCAGAAAATAAGAGCTCAAATTTATCAGCCTGTAATTTCTGAACTAACTGAAATTACCACTAGGAGTTGATTTGTCAAGCAGTAATCAAAAAGAGTCAGAATTTCCAGAAAAATTTCCATCTTTTCATGAAATAGTATTTGTTTGAAATTGGTCTGTATAAATTGCTTAAAGGTAGCATTCAAACAGCTGAATGTGAACTTAAGGTTAATCGAAAACTACAGTTCTACCTCTACAGAGAGATTCCACTATGTGGGGAAAAAAGCATTCAGAATTTACAGTCAAATCCTCTAAATATGTAGAAAATTCAAGTAGTCTCATTTAAAAGGAGACTATAGTATATGCTTCCATAGTAATGGCATGGAGGCCTTGGTTATCAAGCTGACGTTAAGAAAGGAGTTTTTGAGAAGAAATATGCCTACAGAGTAGATGACAGTCAAGAACTTTCATGTCAGGTTTAAGTAAAACAAAGCAAGTCTTTTAAATGCTTAAAAATTAAGTTTCACATTAATACACAAGCTCTTACCTTGACTACCTTAGCACATGCCACTACAGTAAAGTTATTTTAATAAAGTCTTTACATGCACCTCAAAGCTCCTACAGACATTTCTATGAAAAGACCATGCTTTATTTACTGTACCTGAACATTTCTGTACCTGTCATGCTGCATGTTAATGAAAAAATAAGATGGAACATTAGGTTATTTTCATACGTCCTTTCCAAAGGCATAATTTCTATTTATTCTGACATATGACATTACACGCAGTTTTACTTTAGAAGAACTACCAAAAAAGCACTTCAGTCTATCTTAAGATGACAACTTTGCCAAGTCAAATAAAAAGGTTTTACTGTACAGGAAAAAAAAGGCTAAACAATTAAAGAACAACATTACTTTTCTTTCCCATGCAATCTCTCAGAAAGTCCCAAAACACTGATTCTAATAAAGGGCTTTGAGGGAAGTAGGTTTGTTTTTACCAATACTCTTCACCTTGGATCAACTTGGTAAAAAGGAGTTACACAGAATTAACAGCTGAGGCTACAGCAGCTTACCCAGCTGAGCTACTTGAACTTTGTCTGTTTCCAGGTACTACTGACATCATTAGGAGTCAATCATAAGTAAGGAATAGCATAGCCTGGCCTCTTGACTTTAAATTAAGTTTGAGGGCTTAAATGAAACACTGCCCACATTAATGAAATAAACTATTTACACTAGTACACAGAAAGTACTTACAGCGTTTCTGGGAAACTGCCTGTAAACAAGCTGTGACAATGTCACAGTTCTTCTGGACTTTTTGTACAAGCCTGTCTTTCTGCTTCAGAAGACGGAGCAACTTTGCTGATTGAACAGAAATTCTGTAATTCAGTTCTCGTTTTATAGTTGTTAATTCATCAACATCTGTCAACAAGCAGAGAAAACAACTTCAGTACATGCCAAAAAGATTCACAAACAGCTTATTGTAGTTGACACGCAAAGGCACTTGCCCCACAGACATTTACAAATACAAGCTTTCCATAAATGACAAGTTCTGTTGACTGGGGTAATTCCCAGTTATAAACACTTTCAGAATCTGAGCCAAAGTCTTTAATTTTCTTCTAAACAAAAGTACTTCAATTTATTGCAGAGTATGAATCTTAACAATTATGCTGTTATAAACTCTGAGGAACATGACAGAACATAGACAGCATATATTGATAATAGTGCAACCAGGGGATACATTTTAAATACAGTACCTTCCAGAAGCTGCCTGGACAAGATATACATTTGTAACAGACAAGGGAATATGTTCAAGAAGCTGCCTGCAAAGCTACAAATGCAACTCCAGAATAAGCTCTAAGCGGGAAATTCTTTCCACTAAAATGCAACTAGATGACTTCTGTCATGGCCTCAGTTATCTCCACTAGCCAGTTATAGTGCCACCAGACCCCTTCAGTTCATCAAAATATCTCAGCTAATATTCCCGTTGTCCTCCCCTAAGGTGAGTTTCAGGACCAGAAAAGGGAGTTGTTGGGGAGATATCTTCAGTCCATTCATTTTTCTGAGTCCTCTGCTCTGTTCTCAGAGGCTCCCCCCACCAGTGAAATCCTAGGTCTTGCCTATCACATGCTGAACCTCTTCAGCTCCTCCCTGTAATAGCCTGGTACAGCTTGCCACCAGCATCATCTACACAGCTGCCTGCTCCCTGCAGCTAACTTTTCAAACTATCACTTTCAGTCCAACCTCTGTCCCCTGACATTGGAAAGAAAATCAATCAAAAAATCTATTCTTCAGTAACCTGATCTAATGAGAAAAATATGTACGCATCCAGGAAAAGCTACTATCAGTGGGATGGTAAACAGCTCAGCTCATGTGGCAAAACTTTTCCAATAGTTCTGGAGAGCTTAAAGAAAAGGACAAATTAGGCTGAAATTACCATCAACCATGTGCTAGTGAAAAGTATGACTGCAGGGACAGGGGAGCCATTGAAAAAATACTGTATTTTATAGCCACTACCCTGTTTCAGCACCTGCTGCTCAGATGCAATTCCCAACCACCTGTACCAGGTAAGATAATTTAAAACTAGATTAAAAAACCAACCAAACAAACAAACAAACAAAGTTGCATTTGTAATTTATACAGTCACCACCGGAATTGTCTGGTAAGTTTTACTCTTTCCCACTCGTGCCACTTAGCTGTGCCTGTAAAAAAACAGTAACTTGGCAGCAAAACTAATGAGTTGAAACACCACAAAATGTATTTCTGAAAAAGAAAATTTCCTTTTGAGTCACAGGTTGCCAAAGGACACACAGAAGAACTTGAGCTACATCCTAGTAACATCAGAAGGCGTATCATCTCATTAAGAAGCCGAACACGGAAGCAGATAGCTGTTTGTACAGCTCTGAAAAACAGGCATATTTAGTCACCTCTTTGGTTTTTTTCCTCATCAAAAGCAAAAGTGATTGAACATCAGGAGACAAGAGGCCTTTGTTCTCTTTTCCTGTTCATTGGATCAACTTGGAGTTGCATGTCTTAGTCTTTTACAAACATGCACTGTTGAGGCTACCTAACTTTCATAAAAATTCTTTGAAAATTTCATTTAGATTCTGATTGACTCCAGCATTTACATTTTTCATTATACTCCTTTTTTTTTTTTTTTTTTTCCCCTTCGGAAGACATGCCTACCTCCAAGTAGGCTTTACAGTTGTCCAGTTTAGTTTATGTCCAGTAGAACTAAAAGGCTCTAAGAAAACTCTTACGATACTATATATGTAGCATCTCTTCTAGATTCAGAAAATAAGGACTGAGTGAAAAAGAAAGAAAAAGAAAGAAAGAAGAACTGGACATTTATTCATTACTGTAAGTGAGGAAAAGCACCCAACTCGCAGAAATACAAAAGCTTAGGCAGTCTGTCACAGAAACTAGTAGCAGACGACCCTAATTCGGCTCCTAGGGCACCTGAAACAAAAGAGGGGCGAACAGCACAGGAGAGCCCCTAGTCTAAAGGAGCTCTCAGCTAACAGCATGTGGGAAGCTCCTGGGAGCCACGGCCACGCAGAAAGCCTGGAAATGGACATATATACACACATAGACACGTGCGCGCAGGCACGGAGGGCATCTTCGGGCAGGGCTCCCTTGCAAGCACAGAGAAAAAGCGAAGCGGCAGAGGCAGCTCCCGGCCCCGGCGGGGCGGCCGCAGGGGCAGGCGCGGGCTGTACCTTTCAGCCGCAGGTACTTGACCTGGCTCGGCCGCTGCTGCAGCTCCCGGAGGGCGGGGGAGCGGGCGCTGCCCGAGGAGGCGGCCGCCTCGACGGCGCTGTACAGCTCTGTGAGCAGCCCGCTCACCAGCGACGAGGTGCGGCTGGACCGGCCGCTGCCGGGACCCGCCTCGTCCTCCTCCTCCTCCTCCTCCTCGGCCAGGCTGTCGGCGCTGCTGCCCGCCCTGCCGCCCGCGCCGGCCTCCGCCGCGTCCATCTTCCGCGCCGCCGCCGCCGGGTTCCGGGCTCAGCGCGTCCCACGGTCACAAGCCGGGGTGGGGCGGGCAGGGGAAAGGGAAGCGGGCCGGAGATCCCAGGCAGGAGCGCCGCGCCTGGCTCCGCTCCCTCCCCGCGCACCGTGGTAGAGGCCGGGGCGGGGGAGCTGCACCTGCCTCGGGCCACGGAGGGTGGGGATCTCGCTCCGCCTCGGGGCGGTGTCACCGGGCGCGGTACCCGCGCACCGTGCGGCTGCCACGGAGGTCATCACCGTCCTGCCGGCCGTCCCGCTCCTGCTTCCCCGCTGGAGGGGCGAACCGGTTTTGCCAGCAATTCAGTACCTGTGCTGTGGCCGGTCCCCGTGACACCGCCTGCAACCCGGAGCGGATGGCGGGGTGCGCACGGCCGCCAGAGCCGGGAGCGCCTGGGCTCTGGCTGCCGCACCGATGGCGGTGCAGGGAGGCACGGCCATAGGCGTAACAGCCGCGACTAATTCGGGTCAGGAATGGACAGAATCACAGAATGGGTAAGGTTGAGTGCTCCAACCTCCCTGCTCAGGCAGGGTCATCCCAGAGCACATTGCACAGGTGTGCGTCCAGCCAGTTCTTGAATATTTGCTGTGAGGGAGACTCCACAAGCTGTCTGGGCAACCTGCTCCAGTGCACAGTCACCAGCATAGTAAAGAAGTTCTTCCTCATGTTCAGGTGGAACTTCCTGTGCGTCAGTCTCTGCCCATTGCCTCTTGCCCTATTGCTTGGCTGAGATGACCATTCTTCTACCCAGAGGGGCTGGCTGCATCCTTTCAGCACGCCTCCCGTGGAAGTTCATCCACCCCTCGGCTGCGGAGCGCGGAGGTCACGCCTGGGAAGCGCCTCCGCGCGCAGCCCAGGCGGGGGGCGGGGCCTGGGGCGGGGCCCTGGCTGCCGCCCGGGCCACGTGACTCCGCCCCCCCCCCCCGCGCTCCCGGGTCATATGCCGGGGGCGGGGCGGGCCCGGGCGCTGCTGCTCCGGCTCCGCGGCCGCTCCGCGCCTGTGGCGGCCCCGACCAGCCCGGCCCCGCCATGTCCCCCGCCGCCTCCCCCGCCGCCTTGCTGCGGGCGCTGCCGCTGGCCGCGCTGCTGCTGCTCAGCCCCGTGCGGGCAGTCCGGCAGGCGCGGAGGCCCAACGTGGTGCTTATCCTCACCGACGACCAGGACGTCTGCCTGGGCGGCATGGTAACCCTGCGGCGGGGGGCGCGGGGCTGGCGGCAGCGCGGCGAGGGGGCGGCTCTCCGCCCGCCCGGGTCGCGTACCGGGCTGTCGGCGGGCGAGACCGAGATCGGCGGGCGCGGTGTGGGGCGAGGGTCGCTCCGGGTCGCGCTGGGCCCAGCCCGCAGCCGGGCAGGGGCTCACTGCGGCCTCAGGCCAAGCAGCCCCGCGAAAGGAGCGTCACGGTGGGATGAGCCGCTCTGCGGAGCCGCCGGGACCGGGGCCTCTCTAAAACAGCCGCAGCAGATACCCCTGTAAACTCCCCGCACTTGTGCTCGCTTGTGCAATCGTTGTGGCCGCGCCAGGCCCTAGCGAGAAGGAAAGGGCACTCTTAGTCTCTTGCTGGGGTGGTGCCTAAAAACTGTGGTGTTGGGCCTTTTTCCAGGCAGCCTGGTTCAAGTCCCTGGTATCCTTGCATTTTTGGCTGATACCTTTTGATACTTTCTTTTCAGACCCCCCTAAAGAAGACTAACACTCTTATTGCCCAGATGGGAGTAACCTTCGTAAATGCAGTAAGTGCTTGCATTAATGCTCTCAACCTCTGAGGAGTGAGTATTTATGTATTTTGTGTCTTAGGTCATCTGAGGTCTCAAAAAATGGTATCCGTTTTATGAAACCTGTAGATATGGGTGTTGGGTTTTTAAAATTCAATTGCTACTTACTTGCAGGTCTCAAAATCAATATAACTTAAGGTGATGTTCAAAATCTGTAGTTTCACTTTCTGAAAGCACTTATGCTCACTTCCTTAGTCTGTAAAGTAAAACTGCGTAGTCTGTCTATTAAAAGAAGCTGCTCAAAACTTTCATCAGATTCATGCACGATGAAAATCACTCTTTTCATATTCTAGTGTACCTCCATGGGGAAATAATGGAGTGAGTCAATAATCAAACAGAATTTTAGTGGGTTCTTGCCTCGTCTAAAAACCATGTCCAGTCTGGTAGTGAGAAGTTGAAGGGCATGTGCTGCAGAGACCTGAAAATGGTTTCATGTGCAGTTTTTTGCTAGTGAAAATACTTCAAATACAATTCTGAGTGTCTAGAAAGAAGCAGATTTTACTGTTGGTGAATATATTAATCAACCTATTAGCTGATACTTGAAAACTAGAAATTTTGACATAAAATTGTTTTACTATCCCTGTCTTAAATCTCCTCATTCTGTTTTTCCAGTATGTCCCCAGTGCTCTTTGCTGTCCCAGTCGAGCTAGCATTTTAACAGGAAAATATCCACATAATCATCATGTCGTCAATAACACTCTGGAAGGGAACTGTAGCAGCAAGTTATGGCAGAAGATTCAAGAACCATACACCTTCCCAGCACTGCTCAAAGCTATGTGTGGTTATCAAACATTCTTTGCTGGAAAGTATTTAAATGAGGTATTTGATGTTTGTTTGTTGTGTGGTTTTTTTTTTTTTTTTTTTTTTTTTTTTTTTTTTTTTTTTTTTTTTTGTGTTTTGTTTTAAGAGTTAAGTGTCCACTGAGGCAAATTCATCAGGAGAACAGATATTTTCAGAGCTCTTTTAGGGCAGTTACCCAACACTTTATTATTGAGTCACTTGTATATGTGTGCTTTAGGTTTTTTGTCTTTTTAACTAGGTTATAGTTTCTAGTAATTCACAGTAAGATAAAGAATTCAGCACTGAAAGCTGTAAGGCTGTGTGTTCCTCTTGAGTGATGGAATTGGATTAGGAGCTATATGAGCTACATAACAACATGGTTTTTTTGCATCTCATGCTGGAAAACATTGGTATAATAAAACAATGGAACATGACTCTTCATAGCCAGGCACAAATTTGTGTCTGCTGATGTTCCTGAGGCAGCAAGGGGAAGGGAAACTTAGCTGGCTTCCTCTGAGCATCTCTTGACTCAGCAGAGTCTCTCATGCCTGCAGTTAGGCGAGCCACGTAGACTGGAGAGGGCTGCCCTGAGAAAACCCGTTGTGTTGCTCTAAGGCACCCTCTGTTTTGAGTTTGGCACTGACTCGGCAGCTACTTTTCCTATTTTGCTGTCTTAAAGGCTTGTTGTTGTAGATTATTTGGCACCGAGGTGGCAAGAGGCTAGCATTACTTGAAGTTCCTACCCCTGTTGGGGGAGGATGAAGGAAGCTGTTGGTCTGTGTGGCATTCTCTTTAGTATCTTGTGAACTGTTATCACAAGTCCTGCAAGTGTCTTGTCACGTGGATGTTTTGATCACCACTCGTTATTTGAGATGTACACTATGTTCTCCAGGATTTCTGCATATTTTCATGTGCAGAATCAAGCAGGGAATAATATTTAAATTTTACTGTGATTGCTAAGCTTTTAGTTACTGTCTAGTTATTGAACCTTGCTTTCTGTAACAGGCCCTACATAAAAACATGTGCTTTTATATGCATATATATGTGGTTTTCCCCATTCTGAAATTGAATTTGGCTTAACATGGTTTCTGAGTAGTGTTGAATAAAGCACATGAATATGAAACGTAATATCTAGCTTTGATTCATCATAATTGAAACTGTGAGTCATGATCTCTCTTTTTTCAGTATGGAGCAGAGGATGCAGGGGGAGTAGGTCATGTCCCTCCTGGATGGAGTTTTTGGTATGCTTTGGTATGTGACTTATCTTTTTCTTTTTTTTTTAACAACTTAATTTTGTTTGCTTTATAATCCAATTCATGTTCTAACTTTACTGGTCATGAAAGACCAGGAAAAAAACATCTAATGATTTAATGCAAATTTTGCTCCACTTTTTCCTTAATTGTACATCAGATCTGTGGCTTTTACAGGGGGTACTCCTACTGAGTGCCTGGAGGAAAAACAAGCAATTTGTAAAGCCAAAGTGAGATAGCACTAAAACCAGTTTTGTTGTTGGAGACCACTTTTGAGAATTTTTGCAGTATCCTTATGGCAAATGATCATAATCTATTTGACAAATGCTTGGAGGCAATTAATTTGGATTATTTCAAGTAATCAATGTACATGTTTGCTTTGCATAAGTATCTATGTCACTTTTCTTTTTCACAGGAGAAAAATTCAAAGTACTACAACTATACTCTCTCAGTAAATGGCAAAGCACGAAGACATGGTGAGAACTACAGTGTAGATTATCTCACAGATGTACTGGTAAGAAATTTTGCAATGTGTGGCACAGAAACTGCTTATAACCAGAGCATGCCTCGTGCTGGTGAATTGGGAAAGGCTGAGATAATTTGTTAGGCTGTATTAGTTGAGAAATGGACAGTTGTACTGTTGTGAGGGTGGGTGGGCATTTATCAGCAAAGTAAGACACTGAGTATATTTAGAAATGACAGATTTATGTTTGAGCTGTGAAGAGGAAAGGGATTCCAGCTGGCCATTTGCTAACCAGTAGCCTCACTAAGGAGTTAATACTGACTGCTGTGCTGCAGGAGGAGAACAGGTAGGCAGAAATTTAAATTACTTTATGCAAGGATATGTTTCATTATGATATGCAACTTCTGCAACAGATTAACAGGGCCAGAATTTCAGTTGGAAGCATGTAAAAATAAACTTCACACCAGGTTTTGTTTCTTAGGCATTATGATGTGTTAGTATCTTGTAGTTTCCAGCTCCATCAGTCTGATAACTTGTAAGTATTAAAGCCTAATCAATTCTTCATAGTGTATGAGGGCAATGTGTAGCTGATCAGGGGAGGTTTTAGCCTCTTTATCTACATAAAATAAAGAGAGGTAACAAAGATACTAGATCCTTTAAGGAAGGATGGAAGAATTACTTTAGCTCTCTTAAGGCCCTGTTGGCATGTTTCAGGGGCTGTGGGTGAGGGAAGTGTTCCCCAGCTGCCAAGCTGGAGTCATAATTTGTTGTGCTGTTACAGTGTATAGGTTAGCACTCACAAAAACTCTTCTCTAGAAATGTCTCCTTGTTCAGTCTTGTGGTGTTTCATTGAGACCCTGAGGAGTTTAATTCCACTGGGTGCTCGAATACAGACAGCTGCTCACTAGCAACAGCACTGGTTGATGTTTCTTAGGGTACTGAACAGCTGTCTGATTAAATTTAGATTTACATCGTCTAAAGCTAGATTGGAATTGATAAGCCAGAAGTGAGACTATCCTATTACTGGCATTGTACTGGGTTTTTTTGATCCTTCAGCAGCTCGTAAGCATTTTGTCCAACAGGTCATTGTTGCATAAACTGCTTATTTGTGGTATGTTACCTATTGATACAGTAGTGTATCACGATTTTCAGTGTGTTGCCTTCTGCTTTCTTCCTGTAGTTACTAAACATCTATCCAGCATTTCAGGGACAGTGTTTAATTCATTTGCTGGGCAGTGCACAGGAATAAATTGCTTATGCAAGGTTCTTCTGTTGCGTGATGTGATCGTCAAGCTTTCTTGTCTAAGGCCACCTGGGTACTTGAGTCTGGTATTAAGCATCCAAACACCTGAATCTTTTTACTGCACTTCTCACATGTTGCAGTTTAAGCTCATAATGAAATCAAAGTTGGCTACTGCTATGAGTTTCTGAATGGTTCTTATCCTTTCTTGACTCTGCTGACGTATAACTGAAGTTGAGCCCTACTTGCTTAGATGCTAAATTTAGAAGGAAGGAAGGGGAATTCCTGGTGTGTTGGTTTTTTTGTAGAGAAAGAAAAGGATTTCCAAAATGAGGTATAGTAATCAGGCAGGAAAAAATGTTGCAAAATTTGAATACTGAAGAACTCATCTACAAGAAATATTTTTGAAGCTTTAATTTTAAAAGCTGGCCTAGAGGAAGTGAAAATGGAACTCGCAATTTCTTCTAGCTTGCTACTTGAAATTGTGTATAGACTGAAATAAAAATGAAAGTGCAGTGGTGTGAGTGAGTTTTGGCACTGTTCTTCACCAGACCTTCTGTCTTCACCCAATCTTGCAGCTTGCTGTAGAATGAACATAGGCTATAAACAGTGGGGCTGATTTTTTTTTTTTTCAGAACTATTGCTATTTCTGAAGAAAGCTGAAGCTCTTAAACTGGGGTCTATCAGATGGGATCTTAAAGTCTCAGACTTGGACTATGTTGAAGAAAGCTCTGATTTTACTTGATTAAACCAGAGTATAGGTGGACTTTGTTGTACTTGGAATAGGCACAAACTTCTGATGAGCTTTCCAGGTCTAATTAATGCAAGGGTCTGAAGTAGAAAGTCGTTTGAAGATGTGAGAAAAATTATTTGTTTGACATGAGCCACTTGGGGTTATTTTTATTATGAGTGGCTCTTCTAGACATTTGTAGATGAGCAAGCAGTAAGTTTTTGAAATTGTTTAAATGTTTACAGTATTATGATCTCTAAGTTATGAATGTCTAGTTTGGATTTGTCAAATAGTTGCTGTTTTCCTTTGAGGCATGACTTTTCTTCTCCAACAACACTGTTCACAGGCCAACATGTCATTGGACTTCTTGGAGTACAAATCTAATTTTGAACCCTTCTTTATGATGATCGCAACCCCAGCACCGCACTCCCCTTGGACACCTGCTCCACAGTATACAAAGAGCTTTCAGAATGTCAGTGCACCAAGAAACAGCAATTTTAATATTCATGGCAAGGTAAGCTAACTAGCAAGAACCTGTGTAGGTTATTCTAGTTTGTGAGAGCAGAAGGCAGTGGCCCTGACTTGCATGTTAGATTAGAATAGGTGAGTACTATGGCTACTGTTTGTTCAGTCATGTTAAATCGGTGTGTGTCAGGGTCAGATAAGTTTGTTGTGACTTTGAGATATTTGCACGCTAATGTCTTGTTAAGAAAAACAACATAGTGGCAAGAGTGATATGGTAGTACAGTGGAATTACTATTGATAAAGACAAAAAGTGAATTCTGTGTCCCATTTTTGGACTCGTCTGAAGCTCTTAAAAATGTCTTGTGATTGCTCTCGGTATGTTCAGGGGAGCACATAGGTAATAGGTGCTACTCAAAGACTTAGGTGAAGAATGGCAAAAGCCCTGTCTTCCTTCACACATCTGCTTGTGGATGGGGGCAGTCCATTCCATGAGCTCATGGCAAAGCTTCCCCAAGGTGAAAGCAAGTCAGATTAATCAGAGGACTCTGGAATCATGAACCATAGGGCCCAGGGTTAGTAAGTGCTTTGAAAACTTGTTTGCTAAAATAACCTAATATTACAAATTGACATCCTTGTGACAGGGCAGTACCTTCCACTGCCAGCAAATATGGTAAGATATGGTTCAGACTAATCTGCTGCAGTTTACTCTGCCAGTATGTAAACTTCACAAGCAGTTAATTTGGTGAAAACTTACAGAAGTTTTGTATTTTTGATTCAAGTAATTTAAAACACAGAACCCATTGCTGTTCAGTGTTCATTTATTTCACTTCAAGATTTGCTTCAAATCTTAAGACTGAGATAATGTTGCCTAAATGCCTATCAGGAGCCCAGTCATACCTCAGGTCACTGTGACTCCTGTAGTACAGAATGAGACTTGGTTTTAGCTGAGGACTGTAGCTTGCAAAATAACCATGTGCTCATCAGTATGATAGAAAAACATGAATGAAAGGACAGAAAAGGGCTACAGGCAGTAACAAATACTTTAGCCCAATCTTTTTAAGTTTCAAACTAGAGAGTGGGAATCAGACTGAGGTTTTTTCTTCCATAAAGGGATTCCAGATTTTGTCTTAAGACTCCATTACTGTAATAGAGTGCTTTTAAAATAGTGATTTAGAAGTAACTTGATCAGTGAAGTCAGCAGCTAGCAAAATATACACTGTGGAGTTCCCTTATGTGGTGTAAAAGCTCTGCATATGTCTGTATAACACAGAACAAAATGTTGGACTTAATGTTTGGCAGTTAGTATCTGTGGATTCAGCAGTTTTACTAGAGGAACAGACTAGCATTACCTTCCTTCCTAGACAGAGAATGTGCATTTCTGCAGCTGGCAGTGTTGTGGCCTTGAAGCTTAAGTCTTCTTGGAACTTCAGTGTTTTCTAGAGCTTCACTGTTCTCTAGGGCAAGCATGATTCCTACAGTAGCAGTAAACATGTAAATAGGCTAAGACCCTCACTGAATGTTGTAACGCTTGCTTGACAGTCTTGGATTGTACAGTCTTGACTCCTAAATAAATGTTGCCTCACTCATTATGTTGGATGTAGCCAAGGGCTACTAAGAGGAACCATTTAGGCAGAATCTCAGCATGGAAAATAGGAATTAAGGTCACTGGTCAGAGTCTGAGTTTAACTTCTGCTTTGGATCCTCAGCTAGAAATTATATGGAATTATCAGCAGCTTGGATTCCCAAGCAGCATTATTAATATAATGAATTTTATCTAAGCTGTTCTAAAAGAGAAGTTGATTAAGATACGTGTTGGGTATCTCCCTTGCATGCCTTGTTTTTCCTGCAAAATCAAAGCTCAGCTGTGTTCTGATTCTTGCAATACATGGTATATTGTCTGGATCTCCTAAAATTTCTCCAAGAATGGAGCTTAGGGAGGTAGCAGGATTGGTGGACTGCTTTGTATATAAGTGCTGAAAGAGACATGACAGGGAAGCACACTCCGAGTGTGAAGTTTATTGAACTCTGCAAAGGTGTTTGAGCACTGTGTGAAGTTTTTGAAACTTCAGAGACATGTAAGAATGAAATACTCAAAGAGGAGGATTCTGCTCTATGTTGCCTGAGTTACCCAGTGTGGTTGTGCCTTACAAAGCTCCTCTCCTAAGCACAGCCCTTGTGAAAGGTAGCTGGTGCACTGGTGATGTTGCCAGCTCCTTTGTTCTCTGAAGAACTTCTGAGCTGAAGATAGGATTTGTGCTGTATTTCCTCTCTCAGCTGTGTCTCTCCAGAGAATTGTTTTATAACTACTATAAAAGAAACAGCTGAATACAACAGAATTAAAGTAAACTGGACATGTATTAAGTCACCATGCAAAAAATCTTTCCTTCTGTAGTCAAGAGCAGAAAACAGGGAAACTGAGTAATTGCAGGAGATGAGTCACTTTGTTGTGAGTCCATAAAGCCTGAGCCCTTCAGTCATTTGCTTGTGACAGGAGGGAAATTGCCTAACAAGAGGCTCTACACAGAGGAGTGACCACCTAAACACAGGCTTAAGCTGAGGGTGATGAGTGGGTCATCTCTGACCTACTAAATGAAAAAGTGTAAAGCTGCCCTGACATGACTGTATTCTTTGTTCTGATCCCCACTAATACTAACTTTCAGGTTGTTCACAACAGTCCTTCCCATGTGTTTGTACAGCAGGTGACCCAGCTCAGACTGGTCCTTCAGTGTGGGAGTATCACTTTTTTTATGAATTACATCATCTCCCTTACTTTGGGGGTATAGATGAGGAAAGAAAGAAAGGGGCTGTTTCTGAAAGTTTGGAATACATCTAGAAGAATCCATGATGCTGCAGCTAAAGAAATGCTCTTGTCTTGGAGTCAAAATCTAAATAAAAAAAATAATGTTCTGTTCCATTCAGTAGTCACCAACCCTGATTTCTTAGACTGCCAAGAATCTGATAGTGGCACTGTTACAGGTATTTGAACTCACTTGTTTATAACTTAAGTAATTCTAATTGCTTTGGGTGCAGGAGCTTTTGCCCACCTTGCTACCTGTTGAGATGCTCACCAATATTAGTCCCAAAAATACCTCATTTCTGACAGCCAAGTCCAGTGTTACAATGATGCTCAATCCTTCACATTTTTTTTCCTCAGAACTGTCTTACACTATCACGCTTTTACGTCTGCGAGAGCCTTCCCTAGATCCTTTCACAATTTTCTTCCCTGAACTGCTTTGAAAAGATCCATATCTGCTTTCTTCTCATCAAGGGCTGAGCATAATGGAGCTCTAATGTATCTTACTCTTAAGACTCAGATTTTACATGAACCAACAGGGAAAACAGAAGTCAGGTCTGTTTCATAGCATTGCCTGACTTTTTCACAGGAATTGTTTTTGTAATTGCTCTAAGAAAGGCTTAAAGCCTGATAGTTCTTTCATACTCTAATCTTTGTTGTTTTTTTCTTTAGAACAAGCACTGGTTAATTCGACAAGCAAAGACTCCAATGAGCAACTCTTCAATACAGTTTCTTGATGATGCTTACAGAAAGCGGTAAGAATTTTTTTGTTGCTTAAGGTTTCCTTAAGAATTTGTAAGGTGTGGATTTTTAAAAAAAGTTGTAGTAAGTCTGACAACTGATATCAGATTACCTCTAATAACAGTCAATATCAAATTACCTCTAATTACCTCAAATTACCTCTAATATCTAATTACCTCTGGCAGTTGTCTCAGAAGACCTCCTGACTTTGTTTACATTTTGCAAATAAACTTTGGCTTCAGAAATACTATATTCACAAATGCTGTCATTATTTGTCACAAAAAAAGACCAATTGCACTTGGTCTCTCTATTGCTTTTCTTTCCAAGCGCCACAGGGTTTTATTTAAAAAATGGCCTTATCTTCTACTTGATTTAATTTCTTACATGGTGTACATCAAATGTAGTTGATCTGTCTGCCAGCTAATCTGATTTATTAATCTTGTTTCTCAGTCTGTACATGGGAATGCTTGACTGGCCAGGGGAGGTGCTATATTCCTTTTTACAAAGGGGATGTGGGGAATAATGTGCAGACATGACTTGTTCCCTTTTTTAATAGAGAGCAAGGCTATTTGTTTACACCACAGGTGTTTTCTTAAAAAGTTTTGAAACAAACATTACCTAAAGCGTTGATCTTCATTTTGAGCAGTTACCAGGCATTGTCTTGCCACTTTGGAGATGGAAACCCAAGATTTTTAAGACTTTTACTTTATAAAACATGAAGGTAAAAATTATGCAACAAAATTTTAAGCCAAGAGACAGCAGAATCTAAGAATTGAATAGCTGTAGTTAATTCAGCATGATACTAGTCTGTAGAGGGTAGTGGAAGCAATCACTTTTCTCAACAGCAAACCCCATGACAAAGAAAAGAACTTGTAGCTGTCAAAGGCTTTAGATACACTGAAATAATGGACCCTAACATTACATGAGTAATGCAAAACAGCTGGTACAGTTTTCAAGCAGAAAGGATCCTATAAAGACAAGTAAATTCATGGTTGTTTTGCATTTTAATATTAAACTATGTATAAAGAACTAATAATAAGTGACCTTGCAGGAGATAACTTTCTGTCACTGTGACACTTCAAGGTTGGTTTTCACTGTGTCCAGATAAGAAGTAATCAGCATTTTGATGTCTTTCACAGACACTATAGAAATCAACAAGAACTGAGGACAAACAGACTATTTCAATCTTTAATTGCAGCCTTTAAAAAAGTGTAGTAGTTTATGAAGTTTGTTTTCAGAATTTGTAAGCAAAGTAATTCATTTACAGTGCATATACTGCTGACTGGAAGCAAAGTATACATGCCCTACTTGCAGTCAGTGTTATTCCAAATTTTTAACACTCAAATGTGAAGTACTTTTTTTCTGTGTAGGTGGCAAACTCTGCTGTCGGTAGATGACCTGATAGAGAAACTCGTGAAGAAATTGGAAGTGAATGGAGAGTTAGACAACACGTACATCTTTTACACATCAGACAATGGCTTCCACACTGGTAAAATTTTCACTGCTTAGTGCTTATGTGTAGACGATCCAGGAGTTGCATAACCTTTCACTCTCATGACCACTCCAGAAAATGGCAACAGCAGCTGTGGAAAACTATAGATGTGAGAAGTACTGATTTGATTTGTGAAACAATCTGGAGTTGCAGTGTAGGGTGTTTGGGATTTTGTTGTTGTTTTTTTTGTTTGGTTGTGGTTTTCAGCATTAATTTCTACCAGTGTATCCTGGTATGCATAAAATTAGGACAGAAATAAAGGAAGGGTCTCTGTGTTCTGTAGGAAGAGTTGTATAAGAGGGTTATCAAGGAAAAATCTGTCTGTATCATGTTGTACAACTAAAAGTGCAGTATCTAAGCTGTTAAGCTTTGTAAGATATGCCTTATACTTTGAAGTTTTCTCTTCTGTCCTCCAATTTGTTAATATAGTTCAGGTTAACAACCTCTCTTCTTTAAAAATGGGCTGGTGGCAATTATGTGCCTTTAGCAGAGGGGATGGAACTAGATGATCTTTGTAAGGTCCCTTCCAACCCAAACCACTCTATGGTAACACAAGGCTGATAATGTAAACAAGAAGCCATTTAACTTTTTCCATCTTCTCTTGTTTAGGCCAGTTTTCTTTGCCAATAGACAAACGGCAGCTCTATGAGTTTGATATCAAAGTTCCATTGCTAGTTCGAGGACCAGGGATAAAACCAAATCAGACAAACAAGGTGAGAAAGAAGTGAAATCCCAGTACAGATTTATTTTTAATGTTGTTACACAGTTACCCCTTCAGCTGCTAACTTGTTGCCCTGCATTTATATGTATCCATTAAATGAAATACAGAGTGGTAGAAAATGCAAAGATCACCTTTTAAGAAAGCAGTCTGTTCCTGCTTAAATCAAAAGGCCACAAAAGCAAATTACTCACTTTCCAAATTCCCTACCATTGCTTTTCAATGTTTCAGGGCCCATTAGCCCACAAAAATGAAATTAGGTAGTGTTTAGATGCACCTACAAATATGAGTATTTAAAATAGGTTCTGAACTTCTAAGTTAAGTTCTTCTCGTCCTGCAGATGCTTGTTGCAAATATTGATTTGGGTCCCACTATTCTGGATATTGCGGGATATGACTTGAATAAGACCCAGATGGATGGGATGTCACTGTTGCCACTGTTGGTAAGTAGGGACAGGGATAGTAACCAATTGATTCTTGCAGGGGTAATTCTTCAAAGTCAGTGTTACTTCCTTTGATAGATTAGGTTGATTTATAACCCAGATTCTTCAGTTGATGTTGTTTTCAAATGGGATGCTCATAGCTGAGTGAAAAAGTAGGTATGTTTAAATGCAGATGTATTTTTATAAGCACTACAATTTTGTGTTCATGTTTTAATAGAAAGTTGTGTCATCCTTTGGATAATTCTTACATTTGTAATAATTCCTGTTTTGAAGCCTGTATTTTGTTTCCACCTTGCATTCTCCTTCCCCTTTTCCTTAGCATTTCTCAGCATAGGAATAGGAGAAAAGCAGACTGTCCTTATTAAATCTTTGGTTTGACTCAATTTTCTGTAGAACTGGTGTTTCCTGCCAAACTCTTGAAGAGTGCATGTGGTTTTATAAAGTAAACTTGACCTTTCTAATAGGTGAGCAGAAGCCTATTTAAATAAAGCTGCTTGCAGGTGATCTGTTTAGTTTTAATTAAATTTAGTCTATAAATTGAAGGCAGCTTACTTGGAAAGTAAGCTTGGAAAGATCATCCAGACTTAAAATGGTGCTTTGCTCTTTAAACCTTGTATCCAAACCTTAAGCTGTTCTTTAGACAGAAGCAAGTAAAAGGCACCTGTTCTAAACTCTGGTGGAATCAAATTTGAAACTCATTGTTTTGCTGCATATGCTTGTGGTGGTGCTGTATATTAACTGTAAACTTTCATCTTCCTCTGTCTTTTAAAATTCAGCTACAAATAGACCAGCTTAAAATCTAGTTGTTTCTTAAAGCTGTTTCTTTTTTTGTTTGGTTGGTTTTTTGCCAAGGGTACCTTTTTCCATCTGTTGTGGTAATGTGATACAAATCAAAGGGAAACAGCCTTGTTGCAGGGATCTTGTCTGTAAGATAGTAGTACTTGGCTATGTGGCTCCTTCTTGGTAGTACTGCATGACCTTTATAAATTGAAGATAGTATTTTAAACCCTCACAGGAAGGTGTACTAATATTTTTGGAGTTTAATCCTTGTCTTCCAGTTACACAAGACCTTCTAACCTAAAGCTAATTATTTAAGACTGATACTGCCTAGCAAGCAGTGGACAGTGTTAGTGTTATTCCAAGCACGGAGATTTTTTTCTATTTCACAGTACAGTAGGTACTAAGTTATGTTAACCTCTTGTAGAGAGGAGACAAAAATGTCACGTGGAGATCAGACTTCTTGGTGGAGTACCAAGGAGAAGGATACAATGGCAGTGATCCTACCTGTCCTGGCCTAGGACCTGGAGTCACAGTAAGTAAGACAAGATCTGTTAATATTAGGAAATAGCTGCTGAATTAAACCTGTTTGCTATGTGGGCTAACCTGGTTCTGTATATAAGCTCCCAGTGTGTTGGTAAGTAGGAGCCAGCTCTGTAGCTCCTGTGCAGCTTTTGAAAATTGGAAAGAGATGTCCAGCCTTGTGGAACTGACATGTCCATATGACCAAAGAGATCACAAAAACCCTTTCAGTGGGAATCTGTGGAGCCTCAGGGCTGGAGACTGATGCAGGAAGGTGTGGGCTTAAGTCAAGTGTGTGGCAGTGACATAATGTTCTTCATAAACTTTCAGTAACCTTATTGCACAATTCTTGTCTGTGATTATTATTTAACTCACTAGTAACTCTCTAAATTGAAGGAGGTTTGCTTTACTAAAGTAAAGCATCCCATTGGTGCTGTCTTCAGTAGTGTGTTGTGCTGTTCTCTTCCGTGTACATACATTTCTTCCCAGACAAAATGCACTTAATCAAGGTGATTTTAATAACAACACCAAGTTTTTGCTTAAAATCCCCAGTGGAAATTTGCATGTGTTAAATTAAGACCTGGATGTTTGTCTGATAGCTGCATTTAGCAGGAGCTGGTGCAGACCCTAGGAAAAGTTCTTCTGCCCTGAAGTTTTTGTTTGCTGCTTACTTCACAGCACTGCTTCCCAGACTGTGTCTGTGAAGATTCCTATAACAACACATATGCTTGTGTAAGGACACTGTCAGCTTCCTGGGATCTGCAGTACTGTGAATTTGATGACCGGGAGGTAAGTCTGACTGACTAGCAGATGTCAACTGTGCACAACCTGTGTTTGTCTGTGCTCTTATCAGCTCTCAAGGTTTCCATGAAGTTCTCTGAAAAGCAGACTGGCATTGCTTGCAGGGTAAACAGTGAAGTACTTATCACCTATTGAGAATGTTTGACCAAAACTGTAGCAGGGTTCTGGAAAGAATGGAAAAAAAGGGTGTGGGAGGGGAGTGAGGCCTAAACTATGCTTATTACCTTCTGGTGTCACCTGACAGCCTCATAGGGAGCTGTGCTGGACTGGTTTCAGTTCTCTCTCTTAGCCTAGTTCCATGTAGCAGTCTCCTTTGAACAACAAGTATTTTCTGATACCGTAAACACAGCAGAGGTGCAGTGTTCAGTTCTTGGGAAGACCTGAAATTCCAGGTTAATAATTTCTCATCTGTTATTTGCTTGTCTGGCAAAAATAGCAGTGAAGTTACAACTGTGAGAGTGGTCTCTGACCTTATCTTGTGTAGTTTGGGTATAAGGGACATAATGTGCTCCCTTCAGAGGCTGCTCAGGTCTCACTACGGGAGCACGTGCTTGTATGTACAAAAGGTGGTGTGTCACAGGGCTGATCTTTAGTTGTGCTTGTTTACACATAGCTGCTCCAACAAGGACCAGCTGTGTGCAGTTTGAGGCAGTTGAGTCACAGATCTAAAAAATGGTGCTGTCAGCAGCTGTGCAGGCACTGCATGAGCAGCAGGTATGCCCAGTAACGTGCACCACATACCATGTTGTATGGTAGTCTACAATGAGCAACTTAAGCCAGGGGAGGAAATTCCACAAGATATTTTTGCATTTAGATAGTGTGAAAAGCTGCACAGGAAACCAAAATATCAATGAGCAGACCCTGGACTTTGGTTTTTCCCCTTTCTGATAAATTATGATCAAGTTAAACAAGTCTTGTCGATTTCTTTGTAAAAATAGACTCCAAAGTTGACTCAATAATACTCTTCATGTTGCTTTGAGATTTTTCTACTAAGAAGGTATGGCTGTGGCATTTTTGGGTCACTCTGCACACCTGAGCTAGGTGGAATACAACCAGCAGTATGGGAAAGGTGCAACAATGGCTTCTGTAACCTTGCAGTGAACCTTGTAAGAAAAAGGTCAAAGTCTGTCCAGATATGTCTTTATCAAAGTTAGACACAACTCAGCCAGTTTTTATCAGGATCATCTGCACTCAGGCCTCCTACTCTAGCACAGGCAAAACCACAGCTAAATTCTTGAGATACTATTGACCAATATTTGTCCCACAGAAGTGTCTACAGATTTAATGTACCAAAAAACAAATCTGCCCTAAAATCCTCCAGAGAAAACTCAAAGTACATGCACACAGAATAAGCTTTTTCTGTTTGAGGCTATAGCGTATTTGTATTCAGCTATTTTTGTACATGAAGAAGTTAAGACACCTCTCTGGGTCTGATAGCTCTAAGTATCTAATGAGTATAGAATGTTGATGTGATGGTCATGAAATTACATTATTTTGAGATCCATTAGTGAAAAGACTGCCAGCTTAGGCAAGGCCTCTTACTGTAGTCTTACAGTCACAAGACAAGTGTTGGAAAATAATCTGCTGTGGCAGGTGAATACTTCAGGTGGAAATAAAACTTTTCCAACAAAACTGTGCTACTGCAAAACTTTGCTTTGCTTGCACACTGTCCTGTCTTTGACCACGTAGCTGCATGACTGAACACAGCCTCATGTGGGGGGCTGCTGCAGCGGAGTTTAAACTAACATCTGAGACTATGTGCTGCCATAAAGCATTCTTCTCAAATAATATAACTGTTAATTAGCATGCAGGACTTAATACAGGGCAGGAACTTTCTTCTACAGGTGTTTGTGGAAGTGTATAACTTGACTGCAGATCCACACCAGATCAATAACATTGCTAAAACAATTGATCAAGAAATTCTAGAGAAGATGAACTATCGACTAATGATGTTGCAGTCCTGCTCAGGAGCAACGTGCCGTACACCAGGTGTCTTCGATCCAGGGTAAACACTGATCCACTTCATTACTGTAACACTTTTAAATATAACTATGTATTTTTAAATTTGCCTTCTATAGAGGGTATTTATGATGGAATATAGTATTGTCATTCATACTGTTTTTTTAATAGAGATGCTTTCTTGATGCTTCTATTTTTTTAATGATTCATCTATATTTTAATTTACCATGTATAATTTTGATGATATGAATACTAGTACTTTAATGTTGTCAGACATTGTTGACTTAGTACAACTGTACACTTCAGCTGTTCTGAGTAGTCAAGAGACTGACCTCGGGCTTGCCTGCAAACCAGGAAAAGTTCTGCTGGTTTCTATAGGCAGGTATTTTCCAAGTACTAGCTCTGATTGTTCCCGGAGGTGCTGTTCACAAGAATGTTTCCTGCAGGACCTGAGCTGCCTGTATTAGCTGTTGGAAGTAAATAGCACTTTGTGCCTCAACTCAGTCACTGATCATTTACAACAAAGCTTTTTTAAGCGGTATTTAAAATGTCCTTACTGTGTCCTTAAAGTGCTACTTAAGTTTGTCATCTAACAGCAAAGCTTTTCTGTTAGAATGTAGCTCATGAATGCTTGATTGTTATACACGCCCTTATGCTGCCTGTACATTGTAAACTAGGGTTTATTTCTTTGTAGACTCAGCTTTTTGGTGGCATTTTGTTACAGTTTATCTGTTGTAACAGAAATTGTCACTGCTGTGTACTGCTGAGGAAGCAGCTTCTCACATAGCCTTGTACCAGAGCTCTTCTAGCACAAAGCTCTCTCTAGAAGTGCTGGTCACTGCAAGCCAAGCAGCTCACACTGACTCTGTTCCTCTCTCCAGGTACAGGTTTGACCCACGGCTCATGTTCAGCAATCACGGTCTACGGGCTCGGAGGTTTTCTGCACAGTTCTTGTAAGGCCCTTAAGAGCCTCTTGCAATGGGCTCCTACCAGCCAGTTTCTCCAGTGACTGCAGCAGGTCTGTCTCTGTTAACTTTCGCTGATTACAGCTGGAAGACTTTTAACGGGCTTTTCAAACCCTGTTTGGAAGGAACCCCCTTGTCTTTAGCTGGTTGCCTTGTGCAATATATATATTTTACAGCTGAACTCTAACTGTAAATTGTTAGACACAGCTAATCTGTCTTGCTCAGATCATTGATTACCACCTTTGTCTTTCCAGTACCTTTTCATATCACAGGCACAGAGGTGAACCTATGTCTATGAATCTGAACAGTTTATTTTGTTCTAAAGAATAAATAATGTGTATTTGAGTCAGGTTAGATAGGCAGGTGCTATTGCACAGTAATGCTCACCCATATTCAGTGTCACAGACCTTCCTAAAATCTATGCTTAATTATAGGTTTCCTGTATTGAGCTCCAGGCTGTTAAGGACAATAGCAAACTAGCCCAAATGAGAGTAGGAGGGCATTAGTCAGAAGTGCAGGATCTGACTAGCAAGTGTCTTGTGCAGAATTGAAATCCATCTACTAAATAGTCTCTTTCAATGAGACCACTTTGAGATGAGACCAATGAGTTTTGTAGGACAGCTTCGGTAGCCTGCAAACAAGAATGTAATTTCAGCCTCCTGATTTTAAGTGCTGGGCTGGGTTACTGTGTACTACTGAAAAACCTCTTAGGGTTTTAGACTGACTTCCTAGTGAGTTAAGAGACTGTTGAGACTAACAAGTATTCAATTAAGTGTGCCTGTGCTTTGAGCTAACTCTTAAGTCTGTTTTTAATACACAAACAGATATAAATAAATAAAATCCAACTAGGGCACCACAGTAGAAGTGATCTGTTTCTAACCTCCAAATGTCTGGAATTGTCTAACTTCTTCTGTTGATTAGATTCTTGAAGGTAAATTATTTTGAAAGCAACTAGGTAAAAATAAATCATAGAATCATTGCTGTCTAGACATTAGGCTAAGAGCTAGTTTAGGCAGTTTAAATGCTTCATAGAGTGTTGCTTTTTGGTTGAGACCTAACTACTTGGAACCTGCAAAAAGTGGCCTTCAGACCAAAGGGTCTGCATGTCAGAAGTCACTTGGTTCCCCTCCAAAAAGGTGATGTCTTTTCAGCCTTCTGATTAGACTTATCTGAAATGCAGCCATCATGTGCACCCAAACTTGAGTATCTTTCTAAATCTTGAAAAACACACAAACTTGCATTACCATGTGACTTCTGTGTAGATTCACTGGCAAAACACCATCTGGAAACATTGAATTATAGATCTTCTGCAAGACAAGTTGTGTTGCTTATGGGCAAATCAACTCTGTTTTCAGGCATGATAATCATTCCCCTGTCAAACAAACTGTAGCAAAACTATTTAGTGTTCAGCTATTTCACATCTCTTACCCCAGTAGAGAGCATGGTTATTTTAACTAATCATTAAGTACACAACAAATTATGACTCAAAACTGCATACCCTAGTGTGCAGATCCACCAACTGAATACAAGCAATGCTGTAACAAAATAAGTTGAACTTTCTTGGCTTTTAATTCTGAGGCACAGAAGTCCTTAATGTAGCTTAGAGTTGCAAACTTCTGTGGTGGTCTACAGGTTGGATTTTTATAGAACTTTTGTTTCAAACCTCTCAGAAGTGACCAAATATTTGGAAGAAATAAAAAAGCTTGAAAGGTAATGTTTCAGCTGAGGCATCTGTATAAATGCAGAGGGTTTTGGATATTCAGACTCCTTACATGCTTTCAAAAACTCAGGATTTCTTTTTCCTCAATTACAGCTGTAGCTTTATCCTGCTTTTTGTTTCTCAAGCTTTTAGTATTGGCCATCAGTATCCTTTATACTCTGTTTTGTCTCTAGAAACCAAACCAAAGTTGTTCATGCTCTCAAGGCTTTTCTTACACACTGAGCTCATGCAGGTAGTGTTTTGCTTGGAGAATTCTAGCAATTCAGACTTGTTCTTTATTTAAACTTCATTTTGGTAGCTGTGTGGAGGCTAGTGTGAAATACATTGACTGCTGCAAACCGTCATCAGTCCTATCAAATCTGGGTTGTACATCCAGTTTCTGCTTAAGTTTCAGTGCAAGTAATGTGTATTCTGTTGCTCCTTATTAGAAAAAAACTTTGTTATGGGTACAGAAATATAACTCTAATACTGTCTTGTCTTAAAGAGATTTAAAGCCCCAACAAGGACACTTTCTTTTGAATGATTTTTTGCCAAATTAGTAATATGAAAGTTAACAATTGATGCAGATTGTTCAGTATGAGTGGCCAGATGTTTTACCCAAATTAATACTCTTGCTGTGTGCACATACCTGTAAAGCATTTAATTCCAAGGCTCAGTAATTTAACACACTCACTGTCAGAGAACCACACTATACCTGAAATCTGACATAGGTAGTAACTGTTGTATTAAATTGAAATTCAGAATTAAGCAGTCCTTACTTAGTGGTTTAGGAGAATATTTGATTCATTCCCACTTTTGATAAAGACTTAAAAATTGTTAAGCATGTAGTTAAAGGAAGAATAGGAACCAAGAGCTGCCTGCCTTCCATTGCCTTTAGAGCAGTTTATCACTTGTGTCTGTTGCCATAAAGCAGTTAATTCTGAGTATTTTTACAGCCTCAAATGGACAGTGTTAATTCTTATCCTTGATAATTAAAAAAAACCACTATGAAGGATCTTTGACTCTTATCCAGATCTAATTCCCAACTAAGTTATTTTAAAACTAAATGGTCTTTCTGGATATTCCCTTTCATGTGTCAACCATGGCTGCATCTTTACGTGGTTATGGAAGGCATTCATGTTAAATGTACAGAGTTTTAAATAAAGGGCCTTACTGGTACAGAGTTGAGTTTAAATAAAATGTGATCATGTTTTTTACTTTTTAAAAAAATCATTATTCTTAAAAGCAGAGCTGTGATTTTTTTTTTTTTTTAATTATCTGATCTGGTAAAGTAGATACTATACAGGGAGAAATACAATTAATAACTTTGTTGTGTTACCCTAAAGCAAACCAACATTCATTATCATCACTTCAGCATAAGTGAATACAGCCAGTACCTGCTTACCCAGCATGGGCCCAGAAAACTGGGCTTCTTCATTTTGGGGAATGAAGGTGTAGCAGGGACATGTACATGGAAACACACCATGGAAACACAAAGCAGGTATAATACCTTTTCAATCAAGTTAAATTTGAGACTGATTCATCAAGCTGAATGCAGTATGTGAACATAATGAAACAGCTGTCATTTACTGTGATTCAATTAAAATGAATTTTCTTTGTATGTCTCTCTGTATGTGAGCATACTTTGCTGTAGCATGTTGTGAGTATATTTCTGCTGTTTTGAACATCTGTTTAGAAAGTGCCCTTCCAGAGGACCCTGTTCACTGCTGCACTTTTGAAGAAAGAAAAAATAAACTGCCTGTCAAACTTCCTATCTTTGTTACTGAGCTTGAGTTAAACCTTCCTGTCCACAGGAATAAGCTGTGTGTAATGGCTGAATTCCTATTTTATGAGCCTTTAAAACCCTCTGCTATACTGCCCTCCTACCTAACAAGGGCTACTTCATATGGCTGCAGGGAATCTTAGTAGTGTCTGGCAGGGCACCACCTGACTGCTTTGCACCAGTAAACCCTGAGGTGAGGGAACAAAGTGAAATGTAGCCTGTACTTGCTTGCATTTCCTTGGAAACTGGTGTAGTTGAATAGATGGAAAACAGAAAGCACAATGGAGAAAACTGCTGTTCATAATTAAGTGTAATATGTTCTGCCCCAGGAAAGAGGAAGAATAAAATCCCACGTGAGGCTTTTTCCAAAATGGGAACTGTGACCAACAATAAGATACATGCTACTTCTTCACCTCAATCCCTGTTACAGAGCTGAATTTCTTGGATGATTCTGTTTAAAAGTACTACATACATTTACTGAACTATAGAAGGGGGTGACTTGGTACACCTTTAACCTATTTAAGTCTGAAGCTTTCACAAGCTGTTAAAACATGTATTTCTGCATTTTAGTTGCATTTCTACTCAACCATGTGGTATCAGTTTCCTCTCTCCTTCAGCAAGGAGGTAGCAGCATTCCATTAAGTAGACAAAAATATTTAATGGCTGCCTGCACAGTGCTTGCTTTCTTTTGATGTTCCAGCTTATGAGAACTATAAAGTTTACTGTAGCACCACAAGAAAGGGCAGCTCTGTATTATTACTTAGACATTCCCATCACTGACAGCCCAAGTGGCACTATCATCAGGGTCATGGAAGCTTGCCACATCTCTTTGTCATAAATTTCTAAGAACAAGCCACGTTTGTGAAGAAAATTTCTGTTACAAGGCTAAAGGAATCACCTGTTCTAGAAAAATAAATACACAGCCTTAATATTTCATTCAAGGGATGGAGCAGAGGAATTCCATGATTAGAAAGAAAGGGCAGTGCTAATCTATTGCTTTCCAGATGCTGCTCTAGTCAGATTCAGCTGACAGTATTTTGGTAATATCCACTGGACTGTATTTAGAGCTGTGGTCCAGTAATTGCTCACAAATCTCAGAGTGATCTGCTTTCTCAAGGTGTTGAAGTTGTTTGAACTTATTCCAGCTGCCAAAATCCACCCATTTTCTAAAAACAGGAATAAGAGGGACTTGATAGAACTCAACTGAATCACCCACTTCCTCATTTTTCCTGTGCAAGTTCTAGGGACAAGCCAGCTGCATGACTCTTGCTTGGCAAAAATGACTTTGTAGTTTCCTATGGATTGGCAGCAAAGGCATCAAGGATGAGACTAAAGATTCATGGGGATATTCTCATGCTGTTGTTGAAAATCAGTGAAAGCATCAGCAGAGCTCACGCGATCTACCTTTGTCCTGAGGCTTCTGCCATGCTATCAGCTAACTAAAATGGGCAGTAGATGAAAGGAAAACATTACAACTACTGATCCAAACCCTTCTCCTACAATGTGAAAATCCTAAGCAAAAAAAAAAAAGAAGTGTGTTGTGGTTTTGTTTAGCTGTGATGTTTTGAAATAATACCCAAAAACATGTAAGTCTTACACTACAGGGCTATTTTTTACCAGATACCTGCTTAGTGGATTTTCTCCTCTGCTTTTGAAGTGTTCAAATTAACAAGGCAAAAACCTCACAAAAGTTTTTCAAGTCTTTTGAAATTGTATAGTAACTTCAAAAGCTTCTCTGCAGAGTATTAAAGAAAAAACACCAGCAGCAATTAAGCCCCACCTTTAGAAAACAGAGTCCTCCTGCTTTTGGGCTGCTCCAGGCTCTGAAGCAGCACTACGCACATGACCAATTCTAGAACAAAACTTGTAGTGTCTGTTAACTTCCTGGAAACCGTCTTCTGATACATCTTTTATTTACATAGATTGAACTAAGGTAGATACTGTGTTCTTTCCATGTGACCTGCATTTTCATTCAGCCTAGTTTACATTTAAAAATGAGTGCTGTCACTTGGTAACAGGTATTAAAAGATACTCTGTACAAGTTTTGCTGCCCTTCTGCGCCAGTATTACTAAAAACCCACAAGTTCTGACTGTGAGTGCTCATTCAACAAACCAGAGCAGATAAAAAATACCGAAGTGTCTAACATCTGCTCACTCACATCTATGGAAAAATCTTAGGAGCAAAGGGGGCAGATTCTGAAAGTATCATCTGACAAGTGTAGATTAAAAGAACTGTCTAGGATTACTGGCATATAGAAAGCACCTGTTCATCTGAAGGGAGAGCCTCAGAGCCAGTGTTCTAATACAGCTTTGCCTGGGGAAAAAACCAAGAGGCTAAACTTCGCTGTCATAAAATATACTGGCATTTTAATTCCTCCTAAGACATGCTGGAAACAGCTGAAATTTCTGATCACATTCCAGATTCTGTATTTAAAGAGAGAAATCTTAGACTTATAATGCTATTTTCTCTCATGCTATATGCGAGGCCACAATGCTATATTTATTTTTACAGAGTCAGTGAAGGGAGCTTTGCATTCTACTTCTCTCATTGGTATTTGTGGTAAAGTGAAGGCAAAACAGAACTACCTTATCTGTAATATCCTGTCTTATTCATATGAAAAATACATGCAAGAAAGTCAGCACCAAGTTAGTACTTTATACAGCCTCATAAAAAGTTAGACTTCGCAATTTCAGGAATAATCCTTGGATTTAAAAAAACCTTCAAAATTCCAGCTGTGAACACTGCCCTTTCCAAAAGTGGAGGGAGAGGTAGAGAACAGAAAGTGCAATAAAAAGACAATTTTAAAAAAACACCTTTGAGGAAAGCAGGAAGGAAACAGCTTGAGAAGCCCTTTGCTAGTACTGGGTGCCTCAGAGCAGGGTGTTGGGCTGGGTCCCTTTCAGGCCTACACTGCTGCAACTGAAAACACTTCTAATTTCAGCTTGCACAAGGACAAACAACACCACTCTGGAATTACCTCTCGCCTTGCTAGCACATAATGCAAGAAGGTGCTTTTCAGACAAACATGTCTTGGCCTTTGCAGTATTTCCTTGAAAAATACCACAAAACAAGTGCCAGCAACCAGGCTCAGTGTCTGAAGTGCTTGGCTCAAACTGCTCTGAACTGAGTGTTGCCTACTTCTCCATATTGGCTACTGCAGCAATCTTTTTTACCTATTCACACATCAAGAGGAAAATAATTCCTCCAGAACAGGTAAGTTCTTGGTTCACAGCACTAAACCTGTGTCTAAACAGTAGATCACAGTGTGTCTCCTCTTACCTGGTTTGAATTTTCAGTATAGTCTCTGCTTGACTGAGCAGATGCATAACTTTACCCATTTGGAAGTCATCCACTTGCCTTCATCATCAAAGGTAAGAGACTCTGAACCTTTCAGAGTCCTATAAAGATCATCTGCAGCTTTTTTATTCACTTGATCCAACTAAGGCAAGAGATGAAGTCTCAAAATGGCACCAAATTAATTATAAAGTAGGTGTAAGAAACAAGACAACACTGGACTAGAAAGTTAACTGAAGTAATAGGACTTTATTCCAGACATACTAGTAACAAAGTATTAACTTTTAAAAAAACCAAAAAAAACCAAAACACCAATTTGGTAAAACTGGTACTTTAGAGTAAATTAAGGAGTCTGTGGAGCTTTCAGGCCCAAGCTAAAAGTATATAGACTTTTTGAGTTTTTATTTTCTGAAACAAATACTAACAAAAAATTGCCATAATCCTAGACAGTTTTATTCCTTATCATTAGTCTGAGGTATACTAACAAATCTTCCTCTGGGAATGTATGAATACTGCACTAGTCAGCATTGTTTTGCTCAAAACTCACTTATTAAAAAAGTGTTTCTATTTTGCAGTTTTATAGGAGAAACTATTTCTCCTGCATATGAACTTAAATAGTGTAATTTATATGCTCCTGCAAGATGAAAAGTATAGAAAAAGTTTTGAAAGCAGAGTTATTTCCCAACAAACATAAGCATGCCATTGAACATTAAAATGAAGGAGGAAAACGTACCTGGAATGGTTCTAGATCAATGGGAGACGGTAAAAAGTGAATGCTGACAAAATTCGCAAGGACTGCACTGGAAATCCCCATGCTGGGAACCTGGGAAGGAAAGAAAACTACTCTATACTCATGCTCATGCAGGAGGCGGGGAGGAAGGGAATGGAGTCTGGTGGGGTTTGTTGCAAATGTTTAAAAATTTCAGCGCTAAAAATTCAGCCTGCAGGAAGACAAAGCAGACTACAATCTGCCGATCCCTGCCATGGAGAGCAGTGGCCCAACTGCTTCCACAGATGGTGCTGCTGTCCTGCTCTGCTTCGGCACTGAACTCATTAGTCTTCAGATGGATGATTCTGCCCCTGATCCAGCCAAAACACATGAGATTTCTTCTGCTGAGTTGGATTTCTGGTAGTAGATAACTCTGCCACATGCAGAGCCCAATGACTTGTGTGGTCAGCAGCTTTGCTGACTCCAGAATCTTTGAGGCTTTAATCCATCCCACCCTGGCTGAGTGCTGAAGTACTTGCCATTTGCAAGCCTTACCAAGTGCACACGCAGTCGTAATGGGATTATTGCACACACCAAACCACGAGGTCTCACATAAACCAGCCTTCAAGGCACTGGCTGAGCCACTGCCATCTCCTCTGCTGCGGAGCCACGGTGCCTAGGGAAGTGCCACAGAGACCAAAGCAAACAGCTCAGCAGCTGCCTTCTACCAGTTCAACCAGGGAGGAATAAACCACTTCTATGAAACACAGAGTGACTGGAAAATTAAACATGGATGTTACTGGAGAAAACCTCTAAAAAGCCATTAAAGATAAAAAGGAGTGAAAAGCATCTCCTGGAGAGAGAGGGCCAGGGTATCACCTCCAGCCTTGGTGTATTGGCCTCATTTCTACAGGGTGTTTTTTAACAGAAAGGAAACCACTCACCCATGGGCCTGTCCCACCCAGCAGCTCTGCGCTCCCCCTAGGGAGGGGTCAGCTCCATGAGCTCCACAACTCTCAGCTCCACTCTCTCTGTCTCTCCCAGGCAAACCTTAATTTAGGCTAAAGGCCAGCTGTGTGAATCCTGCCCACAGGACTCGTTGCCACTTTACACAGAAATCCACTTCTGTGGATGGCCTCAAAACCATCACAACACATCGCCAGGTAAAGGAAAAACCAAACACGTCACGTAACCAGGTATTGCCAACTTCAGCTTTAATAATGGAACCATCACTTTTTTTGCCATTTCAGTAATAACTTTAAGGGGAATAAAAACTTCCCTACAAAAATAAAACTAAACTTGTTAAAATTATAAATAGTTTAAATGTTTGTATTTAAAGACATACGTTTTAATGTTTCCCTGCATTCCCCCTCCCTCATCATTTAGTCATTCTGGTACCATCATATAATGACAAGAAAACAGTTTTGCAACAAAAGCTTTGACAGTTCAATTTGATGCTAAAATTAAAAAAAGATAAAACTGACCAGGCATGACCATTTAAATTAAAGCTGCTGTAACTGCCAGTGTGTAGAACAAGAAGGAAGAAAATGAACTCCACACATGACATCTTACAATAATTAACTGTGGACTAAGACAAAATAAAAGTTTATTTTGGTCCCCCACCCCCTTCCCCTTCACCCCAAATCAAGACTCATAGTGCATACAACACTGATTGAGGTTTCTGGCTAAAGTAAATGAAGATGTGCCTACTTAAAAAGACTGATAGTTTAGTTCAAGTAAAACCAAAATTCACATATTTTTATACTCAACTTTAAAACTCAAACAGTGTTTAAATCTGAGCAACAAATGGTTCAATATTGACAGCAATTATGCAATGATTACATAGTTATGGGCAGAAACATAACTTAAGATGTTAACAGAATACCCACCAACAGGCTGCTGCATTCCTAGAAAAACAAATCGTAACAAAACACAAAAGCATTCCCTGAACCATTATAAAGTGTCTCATTTGAGGATAATGTTACTAACTCACACATGCACTACAATGTTACATGTGAAATTAAAAAAACAAACAAGATATGCCTTAGATATATTTTATAGTTAGTCCTACTCTTAATTTCTCTTAACTCTTTAAAACATAATGATTGTCTCATAAGCTTGCAAATTCTTTTTACTTAAAAACCTTGTGAAGAGTTTTAAAAAGAATCTTACTAAGGAAAGGAAACAAAGGCACAATTACATAAAATTAAGGGGAAGAACAGAAGCATCTTGGAGTTTCACACAGTATCCATTAGATGTCACCAAAGTTTTAACAATTCCTTGGGAATTTAAAACGAACACATTAAGAACAGAGGGGCGAAAACCCCACCACAACTTCTGCTGCTCTTCAATCCTTAGCACTTCTCCACTCCCCCACCCTCCAGTACAAAACTCATTTCCTCTCTGGCATGATAATAACTACAGTATCTGCCTCATGCTTCCATGCTTCTATTGCACACCCACTTCTTTGGTTTCTTTTGAACATTTTTTTTTTTTTAGATAAATAACTCTGAAAGAACAACAACTATATTTACACTAAAGTAAAAAGTTTTCTTGCTACATCTTTCCTACTTTTAAATCAAGTAAATCAGCAGTCTGCAGAATTTGGTAATCAGTTTTTCAATTAAGAGTTTAAAAGCCATAAGGAAAAAACCTTTTGAATTATTAAAAGCAAGAGTTACTAAGCTCAGTCACCAAAACAGACAATAAATGTTAATATTCTGCTGGGCTGGAAATCTGAGTAAGAAATTCTACTTTCTTTGCCGGACTGAGCTTTTAACAAAGAAAGAAGCAGAGGAAGCTATTTCTGTCTTTCAGATATCGTAATTCAAGATTATCCAGCCTACAAATGGATCACCGGGCCAGAGGAAAGACCTGACTTAAAATAAAGATCAAATGCATCTGTAGTTGTAGCTTATGTCTGCACCCTCGCTAGACAGGTATTTCTCACAGAGTTATCTGAGACATGGACCACTTTTCAGAATTCAAGTAAGCAGCTTTTTAGATTTGCCACACTTTTCAAACCCTGACTATGCCTTTATGGAATCAGCTTCTCCAAAAGGGATCTGTATGTGCAGCTCCATTTCCATTTTTACTTTTGCTTCTCATTCCTTCCCACTATTTCTATTATCTTTATTTCTTTTCCAGTGTGGATTTACAGTTCAAAACCATAAAACTTATTCACAATATTAAAACATACTAAAACTTTAACCTTGCAGAATTAGTATTTCAACTTTCCTCTATGTAAATACTATTTTCATTTAAAACCTCCTGTCAGCTATTGGAGTTCTTCTCCCCCAACTCTTACCTTCTTTTCAACCTTCTCTTTACTTTCTTCATAAAGACCACTTAAAAGCTTTCCACAATTTCACAGTACAAACCACAGGATCTCATAAGCTTTCCACCTATAACAGTTCTCTCACAAATTATACAGTAACTATTCAAAAACAGAAAGGTAGTGCAAATCAATTTCATCTCTAAGATAGTGCTCTAACTAATTCTCATCCAAATGGCTTTAATAATTTTTTTAACACATCAATTTGCACATCCTTACTTGTAAAGATTAAGCAAAGAAGAAAAAAAAAGGTATTATTTCATAGCATCCTAGGAAATTGCTTACAGTTTCACAGCTTGCACCAAGATAACTTGGGAAACTCTCTAGGCACACAGAGGGTTGCAAACTGATGTACAAACATGCAGAATCCCTTTCTTGTGGGTGCAAGATGCTAAGTGACCTGGCTTATGGAACTAAGTCTACCCTGGCATCACAAAACAGTCTTCTGAATAAAGAAAACTACTCTCTGCTGCTCTTTGTACGTTGGGTTTGGCATGCTCTATTGACATTTGGTAGCGCACATTTTCCTGAGTGTCCTTTGGCCCCTTTTTAACCAGGGTTCAGCACCCCACGAAGGGCTTCTTCAAGTTTGCCCCTGTAAGCTGCATAGCGGTTCTTCAAGATCTGCAGTTGGTCATTTTCCTCTTTGTCCAGTATGCGCAAGAAGTTTTGCAGTTCAGGAATACTAAAAGCTTCCCACTGGAAAGACAAAGAGCAAAGAATGGATGAGAGCAACAGAAAATTCACAAATCTTTTATATATACAGTATTTCCAAACAAAACCTCAGACTCTGTAGACAATTTCCAACTGAAACAGTATCAGCAACCTTCCTTGCAAATCTGAAAATATTTCACTCTTTTAAAAAGCTTTTTTCTTCTGGAAGTAACAACAGGTCAATCTAACCACAAATGAAATGTTTACGAAAGGCACAAAGGAAATTAACAGGGGAAAAATGTCTGCTTCCAAAAAGCGATCTGCCCAGTCAGCACAGTTCAAACAGAAGCCCTCTCATCCACGAAGTTATACCAACACTGACCCAGGAGGGTGTGACATACCATGACTTCTCCAGTTTCATGCTCACGTAGAACAAAACTGAGCATTTCTGTTTTGGGGCCTGCCACCAAGCGCAGGTAGAGGGGATGTTCTCTGTCTGACAGCTTGCAGGTATAAACTGCAGGAGAAGGAAACCACAGTAATTATCATCTTTACCAACAATGTTTCAAACACTTGGAATGACTAATGCTAGCTAATGCTAAAAAAATTTCAGAAAGATGCATGTGCAGCCAAAATTTACACACTGTTTATCTATCAGTCTACATACTGGCTTTGAGCAGTGAGTTTTAGGGAGGAGTTGAGCAGGTGACTGATGGTGACAGTGCAACACTGCATTTGCACAGGAATGAAATGGCCTCCAGTCAACACAGTATGTGCAGGGCAGGGGGGAAAAATAACCCACAAGAAAAAAATACAACACACAGATCTGTTGCTCTATCTAAGCATTTATGACATCAGAGCTGTGTATCACTGTTCTGACACCTTCTCCACTTAAAATTTCACACACAAAGTCTAAAAGACAACTCTACTTGCCTGACAGCCAGAAACATCTGAACTACTGAAACTGCTCTCAATGTCCATGGAAGGAAGGCAGATTTTAAGTGCAAAAACACAACACTGGCAAAATGCACCTTTCCCTAAAAAAAACCTTTTTCCATCTTCTGGCATTTCCACCACAACTTACAACAAACTCCAACAATAGCCAGTGCCCAGGGACAGCCACGTGCACTAACATGTGAGCACAACACATGAGAGCGGTCATCACCTCGAGAGCGGTCTGCCAGTGCCAGTACCTCATGCATCACAGACACCATGGCTTATCTTTTTAAAAACCTGTCCTGTAACTTAATCTCACAACTCTGCAGTGTAGCAGGCCAGCTGAAATTTAGGACCTGATAAGGGCATAAATAAAAAAATTAAAAAAAAAAAAAAAAAAAAAAAAAAAAAAAAAAAAAAAAATAAAATAAAATAAAATAAAATAAAATAAAATAAAATAAAATAAAATAAAATAAAATAAAATAAAATAAAATAAAACAAAATAAACTGCAAAGCACAGGAGATCTATGTAATGTTTTAGCAGGTGACTTTGTCTTGGATGAATTATCCTGAAATACCCTCAGTCTTTTACTGTCTTACCATGCTTCTTTACATATTGGAAAAAAGACAAGGTAGGAAGATTGTCACCCCCACTTATCTGAGTTCTTCCACCTTACTTAAGTGTTACTATAGCACAACTCCCTCCCCCGACCCTTCCACTACCAAAATGCCAAAAGCTCAGCTTATACCTTGATCTTCCTTGTGACAGCGTTTATAAAGTGCAAACTTAGCAGGGTTGTCAGCCACAAAGAACTTCTTGAGCAAGGCCTCGATAACTTCCCGAACAGTGTTGGTGCTGCTGATGTGGAGGGTGTTCACGCAGCCGTCCGGCAAGTAAAAAGCAGTTTCCTGATTGCTGGGAGCATACGTCCCCTGGCTCTGGCAGGACTGCACTGTGATGGGTCTGCATAGTTCCATCTGCACTTTGATGAAGCCAGTGTAAATCCCATTCGCATTCTGCAATGAAGGAAAGGCCTGAACTGTTAAAATCATCAGCAATGACCACCTGTGACACAACAGTGGAGCAGCTGTATGAAAATGCTCACAGTGAACACTATTTAAATACCACTGCAATACATGACATCTCACAGGAAAGGTATTGTTTTGGTAATTCAGACAGTTATTCTTTCTGAAATAGTTTCTGAATATTAATTTTTCTTATTAATAACTACTAAGTATTAGTTTTTTCTTAATAATAGCTGTTGAATTCTAAGTATATTAGGACCTCATCAAGCAAAAGGTACAACATACCAGAGATAAGTTTTCACTTTAGGAGAGAACTGTGAAGTGAAAAAAGATCACTAACACCCATCTTCAGCAATATATTTAATGCAGTAACACAGAAATTATCTCCCACATTTTAGCTGTCTTTGTCAACTTAGTCTGAGGCATTTAGATGGTCAAATCATGGCCAAACCAACCAAAAAAACCAAACAAACAAACCAAAACAAAAAACTCCAAACAAACCAAAAACTCCAAAAAACCAAACACCAAACCAACCAACCAAAAAACCCAAAGAACTCCCGAAAAACAACAAAAAACCAAAACAAAAACCCCCAAAAAAACAGGCAAAACCCCAAAATAAATGCCAATCCAATTAATATCTGATATTCTTTATTTCAGTTGCTTTTGAAAGACAAAATAGCGAAGCAAATCAAACCTTACTGAGCTAGAAAAATTTTGACTATCTGGTTTTAGGCATACTAAGTCCTGATCCACATGCAAACACATAACAAAGATCTTTTTAGTACACAGTCATACTTATATGGTTTAGGATATAATGGAATTTCAAAATTTTCCTATACACCCACAGGAATATGTCATGTATTAGAGAGTCTGGACAGCACAGCAACTAGTAACAGCTTCCTAAGGAGACAGATGTGATTTTGTTAGTATGGTCTTGAGTAGACTGAACTGAATATTAGACCTGATTCACAATCCTTGGAAATGAGAAGTCTTATGTGTTTCAGTTTGTAATTTTTACAGTTTTTGGGAGAAGAAAGTCTCTTCATGCTGAAAATGTGTATGACTACTCTGAAAGTATCCTATAATAAATATTGCATGTTTTAACTTTTATCACTGCTTGAGCATCCTTATCAAAGAAATCTGACAAAAATTTATCTGCAGAAACAAGAAAAATATACCTTCATTTTTTACCATTTGAGCATTTTCAGAATTTGTAAGACAATTCTGATAAACGTACACCTTAGTGTCAGCTTACAGTTTACCTTAAACACATTTCAAATTACATCAGTTTGTTTTTGCAACACTTTGGTTTGATCCATGTAAAAGAGCTACAGGGATAAAAAGCATTTCAGACATGAGATTTAACTTGCCAATCTAAGGAAAGTTCTCTTAGAAAATCATTTAAACAGAGAGAGTTTCATATGTAAGATGCTGAGAATAAAACAAGTCATAATGCACTACAAAGTTACAACTCAACATTAAAAATTACAGGAATTCTATGCAAAACTTACCAAGGTCATCTTTAATTTATCAGTGACAGATGAATTATAGCTTTGTATCTTCTCTTTAACTTCTTCTTTACTGAGATAAACATGAGGTTCTCTCTCCTTCTGAACATCCTTCAAAAACAAGACAGCAGTTTTAAAACACAGAATAAAATAAATTATTTTATGATTCTGGACACAAACATTCTTAGTCCAAATGGTAATTATTCCACAGAGGGTCAACATAATAGTCATTAGCTATGCAACAACAGAAAGGATTAACACATTAAGCAAATCAAACAGAACACTGGGACTGAAGGGAGATGGTTTAATCAATACACCCAAAGACACCTGTGCCCTTTTGTTGGCAAATGTTTTCCTTCAAATATTTTGCAGTAGTATGCAAAACAGCTTAGCTCATTTTATGACTTGATTTCCTTATGTCAGTGCTATGCCATCCTGTTAAGAATACTTAAAAATTTCATTAAATATTACTTGGGACACAAATAGGTATTTCTGAACAAATGAGGAGTACATCTGAAAATAGCAGCACATCCCAACAAGTACCCCAACAATCCCAGCATGTGCCAACAATACGACAGTATCCCTGCATTCCAATGTGACAGACAGGGTGCTACATACAGGGTCACTGCCTACTACATAAACCATCAGAAGTAACTTTCCAGATACATAATGTTACACCAATTGCATTGTTTTTTCCATGGGGAAGGCCCCATTAAGATTTTTCAACAGTTGCTTTTAGAAGGTTGCTATGGATTTCACGTGCAGCAGTAAAGGAAGACCCTGGAATTGGATTTTTTCCAAACAAACATTTGTTCCCAATCTGTATTCCCGCAGCAGCAAACCAGTGTTATAAATACACTCCAGTTTCTACCACTAGCACAAATGCCATATATAGTATGTAAGAATTTCAGCTCTCAGCTTTGATGATTTAAGGCTTCAATTAGAAAAGGGAGAAGCTCTGAAGAACCTCAATGCTTTCAGAGAACACCTGAGCACACTCACCCTACAGACAAACCAAGACACCGTTCCATCTGTCCTCACAAACACAGTGTAATGTATCCTAAGAAAGGGCTTCCCTGACTTCAGTGGCCTGCTCTGTATCCCACTCTATTGGACACCACTCAGCACAACTCAGCACACATCTTTGCAGGCACTTCAGTTTGTGAGACACTACCCCAGAGATGAGCACATCTGCTGTGGCACTGTAAGGTTCCACTTGCCAGAAAGAATCTGCTGAACTTTTTCTGTCTCCTAATTTAAAAATCAAATATTTTTAGCTCTTTTAGGCTTAGTTTTGCCTTCCTATATGGCATTTCACTAAATGACATGCTGGAGACAGACTTTTTCCCATAGCTATAAAAAGAAAGGTGTGGTCTGAATGGAGAACTTGAAGCCAGAAACCCTGAATTCTGATCTGGGCTCAGATACTGATTTCCTGCATAACATTGAGAACATACCTTTATTTCAAGATCAGGAAACTGAGGCAAAAAAGGAACACCAGTGAAAGGCCACTCTGCCATTAGTTCCTTAAGCACAATTCTAAGATTGTGTAGCATTTTGCACAGTTGCCAGACCCCACCTAGTATATTACAAATACCAAATTACTGAATGTTTTTTAATTTCAAGTCCCTATTCTCCCTAGAGAAATGAAGCCTTCTTGCCCTTCTGTTTTTCATCTTCCCTCTGCGCCAAACTGCCCCAAATAACAAAGAAAGACAGCTTAATTTAAACTGCCCACTTCATCTCCCCAAAGGCTCTTTCAGCTTTATAATGTTCAATCTGGGGGCAAACAAAACAGGCACAAAGGAAAAAAGTGGATACTAAAGGGACATGAAACAGACTGTGGGCCTCTATCTGATAGCTATAGGACACATTTCAAGAACCCAAGCTTTAACTTGCAATGCTCCCTGTCAGTATAAGCGCAGACAAACTCCTTCACATGGATACCAGCCAAGACTCACCTCAGAGACAACAAGCACATTGTGGAATTCATACCTCTCCAATCTACTAACAATATTGATACTGAAATTCCAATACTGGACACTTCAGCTTTAATGCTTATTATTAATTCATTTCTGATTGTTCAAGCAGGTACCTACCCTGTTGGAACTGTCACCATGATTACTGAAGTCACCCACAACATCTGCTATTATTAAGCAAAAACACTAACTAGGAAAGAGGAAAAAAACCTCACCTTTCTTATGTTGAAGCATCAACCTTTGTTTAAGAAAAAAAACAATAAACAATCAAACAACCACTCCACATTAACTTCTGTGCACCTCAAGGTTTAAATCCACAAAAATGACTTCTAATAACTGTAGATGACAAAAAGAACCTATTGCCTTTAATGGCAATGGCACAGGGCAAAATTCACAAGGCTTAAATCTTGGTGAACTGGTAGGTATGAATAGACAGCAAGAAACTTTCTCCTATTTTCACGTAGGAGAGTTTTCATACTGTTCTCTCAATATGACAGAAATTTGATCTGGTTAGCAAAGACATCACCCCATAAGATCACTCTAATCCTAGGGATTGCCATGGAAGCAGGCATGACAAGCAAAATCCAAGTACAGCATCGAAGCCCAGCACTCAAACCAGCTGATTTCCCACAGACTAGCCCTGGTGATGCTCATGATGCTCTTGTAGTCAGCCTTCCCAGGTGCAGCTCCACTACAGAACTGTGGGGCACAAGGCATCACTGGGGCAGCTGTCATTACCTCAAATGAGTGAGACATGATTCCATACTTGAACATGCCACAGGAATTTCTACCTTCTTGCACTAGAGGCCAGACAAGTTTGGCAAAGCTTAATGAAGCCCACAAGAAACACATCTGTGTGTTCATACAAAAGCGAGGATTGCCTCCTTTTGTAGTGAGCGTTCTGCCAACAAATGTACCTCTAACTCATTTTCTAAACAACCAAAGCCTGTGCCTTAATTAATTTCAACAGCATGCAGTTCATAGCAAATCTCTGAACTGAATACAAAGGACTACTGGGATTAAATTAAACAAATGGACCCAAAATCATTCAATAAAAATACAATACATAATAGGCAGAAATGCTGTTTACTTCAGTCATCATTATCACCCTACTCCTCCATCTTTCACTATCAAGACCACAGGCAGTGAAAAGTGAAGTGTGTCCAAGGAGAGGAAGTAACTCGATGCCACTGGAAACCTAAGACCAGGATCTTCATGAATTAATCTGGTGATACCATCCTGCAACCAAAGAAAAAGCTCAGAACACTCCAACTAATTCATCAGGGTACAACTTCAACCAAGCAAACAAAACCTCCTCACTAGCTACACACCAGGACTTACAAAAAATCACACTGCTGTCACACAAACTGCAGAGACAGTAAATCCCACGTGACTGCTGCCAACAGAAAGACAACAAAGGAACAACTCACTGGGTTTATAATGAACAAGAAAACCTCAGCCCACCATGATTCACTGGGTCAGCTGCTCCCACTAAATGTCATTAAGCAGAATACATGGATTTGAGGCACCTGTGTCTTTTAATTTTCCTAATTATACTTAGCCAACATGCAAAGAGAAGCTAACAAGATATTATAGAGGGATTTTTTTTCCTGACTCTTCCCCCCAACTTTGTTGGGGCTGAATTGCTCTCAGTATACACTGGCACCTATATTTTGCCATGCAGCTTTGCTAGCTATGTTAGAAGTTAAAATATTTAAGTCTTCTTTGACCAGCATACTTAGGTGGGTTGAGGAAGACTTGACAAACTCATTTCCCACAGGAAATAGTAGGTCCTTCATAACTGGACCCACTAAAAGCAAAGCTGTCCCCTGCTAACTCTGCTTCTGTCTACTAGATCAAACTCCACCTGGTTATCTCAGCAGGTAAATTTATTACTGTGAAGACCTTGAGTCATCCAATACAACAGCAGTACTTCATTCATCTCTACTATGGTTTACAATGTGCTTCTGACATCTTGCTCTTGAAATGGCCACCAAGTGGTTGAAGCCACACCTGCCCAGGGAAAGCACTTGCTCCAAAGGCAGCTGTTTTAAACAAAGTAGCAAGAGCATTTTGGAGGTGAAATTTGGCACAGGTTCTCAAAGCCAGTGCACTGCTTAGGCACAAGGGGAGCATGATTCTTCTCCGGGCTGGTTCAGATGTAGCTGATTCATTTCTGACTCCCTACAAGATGCCCAGCACACACCTCATAACAGTGCAGGGAATTGGGAAACTGCCTTTCTTCAAAAGTCAGGCCTGGTGATGAGTTTCCTAACCACAGATCCTTGTATATGTCACAGCAGCAGAGTGAAGTATGAGCACAACCAGCAGAACAGTTCACACTGTGTCCTCTTCCATCAGCCAAGACCTAGATGTTGCCAGGCTTAACAATTATCACTTCTGGGTGCTAATGCTCAAAAAATGAACTTTCTCTATAAAACAATGCACAAACATTTCCATACTATTTTTTGTAAAAATTAAATAAAATACATAGAATAGAATCTGAGCTAGGTTCTCTTCCATCACTTAACCAAATTATATTCTCAGTAATGTCTGCCACATCAACACCCCTTTCCCCTCCCAGCCCAATTAAATGTTTTCCTCATCAGAGCTCCTGGTCTCCTTCCACTCTCTGATGTTAATGTGTTCTTACCTTTTCCTCAGACCAGCACAGATGGGAAAGTCTCAAGGACACAGGTGAATACACCAGAAGTCATGCAGATGATATATTTGGGTCTAAATCACTAATTTTCTAGTCTGAGCTATTAATTTTTTAAAAATCGTTCTGTCCTTCACAACACCTACAGTGCACACCCCACTGGCAGCCATTTGTATTAAAGGCATTTCTCAGGCCAACCAAAGCAGCATTTCATTCTCAAACAAAATTCCTAAGCAACAGCTGCCAGTAAGAGGGAAATGAGGCGAGTGCTTTCATTTTCCCAAGGGGAATAGCTGGTCTTTCATTAGAGCTCATGATGCAATGCCTCTTCACAGTTGAGCTTCCTCACAATAAAAAGAGCAGAAAATGTTTTTTTCTTTATCGCCTGCACCCCCCATGCTCATCTCATTTATTGTAGCACAGATGTTCAGAGAAGCAGCACTCTCTTTGTAACATTTATGCTGAGTGCAAAGCCCTAGATGAGACTAGCTCAGCATGAATCCTCAAGAAACACAACTAAAACTGCACAAATTACAATTAAAGTGAACTGTAAATCAACTTGTGGTCCCAAAAAAGAGGAATCACATCACATCAGGAGCTTTATGGAAGTCTAAGTCTCACGGTTGCTGCCAACCCTAGTCCTGAATGCAGTAATAAAGCACTAATAAACTCAACAGCTACAGGCTGCTATGGGATGAGGCTGAGAAAAAGTTTCACAAAGAAAGAAAAATCCAAAACCATGAAGCCTGCATCCTCAGGATCCTTGCCTTGAGTCAAATGCCTGGCTTCCCCAAACTGCTACTGCAGCCTTCTATATATGGAGAGATACAAGAAGGTCTCTCTCTTCCATCCAACATGCTATTTTCACAAAACTTCAAGAAATTAGCATCTCTTCAGGAATGAGGAACCAAGCTCCTCTTCGTATTTCAGCTTGAAAGACAGAGGAAAATATAATGGACAAAAGGTTGTTTAACCTTTCCTGGTCCTATCCCAGGAACACACATAAAGCATTTTTATGAGAAATCTGAAGAACCAAAGACCTGTGGGAACTCAAGCAACCTACTAAGACACTATCTCAGCTCTCATGTTTCACATTAATCCCTCACATACTGTGACCATGATTCAGTCAGATGAATGAAGATGTCATGATCTTGCTGTAAACTGTGGCCAGAAATATTTTTTGAAATAAAACACTGAAGGTTTGAAAATGAGAAATTCAGCCTAATCTATGTTTAAAAAAAAAAAAAAGTTCTTGTTTAGTCATAAAAATTACAGCTATTGCAATCCTACTTATATCACATTTGCATTAAAGAAAGGATTTAAGTAACAGTGCTATTCTACAACAAAAAAAGCAAAACAGAGCATACAGGAAACAAAGTAAATGGAATTCTGATCTCAGTTGTTACTCCTACAAGCAAGAACACTCCTTCCTACAGCCGGCCAGCACTCTTACAGGAAAGAAAGAAACTGAAACCTTGCAATTAAACTATTTTGAAACAAGCATCTTACTTCTCCCTCATCCTAGCTCTCCTGAGAGCACAGCAGCTTTCCCAGTGACAGTAATTTCTCCTTCTATCCTGGGGCAAGCCTGAACTCCAGATACGTGCTCTTCCGTCATCTGAAAACCTGAGACTCACCAAGCAGAGACGCTGGTCACAGCCAGTCAGAGACACCAGTAGGCAAAAAAAGGTATGAAGAAGACCAACTGGGGGCGGGTGGCCAAGAAGAAACATTCACATCCAAGTATCTGCAAGTACTGACCTTATCACATAGCTGAATCTTGAAATGTTTGCAGCCTCCTGAACAAGATGAGGTTGCTCTCTGGGTCAGGGAAAGAGGAATTTTTCTGACAGGATGGATATGGGCAGAATAATCTCTGTATCTCCCTATAATGCCTTTTGCTTTCTGCAGCCAGGGAGACCCAATTCTCACAGTGGCAACCAGGGCAAAGAAGCAGTTTCTTTTTTAGGAAAAGATTTTGTTTTTCTAAGCACATTTGGCCGACTTGAGTTTGAACAATTATCCTGACAGCCAGAGAGAGTTCAAGAACAGCCCACAACATGTCCTCCTGACAAGAGCAAGAGAAGTGGCACCCTCCCAGGTCAGGTGTACAGGGCATCCAGGCTGATATTCTGTCTTCAACAGCAGCAAAAACAAAGGCTATTTCAAGCAAGCACGTGAGCCTTTTCTGCAGCCTCTCTGCTAGCATCCACAAGTGTGGAAGCAGGAATTCAGAGGCCACCTCCCTTCCGAGTCTGTTCGGCATCCATTTATGGGCCTGGTGCCTATGCACGCACATAAGCCCTTTCTGAACCTGCCACCACTGCCAGTCTCTACACCTCCTGTGGCAGCAAGCTCCACAAATTCATCACTGCAGTGTGAAGAGGTACTGCCATCTGCTTTAAGCTGATCTTCTATTAAGATAGATGACAACTTCTGTTAAAAACATTGAATACTCTTTAATCCTAATATGGCAAGACCTGGTAAATCCAAGTTTCACCTTCAGCTTTTCTATCACCTTTTTAATTTTGTAAACCACGATCACACACACCCTTTTTCTCCTCTCCAAAGTAAGGAGCCTTGAACTCCTTAGTCTTCTGTAAGGTAGTTGCTCCATCCTCTCAATCATTTTACAGCAGGGTGACTAACCACAAAAATGGGATGTGGGGACCAGACCCATATCAGAACTTGCGACATAGGTGCACCAAAGCTTAGATGCTGTTTGTTTATAAATCTGTATGCTACAGGTCTACAACAAATCTTTACTTTTATCCATGATGCTATGTGATCTCCCTTCCATAGTGGTTACAGAAATCCCCATGCAACACCACAGTTATAATTTTATCGTAATTTTACAAGGCACAGGCATTACAGTTAATAAATACTTGTTACTTTCTGACTATTTTCAGTTTTTACCAAGTATCGCCATGTGGTTTGGCACGCTAATGAAAGCAATGAATGACAAAGTAAAACATTATGGCTCCATCTGCCCCCTCTGATGTAAACACTCAAATGTTTATATGGTGAATATTTTTAAGTAGCAGAGAAACAAAACAAAAGTTGTAACTTCCCTTTATTCCTTTCAATAAATTATTTTCCTTCCAACAGAAGTAATATAAACAAAGTTCATATTCAGGCATTGTGAAAGGAAGGCTAGAAAACTGAATATATTTGTTGGTAACATTAACATTGTTGCTACAGTTTCATTTAAGTTCATCGTGACATCACCTCTGAAAACCCCTAGTTACAAACCCTGTCGTACCCTACATGGTTGTACTTTAACTACTGGCATGCAACCCAGTTTCAAAAAGCAGTCATCTGTTTAAAGGGAAAACCAACCGTACAAATAATAGCAACTCAGGCTTAGCATTAGATTTTGTCCCTAAAGACACAACAGACTTTACACAGATTTGTACATTTTTCCCTCTCCATACTATGTCATGTTTTTAAAAAAATATATTATATGATTTAAACAACATTTAACAGCTGTTTCAGTTTTGCAAATTTCACTATAACTAGATGTAAGAAATATCACAGACAGCAAATCATTTCCTTCAGGTCTCCTCTTCAGAAAGTGTGAGTTTTAACTGCTGGCTATTTAAACACATAAGGTGTTTAATGAACTAAAATGGATTACCAGCCTCTGTGACCTGTACAACAAAATCAAGTTTTTAAAAGATCATTAGGAAACAAGCTTATACAGGATATTGCATTGAAAACTACTCAGTGTGTCTTGAAAGTTAAGTATGGTCTGAAGCCCAGGGTACTGATACAAGTAGAGACCAAACAACTATGTAACATTAGGGCTCTGGGTTATTACACCACAGAATTTGCATACGACCCTACAATGCAAGAATCCAACAGGCTCCATCCAACAGAAGCCAGGAAGAGGTTGCTTACAATGACAACCTCTCAGGTCTTCAAATGCAACTATCTACAGTTTACTTTAAAGCTGACATTGGAACCAGCCATTCCTGGGGAACCGAGCCCCATGCCAGGCCAAGGCATAGCTTTCTCCCTATGCTTACTGCCAGCACTTCACAGTCTGAAGCAAGCTCAGTTGTGGGCCTCGTATCAGCAGAAGCTGGGTGATGTGCCAGCTTTTGTGAAGTGTGTCAAACACCATTTCATCTTTAGAGCAACATTCCCTTCCTGGGTTTGGTAGGGTAGTTCTAAGATTGTGTCACTAAATTACTTTTAAAACCAGCCTGCGCTGAGAGAAAACAAGGACTTCATAACCGGGCCAAGCCTTAGGGCTGGTGTTAAGACAGAAATGGTGAGCCTGTACATGATCACAACAGTCCCACCAACCAAGTAATTTTAGTTTGGATTTGTTCTACTTAAAAGAAAAAACCACAAACCTCAAAAATGCACACTAACAATTCTCACCTAGGAAATATCACATATTGGCTCTTTGGATATAGAACAACCCTGACAGTTTTCCCTTATCATAGACACTACAGTGAAAAAATGTTCAGAAAGATGAATGGTCTTCTCAAAGAAATGCCAGGGTTTTGGGGAGGATGTAGTACTTTGAAGAACATACAGTTCTTCAAATTCAAAAAGTTACTGTTATTGTCTTTATCATCCTGGTGCTGATCTCACATTTGAAACTTTTCTGAAGGGAAAAGTTTCTACCACACACTCATCTCAAACCCCCACAAAATTGAGGAAGTAGAACTATCTTTTTCAAATGAAGTCTGCTTTTTAAAGGCCTCAAAAGCTTGTAACAATAACCTTGGCAGACTGGGAGAATGCTCAAACTTGTAAGCAATCACTGGTATCTTCAGTAATATACACAACCTCTAAGCCAAAGTAGCAGAAGTATCTTCTTAGTATGTTAAATATGATCACAATAAAACCATACCATGCATTTACAGTCAAGTTATGTAACTGCTGCTTTATATATACACAAAACAAACAGAGCTAAAAACTAACTCCATCCAAAATCTCATAGTCTACACTGACTGGCTCTAGTTTAAAACAAGTTAGGTTTTCATGAAATCAGTACATAGGAAATATTTTTACACCAACAGCCTCTCTCGCTGCAATTTGTGCAATTAAGTCTCTACACAGCTCCCACAGAACTATTAAAAACCAGTCTCTTCAAAGAGACATCCAAATTAGGTATTTCACAGTGCAGACAAAAGGACGCACCCCTGTAGCCTAGCCTGCACGAAAAACTTCCTCCTTCTTTCACGCTCCAGAAAATTTGTATCACCTGGCACATTCCATTAACAATTAAAACTGTAATGACTATACTCTTTGCTACAGCCTTTTAATTACCACATTTTATTTAAAATCAGATGGTATCCAAAAGACATTTTTAAACCAGCATACTATAATCATTAGCTTTACCTACTACTGCTTTAACTGATCTGGCAAAAATTCAAGAGAGAAAAATGGATGGGGGCAAACTAGGTGACCATGTACTACTGTAGTGTAAACTTACATTGACCTTAATGATAGGATTTTACCTCTATTTTGTATTTTCAGCCTTAAGAAGTCAAATGTTGAAAAAAAAAAAAAATCTGAACCCCCCCTTAGGCAATTATCTGAAGGCTGCAGCAAACAGGAAATTTTCAGTTCTTTCTCCACCTTCATTCAATTTGACTGGAATTCCAGTTTGAACTTACCAAGCCTTCAGAGCTCAGATTTGATTGCTGTTCCAGGAAGAAAGAAAATAAAAGGCTTGGACTACTCTTGGACTCTTTGCTGCACCTCCCCATTTTAAGTTATCCCTCTCATCTTGTGGATGAGAGATGCAGTAGAGCATTCATGGCCCAGCTGAGAACAAACTGGTAAAAGGCAGTTGGCTGCTGGACCTCAGCCATCCAGCCCCATGTCACCAAAGCTCATGTCCTAGTGACCTCAAGATCACACTGGTAAGATGGCACTCAATCCTCAGATCTCTGCATGGTGAGGAAACCAACCAACAGTCAGGAAGATTATGCCTTGAATAAACTCATCAGCGTGGTAATGATAACCTGCTTCTCAGGGGTTTCAATCTCTTGTTTTTCTACCACCTGGATTTTATCTATCACACACACATTTAAGGCTACCAAGCAATTCAGCTGCAAGGAGAGTGAGACTGACAAAAGTACAAGTTTTTTCAAAACACCTACATTTTCTAAGAAGAAAGACAAACCATACTACTACCATTGCAAAAACTGAAAACTGCCACTAACTTGTGTTTCAACCCTTTTTGCAAAAATACACTTGTTGCCCAGTTTCAGTATGAATTTGTTTTCCAGAATACACACACACAACACATTCATTTCTTACAAACGAATTCAAGTGCCTCCAATGCTGAGACAATTTAAGCCATATGCCTCCTTCTCTGCTAGATGCTACCACTGTCTGAGAAACCAGTGTCAGCTGTCACAGTCCTCATCCAGTATCAGAATCACTACCAGCCAGCAGATTACTTCCACAAATCCAGGAGGCTCCTTTCTTAAATAGGATGAATAAGGTATTTTTTTTTCTTTTTACAGGTGAAAAAAGAAATAAACAAGAGAAAAAAGAATAAACTAACTGAAAACAGAAGAACTGGCAAGGGAAAGACAGGGTTTTGTTTTTGCACAGTTTAAAAAAAGCCCACAGATAACATAAGCATTAACCAAGTCTGCAGCATGAGAGAACTACAGTGCAATAAACACCTCATGGCACAAGTCCCAACTTACCCAAACACCGTGCTAGGCTGGTGCCATGTCTCAGTGGACAGTTTACACCACTAACATCTGCAGTGCTCATGTGAGCATGCTGCTCCCTTCTCATCAACCCACAGCTTCTGTATCTGGGCAGACCATTCTGTAGTAGTGAACCAGTTTAGAATTACAGGACAGTTGTTACACTCAGACATTTATTTTTTTAAAAAACATCAACAAAAGAGTGGAATGATAGCAGTTCTATTTAGATCAATACTGGCAGGACACAGTGGAGAGAGAACAGAGTAGGAAGCCACAACTGATAGGTGTTCAAGGGAGGTGTGAACAGAAGACTTCAAAACATGGTTAATGAATATCCCACAGGAAAGGGTGGATAAACAAACTCTCCATCTGAGGAAAGGTCAGGAGAACAACAATTAGGCTGCACTGGAGAACAGGGCTTGCTTGCTTACAACCTGATGCTATGGCCCAACTCCAAACACAAGTTATTTGGCCATGCTGGAGAATGGCCACCAGGAAACCAGAGAAGGGGGAAAATGATTACATGCTTTGTTCTTAAGAAGCAAATAGGAGAATGTGTTGACTTTACAACAGAAAGTTCAAAAAGTTGTTCCTTTTTCCTTTCCAAACAGCTATTTCCCTGCTTTTATGGGCAGGATGTTACAGGCACAAGGAAGCGCTGCTGCTACTCCACCTTTCCTTAAGCCTGACTTCTGCTTCAGGAAATGTAATTACGAAGCATGTGAAGGTATGAGATCTGCTAGAGCTGATAGGCATTTCAGGTGGAAGCAAAAAAGTCTAGTAGAATTTTTCATTAAAAAAAATTCTTGTTAGAGGTAATAAGGATAATCAGTACCACCACACCCTCTGAGAAAACACTCAGAAGACAGAACACATTGAAAAGGATGGGCCACCATATGGGCAAGCATCAGATAAGCTGAAACCAGTACAATCAAAATTTCCTCAAATAAACAACAAATTCTGCAAAGCAAAATCACAACTGCCTTTTAATAAAAGTACTGGAAATGTTTTGTTAACATTTCCTGTACTTTAACAGAAAACACGGAGAACTCATGGTTTTAGCCAATAAAATGAAGCATGCAACCAGGTATCAACACCATTTTAAAAGGAGATAAAAATAAAAGTTAAAAAAAACCAAAACAAAAAACAAACCATCACCCAACTGGGAACACAGCATTTGCCCAGGTCTTTAAACTTACAGTTGTTAAACTACTAAGTTATACCTCTATCTTATCTTATTAGAAGTTTATAGATCACTGGAGCCATTCTTAGCTTACAAATATACACATGCACACTTAAAACTGTAAAGTAAAGGGGAGTCTTTTTGAGAGCTGGAAAAATTAACAATATATCTGGAACTTTTGACACAGACAAAAGCATTAACCTGTAATCAGACCAGTCAGTTCATATCCACTCAGTTCATTCCACTGAGCATATATAATACAGGTCCTCTAACAAGACCTCTCTAATTGCCACATGTGAAGGGCCTCAGCTTTTACCTCAAGCAAACCATGTAATTAACTGAAGTATTGGTATTTCTTCTGTTCCAAACCTGTAAAAGCAATTTTGCCAGAACACTGAAATTCAGCCAAATTTCTACCACTATGTCCTTTGCATAATGTGATAGCAAAAACTTTTCAAATCGACAAACATTGTGGGTTCACATAAAAAGTTACTCTGTAATGCCTGGCTGCAAGGGGTAGGGAATGGGCAGAGGAACACATAGGTGTTTCCCCTATGCAGCACCCTAGCAAGCACTACCGTATTATAACACGAGGAGCAGAACTGGAAACTACAGACAACAGAACAATGCAGAGGGTGTTCAGGAGGCATTAATTTAGCATCCAATCACTTCTGTCCCACATTAGGAATGTTGGAAGTTACGGTAGCATAATAGTAAGCCTCACTTTTACACAAAAACTACATGGCACCCCAAGTATAAGAAAGTTCTCTCAAAACAGCAGAGCATTGTCCATGAATGGTCCTATTAAGACCATTCATGAGAAAATCCTAATGAAATCAGCAGGATTCTTCATTTATTAATTAGTAAAAATTAACAAAAATCAAAGTAGTTACTTACATAGGCTGACTAAGGTGATACACAATGATGCCGACATATGCATATATGCAGGAATGGCAACTTTTCAGAAAAAATGGCATGGCAACATCAAAGTATAGAAACATAAGGAACGAAGGGAGCTTACTACATGCTTTCAACCAAATAGTTTTTATGATGCAAAGTGGGAAGAAGCTAGCTACAGCTTTTCAGCATTTCAGAAAAAGAGCACAGACAATCTAAACAAGCAAACTACAAAGGGGGTATGTGATCCTAAGAAAAGATAAAGCTGTGGGGTATACAACTTGAGGTGCCACCATACCTTCCAGTTTTGCTTCAGTAAAGGTGTATTTTGTTTGCAATTTCTCAATCTCGTACATCTAACTAATTTACATTATTGAAAAATTAACAAGACTCTCAAACATCTTATAAGTTTAACTAGACTAGGAAATACCACATTTCTAGTGAATCAGATGTCATCTAGTTGTACCCTGAGGAAAGAGTGATCAAAACCAGCAACATCTTGATGTTACTGGTAACATAAGGAGAAAATGCTCTCCTTTTTTTGTACTCCTAAGCAGTTTTATATGGTCACATAATTATGTTAGAAATGAAGCACACCTGCTTCCAGCCACCCTCCCACACATATACATGGCACTAACCCAGCCCATACACAGGCTAGCCAAAAAGCCTGCTCTGGGATGAGGCTTTCCAAAGCACCCTCTATATCTGACAGGAGGGCAGACACTGTGCAGACTCTGCACTGTGTTCTCCTGCCACCAGAGTCCCAACTCCATGCTCCAAGACATAAAGGATTAAGTTGGGCATGGGAATGCCAGCCCTTTGCAGTGACTTGCCCATTAACTGGGAGCATCAAACACACTCCTGTGTATTAGGACTGGTCATAACTACTCTCCTACTCCCTCTGGGATCTCTTTGCAAATTACTACTGGTTAAGATAATAATTTGCCAGCACAACTGTACATTCCTGGGAATATTTTGCAAATCAGTTGTAAACAGTAGGCTTAGCAAACCTCTTCTAAACATTACACAGAACAAGCAAACATTATCCCTACACCCATAACCTCAGCACTCTTGTGTTCCAGTTTACGCAGAGTCCCATACATCTATTTAATGGGATGTTTTGAAATACCAAGTTATCAGGAATGCTGGCACTAGAATATTGATTCTCACATTAACTTTTCTAACATTACAAGGTCTTCCAGATCTGACTGCTCCAGTTCACAGAGTACTCCCACTGAAAGAGCTACCACCACCCTCCACCACAACAGCTGTTTGCAGAATGTGGTCTTAGTTTCTGTCCAAGCTCTCGCTGGTATCTGCTGTCTTGACTCAAGCTGTTTAAGTGACTGCATAGTTTTGAAGTAAAAAAGCACTGAACAAATCCAGTTGAACAAGATTAAAAATTAAGGATTAACAGAAGAAAGAGCAGGCAAAGGAGCACAGCAATACTTATTTAGATTTATAAATAATAGAACGCAACACTCCCCATACCCAGACTGACTTAGAAACTCCCAATATCCAGCTTGTTTATTAGAAACTAGAGACATCAAAATGCTGCCAAGGGACACCTGGCCCCTTCAGAGGCCTCTAATTTACTGTCTCTGCAGCTGGATAATGGGGAAAGTCTGTATTTTTCACTCCAGCACACATACCAGGAATGAAGAGCCAGTTCTGATTTTGCCATGAATACACATGCAGTTTTAAGATGAAGTTTAATCTGTGAGTTTTTAATTGTGAGCCCTTTGGAAGTGAAGTACTGAGCAAGTGTAGGCTATATGTTTTACTATGAACTTGAACAGAACCACTAAGTAATGGGTTTAAATATATTTCACTGAAAATAAAGCTAGGGAAAGGGACTAAACATGCTTTCAGAAGGTAAAAGCAAACACCCAAGTGTCAAATTTGCAACAATAATTTGCAACCAGATCATTTTAAAAGAACATAAACCATTACCATTACCTTGTGGTAAAACACAAGCATGTATTGTCTGAAATTGCACAGATGGCAACAGCCATTTTTTAGTTGATCACAACTGCAACTAATGTTAAAAATCTTGAGCCAAGGTTCACAACATTATGTATCAAGACATTTTTCCCCTCTCTCAAAACTCCAGACAAACAGCTCCATTGGAGCAGAGGGAGAAGGTGCAGGGAAATGGGTTTGTCCATGATAGAAATTCCTCTGAGTGTCCCTGGAGCAGCTGCAACTGCAAAGGGAAAGCTGTGGCGTCCATGAGGATGACAGGGAACCAATGGGGAAAGCTAGCACTTGCACAGTAGGTCAGGACCATGTGCTGAAAGAGATGCATTTAGCACTGTTTCAGAATTGTTGCTCAATTCAAGGTTCACCTACTCTTTTAAATAAATGCATGCATCTTCTTGAGCAGCATTGTTAGACTTATTCTCATCAACAACTCAACAGAACAAGCTAATTAATTTATGGATTACCATCAGTGTATTATTCTCCACACTACACGTAGCATTATTTTCCTCATACACTTGCGAACACAAACTTTTTTAGGTGTTCTGTGGTGATACTTTCATCAAGCAGCTGTAACTGCGAGGCTGAGTCTGTAAGATCCCTTGCTGCAGAAACTGGAAGAAGCCCAGCAAAGAAGGAAGGAACAATGAGAGGAACCTCTCAAGTGAATTTGGCTTGGCAGGAACAAGTTCTGCCCCTGCCCTGAAAAGGAGTTTAAAGCACAAAAATATCCACAGATGATTGCTAATGGCAGGTTCTCTCCTTTTAGGGGAGCTGACTTGAGACCCGAGAATTATTAGGATTTGCTGAGTCATGAACGTTCACATCTGCAAGCAAAGCAAGCACAAGCCACACAAGTTCTCTGCAATGTGAGATACAAGCAGAAGTCTGTCACAGCTGTAGATCTAACCAGATCAGAAGCAGAGGATAATTCTTACGACACAGAGGAGGGAGCAAAGTGGGGGACAGGACAGGACACAAGACACTGATCAAATCTGATCTGATCAAAGCACATGAACAGTTTAATTCCCATGCCAGGTGATGCAATAACACAGAGGAGCCAATTCCACCAGACAAAACACAAGTGCCATACATGAGAAATCCTAGCATATCCGAGATGCCTGCACAGGGCAGGCAGATATGTCAGAGGTTTAGCTGGATGCCTGCAACCTATCAAGTGGCAACAGAAGATTGGGCAGCATACACATCCAGCAGTACCCAAGACAACATTAGATACCTCTGGTTTAAGTTCTGAGTCCCAACCCACAGGTTGACCTGATGGTGAGCTGAATGGCTCTTAGCTGCATTGCCAACATCATCAGCAAGACACCTGCATTCTCACACCTGCATATGAGCATTCAGTCAACAGCTGAATCCTACTCCAGTCACATCCACAGGAGGCAGACTTCAAAAATATAGAAAGACAGAATGGTTTTTGCAAGTGGATCTGTGGAACTCCATGTCACAGCACTCTGGGGATGCTAAAGTCTACATGGTGCAAAAGCAACCAGATAACTCCCAGGAAAAAGCATCCCAGCCTGAAAATCAAAGAGGCTGGAAGAGTGTTCTGGCAGGATATCATTGTATAATTGCCCTGTTTCTCTTGCTCTTCCCCAGCATGTACCATTAGTAATTGCCAGACACTGCTCTAAGACAGATCTGGCTTTTGACTTCATATGGGTATCCACACGTTTCTTGTGTTTCAGCTTCCACATTAAATGGGAATATCACCAGCAATGTGCAAGAGAGAAACAGCAGGTCCCAAAGTGAGGCTGGCCAACCAAGATGACTGTTAGATGAGGCATGCACAGAGCCCGAGGTGAAGCAGCTAGGGATCACCCAATTCAACCACAACACAAAACACACTTTGACTTAAAGCCAGAAACATGAGTAGTGGTGTACTTGCAGAAGGGAAGAAGCTGTTGTTAATATGTTATTATTGGAAGGCACATTCACAAACATTTGTGAAATATCATAGGAAAAAAAAAATCCCTGCTGAAATGATTAATTCTTCTTTTAATGCAAGCTTTGAGTACCATGCAGGGAATTTATGGCCTTATGCCACATACTCTACAATAAGGAGAAGGGGAAAGACTCATCACGATTAGCAGCATATATTCTGTGTGCTGGATGAGGCAAAGAGTCTGTGGGAGGGATGCTGGCAAGTGATAATGTAATTAAAAGTTGTAGCTTAACCCAGAGAGACAAGGAGGAATAATAACAATTACTTTTCCAAACTTAGCTATCAAGTGTTTTTTAAAATAAACACAAAAACAATTTAATGTGGTCATTTATAAAATAATTATTTTATTACCTAGAAAGCACAATACAGAATTGGAATACCACAGGGCTAGGAATCATTAAGTATCTATGAAGACTGTGACAAGACTTTACACTTAAGGACAGTGAGATGTTTTCAGATGAAACAGTTGCAGTTAACTTCACAATATTAAGCCTTGGCATGCATATTATATACATATATATATACACACGCACGTATAGATATACACACACTCATACAATTCAACAAGAATTCTGCTAAACAACTATTTATTTTTACAAGATTTATGATAAACTAAAAGATGTGGAAGTTGAACCTGGATGGAAAAATAAGCTCATGAACAGATAAAACACTGCAAAAAGGAATCATGTTTTCTCACTTTCTATTAAAATAGATGGCAGCATAGGTAACAACTCTTAAAAAGACTTTTTTCAAGAGCTCCCCTCTCTTGGGGAAAGAATTGGTTTAGCTTTTTGTACAAATGGTCTTTAAAACATTTTCTTGCTTTAGAAAGACTTACATTGCTGCTTCCGATTTAAAGACAGTGATTGCTTTCTCCTTGTTACTAATGCTCTCCTCTGTTCTATCTCAGCACCATGTTAGCAGATTGTCCAGAGAGCTGACAAGATGGGAGCTACCTCATGTTTAGCAAGACCATAGCACTCTTCTATCACTTGCTCAAGTCACAGCTTTCAAGCACAAGTCTTGAATCTGAAGTCAGTGTTTTAGTATTAAAAACAGCCTCAGTTTATTTCAGAGTTCCATTTGAAGCCCACAGAAAAAACAGTAGTACAAGTTTTCTGCTGCCCTGGAGAAAGTATGGTCAGCCCACCACATATACAGAAGACACTGCAGAAAGTAGCTGTTCCAGGGTCTCTACTAAGGGGAAAAAAAAATCTGCCAAAGAACTTCCACTCTCAAAGAAAGCCTGGCATTCCAAATAGCAGGCCAAGCTTTAGAAAACACAGCTCTTGTTTCAACCCACAAGACAGGTATCAAATTGTTACAGCTGGCTTTCATTTTGACAGGTCAAGAGTGATCTGCAAATCCTACATACTTAAGGCACATGAGAGCTAATCTATCTGGCTAGGGCAAAACAAAAAGCAAGAATTACTCCTCTGTTTACAACCTTTGAGGACAGAGACTCATATTTCGTAATATCTGCCTTTCAATTGCAGCAAGCATTAACAGCCTGCTATAAAAGGCAATATTTAAAAACAAACAAACCAACCTACAAAAAAGGGAACTATTTCTGCCTGAATATAGGCAGACAAAGAAATAAGGAGAAATGGAAAGTAGAGCCCATAATATCGATGGCCTAATCTAAGTAGGGATACCAAATAAAGAATAACTAAAAGAAAAATCAGTTGAACTACCAGCCATCTTGCTGCAAATGATATTAAACTAAAATTAAAAAAAAAAAAAAACAAAAAAAACCCCTTGAACAACAACAACAAAACCACTTAAAAGGATAATAAAGAAAAGCGTGAGCAGATGGGGTATCTGGCCAAGAGTTCAAGACCACATTCACGTTTCACGGGGTAATCAGATACAGTGTGGAAGCCCTCCCTGAGCAAATGAAAAAATATCAGCTGGAAACTAATAGAACAGCTTCTGTGTTCCTGTGTACTGGGGGAACCAAACCCAGCGTGCCAGGCAACCCTTCAACAAATATGGTGTGCATTAAAAATACAGAGAGACACTGTAAAACCCCACTTGCACACTTGTTTACATTTCCCTAATCTGAGTAATAGCAGTGTGGCACTGGTAGAGTCCAAAGAGCTATGTCTGCCACCACAGAAAAAGGAAACTCAGGGTCTTACAGTGTTTTCCTCGCAACTGCAAAACAAAAACCAAAGTCAACCTTCCCTTGTTCATTTTCACACCTTTTCCAAAAACTTGCACTGATAAGGGATGGGAAGGGGTGGTGGGAAGGAGGGTGGGATAGCTGTTTGAAAGTCATGTTCGGATAGAAGTCCACCTCAAAGAATCTCACCACCGTCTGTTGCCATTTATAGCAGGGGTGTATTTTAAACCATACAATCCCCTGAGGCAATGCTGCTCCTCACACTGGCCTCTATTGAACAATTCAGAGAATTCTGCCCTGAGTAGCACCAACACACAGCTACAGCCCGGGGAATTAGAAGATAAAGACAAGTATCTTCTATTTTACCATTAAGTACCTACTTTATCAATGAGTTTGTAAACTCTGCTACTACCCTGATGTTACAACTTTCCCTCAGAAAACCCTTGGGCTGAGGCATGGAAGGAGAAATAATGGAACATTAACTTTTTCTGAAGTAAAGAGCAGGCTACACATCAGGATAGGGCTGCTGCAAGCAACTGCCAGCAGATCAGAAGGGCAATATATACCACCTGGGGTCAGGACAAACTGAGAAACCCCCCAGTGAGGGCAGCTACAGAAAGAAAAGGATGAGAAATTCAGAACACCCCGCCACTCCCATGGCAGGAAGGGAGTAGAAGTCTATTTGACAGCCTCCCTGGACGAAAGACTTCTCATGTCCCATCTTGTTTTTACCAGCAGACCTCTGAAGGACAGCTCACAGCCACCCAGAGAGCAACTGGCGTAGCGCCCACCTGCTCTGAGCACATCTGGGGAAGGCCAAGTGTGGGTGTCTCAGCCTCTGATGTGGCTGCACTGACACAGGGCGGGCAGGCTCCTGCAAATTCACCTGGTTGAAAAAACACAGTGGCCTCCTACACAGAGCTTCTGAAAGGCACAGACTTGATGAATGTAAATTAGTTGTTTGTACCAAACTACAGTGGGTCAAGAAGTAAGTGCAGATGATCATCTGACCTATCCCACAGGGATTAAAACAAATACTGGCATTTGGGGAAGGAAACAGCTATAGGGAGTAAATACTGAGGGCTACAAGTACCTGCATGGAGCACGTTAGTAGCTGTGGTATCTGACAAAGGAAAGAAATGGCTCTAGGAGGTACAGAGACATCAAAGAAAAGTAAGTAGTAGTGCAGGGAGGAGATTAAAGGCTCGAGCTGCAGACACCCACCCAACCCAGGCTGAGTCAGTGTAACAGCTTGGAAATACCATGGTAGTGAGTACTCAAACTACGGTGGAAAAGGGAATCCTGCTGCACCCAGGAGATGTGCAAACCAAAGTCCTCACAGGGAGCCAAAAAAAAAAAAAAAAAAAAAAACAGCTAAGGTAGGGTTGGGGAAGAGGAATCAAAAATAGGTGCAGGCCACTAGTGGAAGGCAAACACAGTCACTGTTCCTACATCATGCACCTCCCCTGCAGCGCAAATGCCTTGGAACCTGGGTGCTCTTTGGACACGGCAATGGTTCACACCATGACAAACAAAACTGTTTTCTAGTAAAGTCACACCACCACAGCCTCCATGGCTAGGGAAGCAACACTTTGGTGAAGCAGTTGGGAAGCCATTTATATTGTAACCCAGTAGAAATGTTGAAAGGTACAGGACATACAAATACTTCTCCTCAGTTCCGGTTAAGGATTTGCTTTAGAAGGCCAGGAAACAGACTGCTAACACTTTTGACTTCCAGCTCTCCAGAAGTCAATACCATGCCCAGGAAGGCTTAGCCTTAGTTTACAGTTTACCCTACAACTGGTTTAGTACAACAAACATGATTTGATCTCCCTGCAGCAGGTGCTGTCTTCCTGCCTGTCCTGGGCCAGTCTCAGAAGGCACAGATGAAGGCTGCTACAGCCTGGCCTGCACAAACATCACTTCAATTTCCTCCTTTTCCTAAAGATACTACTCACACTACATAGCAAGCAAAAAAGGAAATTAAAATAAAGAGCCAACTGCAACTAGTCAACAGATTTGTGACTTAAGTAGTACAACTTCTTTAGTCATACAATAGAGTAAATAAGAAAAAGCAGTGGAGGCAGTACAGTTTGGTGATCTAGAGGTACCAAAAAGGGAAGCTATGTTGGTTGCTGCTAACTAATAATTGAGATCAGTCTGTCTCTACTCACTGTGAAAGCCAAGGAAAAAGGAAAGCAGCATTTCACTTTTCAACAGTTAAAAAAGCTAAAGGGATTTAAAAGGCATGTTAAAAAGGAAAGGGAAAGACAGCTCTTTTCCTGCAGAGGTGGACTTTGTTCACCAAATGTCATCATGTATCTGGGGGCAGCCATCATTGCACCCACTGCATATCTCAAAGGAAGCTGCTGGGTGCCACTGACTAACTTCGAACTAAAGCCAAAGCAAAAGGCAAGGGCACTTCTATTGTTACATGTAAAGCAAGATTCTAAGAAAGTACTGCTGTCAAAAAAAGTGGGTTATTTTTCTGTAGAAGTACCTGTCACAACAGCTAAGCCATTTTAGGAAGTGTTTATAAAAGAGTAAGCTAAATGTAGTGCTACATTTGAAGCTTACAGTCCCCTAGTCTTTTTTCCAAATTACCTTTCCTTTCAATATCACTTTTAACAGGTCAGGATATTGAAAGGCTTTTCCAAACTTCAAGAGTTTGAAGTCTGATTTTCACAGGTGTCAAGTGCTTGAAGTTGTCATCAACTATTCTGAAGGTGTAGGGAAAAGAGCTGTCAGTTGAATTGAAGAAAAAATCCTTTCGTTCTTTCCATATCAAATCTGTAACAACAAAACTTATTTGCACAGTAAAGTTCAAAAGAACTATGAATTTAAAACTTAATGCTTAGTCTGATCCTTACATTTAATACCATGGGATGCCTGCAATAACACAGAAAACAAAACATCCCTCATCACTTGCTGCAAGCTTGATATTACTGCATATTTTGGTCTTTCTCAAAAGGTATTTAAGCTAACTTTGGCAGACAGATTCAGTATGTTTACAAATTACTTGTGAATACAGCAGATTACCTGCCTAAGTATTTTCTAAGTACTAAGTAATAAATGGTTAGACTTTAACAAAAATCAGCAGTAAAAGTGAAATATGAATATATGGAAAAAGATTACATGATAGTTTCACCTCAATTTTTTTTGCTTTAAAAGAGATATTTTTACTGCTATTTCGACATGTCATCTATTGCCAATTTAACAAAGCTGAAGGAAGAGTCCTCTAACCAAGAGAATAGATGGAGAGCACTTACAAGAGTTGTTTATGAGATGACAAAATGCTTCAAAGAACCCATTATGCACTATATGAAAGGTACTTCTGGAAAAAAGACACTCTTCATTAGATCTCTCCAAAAGACTGATAACATCTTCAGACTTGAAGCCTGTGCATCCAATTTCAGACTTCCCAATAGTAAGTAATTTAGAATTGCTGCTACCATGTATTTTCTTAATGCTGGAGACTTATGTGTAGGTGCCACTGCATGGCGTTGTGTCTCACTTTAAACCACCACTGAAGAAAGGCATTTATTTTAAAAAACCCAACACTGTCTCATCAGTCATCTACTGTGGGGAGTTGGGAAAATAATGAGAAGAGAGGCAAGCACAAGCAGTGAATGGTACGATGCAGAAAACCCCCATACAAGTTCTCTGTGTTCTGACATGGCTAGTAGGCATAACTACTGCCTATAAACACTGCTCAACCTCAAGCTCCTGAAACACCAAGGCACGCCTGCAACACATGTCACTGCCAAGAGCTACAGTGCAGGACCCAGTCCACGCATTGCAAAACTCTCCACACCCCAATCAGCCTTTTCACATCCCAGGCATCTTGACTGGCAAGCTTAAAGCTCCAAACAGAGATAGATTCTTTTTTGCTGGCACAGGTACTAAAACAGCCCCACTCCCTTTTTTCCTAGCTGAGTCATGGTAGTGGAGTTCCCTGATCTCACACACTACAGCCCCATCAAAGGCTGTATCAGCTTAAGCAAGGGATAGATGGAACCAATGTTACACTGGGCAACACAGCCATCAATTCATGTTGCACAATAGTCCTAACAGCTTTCATTTGCTCTAGTGAGCAAACACCCCAGCATTATCATCCAGACTTGGTCAAACATGAGTATTAGGTTTTCCTAGGTGTGACTCAACTCAGCAACCTGCTGCTCTCAAGGACAAATGGAGTATTTCACTTCCCTACATCTTTGGGGTCTCACCTCCTTCCCTGACTCTCACGATTCCATCAAACCCTTTGTCAGTGAAAGGCAGCTCACTAATGTGTCAGGAAACTAACTCTAGAAGAAAAATTAAGCTAGCAAAACAAGGTGCATGCAGTACAGGAGGTACAGAGTACCTTAAGACTTTTCTCCAGCAGCTTCAACCTGCTCCACTCAGTCAACAACTTCCTGACCCACTCACACCATGCATGCCAAATGCTCTATTAACAAGTATTCTAGGATTTGGGTCGGTTCCTTCTTAAATGCAAGAAATTGAAGGCATTTGAATGCAAACCTGCAGATGTTATGTCCTAGTCTTTGCTGAATCCCTTTACATTGCTTTATCCTTAAAAGACTCTTCACTCCCCCACTGGAGAAGCGTTCGAAATGCTCCCTGAGTAAACAGTATAGGAGAAAATGCAATATGTACAAGTTCAAATCTAAGGCTCTCGACCCATCAGATCTAGAAAAAAATCCAGACTTCAGGAGTATTAACATGCGTTTTGAAAGAAGATTTTTTCACCACCAGAGAAGCCATTTGAAAAAGTGCAAATTTTCACATGCAAATTTTTTTCCTTCCTATTTTAATTGTATTCTTCATTTTGGGGAGATTGAAGGCCTTAAAAGAGCAGATCTAGTATGAAAGTATGACACCAAGACTGCAGATGCTTGCCTTGGGAAAACAGCCCAAGAGTCCAAGTAATAATGGAAGAGTACATCGACTACACCAGTTGCTGTGCGTGGACAATCCTTGTCCAAAATTATAAGCACAAAACCGTAGAAAAACTTGTAATATTGATGCCGGAGCCATCAGGCACACCTAAGCAGACAATTGACAGACAGCCTTAGAAATTCAACATGTGCCTTTAAACTTGGCAAGACCCTCATCCCCAGCTGAATTTTTTCACTGGGAGCTAATGGACAACCTCACAAGTTACCTCTGTGCCAGAGCAGAGTCAAGCCTCTGTGGGTTGCCCACTCTAGATTGTAATAGTGTATGTAATACTTCTTCAGTCAGATGATGCATTTCCTCTGCACCCTGAATGAACTGTCAGCTCTAAAGCAAGGGACAGCTGTGAGGTTTATTAGACAAAGCACCATTCAAATTTTGACTTAGGGTCTGCAGTGAAGAGAATTAGTATGGGAAAATGCTACTTGAAATGACGCAAATCACCACGTGCCCTTTATGATATTACATGGTCATTGAAATAAGTTTCATGCATGCCAGAATTTTCACACACTCTCTTAGAAGTATATACATTTAATTAACTTAAATGGGAATCTCTTATGTCCAGTAGTTGACTATTAACAATAAAAACAATAGCTACTGGAAACAAATAATAGGCCAAGTATATCAGGAAGCTATTTTAAAATTACAGAACTGCAAATGTCACACTGTCCTTCTCTAGGTATCACTTCTGCATTCAGAAGAAGTGTTTCCTTTATTAATATTTCTAATCAGTCTTAATGTTTAAAACATTTCCTACTGTGCTTCACGATTTCCTTACAAATCATTTGCTTATAATCCACTCTGCAGAATGAACCCTCTTTCTTCAAAGCATCAAAGCCATGTTATGGAGTTACTGAGATGGGGCAAGGAAGCAAGACATCCTCAGTAGGAAAAGAAGCATCTCTGTAAAAGGCAGACATGCAAAAGATACTGAAATTTAGCCAGATTACAAACTTGAATATTCTGTTATTTTATTCAAAACTATTTTCCTGCTTTAAGGTGTTTTTACTGACACGACAAATACTCCAGCTTTCCTCAACAGCCCATCAGTTTCCTGACATCCCAGAGTACAATTAAGAGTAAAGTAAGAACTTAACAGGTTTCCAATCAACTTGCTGCTAGAGTCATTTGCATGTTCCAGCTAAGATATGTAATTAGCTGCTTACAATAATGAAGAACTCCAAAGGAATTCTGTTTTCCAAAGATGGGAGTGGTAAAAGCGGAAAAGAGATTAAGAAAACAGCATCCTCTGTTCTGACATATAATGCCTATCATATACGACTAAATCCTATGTCCTACATGAACTGCAAAATAAAAACATTTTTTTCCCTGTCAAAATACAAAAGATTGTATCCTGGATATACATACAAATGGAAGGGTATTTTATTTAGAGACCAGGAAGTTTTCAACCCTGTCCCTCTTATATCAACTGCTGGTTAAGAAAAAAAAAAAAAAAAACCAAAAACTTATTCAGGTCAGAGAATTGCAAAGATCAAAACACACCATTCCCTTTGCTTAATTCTAGAAAACATAGATATTATTAGTATGAAGACATATTTGGTCTGGTTTTCCTAATGGAAGATTTTCCAGTGTTTGCCTCATCTGGAAGGAACTATACTGTTCAAGAGCCCTTCAGTCTCTGCCATACAACACAGAATGAATCTAGAAGCAGATTTTTCACATAAAGTGTCTTGAGTTGTTTACAGTACCAGTGACAGATTTAAGCTATTCCAGAAAATTAGTTCTGCAGAAATAAGACATATCACTTCTAAAAATCATTCTTAAATCCCACTTATCATTGGAAATCATCTCCAGTAAGTATCTGCAAAAGGTGAGAGTCGGGATGGACCACATGGGGATTTTCAAGTAACCAAGGGAAAACAAAATATGAAATGAAAAGCCAGATGCCTGCTTTAAAAGAAAGCCAAATCTTTTGAGGTTTATAAATGCATTAAAGATGCATTTGCCCATTTTTATCTGTGTCTCATGATAAGAATGGTTAGGGGAAACCACGCCAGAATCCACAACAAGCTTGCTGCTGATCATGGCTACCTCAGGAGCTTCCCTGCTAAAAAAGCCCTTTGAAGGAAGTCCTGCAGCACTTTATTCCAGAAGAGGAAGCACGGAGAGGCACAACTGGAGGATGGGAAGGATGCTCAAGTATCGACAACTCCAAAGGGAAAGGGGATAATGGGATAACCTCTGTACTGCAACAAATACACAAAAGTGCAGGGAAAAGGTAATACCAAGCCTCCTTCACTGGGAGCATTCACAGGTCTCCACTGTTTTGAGACAAAAGCTTGCCTTCTCTAACTAGGCAGTCCCTGGACTGTCTAGGCCATGAACTGAACTATGCCAAACACTGTGTAAGAGAGTAAACACACTTAAGATGCTGACTCTTCTCTGGATAAACACATAGAACTGACAACACAGCCACAGTCAGCAGCAGTGAACACAACCCATTTCCTTTCCCTACACTGAGCACTCACCAAGTGCTACCAATGCCAGAGGGAGAGCCAAGACAGCAATGTGGAGCAAAGCTCCTGCTATACTCCCTGCCATAAGAGTCCAGGCTGCTACAGGCCATACAAACACATTGTTATTTATCCAACTTTTCAAAACTTCACAGACCTCCTCTGTTCTAAAAAAGCTAAAAACATTTTCTGATACAAATGACCCAAGGTCAGGGACAGCATCAGCTCCACTCAATACTGAAAATTCTTCCAGTAGCCTCTGAAAAGGCAACAAGAAACCCTCAAGTGGTTTGAATGCAAAGGAACTAATAAAGCCCTATTTGCCTTGATCTTGCATACAACTCACTTGTGAATTACATGACACTTCCACATGGATGCCTCCAAAGAGGCAAGTTGTGATTCAAGTTGTTCTCCCTTGTACTAATTGTACAGCTTGTCTTTTGAGCTGCTGCCCTGATGTCTCAAATGGCATTTGCTGACCTTCTGGCTTGAGCACCAGGAGGGTTTGTTCCTCTGCAAATCGTTCTTACAGGTTAGCTAAAGATTTGTAGAAACTTCAATACCTGTGTGTTTCCAGACCTTTGTGAGCTCTAGTCAACACACCATCTAAGCTTAGGAGAGGGAATGGAAGGGTCACTCCTGCAGAAAACAGCTAAAAATAGCCAGGACAGTTTTGAGATCCTACCACAAGCAGCCAGGCAGGAAAGGTTTTGTGTTAAGTTATACCTCCTCCAGAGCAAGAATTGATTTTGCAATAGCTACATACTACATTGAGACACAGCACAAACCCATTTGTACTTCTGCCACTCATGTTTCTACTTGTGCCATGCACAAAGAGCTTTCAGCCTCCCCAGGTACCAGAGAGGGGCTCTGCATGAACACCACAAATCTTTTATGCCAACATGACTCTTTAGCAGCAATGAAGAGGGAGTTCAAGAACTACAGAAACACCATTCTCATCGCAGCTTCTTGCAAGAGGCTACGGTTACATCAGTAACATGGATGCAAAAGCAAAAATTCTTCATGCACTTATGTTAATTGTGCAACTGTTCAAATAAAAACAGAAGACAACTTGTTTTGCTCAGAAAATTAATTTTTCCTCCAGAGAGGAATGCAAGATGACAGGTCACCTTGAAAATAAGCCATAAGATTAACTAATAATATTTTCAAACTAAAAGAATAAAAGAGACACCATCAAGGTTCAAGGGGAAAGAACAAAGTGGAACTGAAGAACAAGATCTTTAAATGCATAGCCTTGTGGGGCAGGAGGAGAATTTAAAATGGGAGCTATAATTGCATGGGCATTTGCTAAGTAGGTCTGAGTATTCAGTTGTGTAAAAGAAAAGAAAACACTCAAGAGATAAGCACTTCAGCCTGCACAGGGCTTGGATACCTTCCCAGAATTCAGGTCATAAGCAAAGACTCTCGTAAGTAATGAAGGGTGCCAGAGCAAACACTTCCAAGCAACTGGTCTGCATTTGCCTGTCTAGCCAAAAACTAAATGATGCAGGTTTTTTTTTCTTTTTACTGGCAAACATGTGATACAAAAGTGCAATCAGTGGACAGCAGCTTTACGAATTTCAGTCTTTCACCCACTTTCACTGTTTGTCAACACCCAAATTTTAAATACTGTTGTATTTACTATAGGCTTCATTTATCTGTTGTGTTAACTCAGGAGAAAAAAAATCTGTACTTTCTACACTTACTTCCAAACAAGTTCTCTGAAGTACAGCCAAAGCATCCTGAAGGCTGTTGGAGAAAGTTAGTTCAATTTTAGGACAGTCACACTCTGACAAAAAGGACTATCACTTTTAAAGAACATCTAAACTCTTAAGTATGTCCACCTAACACTGCAAAAGAAGTCAATGAACTAGTATTGGGCTATGGTTTTTGGACTTCTGCATAGACATTTAACCACCTGTCTACTATCAGCAACTATCCTCAAGCCTCTAAGCAGGAGGGATTTACAGTTAATAATTACCCAACATACCAATGCTTATAAATAGGCTTGCTTACGAGATGTCTGGTAAGTAGTAGTGATAAAAATAATCTGAAAAGCATTTGCATCCAGTCAGGTATTGTTTTATGACCTCTCCAGGTATCACAGCCACCAAGGAAGAGGTTTAAAAGAACACACAGAAGTGAAGTTGATGGTATCAGCATAAAGCTAGTCCAGCCAGTTCTGACACACAACAAAACAGTCGCTGGAAGAAAAGATGACAAAAACACCCTACACACCTTTCCTCATACATAAGCTGCTCTTATAAACATCACTGTTTGTATAGCACAGACCAGACTCATCATTCCTTTCAGATCAGATCACCATCTTCAGAGCTTCCACCAACCCAACAACTGCACTGCTGCAACACAGACCACCACCTCCACCTGGCCACCAGCCCCGCTGAGGTCACCCACAGCACCCAGCATGTGTGCAAACCTCTGCTCCAGTTGCCAGCAGGTGCTCCCTGAGACATCCTCCTTGCTGTTCAGCTCTCTGGACTCCTCTCTCTTGGGATAAGGGGCCCCACATGCTGGCTCTCCAGCTTCCTGGACTGCTAACTGGAATGAACTGAACACTCAACACTCACAGGGCTCACAGCCTCCTCCCAACTCCAGCATCCCTGACCTGCACAGAAGCTGACTGAGAGCTCTTCCAGGCAGCTTGGTCGCAGATGCCTTATCCTGCGCCCAGATCATGGCAGAGCTCTCTGGAGAGCAGGAGGGCCTATTCTCCTATTCCATGGCCAGAATCCCCCATCAAAGCCAGCACACTGTGCCGGTATGAGGGAAATGCCTGTTGGAAGTGGAGACTCCGCCACAGCCACACCAGTGAGCTGGAGCACTCACAGGGGTTCTTACACCTGCTCACATCAGCCCTTTGCCCAGAGAAGATCTAATTCTTCACACAGGTGCTACACACAGGGAACCTTTGAGTCAGGGATGAAGGAAGAGACAGAGACCATGCACTGTCACCTGGTCTTCTCACCCTGACTGGGACACTTCATTTCTCCTGAGGGCTAAACATACACATGCTCTTTGAGTCCAACAGCTCACTTTTTCAGCTCTCAATAAAATAAAACAGACTTTGCAGTTACTTCCTAAGAGATATTATTAAGAGGCATAATTGGCAGAACCAACACTGATTATGCACAAATCTGACTATTTAGACAGATTTCTCAGTGCCCCAGTGCACTGTATTCATCTAAGTGCTGAGTTCAGAGACTATTACAAAATGAGACTGCCTCCAAAAAACCATCAAATGCTTTCAGGTCTTGACAATGTCAGTCAGGTTTTGGTCCTTTTGCTCCTGCTAGCGCTCCCCAGTCTCCCAGTAGCCGTCCATACTTGTTCCTTGTTTTAACAAAGTACCTGAAACAGATTCACACATCTGTAAGAGAAAGATCTAAGAGAACAAGGAAAGGAGGGAACATCTTGGGTCTCGTACAATAAAAACAACCAAGGTAAAAAAAATAGATCTAATCTGCCATGTAATGAGGTATGATTTTATGTACTTTTTAAACTTCATACTTTCCATACATTAATAGCATACAAAGCTCTGCTATTTACCATGATCCTGACAACACTAGTGCCTTACTCATCTGAATTTTGTCTTATTTGTTATTTTCAGTCTTGTGGGGGAGAAGAAAAAAAGAAGGAAGGAAAAAAGAAAAAAATAATCACAATGTGGCCTTCCAGTATGTCCAGATGCTAATCAGGTAGTGTTCTCCCTCTTTAAAACTAGCAAATTAAATTATGAAACAGTCAGAAGTCAAGATGCTCAAATGTCCCCATTCTGTGATTAAAGAAAGACAGAACAAGTGCACAGGCCTGCCTTCTCTTCTTCTAATTGTCCATCAGCAGAGCAAGATCTCCTGCTGAGAGCAGCTGCCTTCTCCCTTGCTTTAGCTTCTTCACTTATATTCTACTGTCTTCCATTCAGCAAAAGAAACTTTCTTCCTCTCAAGCAGTTACATCCAAAAAGCTGCCCATATTTACACTTGTGAAAACAGCATAAGTGCAGTTCATACCATAACCAGTAAAGCCCAAAACAACAAAACAAAATCATGGCAAAAGATTGATTATAGCAATCATTACCACAGGCAGATGGTTTCAGTTCTGAAACTTTTTATGAAGTGGCATGAAAATAGATACTGATAATACATTTCTGAAACATTAATAAATCCCTTCCAACCTTACCTCAAAACTGGCAAGCAAGGCAACAAGCAGAAGACTAACATCCAATTTCCATCAACAGGCTCACACCTGCAGTGGAAAGATCTTGTAACAGCTGGAGACTGAAGCTGGTCAAGGCATAGGAAAGAGTGCAGCTACCTTTTGGTATGGCATAACATTCAAAATACATTTCAGTACCTTTAAAACAGTGCCCTTAACTTTATAATCTAAATGGATAAGCCGGCCTGTTAAACCTGTTACAGGGAACAATTAAGGGAGGATTCTAAAGCCACAGAAAATACAAAGAGCTAGAAATACACAAATGCATGTATTTTGAAAATCAAGAACCTGCAAGTAAATCCAAGGTTAACACTGCAATTCTATTTGCTGCACTTTCTGTCAGATACCAAAGCATAAACTATATTTTCCATTCAAGAAGTTCTACTGCTTTCTTCCTTTCAGAACCATTATTAATTAAAAGAATAAAAATAAACACCAAAAAAAGCCAAACCAAAACCACACAAAACCAAAATGCCCAGACTTCTCCACCTTCTGCCTACCTGTATCATGTCTATCCAGTTAAAAAATCTGTCCAAACACTCTAAAGCACATCTCGACTGCACCATCAGCTGCGGCTTTCCCTCTCAAAATGCAACTCCACCAGCTAAGCCCAGCCTCTTGTGGTCCCACCCTCTCAGTCAGTTTCACCATCTGCACATTCCTCCATCTGCTCTAGCACCAGAGCTGTTCCTCTTGCAACCAGAGAGAGATATGATTGAAGGAAGACATCTGAACAAAAACCTACCTTAATTAAACTGAAGCTTCAGTGTAACCACACCTTCTGCTCAAGCAATAGCAGCCATACTGAAACAGCCTTCAACCTGTAGCATCCACCTTGCAGGCATGTGGCTGAGATATGACAGGGCATGAAGAACAGAGGTAGCATCGATTAACTGCTCCAAGATGATCCATTTGTGTTCTACCTTGTGAGATATCACTTGTTCCCTGTGGTTCATAGGATAAATCTAGGCGACTGGAAACCTGGCAGTACTTGGCACCCCCCTTCTACAAAAAACACCCAAAAAACCCAAGTGCTGTGAGTTTCACCAGGCCTGTGTTTTGACCTTTTACAGCTTAAAACAACTTAACATTTAGCTTATTGTGTTTTTACCAAGATGTTTTGCTTCACCAAAAATGAAGTATGATGAAGTTATGAGCCCACAAAAACCTCACCACCTATTTACCAACAACCTGTGCAGATTAGCAGCAATTACTATTGCAGGTTAGAAGATCTCCTTTGTGAGCATGCAGCCATGGAAGTGCACAGGAACCACGAGAACAACAAAGAGGAAACAGAGCAAGTGTTGACCAGGAAAGTTATGCTCTGGTGCTACACAGCTGAAAGAAAACGGCATCCAATTCCAGCTCAGTTTCAGCATGGCATCCCCACCGTACTTCAGACTTTTTCTCTTTTGTCTGTTTGTAATAGTCAGAACAAAGTTTGGATTTCTCTGTAAGGGCAGTATTGAGGTTCATTTGGAAGCACACAGCAAGGAGACAAGGAAGAATCACAGAATGGGTAACACTAGAAGGAGATTATCTAGCCCAACCTCCCCACTCAAGCAGGGTCTCCCAGAGCACATTACTCAGGAGTGTGTGCAGAATGAAAAAGGATCTCTGGAAGTACCTAAAAAACAGAGTTTCTTCCCATATCCAGGGAATGGCACCACATTTCTAATGACTGCCTGTCTTGGGTGACAAGACTGAGACACTGCCCTTAGCACTCTAATGCCCATATTTACAACATAAAGAAATACCAATGCCAGTTCTAATAGTCCTTATAGTAAAAAATACTCCTCTGCTGCCTTTCATTTCTGACATAATTACTACCAAATGTTAAATGCTTTCTGAATTTTTTTTTCCCACTCTATCTTCCAGATAGATCTCTGAAGATGAAAACATACAGGTTACTACTTGTTAAATCCAGACAGGGAGCATGGAGCTCCAATCCCATATCCTCCACATAACATCTTTACAACTACTTAGTGCAGTAAATCTATTACATTATTTTTTCCAGCATTGGCCATAAAGGCTGATTTAAAATCAAACTCATTTTAAAACAGGACACTTCATTAGAATTCAAGGGGGAGGAGACAAAAGAAGAAAAAAGTGAAATAACAAGGGTGGCATGCTAGCATTCCGTATCATGCACTTAACCAAGCTGCTTCAGGAGCTAGCTTAAGCTATAAATCACTAAAAAAGGAGTGTATTATGAACTTAAGACTGCTAGAGGAAAAATCACTATGTTTAGGATTTTTTTTTTTTAATACAAGGCTATTTCCACAGAACATGTTATTTTACTGTCTTAGGAGGCAAACACCTACTGCACTAATAGTCTACTATAATTTCAATTCAAAGCTACATCTTCATATGCCAGTGGTAAGTTAAAAAAAGCCTCAGGGAGGAAATCACCAAATCATTAAAATCAAATATGCTTTGAAGCATATTTGGGGTCTGCATTTAGAGGTGGGGAAAGATGTGCATTTAATTATTTTTTAATTAAATTAACTGTAAGTTTTAAAGTTCAGAGCATTAGAAACTGCTTTGATGTTTCACTTCACATATCAACCTTTTAGCACAATATAAACAGTCATGTTCCCCCATCCTGAGATAAGCTTCCCACCATGTGAACACATTCACATGAATTCAAAAGCAGCTGTCAGTGTAGACAAACCCACAAACTCTAGCCATAAAACAAACCCTGTGATATAATTCTATTAATCATGACTGGGCAAACACAGATCTTTAGAAAGATATTTCTAAATATATAACTTCTGTTCTACTGGAATAACCTGTAAGTTATTGAAACCCTCCAAGATTTGTATTAAGGCACATCTTATCACCCGTCAGTCACAGGAACATGTGGAACAACGGAACAACAGTTTGGATACTCTAATCACCAACTGTTACCACCATCAAAGCAGAGATTTCCATTGTAAGAGTACCTAAAGCTCTCCTTGCAAGTGGAATGACCCCTTCCAGGGAAGCATAGTAAGAGAAGAAAATTCATTCTTCCATAGGATTCAGTTCAGTAGGTATAAGTCTCCTCCCAGAAGCTCCCATGTCCACTGCTGCCAGTGAGGGACAGCATAACAGCAACTGGAAAACCAAGGACACCCAAGAGGAATGAGCCAAACCAAGGGGGTGCTGCCAATAACTTTGTTGCCTGAAAACACACTTCAAAACTTCATCTCAGGCACAGGTGAGCACAAAGCAGCTTTTTGGTGACAAAACATAGAATTAAACTCCCAGAAACCTCACTATGATTTGGTGATCATAAAGAAGTCAAACAAATTTGCATTACACAGCCTGCTATGTTTCAAACCAACTTACTTGATCTTCTGATAGCTGAACACTTCTTTAGGGTTACTGGTTTAGAGACAGTTCCATTCTCATTCAGAACTTGAGAAAGGTATATATCAGGAATTACTTCTGTATTTTATAACAAATCTCCTATCACAGTATCAAGGCAACCACAAGTGCCCTATGGTTTAGCAAACCAAAAGAGAAACCCTGGTGGAACATGCCCTGCTAGCAACAGAGCCGCTTTGATTTACAAAGCATCACTGGTTCTCCACCTTGCCTAAATACTTGGCATTTATTTGGAATAATGTTACATAGGCTGTGATCAGGTCTAAGATGTAAGAACTGTCTACACTGTGAAGGGTAGACAGTGGCTGGCTAATTGGCACCCAGCCTTATCCAGATCATAAAAATCTCACCATACTAAGCACAGGAACTGTCCGCTTCATTTTATACAGCAAGAATTCAGACCAGAGCAACCAAAAAGCCTAAAACCCACAGTTAAATCGACTTCATAAAGTCCTGTTGCTCACAGGTTTGAGTCAGCAGTAAGAACATTCTCCCAATTATTATACTCTTTGACAACAGTCTACTGAATATTCACTCAAGAAAAAAGTTGTAATTTACAGCACAGAATTAAAAGTCTTATAGAAGATATTTTCTTTAACATACTTTAATTAAAACACGGTAGTTTTAGTTAAGCTGAATTTTATTTTGCTAACATTATACTATTTTTAAAGCAGTAAAAATACCTCCTAGGCAAGCAAGGGACCAACAAAAGTTCAGAGTAATAGATCACATGGTCAGCTGAACACTAATACCGTTTTTCAATTTCTGTGAAAACAAACTTGTTCCCATGAAGCCCGAATCAGACCCCAAAGCAATACTGTGCAGTTGATTTTAGAGAATGTTTAGAGAATGTATTTAGATTTATCAGCAATTCTTGTTATAATTGTTATAAGCAACAGCAGCATGAGTCAGTCTCACACTTAAAGAAGAAGGGAAAGCAATTAGCACCCAAAGAATAAAGCAAGCTCTTACTTGGCTAGGACCTTGAAGAAAAAATAAGGGGGAGCAGGGGGGAGTATAGGAAATCGTTCAGGAATGATTTTTGACATAGTCATAAAGCTCAAAGAAAAAACTTAAGAAAGGCAACTAATCACATAAACTAATTCAACTTTATATTCAATGAGAATAGAAAAATGAAATTTACAATAATGTGATTATCTGATTCAGAGGTTTAGCTGACTGATGTCCAGAAGCTTAGTTGTCCCTTCTGATATTCATATGCATATGCAGTAGTCTGTTACCACTACAGTGACTAAAAGGTAACTAAAAGCAATTCATTATTTTAAGAGTCACTTCTCCAGGGAAATAACTAAATTATATTACCAAATATAACAAAGTCTTTGAACTCTACAATAGCCCCACGCCAGAAGACTATCTTAACTACCTACTGTGAAACCATTTACTTAGATCCTGGGATCCCCTTACTGGGCTCTCTAAAGCAGCTAAATTATTTTCATTACAGAAAGAATTGATTAAGGCTCCTGACATTAGTTATCACCCCGTATCCCATATTCTTGGAAGCGGAAAAAGGCATTCCATTAATTCAAGAAATAAAGCACCCCTGAATGTCAAGTTAAGTATTACCAGTTCATCTTAAGCTGACCTGCTAACTCATGCAAAAACTGCAAACTCTCCCTAATATTAGATTTTACATCAAAATTAACCCAAAGATCTGGATAAATTTCTAAATACAGAAAATCAGGCATTAGAGTTACAAATTTATGTAGACAGTGCAGTAGAAAAGTAACACTGTGCTAAGTTAGGCTCCATGAAAGCTGTGACTATCATGACCAGAAAATTTCTTTAATGAAAGATCAAGTTCCCCTTAATAAAGCAGATTTCTCTTGCGCAGATTACATGGGAGTCTGGTTACTGCTTGCATCAGGTTTCCTGCACAACTAATGTTCCCCTGACTCTGCTGTTCTTACACTGCCAGCACTTGGATGTGGGTACCTAATGGAGCAACTGCCTCAAGCATGAATTTTTGGTTAAGCTGTGTAGTTTTTCGGAGGACATAAGACACTGATCCTATGTGCAGAAATATGAACAGGCAGTTTTTCAGCCTGCACTTACAGCAGGACAGACAGAATACTTTCTCTTCCTTCTTTCCAACAGAGCTCCTAAAAGACAACAGAGTCACAAATCAACTCCTCATCTCAAATGACTTTTACCATGCCTCACATATACGCAGGAAAATTTACTCCAGTTTGCTCTCAGCAGTTGATAAATGCTCATATTATCTTTCAAGAGATGGAGCAAGTCTTGTACACAAAGATTCCTTCCTTCTACTCCTCCTTCACTATCAGATATAAAAGTTACACCTATTTCTAGCTTTCAGTTGCCAAGTCCATGCCACATGGAGAGTTAGGGATTTATTTTAGCAGTTTTCAGGAGCACCCCCTTATAGCAGCATTTACCCCTGGCTATATCACGGCCATCACATGGTTCTAATTTTTGTATCTAAGTACTCCTGGCGAGGGAAATGGGGAGCCTGTATGTATGACAGGATTAAAACAAACTTTCCTCCTGCTCATGTTTCTGTTTCTTGGTCTTCAACGCTTAGGTTCAACAGTCTAGCCTGATGGATCCAGAAATGCTTCTCCAGAAACCCTTGCTCTCCATTTCTCGCTTTGCTTTTCAAAGTTAAACACACATGCATGGCAAGAAAAAAGGGGCTGACCATTCTTTAAGTCACTAGTCTGGAAAGCTGGGGGATCAGTTCTGCAGCTGGCTACAGCATGTACCTGCTGTGCATTTTAGGCACAGCCTAGGTCACTTGCCACACATTAACTTTTCTGCTACTTGCAAGGTAATCAAAGACACAAAAACAACAGGGTTGGGTTTTTTTTTTACATATTTTATCATAAATGGTAACATAAGATACCTGTCTATGCCTAGATTACATAACCTTTCCACACATCAATAATATAATAAAAATTTGTAATACAGTAGTTCGGATTGCATCTGTTTTGAAAATTTGCACTGACTCCTATGCTAATTTCAATAATACTGATTCTTGAACTTACTCATTTAAAACATGAGGAGAAACAATGCAGACCAGTTCTCCCATTACGCAATACACAACCACCAAATTCTTAATCTTTCAGGCAGTGCCAAAGAATATGCCAGTTTCTGTACACACAATCACAATTGGTCATGCTGAAATCCCTAGTGCAGTTGCTGGAGTTTATACAGCTTTACCAGATGCTTCTCCTATGAACTATGAGAATATTTTACAATTAGATGAGCAGCTCTGAACAAAAAGACTTCCACACTCTCAGCTTATATATCTAAGTGAACACACTAAATCAAGTTGCTGGTGGACTGAAAGCAAGATGAGCAGTCTTTGGTCTTGAGGAGCCAAATTCTTCAGAAGAGAGGAACCCTCTAAGAGAAAAAGAACACTCTAAATGAATCACCTGAACTAAACTCTTTCCAGTTTACAGGCTAGTGTGCCCTAGGCACAACTGTACATAAGAAGTCACTGAGAGGAAGTCCTCTACAACAGAGGTTATTAACCATCAATCAAGGTGTTAAACTACTTGCGAAGTATTAACAAATTTGTTCTATTACAAACTTTACTTCAAGGAGGACAAGTCAAATCTTGGGATTCCTGCTTCAGCAGAAATAAAATTAAGCACTTAAATATTTGGCAAACTATCATGTTCAGTCAGAGAAGAACTTGGTATTCAGTTTTTATTATTACCAATAATAAATCAGGCTTTAAAGAGACCATATTGATTGTGTGTTGCAAACACAAGACAGAAGAACTGTGCACTCTGAGGAAGATTATAGCATGGTTAGACTGTGCATCCATGCACTTGACCACACCTTGGACCATTGAGGAGACAGATCACAATACAAGCAGTCCCAATTATGGACAACAGAGATATCTTTAGAAGATTACAGACTTTGTAATTTTCCCCTAGTATATTATTTTACGTAATTTATAAAAGAAACACACTTGCAAACAGCATTTTCCACAATTACTTAGTGGGTAAAGAGTGAGACAGAAGCTGACAACCGGCACACCAAGTACTTCTATAAACCCAACATCAACATTTGATGCATCCTCAGAGGCAGATGACCCACTGCTGCTTTTACTATTATTTTCAGCACAGTGTAGATTCTTCTGCATGCAGGAACACAAATTCCTCTCCAGTATACACACAGATGAGTAACTAGAAAGCATTCTTAACTGCTGCATAAATCACATGTGGCTACTTAGCATAGCCAATACATGTCTGCATAGGAAGCACCCTCCTCAAAACTGTCCAGTATTTCACCAACCTCACAGAACAGCAAGCATGCCAAAAGAAAAGTGGCAATTACTCACTCCAAGTCAATTCATACCTGTCTACAGAAACGTGCAGGCTTTGATACAGGCACCTGAACTCATACAAAAGCCTGACAATGCAGTAGTCAGGTAAGGGCTGCACTGAAACTAGGGGCATGACAGCATGCTGGGCTAGCTTCACTTCCATTAGGGCACACCTCTACCATCTGTGGAACTGCTGGTTTTAAGACCTTTCCTGAATGTTGGTCTCAAAAAGCACAAATCCATATCTGTGTCTGTCAGATTTACATACATAAATCTAAATATTTTGTGTATCTATATAGCTAACATCTAACTATTTTTTTTTAATGTGAGCATGCATCAGTAACAGCCCTGCTATGTCTACCTAAGAATGAAGTGCAGGATACACTGAATAGCGTGGCCCAATGTGCTGCCTGCACATTGGCCTTATCTGCCTATTCATGAGGAGAGCTAACAAGAGACCTGTCACTCCCATGTCTCTCTTCATGAAGCTTAGATTGCTTGTCTTGACTCACTAGTATAGTGTCACAGGCAAAATGCTGCATTACATACTGAGCACTTAATCCAAAACTCTCTGTTCATCAGTTTATTTAGAATCACAGAATATTCTGAGTTGAAAGGGACCCACAAGGATCACCAAAGTCCAACTCTTCACCCTACATAGGACACCCCAAGAATCACACCATGTGCCTGAGAGCATTGTCCAAACATTTCTTGAACTCCGTCAGGCTGGTGCTGTGACGACTTCCCTGGGGAGCCTGTTCCTGGGCCTGACCACCCTCTGGGTGACAAACCTTTTACTGATATGTAGCCTGAGCCTCCCCTAGACACACTTTCCGGCCATACCCTTGAGTTCCGTCAGTGGTTACAAGAGTAGAGAGATCAGTACCTGTCCCTCCATTTCCTTTCATGAGGAAGTTGCAGATGGCAATGAGCTCTCCCCCCAGTCTCCTGTTCTCCAGGCTGAACAGACCAAGTGACCTCGGGCACTCCTCATACAGCTTCCCCTTAAGACCCTTCAACATCTTCACTGCCCCCTTTGGATACTCTCCAATAGCTTAATATCTTCCTTACACTGTGGCCATTCCTTACAGTTTTGGGCAATATCTTCCTTACATTGCCCAAGACTGCACGTGGCATGAGAGGTGAGGCTGGCCTAGTGCAGAGCAGAGCAGGACAACACCCAACCTCACCCAGGCTGGCGATGCTGTGCCTGACTCATATTCAACTTTGCCGTGACCAGGACCCCCAGGTTCCTTTCCACAGTGCTGCTCTCCAGCCTCTCATTCCCCAGTCTGTCCATACATCCAGGGTTTGCCCCATCCCAGGAGCAGAATATGTCACTTGCCCTTGTTAAACTTAATACAGTTGGTGACTGCCCATCTCTCTAATTTATCAATGTCTCTCTGCCTTTGAGGGACTCAACAGCTCCTCTCAATTTAGTGTCATCAGCAAATTTATTTTGTATTCCTTCCAGTCCTGCATCCAAGTCATTAATGAAGATGTGGACAAGCTCTGGGCTGAGGACGGAGCCCTGCAGAACTCCATGAGAGGCCAGCTGACAGTCTGTGATGATTCACTTTGACCCTTTGTACCCAACCCATAAGCCAGTAGTGTTTGCAACTGTTAACTCAGCACTGGTGCCACTGAGTTTTTACAGAAGAGACAAACTGTATCATCAGTTTCTACTTTAGTTTTTCTTCATAATTTTGCTCTTGTCATAGCTAAATGTTAATCAGCAGGATCCTCTTCCAAAATGGTTATTCTGCTATTATTCTTACACACTGATCTACAGCTAAAGTAACAAATAATGAAAAGGAGGTATCAAATTATCGCATCAAGCAACTTTTTATTGTTTTTTTTTTAATCTCTTCAGTGTATTCAGATGACCTTGAGCTCTGTTGCTCTGCAGAGCACTTTCCTGGATTTACCACTCTTCAATTAAAAGAAAATACCCACACTTACTAAGTGCTCCTGATCTAACTAATGTGAAGCCTAGCTACTGTACCCCAAGACTCTGATAAGTGAATCAAAGCCATTTTTTCTCCGAGAAAAGGAATAATAAATAATCAGTGTTTCTCTGGTGGTACTTAAATAAATGTCAATAACAAAAGTAATAACACATTGTTTGTGCTCCCAAAGTTCAGAGAAGTAACTGCCTTAGAGAGAGAGATGCACTTAATACAGTTATTAATACAACAGACTAAAGAAAACAGTGGAAAGGTTAAAAGTTACTCATCTAGTCTGAATACTACCTGCTGCTGGTGCTGCACTCATGACACTTAAATTGCTGAATCTAACAGCACTCATCACATGTTTTAGTGACTTGAACTCTGACTAGGACAGTATGTTAGTCCATCTCTCCTAAACCTGTTTCTTAAATTTCTGTGTGTGCTAGTAGTTATCATTTCATATAGTTAAGTCCTCAAAATTTAAACCCATGATTCCAAGAACCAACTGTGATGATAAACCAGTGTATGGCAACCAGCATCCTCTGCACAGAGCATAAATCTCATCTCACCTCCAGAAGCTGACAAGACACCAGCAAGGGACTTAGAGTTCACCAGAAAATGGCCATCAAGCCCCTCCAACTTACTGACGCACACATGCCACATCAAGTCCTCCAAGAGAAGAGTGAGGCAAAAACACAAAATAAGGACTGCTAGTTTACCATGACAGTGATGTGGGCTTAAAATAGACACAATCTCTACCCTACTCATGCCTTCAGCCCTTAACTGTCAAGCATTTCAGTTGCGACAATGTTTATCCCATAATATTCACTGACTGCCAAATGGATAAAAAAAAAAAAAGAGCAAAACATTACTGGATATTTTTAGTTGCCTTTTTAAAAAAAGTTTCACGACTACATGTCAAACACAAACCTAAACTTTTGGCTCCAAAGCAAGCCTATAATTAGAAACCTCATTTTTTCTGGTAGTCAGGAGAGCTGTTTTCCCTAGGGAATGTTACTAAAAGAAAACCCAGGAAGAGTCGTAATGGCCAAACAACGTGAAACATTAATAATGGACAGTGGTAATACAAAGACATCCTAACTAGGCTTGAGCAGCTACAAATCACATTTTACTACTAGAAACTGTTTTCTTCCCAAATCAAATGGGTTTTTTAAATGATCTCTCTTCCTCTCAATTACATGCTTTGACCTACTGTGCAAATTCATGTGGAAGAAACCTAAAAAAAGGTATCTGTGCCCAAAAGTTTGTCCTACTTCTTCCCATTTTCACCAGCTCAGTCATTGAAAAAAAAAATTTCTACACCTTTCCCTTCAAACCTCCTTCTCCAACGTGAAATTAGAGATTACTGATCACCTTGCTAGGACTAGCTAGGGATGAGACTGTTGCCCTCTGCCTTTTGCCCTTCCCCTTTACATCTCCTCTGCTCTTATCTATCTGCTTTCCATTTCCAGCTTTTCTAATAATTTCCTTTCCCACCACCATTACCACAGTTGCAAATCCCACTGACATGCAGACAGCCACAAAGCTAATGTCATGGCAGAGTGCACTGGGTGAGGGTGCAGGGTAAGGAACTTAGCGGGTCTGGAAGCTGTGAAGACCAAGACCAGTAAGGGGAAGAAAGAGGGAGAAATCAGACCTCAGACAGGGAAGGACCAGTGTTGACAGTGAGGCAATGAATTCTTGGGTGCAGAAGGAACATGTGCATTTTTTTGGAAACTGAGAACAGAAGAGACTTTTCTTGCAAACACTTTTACAGAGCCCTGTATGAAATGGTAGAAAAACAGAGCACACAGCAGCATTTTGGGTTTGTTTGGTTTTTTTTTCCAAAGAACAAAGCAGCAATCAAGTGTCAAACTTCCTATATCCAAGCCATTTTGCATGAGACATCAACCAGAACTCTCTCACATTTTGTGTGCAAACTATTCACAATTCAGATGTTGAACAGAACCTGCAGGACTGGCCCTCTTCTAGCTGAGATCCATGACCTTCATAGCACTGCCAGCTTCCAAAGCAAGGTTTCACAAAGCACAGTGATGTCCTGTCTCACAGATTCCTCATACATAAGGGCAGAGAGAACTTGACTACAGCCTCTTCTCATGTTTCAAACTTTAACACTTACAGTGGAAGGGGCCCTCAAACATAGAGCAGGCAGAACCAAGTACAAGGATGTCCTCAGGTTTTTGCAGTCATCCTGATAGAAGACATGAGCTCCCCATGGCTTGGAACTAACCACCTACAATGCTTGAAAGGCCACTGTCTGTTGAGACCCCTGGGAAATGAAAAGTACTGCAAGGATTTACATCCACCCTGCTCAAAGTGGATAATTCAGGGAACTGGCAGGAAAGTGCAGAAAACATACACAGGAAGATGCACATCCCTCCAGCATATGGTGGGGCTTGCAGCAGCAGGCATGACTGTTTTCAATTTTCCTGAAAGATGGGGGTGGGTTGGAGGAAACAGGGAGAGAAAGGGGTCAATTTTCAGAAGTTTGCCAAATATCTTATTTTGATATTTTATCTACAGGGAATGGACAATTTCCAAAGGCTTGATCATACAGAAGCATCGGTCTGATCTTGCAAAAGCCTATGTACATGGATAACTTAACCTCACATGAGTAATCAGACTGGCAGGACAAAAATATTTACAGTTCTGCCTTTTTAAGTTATTAAATGACTCATTGCAAACATGAAACAGGGCCACACTGCACTCCATCTACTATCTGACACTCAAATTTTACAAGAGACACTGCTGATAAGAAATCTTAAATACAGCTAAACTTTCAGGAGCAATAAGACAGCAAAAGGCAACATGCATTTTTATTCACACTGCCCTCAGACTGAAGCATTTCTTGATTAAGAAATAACTTTGGGGCTACTGCTGAACCCTAAAACATCATACCGCCTATTATATGCTGCAATGGTTTTATGCTGCAATTTTCTTTTAGAAGTGGTATAGAAAGGGGAAAAGTTGTCTACATCTTTAATCACTCTAGAGATTAGGCATCCTAAGCAAAGACCAAAGGTACTATCACAAAATTTTTACACCACAACTGCAGTCAATCCATTAATCCTGTCTCAATTGCAGAATTTGATGTATTTAAGCCCATCCTTGACCAATTAAATGAAGACAAAAATTCACTACTTAAGCTAGTAAATTTCATTTTCTCTTTCTTTGGAAACCCATACAAAACAAGGCTAAACACTAGTACTGAGTTTTTCTGCAGGCACAGCTGCAAACCAAATGCTCTAAACCATTTCTTCCCTGCAAGAAAGGGGGCAGAGGGAGCTAAGACAGAAGGATAAACGTAACTGCCAGCACTTAAAAGTCTTCTGCAAGAAGAGAAACCCACATTGGAGAACTTAATATTTGTGTAGCTGAGAAAGACACAGAAACAATAACTATCATCTCCCCTCTTTTCGCTCAAGGGAACATAGTATGCATTTTTTAACTAAACCTCAAATACAAACCAAAAGCACCATCCTCATCCCTACAAAGAGGCTTAGTATGACTGTTATTGCTGGAAGGGGAAACTCACTCTTACTGGCCACATGACTGTTGAAATCTACATTCAGCATTGTTTGGAGGGTTTGTTTTTTTTTTTTTCCTCTTCTCTATAAATCATCAGTTGAGAGCAACTGGTAGTAACTTTATGACTAGAAATACTAGCTGAGTATTTCTGATGCTGCAGAGTCAGCAATACAGATGAATTTGCTCCAGCCTAGTAAATTCATACTTAAATATGTACCCTGAAACACCTCACTGCAGTATTCTTTTGGGAAGCATTGCTAGAGCAGAATATGAAATTTCAGTTATGGGGTGGGTTGTTTTTTTATTTTCCCAGTCCCTCTTGCTTGGAAACGTTAACACCACACGCAACAATTTACGCATCTGCACGACTTACTACTCATACAGCTAATATTTAGCGACACAATTCATACAATAGCATTAAAAAGATGTGTATGTTTTTAGGATCTGAATTAAGACATGGACCCTCTCACATGTCACGATACAGTAGCTACACCGAGGCAGACAGCAGTTAAGTATCTATTCCCACAGTACTGTCACACCAGGATCCGACTCTCTAAGGGCCAGCTGGCAGCCAGTGCTGGCCAAATAGGTTACCAGATGAAGTTCAAGGACACTCCATAGCACTCGGCAGCTTCCAGAGAACACCTGAGGTTAAGTGGGAAACTGAAACTCAAAGCGGATGAGACAAAAACGCTGAGGAGAGGTGTCAAGAGAAGTACCCTGGAGAAGCAGCCATGACCTGAAACACAGCTAGTTCCAACCTATTTGCTCCAAGTGCCCAAGCTCAGGTGTAGGAAGAGGGTGTGCCCAGGCTCCCTGCCAGACTTTGCAAAGGAAATTAAAGTTCAAGAGAGCTCTTGCACTTCCTCAAATGGGAGCAGGAGTTTCCTGAGGGGCAGCTAGAGGGTTTCAGTTTTAAGCAAATCACAAATAACCTCAGAGAAACAGAAACCAAGATTGGCTTTCTGCAGCAGAACACAGCCTACAGGAATGGCTGTGGGCAACAAATGATGTTTTTTGACAAGTGCCACAGGTGGACCAGAGAGCAGCTGACATATCCAGGCTTTCAAAAGCAAGTTTATAACCAGGTCCCCACAGCAGCAGTAATACTAACACTGAAATGCATGACGAAGACTACTAAGGGTTTGTAGAAAGAAACAGATACTGACTGAACAGAAAGAAGGCACTGATGCTGGTGGAAGCAGATGAAGAAGAAATAGCATAAACAAAACAGGCTCTCTAGCCTGCAGTTTCCAAAGACACCAGCCATCTCTACAATGAGATCCTGTGCTTTGAAAAGAGAGGAATGAGAGGGGATAGACTGCTTAGCTAAAAAAGTGTGACGTTTACCCTATATGGTTTAATGACTGCTCTGGGTCGGACAGGTCCGTCACTGAATTTCAACCCTGCCCACACAAGGGGTTGGTTCAGAGTTTTTGCTTTGTATTTAATTAGTTCTTCACCTCAAAGTCCCACTTGCCTGAACCTGAACGCGTAAACCAAGCCACTTAAACACTTCAGAGGGCCTTTCGCTGCCAACAAAGCAGCTGAAGAGGCTGTCTGTCATTCACCTCGGAATGAGCTCCGAAAGAGCGAGGAGGCAGAGGCGGCAGCGGGGCGCCAGCGCGGTCACTCACCGCACAAACAGGGATTTCTGGTCACATCCCTGCCCGCCGGGCAGCGGGGGTCCCTCTGCCAAGAGGGGCACGCCGGCAGGGGCCCCTCCAGTGACCCCCCCGGTCGCACGGGAGCCCCGCTGAAAGCCCGCCGAGGGAAGCCCTTCCCGGCCGCCTCCTCCCCGCTCCATCCCGCCGCCCGGGCGGCTCCGCGGGTCCTTCCCCGTGGGGGAGGGGGCGGCGGACACGTGGAGGCCGAGCCGGAGGGAGCCGGCCCGGCCCGGCCCGGCGGCAGCCGCCCCTCCTGCCCGGCTCACGGCACTCACTTGTGGGACGGCGCGGCTCTTGCCCGGCGGCCTCCTGAAGAAGGACGTGCGAGCGGTGAAGAAGAACTCCTCCGACTCTTCCTCCTCCAGGCTGCTGTACCCGCTGCTCATGCTGCTGGTCCAGGTCATCGGCGGCGGCGGGGGCTGCTGGTGGTGCTGGGGCCGGGCGGCGGAGAGCGCCGTCCCGGCCGCCGCATGGGGCCCCGCCGCTGCCGCTCCTCGCCCAGCCCGCGGGGTCCGGGGAGGAGGAGGAGCCGCAGCTCCGGCGGCCCCGCTCCCGCCCTCGCTCCGCTCCCTTCCTGCCGCGCGAGTTCCCGGGCAGCGCCGCCCCCGCCCGCCCGGGCAGCAGGTGAGGGGTGCAGGAGGCTCCTTCCCGGCCCCGCGCCGGCCGAGTCCTGACTCCCTCCCAGTCTCGTGCCGGCGCCTCCGCCCCTCCATGCTCATTACCAGCGACGAGGCAGCTGAGGGGGGTCTTGCTGAAGTAAGAAGTTCCCAAACCTTTCCCTAATAATTACTCAATTTCACTCTTCTATGGACTGTAAGAATAGTCATTTAAAAAATGACCGACGGCAAAGTAATGTGAAGAGTTTTTCCCTTACAGTTTTTCCAGCAATCTATGAATTCCGGCTGAGCAGTCACAGCCTCCAGTTCCGCAGCCGCGGCGGTGCCCGGCCGGGCCGCCCCGCGCACCATCATTAGCACATGGACTATTAAGTCAATGGAATTCATCGCCCCAGGATGTAGCGAGGAGGGAGGCTCGTGAAGACTCACCAGGGATTAGATATGTGTGCAGATAGCAAGAATATCCAGATCTGCAACTGGAAAACATATTTAAAGCACAAAAGTCCTGATAAGACACAGGGGAAACATCCGACTCATCACCACTGGGGGAAATGACAGACAATGCCTGAAGGCCAGATCACTCCGTAATTACCTGCCTCAGAGTCTCATGTCTTCCTTTAATTTATCTAAGGCTGGTCACTGTCACCAGCAGGATACTGGGTTTAAGGTACGGCTTCCTAAAGCTGTGCAGCTGCCCGTAAAAGCAGATTCGCTTTTCCTGCACGCCCTTAGCCCGGTGTTCCTGCTGTCCCCTGTGCCACAGCGGTCGTCCCATGGGGGGAAGTGAGTCACATCAGCCACTTGCTGCCGGAGCAAACCCGAGACATGGGGATCAGAAAGGCGATACCTTTCAGCAACAGCACAGCCTCAGATTAAACATATTTGAAGTTGCGTGTTTACACATCAGTTCCCGTGGTCTCAGTACTCAGATACAGATTTAATCTGGGACACCATTAGCTAACATCTTTCCCTCTTCCTGAGCCCCATTTCACTGGTCCCTCACACACTTCTCATCTGCTGTGCCTGACTGTTCCTATCCCAAGCGGGAACTGAGTCTGTTTCTGCCAGCAGGTGTTCTTCCTGGACCGGGTATGCCTTACATATAGATAAAGTCACCTCAAAACTGGCAAAACAACTCACACTGAGAACTAAAACCGGTCAGTCAGTTTGGGAGGTGTAAAGCCCTGTGGTATGCAAGATAGCTTTTAAATTGAATGCCAAGTTACCTGAATGCGACTAAAACGTATTAAGATGCTTGCTGTAGAGAAACAAGCTTTGTGTTACCTGGCTTGCTGAGCCCAGACCCATGCCAAAAGGAAGTCACACCAGAGATCTGCTGGGCATGCTTCTGAACCTGTCCCAGACCCAGTAACTCTAGTTTACAAAACTTTTGGAAAAAACACCCCTGTCTGTGTCCACAGTTAAGGTGAAGGATTTTAAGTGGCTTAGGTGTGATTAAAAATGGCATTTGTGTTTTCAAACTACAAAGGTATTTTTATATATTATCTGCTGGCACACTTGGTGGACTCCCCAGGAACAAGAGGCACTGTGTGTATAGCTTGTTTGCTTGGCTGCAGTCTCAAACCTGATAGTGTGTGGGTGGAACTTTAAGCTGGCAAAGAGGATCATTGAGACAATAAGCTCTGCAACAGAGCTCAAGTTCATCTGTGCAAGATCAGTTGCAAGTCCTGGGCTCAAGTCTGTATATTCCCTGGCAGCAAGGCATGCCATTCACCTCATCTGTAAAGCATCATTTATATTGATAACACCAATTCACATTATCATTTTCTCTAGCTTCAACGAAAATGATGAAAAAAACATATCTAAGTTTTCTGTGACATATCTTCCAGTATGAGTTCACTCCTCCGCTATAGCTCAGTTTTTAAGCCTACTAATTTTGACAACAGATTTTTCACTTTAATTTTTTTCAGACGTGGCCAAACAATTCACATCAAGGTACAAACAGATGTGATGCCTTTCAGTGTTGACTTGTTTGGTGCTTGAAAGTAACATACCCAAAACCAAGTATTTTTCAAGGGTGATACTTAAAGATCAATTGGTACCCCTGTGGATTTCACTGTCCCCTGGCTACTCTCTGCCTATATTTTTAAGGTTCCTATCCCCTGACAAGTACTCTTCCACATTCTCAAATTGACTTTTTAATCTTACCTAGGTAAGATTCATTCAAGGCTCTTTGTTAGGTGCTGCACTGAAACCACTACACTACAACACTTACACTACTTTTGGTTTATTCTGACAGGCCTCTTAAATAGTCAACAAAGAAAATGCAAACAGCACTTCATAATGAAAATAAAAATAGCCATGTCTCAAGATAGTAGTAAGCTTTCTGAAAGCATACTTGTTCTTAATGAGAATTATGGATGAATGATTAGGTAAAAAAAATAACGTAAAAGCCAAGGAATATGGCACAGGAGTGAGATCCGAAACACAGAGCATTACGAGGCTCTCAATCAGTCCTTCTGAGAAATAATTCAATCCCATGAGAAATTAAGCTGTCAATCAGTTATCATAGGATCACACAGGCAGTTAGCAAGAAAAGAAGAGGGAGATGCTTTTTTTAGATGAATCACTAAGTTCAACTAGCAAGTAGTGCTACAAATGCACCCGTGAAGAAAAGGAGAATGAGCTTTTTTTTTTTATTAAAGCTTAATGACATAGATAGAATTTCATAGTATTTTTAAACTGTAGCCAGTTAAAAGTGGTGGCTCAAGTAACACAACCTAAAATAGTAATAGGCACTCTATTTCAAAGCAATAATCTCATTAATAAAATATGAATAAAAAGCAATCACAGACAAAGATAACCCGTGTGATATATACTGATTTGTTGTGTAGGAGGGAAAAAAAAACATTTAAATGACTATTCATTTCTAGGATAAAATTCAGTTTTAAATCACTTTGTGGTTTTGGAGACTCAGCTGAGAGAAATGAAATATCAAGCATAGCTTCCAGAGAAGTGAAAGCTGACTTCCTAAATAGCAAAACAGGTGTGAACAGGGCAAGAACTAGGACTTTGAACTACCCTAACTGAAATAACCCTTAGAACCAGACATCAAATTGCATAGAGGTGGATTGCTTCATAAGGTCCTGCAGCTTCATTGCTTTATTTGTATTAAAATATCACTTTATTGAAGTAATTAAAATACCTCAGGAAAGTATGGTTGAACAGGATTACACGGATTATTAGTTCAGTCAATTCATCTCCTGCTCTGAAGAATAACTTTACACCATCCCTAACAGTCCTTTAGCTAAACTGTTCTTAAAATGCAGTATGGTGCTGTAGCACCTCCACTATAGGCCATCCCTTCCAGTGTTTAAGTTATTTATTGAGTTAGAAAGTTTTTATTAACATCTCATTTTGAATCCTTAACCCTGCCCATTTGTTTCTTAACAAAAGAAACAGCGGTAGAACAGCTCATTGCTGGTTTTTTAGAGAAACCTTTTGGGTATTTGAGGACTCTTTTTGTTCCTCCCATTCTTCTGCTTCCCAGACTAAACAAAGGGACTACTGATAAAACATCCTATAGAGTTTACATTAACTCCATTACCAACTGCATGGTGTTTACATGTTTCTAAAACATCTCCTCAGCCCTCTGACAGAGAAACTGGGAGGACTCATTGAAATGGGAAAGCTGCAAAACATTCACTTAGCCAGTAATTCTGCTTTGAGGCTCAGGACCAAGATGCTCACTTCTGCACACAAACCTTGGTCTTCTCTCCAGGCTTGTGCCAGACTACATCAAAAGCCATCGGGTCAAAGGAGCAGGAAAGGAAAAAACAAGGTACGGCATGGGTCGGAGGGTCCTGTGGCATGTAACACTACATTTCTATTATAATTTAAAAAGTAATGTGGAGATCTCAAGAGAAGAATTCCTCCTTTTCTATCTCCCCTTTTCAGACTCCCCTGGCTGAAATCCTGTGAGGGTGCTTGCACACTCTGGCAAGCAGGACCTGTGGTGGCCCCACAGCTGTGGGCAGCAGCCTCCCATGGGGTGGAAGCAGTGAAGGGAGGCAGGACAGGGGCTGTGGGAAGGAAAGGTCATCACAGGGACTAAACTTCCTTACACCCTCTAAGTCTGCTTTAGTATCCCTCCAGTTTCACCAGTGCTTTTCAGGAAGAGTCTCGTTAACGGCCCTAGCAGTATTTCATTCTAGCTGCTATGAATTTGCCAGATGCCCCTAGCCCCTGGCTGTTTTAGGAACTCTTTTGGTCATTTCTGGGGTGCTGAGAGTCTCTCTCCCCCTCTAATTTTCTGCCTTCATATGTCTTTGCAAACCCTGTCCCTGACCCCAGTAGTCTTATTGATGATTAGTCCCTATGGGACATACTAAATCTTAAGATATGCTTAGGAGTGAAATCCAAAGGGGTTCCTATCAAATAGCACATTGGATTTGGCTTCTGCGTAACACATTTAACTGGGAAATATAATTATTCCATTATGATAGTTATTTAAATTATGCCCATATAACAAAAAACATGTCCTAAAAACAAGTTGCAGAGGAAGAAAGACAGCTTGTAACAGACTATCCCTTTAAAATCTGAATAAATAATTAATCGTATGGGCTTAGTTTTTTCTACATTCCAGCTGAAAACAGTAGTAATTTCAAATGATCAAAGGAAAGCAATAAAGTTGAAATACAACCAACACAGAACATCCACTCAGGCCTGTAGTTTCCTTACACCAGTAAACTTTCTGTTTACTCATTTCTCCCATTTGTCTTGAATTAATAGCTCAGGTCTGTTTAGTACCACTGGCAGCAGTGACAATTATCCTTTGATTCATACCCCTGCAACTTGTTAATTCAAACAAGGTCATTCCAGCCACATAGGCACATGAGTGCAGACTGAAAACAAACAGGAGCCAGGTAAACAGCCTCTCCCCATCTCCTGGTGAAGAAATGCCATGGGGACAGGTACTTGTTATGGCAGTCACAACCTTAGACAGCATTGTCAGGCATCCTTTTCTGGCTCTTCAAATTCTTGATTCTGCCCAAACCTTAAGCCCCTTTGGTGCAACTTTTCATCAAAAATCCTTAAAAATAACAGGATAGCTGGAAATTAAAAATAACCTGTGTAATTACTTTCTTACATGCTTACACATCTCACTCACCACATCTCTGTTCTTCATCTACCATACTTGGACTGGTCAGATGTTAACAGAAATCAGAGTAAGTTCACCTTTCCCAACCCAAGGGTTGTGCTCAGAGCAGTCAGACCTACATTAGTTTGAAAGGGGAGAGAAAGTAGATGGAACAAGAAGATTGTGCTTGTCTCCTTTCTTGTGATGCTGCAAACATGTGGCCACCTACCTAAATGAACAGTTTGACTGAAATCAATACAGCTATTCATAATTTCAAACATGCACATAGTTTGTAGTATTCTTTAGCTTGTTGATACCTAAAGCTATATAGATAAAATTGTACCTTTCTGACTGTTTTGGAATTACCAACATCCTTGTGTTAGAGTCTGACAGTTTTCCAGAATATTCTATACATTTTATCACAAACAGATATGTCATCAATTCTACTTAGCAAGATGACTCAGTGTTGGCCAGCATAAAACTACAAGTACAGCCTTCCCCAAGGGAAGGTTTCTGCAGTTTGAAGACTCTGACATGGAGTCTGGCCTCATCATGTGGTATCAGCACTCACCTTTCCCAGATCCTGCCCTGCCCCAAAGCCCACTGGGACCAACTGAAAGACTCTCATTGCCTTTGAAAGGATTTTGATAAAGCTGATAAAGCAGTCCTTTGCTGTACTGGTGTGCATTTTCCTATCAGTTTTTTTGCATCCCAGTTAGGCAGAAGGGCTCTCCAAAACAGATAGGTTTGTTAGGAATTTTCTTTTGTTTCTCTTCTGTTGATTATAGACTGCATTATTAAACAGGTGCTTTCTTGTCAAAGATCCAAAAAGGTAGATTTTGTAGTACAAATTATGAAAAAATATTTCATATGTCTGAAATATGTTTAATCAAAGGGCTTCAGAGAGCTGTGCAAATGTTCTGAAGTGAGAATTGCCCTGCCTTTCACTCTCATTTCCAAGGCTGGATCAGGGATATGTCAGTACTAGTAAGAATTCAAAGGTGAGAGCCATGTTCCATCTGGCAATTCATTCCCTGCAGCAATAGCCTTTTTAGCTTATGCTGTAGCCAGCCCCAACAATGTCAAATAAAGTCTGTCAGGATCCAGATGTAGCCCAGAAACTCCAACTCAATAAACAGGTAAATAAACATCCTTACTCACACAGTCCCATTGATGTGAATAGTCAGACATAAGTACAAGCCAAGGTTGGCATAAGGGAAGCTCAGAGGCCTGGGAGTGCTGTCATCCAATTCTCTGCAAGCACCCACGCCCTGCCAGGGTAAGCAGTAGAACTACTACACGAGAGAATATAATCTCAAGGAAATATTCTATAACAAAGTGTACAGAAAACAGACATTCTCCTACTTTTAATTCAGTTCCTAATTGCTAACAGTATATAAAAATACTCGGGGCTGTAAAATTAACTAGGGCCTTCTGTTTTAAGTATAGAAACCACAACTGTGGAAGCTCAGCATGCTTTGTGGATACCAGGAAAATGTGAGCCCTAATTAACTGTAGCTGCAATCTGATTCCCAGCATCTGTCCTCAAACTGGTGAATTGGTGGGGGAAGGGGCCTTCTGGTCTGGGAATCACATCCCAATTGTCATTTTCCAGACAAAGAACTAGAAATTGTCTTGTCATACTGTGTATGAGATGACATTTTGCTCTGCTTAATAAGTCTGACCGCAGTAGATCATAGAAATTCCCTAGAAGCTGCTCACACAAGTTTAGGACTTTCTACTAAATCATCTCAACAGCAGTCCATGAAGACAACGGTCCCAGAAAAACAGTGCTGTTTGACAGGACAATAGATCTGACAACTTGTTTGCTGAAATGCCTGCCTAATCCATCCAGTCCACCCTTAGCTGGAAAAATTTGAAAAACATCTCCTTGAAGTGCAGTGCCCTGTGCCTGTGGAGCCAGCCCAGCCCGCTGAAATGCTGGGGGCTGCAGCAGGGCAGCCCCGCTTGCCTGCTCTGCCTGCCAGCTCCCTCCCCAGCTCGCAAGCCCAGCGGACCATGGGAGGAGCTGCCAGGTGCCAATGCAAGGTAATTGGGCTTTGGCCTCTCTACTTCTGCAGCGCTGTGCAAGATCAACGTTTTTCACATTTTCAGCAGGATGTGACCACCACTGAAAATTCAATCAAGCTTTCTCTTAGCTAAATCTTACTAACTCCTTTCATGTATTTGGTCTGTGTCCCATTCACTGGCCCAGGACCTTTCTGATTCCCATCTTTGCTATCTTGCTTTTCCTCACTGAGAGAGCCTGCAGGGGGAGAAAAAAGTAAGACAGTTTGAAGAAGAGACAGGAGAGCAGGAAGTGGAAAAAGTCGAAAGTGAGAAAGAGGCAAGTCAGCAAAGTAAAACCCAATTCAAAAGGCAATATTTTAGAATAGAGGTAAGTTTTCCTCACTAGAATTCCACAAAATTCCAAAATATATGTCTATGGAGATTTCTGGGTGGGAAAAGAGCACATGTTTAGGAAAGCTGAGATGTAAGTTTCTAATTTTGAAGGAAGATTTATAGAAAAAAAATACTGAAAACTTAGAAATTAAAATAATGAAAAAAGTAATCTATGTGAAAAGGCAGCTAAGGAAAGCATATGTATCAGGGCTGAGAAGATATTGGAGAATTAGAAAAGAGAAAACAAAAGGAAAATATGGTGCTTCTATTTTTCTTTCAAAGTTATGGAATGATGTGCACACAGCTTTGCAAATCCTCAGTTTAGGAGATTTAACATATGGAGGGAAGAGAAAGGGAGGAAGTGGATGCTTTACATCAATGAGAAGTCCAGCAGAGCTGCAGATCACATGGGGCTGTAGCCTTGCCAGAGGCATCCTAGTTCAGTACAGCTCTTGCTCTCCTCTGACTATATTTTATCAATCAGACAGCACTTTGGGGGAAAAAAAAGAGGTGACCAGAGGAGAAAAAAGCAATATATGCACTTAAATGCAGTAGGAGCACCACTCCCACCCCGAGGGAAAGAAGCCATTTGTGGCCCCCCAGCCTGCCACGTCTGGCCCTGCAGTGCGTGAGGAGGTCAGAGCCTGAGCCCTGGGCTGATGCAGGGAAGTTGACATTACTTATTTTTATCTGTTTTATTAACAAAACCCCTGTGATGTTATAAAAAATAAACACAAAGGAGATATATTTGGGTCTCAAAGGCATGTACTTGTAAGGTGGGAAATGCCTGTTTCATGACTGACTGCCTCAAGCTTAACTTATTCCTGCAAACTCTTCATGCAGGGCATGACCAAGACCCTCATTACTTCTCTGGCCTGCAGCAGAGTACAGACATGGGTCAGTACTCAGGTCACAGAGGAAACTATAAATCTAGCAATTTATATACTTTTGTCTATTTGCTATAGGTAGTCTTTTTTACATAACATGTACATGACCTAGAATATAGAGGACTTGAGCTAACACTGCCAAATAATTCCCTTTCCAATCTCAGCCCCAGGGTCTCGTGTTCTGAAAATCTTATTTCACATGTTAGTTCATTTTTGGGCCCTCTTTTACTGCAAATCAATACATTTCCTTCAAAACAAACCCCAGAGGTTCTTCCAAGGGTAGTCAGCACCAGAAATCACATCATCATGGCAGTGTGGAGCTCCCCAGTCTTTTTCTGTATTTCACCATCCTCTTACACTATCCCAGCCAGTGTCACTTACTCAGCCCCCCCTCCAGACACTTTGAATGGATAAAACATTCATGCCATATCCACAGTCCACACATACAGGCATGTAGGACACAGCTTGCTCTGAGAAATGTGAGGTGCTTTATGGGACCTGGCCAGATGCCAGAGGTCACTCCCTAGGATGGAAGCCTTTGCCCACAGAGACAATCATGGCTGGCTCAGAAACAGCTGGTGCTGCAACTATTCATTACTTTTCAAACTTAACTTTAAAAAAAATATTTAATTATTTTAATTTTACAGTCTTATGTTTACATGGCTTATGTTTACATTGTCTAGAATGTTAATCTAAATGAATGTTTTCTAAAAACGAGTGTCTAAAACTTTTTTCCAGGAAAAAAAACCCTATCCCTACAAAATAAATTTATTTTCTTATTTTACTGAGCTTCCATGGTTACTCTTTCCTGTGATCTGAAGAGGAAGGATCTGAGGTTTTAGTGCTGTTGTCACCTGGATGGACATAAATGGTGGAAGAACGTGTTAAAAAGAGGTTTTATAGTGCAGAGATTTGAATATGAAACTTTGCCAGTTGTGGGACACAGCAAATTGTACAGCAGTCTTACAGAAGCAACATCTCTGGTATCTTCCCACCACAGCAATATCCAAACTCTAATGCCATGCCTGTAGATTGATTTTTTATGGCTTTAAAGAGTGTAAACTCTGAACTTCTGGAAACTAAAGTAGTTGTAAATTAAATAAAATTTTTATAAAATCATGTGTAATTGCTATCCAAAGCTTTCACTTCAGACACAGCCCAGACTCAGGGCACTTAGGTACTGTTCTTACAGAAGGCAGGGGTTTCAGTTTAGCACATGCAGAGGGGCCTTACACAGGAGCAGGCTGTATTTACGCGATGCCTCTCCAGCATGACCTGCGCTTCATAAAAACTTGGTACATCCTAAGAAGAAGTTGGGGGAAGGGAAGCAGAGGAGCAAAGCAGATGTGCCTAACTCGGGCTGTCTTACAAGCTATGGCTCCAGCATTTGGTACCAAGCATATGCTATATTTTCTACTTGAAAGATGGCGGCCACTTCAAATGAAATGGTTTTGTATGTGCTACACCACAAAATTACGCAGACACACAGACACAGAGGGCCACTCTAACTAGCTGTTTACCTCTGTGCTTCTACCACAGCACATAAGTTATAATCGGAGGAAGGAAACTCCTAGGAGATGTGAAGGCTTTAATTGTTTCAGCATGCAGATGGTTTGCATTACAGCGAATCGACACAGCACAAGGTCAATTCATAGTTCAGTAATAGCTGTTTCAGCAAGTGAATTTAGTTTGTTTACACCTCTTCTGGGAAAGTTTTCACTGCTATGTAACTTATTTTATAGATATTTCTAGACTTAAGGAACACTGCAACAGGTGAAACTGGAAGAGCATAGGTTGTCACAACCATTTCCCTCATGTCTGATGCTTAGCAATTTTTAGAGCAGCTAAATATAGTTTTTTCCTACAACATTTGAATATGTTTCATCGTGTTCTCTTTTCTGTCACTGACATAGAAATACTCTGTTACAGGTTCACAAAGACATCTGCCACAACTCCAATTTCCTTTGCTATATTGAGACATGCCACACAACCTGTGCACCTAGAGACTGAAGTATGACACAAGTAGTTATTTCTGCCCTTAACTATCAATCTGAGCTGCCTCTCTCTGAGAAGTTTATGTTCCTTCTGCACAGGCAGCTCAGCTGTTCCTGAGGCAGCTGCTGAACCACCTCAATTTTTTAGTTTTTTTTTTTTTTTTTTTTTTTTTTTTTTTTTTTTTTTTTTTTTTCTCCTTAGTAGCACCAGGCTGAAATCTGCCACAGTAGAACAGCTGCCTCATCAGCTGAGTCATCCCTCCAGGCAATACGGAGCTTTCCAAGAGGAAAACAAGCTGGGTACTGGGGCAGCAGGGGACTACCATAGCAATACCAAAGTAAGATGTCACTAGTCAGAGCTTGGAAAGCTCCACGTAGGAGAGGAACACAAAGTACACCAGGGCACAAAGCACCAGACTGCATGAGCCACAAGCACTTCCATTTATGCCGTTTACCAACTGGATCCCAGATCTGTCTGGGTAGCTGCCATTACAAAGGCAATGCCACCAATGCCAACTGTGAAAAATCTGCATCTGGCATGAACACTGCATGACTTTTGTTTTAAAAAGGACTTTCTTTGTTCCTCACACCTTGTCCTTGAGTTCTGCTGGTCAGTGCTTATTCTCATCAGCAATACACTGTCTCCATCATTCACCCCCTACCTCTTGTCCCACAGGAGCAGTGCAAGACCCCCACATAATCACGGGGCAGCACTGCATCTTCATGCCTGCACTCAGTGTCGGGAGTGCCAGACCTGGAGAGCAAACCGCAGCAACGTGTTGTCAAAGAGAGGTTATGTTCATGTGGCTCAACAGATGTACAGATGTATGTCCATATGTGCAGGTAACTGAACACTGTGGGCGCTCCTCCCCTCCTCTGACATGTGACCACATTAGCAGAGACACAGGGTAATTGAAAGATGGGTTGGACCTCAAAGTCACTAAGTGGTAAGTGAACTTGCAGCCTTATATGCAGACCTCAAAACATGTCAGAAACATCACTCATGATAGCAGCAGAACAATGCTAAAGAGCTCATGCTCTGTGTTGTATGCATTAGGGTATCTACCTTCATTTTCTTTGGGTCTGAAAGTCTTTCTAAAAACTCTTTGTTTCAAAGACCTGTTTTCAAATTAACTTACAAAATGTCTGCAAAACTTTGAAAAATATTTTTGTGGCAGAGGTGTGAGGATTTAAAACAGAGAGGCACACCAACAATGCAAGCCATACCTAATAATTTCACATCTGTATCCTGGAAGCAATCTCCTCCCATAACACTGCCACGCTGCACTCAGTGGTCCTCGGTGTGGCCTTAACATCTGCTTTGGTATCTGCTATTTCAGAGCCTGTGTGCTCACAGCCTGCCCCTGTGTGCTTGGCTGCTTTCAAAGGCCTCCTGCAATTGCTCAGGATGGCTGGCAGTGCTTGCCACCACTCTGCGGCCGCGCAGATACCCTTACAAGGCAAGGCAGCGATCGCCCCCCTCCTCGGCGAGCCTCCGGCAGCCACATCCACCACTGTACATCCTTGATCCAGCTTTCCTGCGTCCATTTAAAATAACTTTGGGAGGCAAAAGGCAGCCCAAGCTTTAGGTCTAATTCTTCATGTAGACGATAAGCTGAGGTGCAGTTACAGGACAGTGAATAGAGTTTGTCTAGCTCCTAACTTGGACAAGAGACTGCAGGCATCTGGGCCAGAAAGCGTGCAGCTGCCAAAATTAAGCAGGCAGCTGAAATCAGAGCAAACTGCCTCTCGCAGCCCTGCCAACAGATTCTGCAGGTCAGCTATTGAAATTATTTGCACATCAGCGTATTTCAAATTTTGAATGCAGCCTTTTGTGAAAGATCACAGTGAGAGCATTTGTAAAGAAGGGATTGCTCTCGGACAAAAACAACTTCCTAAAGAATCCATTTCCTTAACATCAAAAAGGTGGAAGGTTTTCCTAAAACTGGCACCAAGAGCATATCTGTGACATGGAGATAATTACTGGAAGTAACCAGTGAGACTGCCAAATCTGACTACAGCAGAACTGCCAGATTTTTTTCCTTTTTAATGGATGCCAAAACACACAGGTGACTTATAAGAAACGAAAGTGTGGAGAAGAGTGTAAAATAAGACTGCTCTTACGCACAGCGCTTTAGCACAGTCTAGAGGACTTGTCTATGAAATGCTGCCAGCAGTTGGACTATGGCCAACTCATCTTAAAATTCAGATAGCCTGAGGGTGGGTGGGATTGAGGCACACATATTTCCCTCATATCAGAGGCCCCATTGCTCAGGGACAGGTTCTGACTCCCCATCAGGCAATCTCAGTCCAAAGAAGGCTCAAAACTGCAAGTTGAGGATACTTTAAAGAAAAAAAGAGAATGGATGTTTACCAAGTGTTAGTGAAACTGGATCTGTTGCAGCAAAACTCTACTGACTCTGCTAGACCCTACATCTCCTTTTTCACTGTCTAGCCTAATGCCATGATTCTCAAGAATCCCCAAGAGTGGGACTGCTCTGGGAGGTCTAGACAGCTTGATGGGACACAGAGGGATACAAGAATAAAAAATCCAGATGGCTCATGTCAGCCCCTCTTGTCCCTTTTCTGTCTCTCTCTTTCCCTGGCAGGGGTCCTCTCTCTGGCCCCACATGGGGGATGTACACATCCGACAGGCTGCTCCTGCACTGCGTGGAAGGCCCTGGCAGCAAAGGGGTGAAGCCCAGCAGCCTGGGATGTGAGTTAAGGCAGGGCAAGTTGTGGGAGCTGTGCAGCCCAGCACAGCTTGACACGTTCCTGCTGGGAGATGGAGCATGGGATCTCAGAAAGATGGTTCAGCCAAAGGAGAGGACTCCTGACCTACCCACAAAGGGTCATGTTAAGGACACTTCTCAGACAGACAGCAGCTGCCAAATGACAACTGAAAGTGTGGATCCTAGGTATTTTCAAAACACTTTTTTCTTCTTCATTCACTCCAATATATTGTTCCTGTCTTTAGTTATATCTGCTGATTGTGGGGAAAATAATATGAAGAACTCAGTAAAATCATAGTTCACAAATGCAAGTGCCAGAGATTTTATTTCTTCTACTCCCTCATACTGAGTTAACTCTGAATTTACCTTCATCTGTAATCCTCAGCTTTAAGAAATCAACCTTGCTTTCCTTCCCCAAATGATGGATTCTTTAACAAATTCAGGGATATTCATAGAAGTTACAGGTAAAGAATAAAGAAGAAACAATCAAGTTCTCAGAACTCCTAACTCTGTGCCACCTAGTGCATTCATTCACTCATAACATTTTGCAAGAAAGAGTTCATCCTCATTGTGGTGATAGGTAAGAAACACTACTCACAACCATTTCTAAAACCAACTTCTACTTCTGACTGCCCAAACTGAGACATATTTTTAGGTAAAAAGAAATAGCAGTTTTGCATGCCATGGACAACTCCCTCCCCACAAAACAATGAAGAAAAGAAAGCTGGAGGCAAAAGACTAAAAATTAAATCAGCACATCTGAAAACCAAGGCCAAATTGTCTTGCTGAAGGCCATATCTAATCAGTCATTAGTAGAGCAAGGACTGGAAATCTGGCTTCCTCAGTCCCTGTTTCATGCTCTAATTCTCACCTCCAACAAACTGCTTTATAATAATCATAAGACCTTACTGATTAGTCATATATGCAGATAAGGAAATCTCTCCTCAAAGTTATTGTAAAGGAA